>NC_139573.1:29659477-30372389 GCF_965112155.1 Podarcis liolepis | reverse complement strand
TGGGGTCATGGGTGAACTGTCAGAGGTGGGCAGCCTAATAGCAGGAAGGCAGGATGGAAGGGAGAGGAGAGCTAAATAAGATGGGCAGGAACAGGGACACGAACTTGCAGGCCTCCTCCTACCTACTCCCTGTAACAATGACAGGTATTTTGCTAGCTGGTAGATAAATGCCTGAATTTCCAAAGCAATTTGGGTGGGTCTCTGCTTGCCTTGAAGCAGAGTGGGTGGGTGGGTGTGAATCAGAGGCAAGGAACACCAGTGGCGTAGTGTGGGGGGTGCAGGGGGGGGCCGGCCGCACCGGGCGCAACATCTGGGGGTTTGGGTTAGGGGGCGCAAATCCACGGGTTAGGGGGCGCAAATTACTTGCCTTGCCCCGGGTGCTGACAACCCACGCTACGCCACTGAGGAACACCAAGCCTACATTTCTCTAATAATAATAATAATAGTAATAGTAATAGTAATAGTAATGTTGGTGCAGTGGTACCTCGGTTGTCAAACGTCATCTGTTCCGGAAGACCGTTCGACTTCCAAAACATTCGACAACCGAGGCACAAAGGGCTGCCTGCAATTTCCATTGAGAAAACTGAAAAACACACCGCAGAAGCCGTTCAGCTTCTGAGGTGTGTTCGAAAACAGAAGCAATTACTCCTGGGTTTTCGGCGTTCGAAAAACTAAACATTCGGCTTCTGAGATGCTCAGAAACCGAGTTACCACTGTACTTACAAACCTTGGGTTTCTGTTTTAGGACTTGTGATAATGTTTGTGGTTTATTCTTGCAGGGTGAGAAGGGTGAGTTTGGTCTACAGGGCCCTCCTGGCAATCCGGGTGTGAAAGGTGAAATGGGGCCTCAGGGTGCACCTGGGCCCATGGGTCCTCCTGGTGAGAATCAGGTGAGTGGAAATGCGCTTTGCTCTGAGCTAGCATGCTCTCTGATACCCATCTGGGATTGCTTACTTATGGCACACTAAGGCCTTGTACACATTCCTGCTTACTCTGCATCCAGTGCTCTCCCACCGCTGGTTTGTGAAGACATATACACACAACACTAACCACAATCCACACCTGTCCTGTAGTGTCTTGAGGAACGTTGCATTCTGACGTGTTTTCCTCCCACAAACCAGCTTCCATCTGATCTTGAGAGCCATGTGAAGGCATTAGGGTTGCCTGACCTCCAGGTCTGACCCGAAGTCCTCAGGTTTGCCTGCCCTCCATCCAGGTGGCAGGAGGAGGGTTTGAATGTCCAGGTGGATGGGAGTGCCTTTAATAGTAAAAATTACAATTATTAACAGAACTGTGCATTCAGCTTGAAGGCTCTAGCCCAGCAGGAGCTGGCTGCAAATTATAGCATAGACACTCTGAGCGATCTGCCTTCCTTCTCCTCTCTCCTCTCCCCTCTCCCAATTAACTTCCGTCTCCATGATCCACCAGGGGCCTCCCTCAGAACATCAAATAAATAAATAAAAAGGAGTATTCCATGGATGCCTAGATCCAGGTTTAGGGCAAGTACTCTTTGGTTAGAGGAACCCCAGCAGAGATTTAAAATCTCAAAATATGCAGCAATGTGAAGAGTGGAAATATAGGCTATTAGATCTTAAAAATAATCCCTTCTAAGTTGCTTCCAAAATTCCCCTCAGTGGCAGACTTTGGGCTCTCAAATTTCAGTAGCACCATGTGCAACACTAAAATTCTGCACGCACCCTGCCTCTTGCACTCCATTCGAAAGCATTATTTTAGCACTCCCTGCAATGCGGGGCCCAGTGTGACCATACCGGTCATGCTACCCTTAAACCGCTTCTGTTCCCTCTTCCCTTAGCATAGAAAGAGACCACATGTAAGTGGTTTACTTACAATCTCTTCAACAGTCATATTCATGTGTTTTTCCATACATCAGCAAGAAAACACAGGCAGTAAAACTTAGGTTCCAAAGTGGTGAATGCTTCTAAATTATTTATATAGAAACACAAAGATAGCTTGCTTAAGCCACACAGCCTTAGCTTGAAGCATCCAACTTAGACCTCCTTACAGGTAGGGTTCACATGATAATCCTTCCACCCAAGGTAAGGAGGAGTAACCTGGCCAAGCCTGGCAAGACAGCTTGCTCTGTGGTCTTAAAGCCTTCATGCATTAATTAGACTTAAGCATGCTGGTTATATGAGGTGCTTATCCCACAGAAGTGGGGTAAGATGGCCCCAAAGGCAAGCTAGTGTATAACTTACTTTCATCGAAACTTTCAAGACATTATGACCACAGACACGAGCCTGCCAAAGCATAGGGTGATCCTGGTTACATTTTAGAAGCTAAATGGACCCTGGAATTGTGATAGTTACGAGGCTTCCATTGCTTCCTATTGATCCTTGGGCCCTTGCCCCTCCATGCGGGACTGCTTTTTATTCTTCCTTGCCCCTTCCATTTCCGCCTTCCACTCCCCCAGTTGTTGCAAAAAAGAGAGGAGAAAATCCTTTTTTCTTCTTCTTAAGATGAACGGACGTTGAAAACTATACATATAAATATAAATGTATAATATATAATATAAATATAAATATATAAATATAAACAGGTATGTGCAAAAATTGTTCTTAATTGGCACATAAACACCAAAGTCTGCCAAGAACACAGGTCCGAAGGATCTGTCACATGCATGGGCAGTTGTTGGGGGGTGTTCCTTATGGGTTGCATCAATGCCCTTCTCTTCTCTCTTTGTAGTGCAACACTCGTGCAAGAGTTCCTGGGCCTCCCGGTCCTAAGGTGAGTATGAAGCCTATCAAGCAACATGGCAGAGATGGGGGGAAGCAGTGGCCTTCCAGATGTTCTTGGGCTCCAGCTCCCTTCAGTCCCAGCCAGCAATGTCAATGGTGAGGGATGATGGGGGCTGTAACCTGACATCTGCAGGGCTGCAGGTTCCCCAGCCCTACTTGTACTGGCATGCTTTCGAACTGCTAGGTTGGCAGGAGCTGGGACAGAGCAACAGGAAGGAGCTCACCCAGTTGCGGGGATTCGAACCGCCGACCTTCCAATCAGCAAGCCCAAGAGGCTCAGTGGTTTAGACCACAGCGCCACCCTTTCCCCCATCCCTGTCATACCAGCAGGAGAAACAAGGTGGTGCAGGCAGGGCATCCAAAATCTCTGTGTGTGGGCTACCACCGCAAAGACAACGGTGTGTAGTTAGGTTGTGGACTAGAGCTAACTTTGGATACCCTGGAAATTCTTTTTCTTCCTCACTTTCACCACTCCTGCCCCCAGTTACAAGGGGAAGAGTGGAGAGATGGGTGGTGGGCTGCCTCTCCTTCCTTTCTCTTTGGGTGATGCCCCTTCTTCAGAAGGATGCGATAGGAGCCCTCGCTCACTGAGCCCACCTCAAAGTTTTCATCATGAGCTGAAAGGATGCAAAAAGTGGGAAACCCAGATAACCCATGATCGCAAATTCTATTCATCCTTGTTCGTATCTGTGTTTATTTTTGCTCATATCCTCTTGTGATATGTGTCTCTTCCTCCCGAAAAAAAAATCCTTTTGTGTGTCTCTTCAGCATTCTTGCCATCTTATCTTCTCCCTGCTTCTCTGGTCTCTGTTTTGCCTTGTATCAAAAGCAGAGCGGCTGTGAGTCAGAGTTGAGGGACTCCAAGCGTACATTTTTCTTTAAAAATAAAAAATTAGTACTTACAAACTTTGGATTTCCGTCCCGCTCTCTCTCCCTTTCCCTCCACCTTCCTCTGCTTCTGCCTTGCCACTTGCGTATGTTTGCATCAGTGCTTTAAAACACAGCAAGGTTTGCTCCAATGCAGCTGTAAAATGGGAAAGTGCCGGGACAAAAAATAATCCCTGCTCCTACGTGGAGTTCTGAAGCACGGACCTGTGCCTGCAGAGTGCAGTGCAAAAGGATGTATAGCTAAGCCCTTAGTTTCATGCTCGCAGGGGCCTGTCTAATCAGTTAATCATGGATTAATCCTGGAATTGTAGAGCTGGAAGGGACCCTGAGGGTCATCTAGTCCAACCCCCTGCAATGCAGGAATCTCAGCTAAAGCAGACATGCAAGGAGGCCATCCAACATCTGCTTAAAAACCTCCAAGGAAGGAGAGTTCTCTCCTTGCAAAGAGCAGTGCAAAATAGCCAATTCTAAGAACTTTTGGGTATCAGCATGAATTTGTGTGTGTGTTTGACTACAAGGCCACAGACTTCCTGAGTTCATACTTTAAAGTGCAGGGAAGTTGCCTGCAACTTTAGATCTGCTTTGCTGGGTTGTGGCAAAAGCCCATTTACTACTCCAGCCATGTATTCCCCTGCAATCTTTTCAGAAGCAAAGAGCTGCAATGAAACCTAGGGGATGAAACAGCAGTTAATAACCCGGTTAGCCTCAT
The DNA here is from genome assembly GCF_965112155.1 of Podarcis liolepis. Classification (NCBI taxonomy): domain Eukaryota; kingdom Metazoa; phylum Chordata; class Lepidosauria; order Squamata; family Lacertidae; genus Podarcis; species Podarcis liolepis. Next base: position 30,368,036 of record NC_139573.1, on the reverse strand, counting down.
CACACACTGAACAGAATTAGCAGCGCAAGTTTGTACACTGGGCAGGGGAAGCTGCTGTGAAAAAAGGCCTGTTTTGAACCTAGAGACTCTAAATACGGGGTGATTTAGAGTCCTCACGAACCATCAGCTTCAGGCAGTGCTGCTCACATGTTCATTGAAGTGTCCTTTGAGTTGGCGAGCCACCCTGTCTTCTTCCCGAAATTGGGTGTGTGGCGGGGGAAGGACCATCCCCAGGAATGTCATTCTCTAACTTGAGAGCTCCTGATCCTGGTTGTATCATAAGCTTATGAATAGGCTTGTCGCTGTGTCCCTGGCTGTACCTATAAGTGTGTCATGGTGATTTGACCTCCCGTTTGGTTTCTTTTTTTCCCCCTTGCAGGGTGAAAAAGGAGAACCTGGAGAACGGGTATGTAGTTGTGCAAAGAGGACCCACATCTTCAAAGCACTGTGATCCTTCTTCTTCTTCTTCTTCTTCTTCTTCTTCTTCTTCTTCTTCTTCTTCTTCAACTTGTTCTAAGGCCCTTCATTGTGTTTTCTTACCCAGGATTGCTGCAACTGCCCTGAAGCAACAAAAGCTGACTCGGACTCCTGGACACCTTTTACCTACCAAGAGGTACACTGAAATATGTTTTCCCCCACCCTGCCATTTAGGATTGGTGGTCTTAACGCTGAGTGCACGGGGCAGTGTTTCCTCCAAGGATCAGCTAAGGGGAAACTTGTGCTTGGTGCAGTGGCGTAGCATGGGTTGTCAGCGCCCAGGGCAAGGCAAGTAATTTGCGCCCCCTAACCCGTGGATTTGTGCCCCCTAACCTGTGGATTTGTGCCCCCTAACCCTAACCCCCAGATGTTGCGCCCGGTGCGGCCTGCCCCCCCTGCACCCCCCACGCTACGCCACTGGCTTGGTGTCTGCTACAAGCCTTTGTCTGTGGAGCAACAAAAAACAAAAGCGGAAGCCAATGTAGGGCGAAAGGTATTTTAGTGGGCTTTCAGTGCAAGTCTGAATTGTCATGAGCCAGGGGTCAGCAAACTTTATCAGCAGGGGGCCGGTCCACTGTCCCTCAGACCTTGTGGGGGGCCGGACTATATTTGGGGGGGGGGGGAATGAACGAATTCCTATACCCCACAAATAACCCAGAGATGCATTTTAAATAAAAGCATACATTCTACTCATGTAAAAACACCAGGCAGGCCCCACAAATAACCCAGAGATGCCTTTTAAATAAAAGCACACATTCCACTCATGTAAAAACATGCTGATTCCCGGACCATCCGCAGACCGGATTTAGAAGGCGATTGGGCCACATCCGGCCCCTGGTCCTTAGTTTGCCTGCCCATGTCATGGGCCATATTGGAGGAGGTGTTTCCCTAGGATCTCCTCTTAGGGTGCACACAGGTTGTAGAAAAAACACCCCCCAAAACCATCAACAATTCTTGAGCATGTCCCACTGCTTCTCCTCATCCCCAAGAGTTCCATCATATTGATACATGCATGTTCCAAAGCGATGCCAATATTAAGAGCCAAAAGTGCAGTGTCAGGAGACTCTCCCAGCCTTTGCTAACGGTGGTTGTGTTCCCAAGTGTGCCCTGCCATGGGTGTAAACATCCTGAATTTCTGCAGTCAATAGGAAAAGAGGCAGGGGTGTGTGCGGATTATGTATTAAGTAAAAATGACATGGGTGGGCAAGATGTGCCTGTGAGCAATATCAGGATATTGAGTTGGCGTCTTTTTCTTCTCCTCCTCCTCCAGAATGGCAAAGGAGACCTTGAGATATATGGCTCGATTGCCAGCCGTGTAAGCCAGCCATTTCATCTTCTCCAACAAACCTTGGTTTGGTTTTGGTTGTTTTTTTGAAAAAAAATTGTATCTTGCCTTCAGAATGTGCTGTCTTCCCAATCTTGGCCTTTTCCTTAAAAAAAAAAAAAACCAGAACAGAACAGATAAAAAGAAGCACTTTTGCCTAAATTGGGAGTAGGGAACCTTTTTCAGTCTGAGGGCTGGCTTCCCTCGTGGCAGCCTTATGGGGTCCATGTGGTGGGGGTGGCCAGAGGCAAAAGTAGGTGGAGCAATGGATGCGACTCCTACCTTTGAATAGGAGGATACATTCCAGCCATGCAAAAGTCACAAGTTTCAGACACGCATACAAACCATCCCTCCATCCAGGCTAGCAGGCAGGGCCAGCCCAGGACACTAGAGGCAAAACACAAATTGTTGCCCTTGTCCCCTCTGCTGCATGCTTGCATGCTACTGTTCACCCACCACACACCTGCCTGGCATGCACCCGCTGTCGCATGCACGCAGGGGCATGCAGCTGCGAGTGTACCGTGGGGGGGAGAGAAGATCATGAGCGGTGTGCTCCTCAGAGGCCAGATCTGCTGCCCCTCCCAGCTGTCCAGAGCTTGCTGCCCTGAGACTGCTTCATCTTGCCTCATGGGTAGGCTGATCCTACTAGCAGGAGGCGTAATCACAGTTCAAGGCACAGTCCAGCCAGGCGAAAGCACTCGAGAAGGGCTTGGTGATGGGATGCAGGTAGAGAGCCCCAGAGGGCTCTGCATTTGACCTCTTGACCCCAGTTTCCACCCACCACCCCAGACTAAATGAGCATTGTATGGAACCAAAGATCCCAGGCTGACTTCCTTAGAGCACTGGAGTCCACCTGAGTCTTGCACGAGAAACAGCTGTGCAAGCAGGCAAGCTATTCACCAGCCCATTCAGACGTCAAGGTGTGAAATGTAATGGTGTTTGCAAAGTCCGGTTTCAGAATGCAGATAACACCCAGTGTCTCTGTTCCCTTCTCTGCTTCTTCTAGGGTCCTCCAGGCCCTGCAGGAAATCCTGGCATGCCTGGGCCCCCAGGCCCTCCTGGACCACCGGGAGTTATTTACCTTAATGTAAGTGATCCTCATCCCCCACCCAAAAAAACCCCACCTCAATATTAGGGGAGATGGAGCAGCCACATGGTATTTAGAAGAGTGACTTGTGGAAAGCTAGGGATCTGTCTCTTCAGCTGTTTTTTAAACATCACATACATGGGATGGGCTTTTTCTTGCTTTGTGGGATTTTGTATCTAATACTGAAAGCTATCCCCCTTTCCTCTTTAACCTGTATTTTTTCCTTCCCCCACCTCCCATCTGTCTATTTCCAGAGGGTGATCCCTATCCCACCCAGGAGGCATTGCAAGCAACCGGTGAGTTGGCAGGGCCAAATGGTGGCTTTTTCGCTGCTCTCTAATACGTCTTGCAAAGACAAGTAGCGCCAGGCACCACCAAAAGCATTGTTCAGCAATCCAAGCCTCTGTTGCATGAGAGGAAGGCCAAAGGAATATTTCCTGTGCGGAACAAACAGAAATGTTTGGTTCTGGTGTAGCAGCAGCCTTGGCTGAAATAGTAGTAGTAGTAGTAGTGGTGGTGGTGGTATTTAATACATAATTGGCAAATGCATTTCATTAATTAATTGCTCTTTACAAAATTAAAAAAAGGTCTCAAAGCAACTTGCAATAATTTAAAATACAAAGTACCATAAGTTGAACCACAACCAAAATTTACAGAAATGGTTGGGTACAACAGACGGTGTGAAAGCAGGCAGTGCTAGTCTGCAGACAAAATTAATGCTGCTGGCCCCTGAACTTGGTAGAAGCTCCCCACACATAAGACACAGCCCTGTGGGTTAAGGGTCCCTTGCTCAGCAAGGAGGCCGATTTAAAAACCTTTTGATTCCATTTTTCACTGAGTCCCACCCCAAACTGGGCAAGGTGTTTTCTGCACACTCCATTCGTCTCTATAACTTGGCTAATGTGGTGCTCATCTCTGTGCTCTTTGTTTTCTTCCAGTTGAGCCAGGACCCATCTTTGGATTCAGGTGCGAGCCGTTTTCTCTCTGGCTAATAATGTGCGACTACTGCGGTTTGATGTGGCTTGCATATCTATCCAGCATATGGCCAACCGGCAGCCACTTTGGGAGGGCGCAAGGATATAGTCTGCAGAGGGTTTTTCTCTGACTCTGCAATCTGTTGTTCCACCGGTTCTTTGATGAATGCAGCCTGTGGATGACACAATATTAGCCCAGGACTTGCATATACGCTTCTAGTAGACGTTTAGCCCTAGCCAGTCCCTTCTTCACCACCTTTACAAGGGAAGAGAAAGTTGTGGAAATGCATGCAATGTGCCCTGTTTGGGTGTTTTCCCACAGTCTTCCTTGCCACCACTGGCAGTATACTGGTCTTGGAATTTGAACTGTGAGTGTGTTGCCAAGTCAGTAAGTAAGGAAGAATTGTTGTCTGCCAGCCATTCTAATTTAGAACCATTAATAAGCAGCACTTCAGGATGTTGTTTACAGACTCTCCTCTTTTGGGGTGGGGAGCTTTTTCTTGTACAGTTGATGGAATATTTGCTTCCTGCCACAAAGGGATGGATGGTGGCTGGTTTGTTCATTCTGTCGTTTTTCTGCTGTGCAGATGATGGGCTGTCTTTGAAGGATTCTTCCAATGAAAACCAGTATGGGTTTAAGGTATGTCACCTTCATTCTTCTCCTTTCTGATACTCCCTCCAAAGTTAGTCCAAGGTAAAGAGCTGAACAAGTTCAAGTAGAGGGAACCAGGCAAAGGGCCTTCTCAGTGGTGGCGACCGCCCTGTGGAATGCCCTCCCATCAGATGTCAAGGAAATAAACAACTACCTGACTTTTGGAATACATCTGAAGGCAGCCCTGTTTAGGGAAGTTTTTAATGTTTGATGTTTTATTCTGTTTTTTCTGTTGGGAGCCACCTAGAGTGGCTGGGGAAAACCAGCCAGATGTGGGGTATATTATTATTATTATTATTATTATTATTATTATTATTATTATTATTATTATTATTTTCATCCACCACCAGCTCCTCTACACATGAGATTTAGAAATTCACTTCAAATAATCTGGATTTCTTCACACCCTCAATGAAATCTCCTTCAGCTATCTCATTTCTCAGTTATCAGAGAAATGTTTTTCTCTGTCCTGAGACAATATGCTTCTTATCTGAAAGCCAGGGGTTGCAGGTGGAACAAAAGTTATAAATTCTGTTCAAACAATACACAGCTACTAAGTGTTAGGTTAGTAGCCACTAGATTCTACAATAATAATCTAAGGATCACTGAAGCAGCTCGGGAGTACCCCTTTCGTTAAGGTGAGTAGCAAAAACCAAACAAATACATTTTGCTAGTATAAACCTAAAACTTCTGTAACTTATCAAAATGACAATAGTTGAACTAAAAATGTAAAGCATGGCATAAATCATCCCCCTGATGAAGTCTAGTCTTGTGCCAAATTTCAAAATGATCCACTGAAAATTGCCAACGATACAGTAAGTTAAAGGGTGCTGAAAATTGACACATTGACCCTTTTTACTCCATTTTTTATACAATCTTGTCATATATTTGTTTCCAATTTGGGTGGAAAGCTATAGAGTAATTCAAGCTCCTTGAAGACATGTTTTCATTGGTTTCATGACGTTCTGAGGAGCACTTCAAACGTTATTATGGTTTTATTGCCCCATTAAGGCCTATAATAGCCACTGTTGGCAAAATAATATGATGTGTGTGCCATATAAATACTGAAGCAATATTCATGGACCGTTCTTCAGTGTTTGCAGAGGGAGCCACCTAGCGAATAGGATGTGTAATGCCTGTTGTTTTAGTTGTGGGACCGACCAGGAGACACCCGCCGTGGGGCTGTGGTCACATTTGGAAGCCTGATAAGTTACTGTGGCCACCACACAGATCCCCCAAGAACATGATGTGCACATTCCACAGCCACACACACCCTAAAACACACACACATTGCTACCCCACACATCCCAGCACGTACACAGAAACACGCACACCACAGACACTCCACCCAGGCATAAACAGTTTACTCACTGAAGGATTCCTGTAGCAATACGGCAAGGCTCAGGTGTTTCATAAGTCATTACAGGGCCAGAACAATGTGGAGCATTTTTGCAGGTCCAGGCACTTCATTGAGGCCTGAGAGACCAAATAAAAACGTGGGGGCACATATAGCAAATTTTAAGCTTGTGATGTGGCACAACTGTTGTCGCAGCATGTTTCTCAAAGCATCAGCCTTAGCATCCTATTTCCTGGCTTTGTGGACCTTGAGAGGCAGCCTAAGATAGCCTTAACTCTGGTCAGCCTTAACCGAAAGGTCTCTTGAGCGCTGAATTGCAAAGCCTTCCACCAGTTGAGGATAAGTGTGCTTTTAATAAAGGCACCTGCTCTTCCTTTACTTTCCAGCACTCCACGTGGATCTTCAAGTCAAAAGAGCTGATGTTCAAATCGGCCTCCTCCATTCCTGAAGGCAGCTTGGTCTACGTCAGTGAAGGGAATGAAGCTTTCTTCCGAACCCCCAAGGGATGGAGCAGGCTTCTGGTAGGAAAACATTGGGACACTGATGTGCATGACTCTGTAGATGTGCAGCACTCAGACTCGCTCAATATCTGATACACAAGCATCTGGTTGGCCACTATATGAAACAGGAGAATGGACAGCCACTTACCAGGGATGATGTTGTAGTGGGTTTATTGCATCAGCAGGAGGTAGGACTGCTCTATGATTCCCTGGACTGTTTAGACCCTTTGCCCTGATCCAAGAGGGCTGCTCAGCTGCTCTCTTTATTTTTAAAAATCAGGATGAGATTAAGTTATGCTTTTGTGGCTTGCTTGCTTGAGCTACCTGGGCAATGCTTGCCCTGATGGCATTTTTAAAAAAACTTTTCGCGCATGAGAACAAATGCTCGTTTTTTTACACATTTCGGTCCAGCCTTATCCCTGTTGTGTTTCTATTGTCTCTTGATCAGCTGGAGGATTCAGAGTCTTTACTGGTTGGAGATGACCCTTCGGTGTCTACAGACAGAAATCAGGTGTGGACTTCTTCCAGCTTGTAATGCTTTGCCATTGCCTGTTCAGCAGGTCTCCTGGGTTTTGCTGTGGCTTAAGTTAAAGGGCTGAAAGTGGGGAGAGCAAAGAAACCGAAAGCCCATAAAATATTACACCCATTTGGGTGGCGCACTTGCAGAAGAACATACTTAACTGCTGGATAAAGTAATGATGAAATTAAGTGATATAAACCCCTTTGAGTAATAAATTTCATCTATTTGTAAAGCACCTCGTCTACACTCCAACAACTTCTTACTCCAGCCTCAGCAGGCCTATTTAATTCTTCTCAACAACTGCCCCACCACAGCTACAGACAGGCAGAAAACTCTTACTGGGAACAGGCTGCATGCACTGCTGCTGCTAGCGCCTTCATCACCTTCCTAGTTCTCTTGCACTCCGTGCATAGCTAGTAGGAGGGGCAGATGGTGTCTGGGGGTGGCAATATTTGCTGCAGTTTATGTGTGCATGCAGTATTTGAGTTTAAGCTGAGTCACATTAAAAAATGGTTTTGTTTCACCGTGTATCCTGTCTTCCTAGGTCCAAAACGACAAGAGCCAAGCAACCGTCCAGACTGTACCACCTAGCATCCCCCAGAGGATCCCTTCAGTAAGTTCAACAGGAGAGGAGTGTAAGGCAGTCAAGCTGCTGGCACAACAACTTGCCTTTTCTTCTTCTTTTTGAGTGTTGTCTCAGGCAAAGAATTTAGCAGCAGTGGGTGGGGAGAGACACGGGTGGCGCTGTGGTCAAAACCACTGAGCCTCTTGGGCTTGCTGATCAGAAGGTCAACAGTTCAAATACCCACTACAGGGTGAGCTCCCGTTGCTCTGTCCCAGCTCCTGCCAACCTAGCAGTTTGAAGGCATACAAGTGCAAGTACAGTGGGACCTTGGTTCTCAAACTTAATCTGTTCCAGAAGTCTGTTTGACTCCCGAAACCATTCGAAAACCAAGGCGCGGCTTCTCATTGGCTGCAGGAGCTTCCTGCACTCAATCGGAAGCCGTGTCAGACGTTTGGCTTCCAAAAAAAGTTCACAAACCGGAACACTCACTTCCAGGTTTGCAGCATTTGGGAGCTGATTTGTTTGGGGGGCAAGCCGTTTAACAGCAAGGGACCACTGTAGATATATAGGTACTGCTGCAGTGGGAAGGTAAACGGCATTTCCGTGCACTCTGGTTTCCTAGTTTCCGTCATGGTGTTCCGTTGCGCCAGAAGCAGTTTAGTCATGCTGGCCACATGACCCGGAAAGCTGTCTGTGGACAAACGCCAGCTCCCTCGGCCTGAAAAGCAAGATGAGCGCCGCAACCCCATAGTTGCCTTTAACTGGACTTAACCATCCAGGGGTCCTTTACCTTTACCTTTTTAAATAGACCTTGCTGTACCAACCTCTTCTTTCTGGAGGCCCCCTTGAAGATAATGGTGCAAAACCTGGCAAGGCCATAACAAGAACCTGACTGGTTGATTGACACCACTCCTCTGGTTGATCTACTCCACCCTGTTGTCCTCCTTAGGTGTCAGGTGTTTAACTAAAATCCCTCAATTTTTCTAGCTCCGCCTAGTGGCCCTCAACATCCCCCTGACTGGTAGCATGAATGGGATTGGTGGCGTTGACCTGCGGTGCTATCGGCAGTCACAGGAGGCGAAGCTGCGTGGAACTTTCCGGGCCTTCCTGTCATCATCCACTCAAAGCCTAGTCTCCATCGTGAAGAGAACTGACAGGAACCTGCCTATTGTCAACCTTAAGGCTAGTAGCAACATCCTGTTGATATCTTGATTTGATGCAGACATCTTTTCTGAGGAAAGCACTGGTGCCTGATGAAAAAGGCATGTGGTGCTTGCCTAGCAACTGCCCAACTAATTCTCATGATAAGTGATGACCCTAGCAGGCACTCCTATGTTTTTGGGAAGGGCAGGATTCTTGTGCCTTCCGCTGCTATGGCTGAGGCACTTGGGTTGTAGAATAATGTTGTGGGGCCTGCAGCCTCTGTTGACTGTTTTCTAGCTTGAAAAGCATTGTTTCTGTTGCAGGGCCAGCTGCTGGCAAAGAGTTGGAATTCCCTCTTCAGTACTGCTGCTCGTTTCAATTCCCCAAAGTCCCCCATCTACACATTCAATGGGCGCAATGTCATGACAGATCCTATGTGGTGAGTAACATGTAGGGAAAGAAAGCATCTGTAGGGATATGTGACCATATGGGAGGTACAAGCAGGGCATCCCAAACTATATTCACCAGTTCCCCCATAAGTGGGATTGTACCTAATTGGGGAATATCTAGGTGAGGAAAATATTCAGGAGGCCCAGAAGGGGCAAATTAATGGGTAATGAGGTCCAGCATATTAGATTTCTGGGGGAGGTTTTTGAAGCACACAGGTGAGGAGTTCAGAACCTACATCTTGCCTATTGCATACCTCCCCTGCTCCACAGCTTGTCTCTCCATGTGCTTTTCTTCTCCACTTACCATGAGTAATGGAAGGAACCATGACCATGGACTCAGCTATACAGCTGCAAATAAAACATTTTAAGTGTACTGTAAAGTACAATACACAAATGTGACACTAGATGGCGACCATGAGCTATGGCACATTCAATATATTTTTCAAAACTTTTTTTTAAAAAAAGCATTTTCACAGCGTTTTTTAAAAAAATGTGTGTAGATTCCACCTATCTATGAAAAACACCTGGGCAGAGGAGCTGCTGGGAGGTGTAAATGGAATCTGCCAGAAACACTGGGCTGTGCTTCCCTTTTGCTGTTAAATTCAGATCCAACCTCTTTCTGTGCTATTGGGATGATAGTTCCACATTTAAACACATGCAGCCACAGCCATTGTGTCTAGTTTGGCCCTTGGGAATAATGGATTGAGACAAGATAGGATGGGTGCTTTTTTGTGCCATGCAGTTGACTTCAGCTATCCACTTTTGTATGTCCCTGCTGTTTGTATGTTCAGGAGACAAAAGGCAGTCTGGCATGGTGTCAAACAACTGGGAGGCCAGGCCGAAAATCAAGACTGTCAGGAGTGGCGAACAGCCTCCAGCCAGTCCAAAGGCCTTGCCTCACCTCCAGCCGGAGGCAAGTTCCTCACAGCGGACACACATAGCTGCTCAGACTTCCTGATTGTTCTGTGCGTGGAAAATGCCTTCTGAGATGAGTGCAGCTTCAGATCAGCAAGGAACAGCAGAAGGAGCCAGTTGCTACAAAGGCTGGATCAGGATGAATGAAGTAAGCCTTTGACCCTTAAGACACATGAGGTGGAAAATGCAGGTACCCATCCTTCCACCCCAGCTGGGAAAGAATGTTTGAGAGGAAAGAAAACCATGCATCGCCTGCACCTCAGCAAGCTGTCATGTGTGCTGATGTGTAGAATCAGCAGCTCACACAGGCAGGTGCAAAAGGGGCTTCTGCTTTGTTACAATGTGTGTACCTGGACTTACATGTGCACCACCAGCACTCATGTACAGTATGCTCATATACACACTGCTGAGAGGTTTAGGAACTTTTGCTGGAGTTATGACGTGTGCTTGTTATGGATGTGTGTTACCCCTTATGCCCACAAGAAGCTCTCACATGAAGAAACAAAGAAAGCTTGGTTTATTATACAAGGTGTGACCGGAATATTCGGTGAATGGTCACAGAAATTGGACAGCGAGAAATATTCAAACATACATACCTTACAGGCCTTCAAAGTAGGCCCCCTCTGATACAATGCACCATTGACAACATTAGTACAGTAGAACTGTTGGAAACGTCTGGAGAAGTCCTCTTTTCGTACTGCATTCGGTTCCCTTGCACCTTGGAAGTGTGAAATGTTGAAAAATCTGTGCCCTTTCAGTGCAAATTTCAGTTTTGGAAAAAGAAAGAAATCTGGTGGGACAAGATGAGGAGAATATGGAGGATGGGACAACTCAGTAACCTCAGTAATGATTTCACACGGAATATGCAATTCTTCCACCATCATTCAGACAGACAAACGCCAATCCCACATCAATAACGCACGAACTTTGTCGACATTTGCCGCCGTTCCGCTCGTTGACAACCTGCCACACCGAGGGTCATCTTCGATGGTTTGCCGCCCTTCACGAAAACACTTAAACCACTCATACACTGTCTTTCAAGTTACTGCTTCATATCCGTACACAATTGTGAGCATTTTGTGGGTTTCCGATGCTGATTTACCCAATTTGAAACAGAATTTCATATTGACTCTCTGCTCCATTTTCAGTCACAATGCACTGAACTATTAACAGCTACTAAACGCTACCACATGAACGTAGGCCTGTTAACAAATGCCGAGACACGTGCACATATGTTAGCTGAAATACGGATGAATGCCTCCCACATGTCTCCGCGAATCCAGCAGTTCCCATTATTGCAAACAGGGGTGATTCACCTTACTTTCTGGTCACATCTTGTATAAAACAGGAGCAACAGAATATATAAAAATGCTGCTTTAGACGGCAAAGTTACAGTCTAAGCAGGTAGCAAATTACAATACATACACACTTTGATTAGAGATTCCCTAACTATTCTAAAGGCCTACAGAAGCATGGGCATGACAATTTTGTCATAAACCCACACTAGAAGGGGGGCGGGGAGGAAAGCATACCTGTCTCTAAAGCAAAGCAGACGTGTGCAGAGTCCTAAATATCTCTGGGTTAAGTGCTGTCCTGTTGGAGCTGTGAAAGCTAACAGGCCTTTGAATCTAGATTTTTAAAATACCTTTATGCCATGATCTACGGAGATAAACCACACCATAAATTCAGATTCCCACATCCCTCTTTACAGCTTCGGCACATCTCTCAGAAGATATGTGTGTGTGCATGCATTTGTGTGCACGCACTCACAGAGATACGTGTGCATGCACATAGATTTACAACCTGTTCTCTGTTTAGCAAAAAAAGGTGGCAGAAGGGATGTATTGTGTACAGGAATTTTTATGGAATGTTGTGGCTTTTTCCCCACAGTGTTCCTGCATGGGTAAACATAGATCTCACAAAGAAAAGGCAGCATCTAGGTTGCAGACACATTTACATTTTTGGAACTATTGAATTCTACAGCAGGGAGGTGTTAACATCTGTGGGACAGCTCCTGCACACTCCTGCACTAGCAAAATGACCTGCGACCAAAGCATTTCTGGCAGGTCGAGCACCCTCTTGAAAACAGCCCAAAGAACTGCAACAGCGACCTTTCTAGGCAGCTTGATCTGTTCCTATACTGTGTTTATGAGGCTGATACTACACTGTTACATATCACAAATACTAGTAAGGAAAACCCATACAGTAAGGTTGTCATACATCAGGGAAAACCTGGACATGCCAATCCAGGCAGATTTTTAAATTTTAAAGGAAATGTCTGAGTTGGGGGGGGCGGGTCTCAGGCTCAGGCAGCTTGGACTCAAGCTGCTCTGCACACCGCAGCCACTGCTAGCCCAAACCAGGCAAAGAGGCACACAGGGAGCAGCAGAGGCCTTGTGCACCCACGTGTCTCTTTCCCCGGCTCAGGCTGGCAGCGGCTCGGGCTGCCCTCTTTTTTGCTCTTCAATATATGGCAACCCTATCATACAGTCACCTTCACACATGACATTAGAAGTTCTTGGACTTCTTGATCTGAAATGTTGGGAGAGTGTTCTTTTAACTTCAAAATGCCGCCCCCCATGAGAGAAAGTTTGGTTGCTTGTTTCTTTTTAAAAACTGCTTCCAGTTTAATAAAGATGCTATTTTGAATAACCTTCTCCAGCTTTCCCTAAACCTAACAAAATTGGTTGATTTGAGCATATGGAACAGCAGTTATGACAAAGAAATGAATGAGAAGCTCTTTATGATCTACTGGGATCAGATAGCCCAGCTAAACCCAAAATACTCCCAAGAGTGACAAGAGGATCAATATATGTAGAAAATTCCCTAATTGCTACAAGGTTCTCATTCTAGCAATGTGGAATTCATTTGTCCTGGACTCTGAACACCACCGGTGGAATCTGGAATCATTCCATTACATCTATTAAACTTAACTGGTGAAAGGTGCCATTCATGTAACACTTTAATCCCCCCTTTGATTAGTTGCAATGCAGTTACTTATTTTATTATGAAAAACAGATCCTCATTGTCCTATAATTTCCTCCCTACAATCCTATTTCCTCTCACCTTCAACTTTTGAATCTATTCCTTGTTTCCTCACTCCTGTATTAAGTCATTTTACTGACTGTACATTTGTTTACAATATATCAAAATAAATTAATTTATGTTAGCACAATATATTTTTCAACAAGTTTTTTTTTAAAGGATAGCTTAGTTGGTTAGAGGGGTTTTTAATCTCATCCATCTTTTGACATGTTTCTTCACACTGTAATAAGGCTCCATGATGGAGAAGGTCCGATGTGAAATAAAAATTGTTTGTCATTCTCTTTTGCTTCTGTGTCATGTCTTTTCAACTGTCAGCATCCAACTACTTGTGGACTTTTATAGCGCACAATAAACAAAGCTAATCAGCATAACACAACCATAAAACAGCATAAAAATACTGTTCAATAGAGTCTCACAGATGGGTCTCTCCTGGGAATTTGTGGTAGCCCAGAGATTATTGTGGGGTGTGCATACCTCCAGTTTCTTATTCTTTATTTTCTATCTATTTTAGAAATTATTGACATGAAGTAGCCATGCTTGGCAATGGGCTTGTCCACACTTTCCTTGGGAAAACCCACTCTTTACTGCTGAATCAGAGCACACATCAGTTGGGCTTTTCGTACATTGATGTATCCTCTGATTCAGCGATAAAGAGTGAGTTTTCCCAGGGGAAGTGGTGGGGCAAACAGAAAACCACTTGGTCTCGTGCTTTCTAGGCGTGAGACAAGCAAAGTATGGACAAGTCCAGTGTCTTACACCAACAGGAAGGAAACATTGGGCAAGACACAAATCTCCTAGAGCAGTGGTTTTGAACTGGTGGGTCAGGAGGACCCAATATTAGGCATGATCTAAGGTGGGTCACAACAGCAGTGTTACCATCATGCAAATATATGGCCAAAAAAAGCTGTAAGAAATGGGCCCCCAAATGCACGTTTGGCTTGAAGGGGGGTCCTGAATTCGAACATGTTGAAGGCAACTTAGAGGACGCTTTCCTGATGCATGTGCATTTGTGATGACCCAAAGCTTAGCATACCCGGAGTTACTCATTTTTTGGTCACCACACATTAATGAGCGTTTCCAAAACGAAAACTACAGTGGTTTTGAACGGAGAGGATTCCTTCGTTGAAGTCAACAGGGCAGCTTCCCAGTCACCAAGACGAATCATACAAAGCAAATTTTGGGGTGCACCTTTAGTTTCCTACCAAGTTTAACAATGAGGCTGCTTCAAACTTTACTGGTGAATAAGGAGCTGGAAAAAACAGTAACTGACTTCAGAACGGCATGAAAACGTCCATCATGACATAAATCATGATGATGGTGGGAATAATTTGCCTTAAGTTTATATGTATGGTGTTCAGGAAGTTAGGCCAAAAGGCAATAACAGGGGCCAGGGCTGACCCACCCATGAGGCAAGGTGAGGCGACTGCCTCAGACAGCAGGATCCACAGGGGCACCAGAGCCAGCCTCCAAGAAATGCATCACCCACTGCTGCTGTGGCGCACACATTGAAGGCCAGATTTGCTCCCCCTCCATGCCGCCTCTACAGTTCCCTTTTGATCAATAGGAGGCACTGTTCGCCTCCTCCCTCCGTTTTCCGCCTTCCCCCCTTCTTCCTTTGAGGTGGGGGGGGAGAGGGCGGTGGGCGCCATTTTGTGGTTCGCCTCAGGTAACTGTGGCCCAAGTCAGGTACCATGTCCACTACGCCACACTGACTTTAAATGCATGAGGGAGAAAAGGGGGAAAAATCGTTGCACTGTTACATGCTGAGTGCCAGCAAACATCTAACAAACGATTAACGAAGAAGAACGATAACATTTAACAAGCGCCTACAAAACAAAACGTGCAATTCAATCCCGCGCTGGCGTCGGGTTCATTGGCCCAGCACCACGCCCATCAACGCCATTCCTCACGTCTATTGGTGGAACTGAGCGGTGCGCCCGCCCTCGGTTTTAAACCTGGGAGATAACAGTTTGTGCTTTTGAAGAGCGGTGTTCTGTTTTTCGGCTTCTTCTTTTTTTGTTCATTTGTTCGAACGCTCAGACTTTCGTTCCGATTGGCTGCGCGAACTCTCCTTCCCCGCCTCCTTAACCCGTATTTCCCTGTGCCGAACGGCGATTGGCCCGGCAGCTAAAGCAGGCCGGCGGGGATTGGTCGCGGCCGTTTGAGCGGGCTGAGGCGACGCTTTTCGAAAGCGCTCTCTCTCTCTCTGTGAAGCGTTTCCTGCCGCCTTTTTTCCGGCCTCATTCGCAGCCGCTTGGCTGAGGGAAGGCGGTTGGCTCTGTTCACAGCGCTCGGTGACTGCAAGTCTGAGGCACTAGGCCGCTGCTCCCCTCTCAACGGCCGCTTCCGACCCCCACAATCCCCGCTAGCTCTGTTGTTTCCTCTACACCTCTCGCTCCGACTGGGTCCACCATGGACTTAGAAGACTCCTTTTCCCCGCTCAAGGTGAGTCTCCCCCCCCCCAAAAAAAATCCCACACCTTTATTTCACAAACCCGCCTTCTTACCGTCTTCCCAGCCCCACGTAACTCAATATCGACTGAGGGGTTTTCATTCAGGACAGCGCCATTGAAATTAAACGGGCCTTAATTAGTGGCGGCCTTTAACCTCTGCCCTCGAGCGTTGGACCCTTCTAATTCATTCTTAATCCCAGCCATTTTACTACTTCTCTATCTTAAAAAAAAACCCACCGTCCGCATAGATACCTCCAATTCCCTTGTTTCCTGTTTTTTAAAAAAATGTGTTTATTTTAGCTTAATATGTGTTACAACAATCCCATCATGACCCGCGGTTCCTTCTTATCTCTCTCTCAAAAAAAAAAACCTCAAAAAAATACGTACTGGTTTGGAGGTCTAGTCTACAGAGACATTACAATGGGGACAGGCTTCTCATGGGAGGAGGTGTAGAACCTCAATTCATTGAGGTTCATGGAGCTTTTCAATAATTTTTGTGGATCTAGGAGGGCAAATTCCTACCCAAATTCACAACAACGTTTGATTGTGGGTGTTTTTGTAGCTTCAGTATATTGCTGATGCTGGATGTAATAGGTTTTCTTTCTAGACAGAAAATATAAACTCGTTTGAATGTGGGGATTAGCATCCCAAAACGTAAGACTGTTAATGGCTCTGCTGGATTACATCAGAGATCCATCTATTCTAGCTTCATCTTTTTAAGAGTGGCCAGCCAAATGTCACAGGCATGACATGGCGACAACTTCTTTGTCTAAACAGTCTGACGTTCAGAGATAGATGACTTGAATCTCAGGCTTTTGTCTGTAAAAGGCGAGCACAATATTTTATCCCCTTTCTCATCTCAGTTTCAGGTGTATGGGATGTTAGGAGAGGGTTTGCACCTTTGGTGGGCTGGCTAAACTAGGTGAGGGGGACTTCCCCTGCATGTAGACAGGCTCAGGAGGAAGGTGGTTTCTGCATGTGCTGTAGAAGGAAGTGAGGGATAGATGGGGCTTCTCAGCGTGGGAATGAAGCCCCTCTAGGAGACGGAAAACTGATCCTAAACCTCTACTGCCTTGCGGGATATTTTGGGGAGACAAAAAGGCTAAGGAGTAAACCCTGCACAAGTCCCCAAGGAATCTGGATGGTGCCTTGTCTGCCTCCTTCCAGCAACTCCTGCAGCCAAGCAGGTGTTTTCCTTTGGACCACATCAGCAAGACCAAGAGGGGTCTAGTCATATTTTTATGTGGAAATTGTTCAGTTTGGTTATGTAGTTTTTAATGTGTTTTATTTATTTTTATGACTACTTTGCTTTATTTGAAATTATGTAAATCTTTTCATATCGTAAGCCGCCTCGAGCATTGTTTTAACTGTGGAAAGGCAGCATACAAATAAAATGGTGATGGTGATCTGGGCAGCCCAGGACCTCCATAAACACTGACCAGATTTGCTCCCTGCGGAGGTCACTTCAGTGCTTCTAACTCAGCAGCTTGACTTCACCCCCCCAAATGTGCAGTCCATTGTCTCTTGAGACAGATGCCTACAGTATCTGATGTATTCCTTCTATCAAAACTAGCTTGGTGGTAAATTCATGTCTTGTGTATTTTTATTTCCATCCTAGCATTGTTGTTGTTACAGAAACCCACAAAATTAGCTCATTTATGCAGTGACTTACGATGTTTTCATTTTGCTTCCATTCAGCCAGTAGATGCAAACCCTAAAGTGGGTAAGATCACGGATGGAGATTCAAAAAAGAGGCTATCTGTTGAAAGAATATACCAGAAGAAAAGCCAGCTGGAGCATATATTGCTTCGGCCTGATACCTACATTGGCTCTGTGGAACAAGTGACTCAGGTAAAAAGCTTTTTGTTTAGGGAGTTAAGGTAGGGATTGAATGAGAGGGAGCTTTTCTGATTCCTTTGTTTTGCTAATTGCAAATAAAGTTCTAGTATCACAAAGCAGAGCTTAGACTGTTCTAATTTGGGAAGTTGAGAGGGTGATTTTTCCACAACTGTATTCCAAGATCATGGCATCTTAGGACACTTCCAGTCAGGCCACATGGCTTATGGGAATCACTGGACAATGCTGACCTTGTGCTCACTGAATGAGCAGAGTAAAAGTGTCTGCTTTTTACTGAATATCTTCTTATTTTTAATTAACTTTTCAGCAAATGTGGGTGTTTGATGAAGATGTTGGACTGAACTGCAGGGATGTTACCTTCGTACCTGGCCTTTATAAAATATTTGACGAAATCCTAGGTATGGTGAGAGCAACATCTTTTAGTCCCAGTGGATTGAATTACAGAGGAATTGCAATTGATGTTAAATTGGCTTGGGGAATTTTCTGGCTTATCCACAAGCTCAGTACTTCAGCAAGTTGCTACCATAGCCATAAAATGGGAATTGCAGTACTGTAGTGAATGGCACAACGACAAATGCAGTTAACTTGTGATTACTGGGACTGGTTCTTAATGCCAAGCTAAGAAATATCATTTAGTACTTCATTTTTTACTAATAAGCTTTGTTCGTGTTTTCATTTTTTTCCAGTCAATGCTGCTGATAACAAGCAGAGAGATAAGAACATGTCATGTATCAAAGTTATGATTGACCCGTAAGTCCTATTCAAAACCTTTCTAGTAAACGATTTTAAGAATTGCAGGCTTAGATTGCCCCCTGTTGTCTGTTGCTCATTTTTGCAGAATTTGTATATAAATATGACTTTCATGTCAGTTATTTATGATGGGCTTAGTTTTGAATTCTGTATTTGTAAACAAACCCAATAGTGGGTTTGCAGCTGAAAATCATAAGGCGAATAAGAATCTTGTCTTTAGAGATGAGAAATTTCTGGAGCAGTGGACAGGCGGTCATTGCTTACTAACACTTGTGTAGAATAGGGAGCTAATTCCATTAACGGAGGTTTTTTGTGTTCCTGATTCATAGAGTTGTGTTTCTTTTTCTAGAGAGAATAACACAATCTCTGTGTGGAACAACGGAAAAGGGATTCCTGTTGTAGAGCACAAAGTAGAGAAAGTCTATGTGCCGGCTCTTATTTTTGGACAGCTTTTGACCTCCAGCAATTACGATGATGATGAGAAGAAAGTCACAGGTAGAGGAAAACCTTAATAGAAAATATTAACCAGCTGGGAAATTATGTCTTAAGGGACTAGCCCTTTTGAAAAACCTGTCTCTTCACTACAGCTTTGTCTCTTTCATTATGCGCAGAAGAGTGGTTGAAGGGTAAAGAAGAGTTGATTTAATATGCATTATTTAAAAATATGTAACCCATGTTTTATAGTTCCCCTGTTTCCTGAAATCAGTATACTGGACAAGTTATGCTAACTTCCTACTGTTGAGCTAAAGGCAAGAGTTGAGGTATAGATGAGGGAACTGAAGTTTCAAAGTGCCTCATGGTACCAACCCTTAGCGGCATAGAACAATACTGATATTACAGGGAAGGATATAGAAATGGGCCACATATGTGGGCTTTCTTGTTGGAAGATGGGAACACTCCATTTAAGGTTTGAATGCTGAGTTTTAATCCCACTTGAAACAACAAGCAAATCTTCAAGATTGCAGCCTTGTGTATACCTGCTTGGGAGTAAGTGTCTAGTGCCCTCATTGGGACTTATTTCTGAGTAAACATGCCTAGGATTGGGCTGTATACCTCCTAAACTCTGCAAAGCTTCATGGGGTGTAAGTAACTTGATTTGTTTTATACATTGTTTTAGGTGGCCGAAATGGTTATGGAGCAAAACTCTGCAACATCTTCAGTACCAAATTTACTGTGGAAACTGCATGCAGAGAATATAAGAAGCACTTTAAGCAGGTACATGGAACCTTGTAATGATAGGTATTGTGCGCTTTTAAGATCCTGGGCCCAATGTTATTGGGTACATACATGGACACATGCGCATGTGCACATTAAACCAACTTCTAAATTTACTCCACATACAGTGGTACCTTGGGTTACATACGCTTCAGGTTACAGACTCCTCTAACCCAGAAATAGTACCTCGGGTTAAGAACTTCGCTTCAGGATGAGAAGAGAAATCGGGCTCCGGCAGTGCAGCAGCAGGAGGCCCCATTAGCTAAAGTGGTGCTTCAGGTTAAGAACAGTTTCAGGTTAAGAACGGACCTCTGGAACGAATTAAGTCCTTAACCCGAGGTACCACTGTATTGTAAAGGTTCAGGCATCAGCTGGTCAGCATTTTTAACTGTTGTGCTTGTACATCTTCAGTACCTAACTGAAAATTGCAAAAGTGACTAAGCTAAAAGTAGAGCCCACAAAAAAAATATGCTGTTCTTTGATTAGGAACTATCAGCTGTGGCTAAAGAAATTAATCTAGTTGTTTCTGTACATAAAATTGTAAACTGTTTTCTTCCTCAGACTTGGACTGATAATATGTCTACGGCTGGAGAGATGAAATTGAAGCACTTTAATGGTGAGGACTTCACATGCATCACCTTCCAGCCCGATCTGTCAAAATTTAAAATGACCACACTGGACAAAGATATTGTGGCTCTAATGTCTCGGAGAGCTTATGATATTGCAGGATCAAGTAAAGGTGTCAAAGTTTTCTTGAATGGAAAGAATCTACTCGTGAGTGAATGACTTTCACTGTTTTTCTTCCCCTTTTTGGCAATGAGGTGTTGGATTGGGATTTGGGGAAACCAGTCTTAAAATGTTTTAGAGTTAATTGGATGGCTATACCCATCTTCACCTAACACATTAACAAATGAGGTAAAAGCTTTCTGCAAACATTGCAACATACCTATGTCATTTACAGATCGACGGATTCCGCAGTTATGTAGATCTGTATATAAAGGACAAGGTGGATGAAACTGGCAATCTACTGAAAGTAGTCTATGAAGAAGTGAATAATCGGTGGGAAGTCTGTGTAACAATGAGTGAAAAGGGCTTCCAGCAAGTCAGCTTCGTCAATAGCATTGCTACAACAAAGGTAACCAGCTACAGCTCTGTAGTCTGAATATGTTTAATCTGTCTTGTTTATGGCGAAACAGTTACAGTATTGCTAAATTATAGGAAAACAAATCATCCGTTTAAGGGGGGAGAGAATCTAATATGGTAGCTATTGGATTTGGAAATGAGACCTTAAACCTAACAAGTCTCCTTGATTTATTATAGAAGCATTGTAAATGTTTTTACTGTATTACATAATACAGTAAATACATAATATTATTGGGGCCATCAGCTTACAGGCCAGATCCATTCTTGAAGCTAGTTTGGAGCTTTTATTCCTCAGCCAATCTACCTCTATCTAATTAAATATAGCAGGGGTGGAGAACCTGTGGACCAGATCCTGAGCTTCCCCCTTAGGCCATTTTGACAAGTTAACGAGGCTGTCCGCTTGTCAGTCACGTGACTGTTGCATGGCCATGAAGTCAGATGAGTGACCTTCAAAGGAAAGGATTTGGAGTATGTTCCAATCATTTCCTTCTTTTGCAGTCCAGCTTGAACTCAAGTCAGGCTGATCAACAGGAATTGGCTCCATCCAGGAGCTCTAATTTCAAAGGTGCTGAATACAAATCCTGCTTGCCAAGGCACACACTCTAAGACTCCCCAAACTCATATGTTGTGGTAGGCTTTCCTTTAAACTTTCATTAATTCTTGGATTTTCTTTTCGTTATAGGGTGGTAGACACGTAGACTATGTTGCTGACCAGCTTGTCACCAAACTCATTGATATGGTAAAGAAAAGGAACAAACTTGGAGTGTCAGTGAAGCCTTTCCAGGTATAAATCTCAGATTTCCCTGTTTAAGTTTAGGCTTCTTAGACCTCATTTCAAAAGTTTGCCTCTTTGCTGTCTTACAGCACCCTACAATTCTAGTTGCAGATTAGGCAATAGTTTTAACAGAAAAATTCCTTAAATAAAAGCATGACTAGATGCTAAGGTAGATGGACCTCTTGTACTACCTTTAATTGTTATATAGAAAATGGAACATTGTTATATAAAACTTACCTGATACAGCTTTTGTTACCTGTGCCTGAGAAGCTCAACTTGGTAAAAATGCTGCTTTCTACATGCTAGTTATTTCTGTCATGTTCTCCCATCTTGTTTGAAGGCATCTTGCTTCACACACCCCTCCCCACCATCACTTTTTAAATAAACTTGATTATTCTTCTTTTGGAAAACAATTTCCATAACCTGGGAATAGATTCTACTAAATGCCAAGTTAGTCAACTTAATTAAGAACGTGGGTACATATCACATTTCCAGCTGGGGAAGTTTGAGAGATGAGGTTGTCCAATAAACTAAACATTAGTAGTTTATAACACCTCCCTTTAATTCTAGGTGAAGAATCACATGTGGGTCTTTGTAAACTGCTTGATTGAAAATCCAACTTTTGACTCCCAAACAAAGGAGAACATGACCCTTCAAGCAAAGAGTTTTGGCTCAACATGCAAGTTGAGCGAAAAGTTTATCAAGGGGGTAAGTGCTGTAGGGTGCATTGTGTTGTCATTGTTTAATTGTTTTGGAGTTGTCTTGAGCTGGAATTGGGTGCAAAATAAACTGAGAAGCAAAAAAGACTTCAGCCTTATGTTCTGTATCATATTTGCTTCTAGCAGACAGCTTTTTCTTTCTTTCTAGGTAAGCAGTTGTGGCATAGTGGATAACATTTTGAACTGGGTCAGATTTAAAGCCCAGGCTCAGCTGAACAAGAAATGTTCTTCTGTAAAATACAGCAGAATTAAAGGGATACCTAAACTAGATGATGCCAATGATGCTGGTATGTATTGCAGTATGGTTACAAACATAAAAGCCTTTTGATACTTTTAAGAAGTTAAATACCCTTCTGTACAGGAACCCAGATTCCTGACCAGTGGTAGCAACTGGCCTGATTGATGATTAAGGACTTAGAGAGAGAAAGGACTAACAGCTTCGCTTACACATAAGCTGCAGTTTGGAAAAGAGCTAAATCCTTTCTTCTGTGCATATAGAGCTTTCTTTCATCATGGGTAAAGCTGCTGTCTGTTGTCTTGCCCAATACTCTATGCTTTTGCTAATTGTGCCTGACTGAAACATGAGACAGATCTACTCTTGCAATCAGAAACTTGACAGCCAGTCCTGATTAAACAGGATGAGCATATAGGTAAATGGAGTTGTCTGGATTAAGGTGCTCAATTCTCATTCCAGGGAGCAAGAATTCTACCAGCTGTACCCTTATTCTGACAGAAGGTGATTCAGCTAAAACTCTAGCTGTTTCTGGTCTTGGAGTTGTGGGCAGGGACAAATTTGGAGTGTTTCCTCTGCGTGGAAAGCTGCTGAATGTTCGGGAAGCCTCCCACAAACAGGTGAGCTGGCCGTACTTTGCAAACTCCATCATGGATCTTACTTGGCCTTAATTTGCTTTAGGTATTGTATATAAAAGCTGTCAACTGTTTTCTAAATTGTAACAGGAAAGAGATTGCGTTTCCAAACCTTGTCACAATGGAAGCTGTTGACAAGGACAACTTCTGCTCTGCTCAGTGGATACTCAGTGGGCTGTGAGGTGCAAAATCTGCTTGGTTAAAGTGCTTTTAAGATGTGTTAAGCACTTTGAGGCTAGTAACCCATGGCAGTCTAGACCAGGTATCTCCAACCATTTCAGACTCAGGACCCACTTTTAAACTAAACATACATTTGGGGGCCCATTTTTTAAATATTTTACTATATATTTGCCTGGTAGTGGTGCTCCTATTACAACCCACTAGTGGATCCCAACTTGCCCGTTGTAGATCAGTCTTCTAGACAAAAAGGGGTTGAGCCAAGTTTAAAAGCAAGATATCAATATCTGTCTAAATAGGCAGGATCCATAAGTTGATAGTTTGTACACTGAATCTTAGGGACGTGGGTGGCGCTGTGGTCTAAACCACTGAGCCTCTTGGGCTTGCCGATCGGTCCCAGCTCCTGCCAATATAGCAGTTCGAAAGCACACCAAAAAGTGAAAGTAGATAAATAGGTACCACTCTGGCAGGAAGGTAAACAGCGTTTCTGTGCGCTGCTCTGGCTTCGGTGTTCCGTTGCACCACAAGCGGCTTAGTCATGCTGGCCACATGACCTGGAATAACGCTGAATCTTAAAGAGAAAAACTGATCATTTTCAGATAATGGAGAATGCTGAAATCAACAACATTATCAAGATAGTTGGTCTGCAATATAAGAAGAGCTATGATGATGAAGAATCACTAAAGACTCTGCGTTATGGGAGAATAATGATAATGACAGATCAGGTCAGTCTTTTTCTCATGGGCAAGCGTATCTCCTGCCAACAGAAACAGTACCGTGAAACAAATATTTTGTTTGCATGCGGGGCTGATAAAATAGTTAAACTATGAGGGTTGGGGGTATATGAGGTGTTAGTGGAGGGGTAGTACCACTGGTGGGGTACATGTCGTGCTCCTCCTGGGGTAGTTTTGTCCACCTTTGGTCCCTATCCTGCACTCAGCTTCTAAGAACCACAGGTGAAAGCTATCAGCATGGAACAGTACTTATCTTTAGTTACCACACCTCTGTATGGCTTTGTAACTCAAAATTTCTGAATAAAACAAATTTTAATTGTTAATTTTATTATGAAAATTAAAAAATGAAGCAACAGTAAATGCACACTTCTAGTTATATCCCAAATGTCTGATGGAGCACCTTTAAAAGAAACCTGAAGAAAGACTGGAGGTGGGCCCTTTAAGGGAGTGTTTTAAACACCTATCAATGGAGTTGTTCCATCATGTAGCCCACCTTTTGATATGTTGGACCTGCTATCCTTTATTTAATCCTTTCCATGTACAGATCCAACTGAATATGTAAGAAGGTCCCTTGACTAAACCATAGTAAGTTAGAACTAGTCTAGGGCCAAGTGTTTGATCATACTGGTATCGTAATGAGTTGTTGGCTAGCATTGGTCACTGAAAAGATGGGTGCTGCATGCTCTTGAGTTCTACTTTCACGTTGCCAGTGGCTAAAATTTGTCTTCTGAAACACTTTAGGATCAAGATGGTTCTCATATCAAAGGCTTGCTTATTAACTTCATACACCATAATTGGCCATCTCTTTTGAGACACCGTTTCCTGGAAGAGTTCATTACTCCCATTGTAAAGGTAAGCTTGCTCTTCCTCCACCCCCTTCCTGAGTGACCACTTGAGCCAGTTGAGAACATTTCCCCTAAATTCCACTGTTTAGAATCTTAGGTCTTAAAATGCTTTCCCGTTGTTACTTTTTACTTCAAACTAGGTTTCCAAAAACAAAGAGGAGATTTCTTTCTATAGCATTCCTGAATATGAAGAATGGAAAGCCAGCACTCCTAACCACAAAAACTGGAAGATCAAGTACTACAAAGGTTTGGTTAAAACTATTTTTAACACAGCTAACTTGAATCATATGAGAACTGTTGGGTGTCTGCCAGATAGTTAAGACTAGTAAACAGCCTCCGAGGAAACATTAAATATTCCATGTAAACTCTGGCAGAAAAAGCAATTGAAGGGCTTTATCTATAACCACATTTCCAGTTTCTATGGAGAAAAGACGGAGAATGTGAAAGGGATATCTTGGAGCACTTAACTTACCCTAAGCAACCCCAAGGTCAGCTGAAAGTACTCTTGGTACCCTTTGCTATACAGGCAGTGACCATTTTGCGAGGGGGTTCCCCCACATGTCAGCCAAGCACACATAAGCCTGCCCCATTTCGCCCTCCATTTTGTCCAAAAGGACCCGCACATTGCTGGTCATGCAACAATTGGATTCATCCAAAATAGTCTCCGCCTGTAGTAGCATAAACAGTTGGTGTTCTGTTTGGAACTCCCTTATCCTGGGGGTGGGGGTCTACCAGAAACCTAATATATTTTTTTATATTGTATGGACTGGCATTTTGATTGCCAAAGTTTCAACAAATAAGGTACTTACCTAACACTTTTGTGTCTGCTGGAGAGAGCTATGATAAGCTTACACTAGACATACCTGAATAAGGAATCCCACTATTGTACTTAAACCACTTTCCCTGCTGCAATTCTTTCGAAACAGCTTTCTTCTTCCTCTTTGTAATGTTCCATATTGGGTTGATGCACTGTTTTAATATTGGACTTGGACTGCAGTTGTAGATGATACAAAGAAAATAAACTGCATAGCATGGCACCTAATAGCTATGGGATACTAACTCTGAAGCCTTTGGTTTGGTTTTTTATCTCAGGGGTGGCTAACCTGTCATCCTCCAATTGATGTTGGTTTCCCATCAACCCAAACCAGCATTGCTCAGGATGATGTGAGTTTGGAATCCAACAATATGTGCAAAAGGTTAGCCACCCCAGATTTATGTAAATGTGCTTTGCTTCAAGATATATAGAGAGAGAGACTTGTACACGCAGTGGAGAATATCTTAAGTTGCCTAGGTTTTATTTGTGGAACTTAGTGGTGTTATCTGTCCTTAATCTCTCTAGGTCTGGGTACCAGCACAGCAAAGGAAGCGAAAGAGTACTTTGCAGAGATGACAAGGCACCGAATACCTTTCAAGTATTCTGGCCCTGAAGATGATGCTGCGATTACTCTGGTAACAAAATTGCTTCTATCCTCTGTTGCTTGGGGATTACACCTGCAAAATAGTTAGGCAGTAATCATTATCTGCTTTTAAAAGGTTGAGTGATCCTGCCAGAAATAAGCCTTTCTCTTTTTTAAAGTTGGAACTATCTGATATATCCATAAATGTCCCTGGACAAATGTATCAAGAATTCTGCTCAATATTGATCCAGAGCAGATTCTAACATATAGTTAGAGTAAAAAAGACTTAGACACGTTGCAGGATTTCAAAAAGAAGAAAAAAGACCAGAGGCAATTAATATTTCATCCATCAGAGCTTTCCTGCTACTGAAGGCAAATGTGCATAATGGTCACAAATCAGATACATCTGGATTAGCACTATCCATAAGTTAAGTTGCAGCAGGTTTAACTTAAACTTACAATAATTTATAATAAAACTAAAACCTTAACACTAAGCATGCTATGTAAAGAACACCACACCAGAAGGAAAGACAAAGGGCGAAACCCGGGCTCCTTCTGGCCTATTACTATAGTCAGCATGACCTTGAGTGAATAACAGAACGAGTTTAAACCAGCTGTTCAGCTTCTCTGAAGGAATATCGCAAACATCAGGAGCCTTCTGCTTGTTTCTAGGCAGAATAGAAACTTGCATGTCAACTAGAAGAGTTCTCATGCAGAGAAGCTTGCAGAGTCAATTAGAAGAAACAAGAGCACTACACTTTAGATAGCCTGGAAACAAATGTTCAGAAACTTCTGGTAGCTGAATCTGGCCATTTCCCTTCATTAAACACCAGCAAAGCTTGGTGGTGCTTGACTTAACAAAGTTTGGAGAATGTCTTCCTGGCATGTGATAGCCCAGCATTGGGGGGGGGGGCAGAGGATCGACTTCAAGATTTTATGGCAGTTAAATTGACAGTGAAGTGAGGGGAAACCCCATCAATTACCACAGCTGTACATATTTGCATTATGGTTGGCTGCAATGTAGATAAGCCCTCTAACTCAACAGCCTTCCAGGGTGTCTGACTGTATTTGTCCATATTCTTGAATTCCTGATCTTGAATGTCTCTTGATTTAAGCTGGATCCAGTCATTAATTTGACTTTACTAACTTCTCTTAGTGGACTTTGGTACTGTCCAGTTCTGAGAGAGAGTTCTAGACTGGTAGCCTAAGCCTGTGGGTAATTTAGTGGAAACGGAGAAGAATTTAAACGGCTTCAGTAAGTGTCAATTTTTTTCTCACTCCATCCCAGACTAGTCTGAGTTAATCATTTTGTTAATGTCCTAGGCCTTTAGCAAAAAAAAGGTTGATGACCGAAAGGAGTGGCTGACAAACTTCATGCAAGATCGAAGGGAGAGGAAGCTTCATGGCCTTCCAGACGTGAGTTCCCATTAGAGCAGCATGGGATTCTCACTACATGGTTTGGGGAAGGACTAGTTCAATGGCAAAACACATGCTTCACATGCAGAAGGTCCAGGATGAATCCCTAGCATTGGCAGGTTGCAGGAAACTTGAGAGAGATTTCTGCCTGGATCCCTGGAGAGCTGCTGCTGGTTAGAGGGAACAGACTAGATATAAGGCACCTTCTTAAAAGGCTAAGGTTTTTGACAGTCAAGCATTATTTCAGTAGTTGGCCAGGGGGTTAATGCATTGTGGGTAAAATGCAGGACAATAGAGCAGTCACTTTTTCCCCCACTGCTTTGGAGCTAATGAAAGTTTGCTTCCAAACGCAAATAACAGTTGGGGGGGTGATTTTCCTTAAGATTGCAGCTGGTTAAAGGGACGGAGGGTTGAATTATGTCACCATCTGTGTTTTTGCTTTAAAAACTATCACATTTAACACCATGTGTTACTTTGCCCCTCCGTGAAACGGTAAGGAGGAAGAAGCTTGTTTTATGGTGTGGTAATGGATTAGAATGAAAGTAAAGGAGGAAGGGCTAAAGTGTCACTAGCATATAACAATTGAAGTTTCCTGCAATTTCTTCCTGTGCCCTCTTGAGCTCAGAGTTTGTTGCATGCATGTTCATCACTGTACAACAACAAATACCCAGTTGCCAGGGCTAAACACAGACCAAGCTTTTCACAGCGGTTGTCATATTAAACATAAGACCTCAATGCAGGCAGTTAACATTTTCACTTGGGAGTCAGCAGTGATGAGCTCAAATGATGACTACATTTCTGGATCTGCCCTTTGCTAGCAGTTCTCAGTACCTATATATGTTTGCATCAGAGTATATTGTTTCCTTTGTGCTATGATGGGGATGACACTTGAAGGCTACTATAGTAGAGGCAGCAGTTTGGAAGGTTTGATAACTTAATCTTGCTTTGTCACTCGTAGGTTTACTTATATGGCAAAAGTACAAATTACCTGACCTACAATGATTTTATCAACAAAGAACTTGTCCTCTTCTCAAATTCTGACAATGAGAGATCCATCCCTTCACTAGTTGATGGTAAGTTATCTGTTATACTTCTTCATAATCTAGATCAAGTTTCCTGTTATTTCAAACATAGTTCCCCTTATAAACATAGCTGTCATTATTTTATTAGCAGACCCAGGCAACAAGGGCAGGTTGAGCAGGTAGGGACATTATAATAACAGCAGGTGTAAAAGTATAATAATTTTATTTTGAACACTTCTGCTTGAAGCAGAATTCAGAGTACAGTATTTGAAAATGTAAACTACTTTAATTATTTGCTGTGATATAAGGTGGGTGGGTGTATAGAAAACCAGTGGTAAGAGAACAAAAATAGCTTATTGCACTTCTGTTTGCACCTAAGTATTCAAAGTGATGCAGCATTGGAGGGAGTTTGGGGTTTTTTATCCTAGTTTTCTACTAATTTATCCAAGCAGCCTGTACAGTAAAAAACAAAATTCATCATAGGAATAAAAACAAAATTAAAATATATATATCAATAACCACTAAAATGTGGGAGCAGCATTTGTCTATAGGCACCAAACTATCAAGAAAGTTTCCAGGGAATCTGTTGAGTGCTGAACTGGCATCCTTGCCTTAACTGAGAGGTGCTGGTTATCGAAGGAAAGAAGCCCATTGCTTGACTTGAAGCAACCTGCTTGTCGTTCTTTTCAGGACTGAAACCAGGTCAGAGGAAAGTTCTGTTCACATGCTTCAAACGAAATGACAAGCGGGAAGTGAAGGTTGCCCAGTTGGCTGGATCAATAGCTGAGATGTCGTCTTACCACCATGGAGAGGTAGTTAAAATGTGGGTGGGGATTGGGCAAGTAATAACCATGAGCTGCCAAGGAAGCAGTACTACTGCTCAAACAGTGTTTACATAATCAAACTTGTATTTGTTGTTGCTTTATGATTATAATGATATTGATGTTATTAAATGTCAACCCTGCTCTGTCCCAAATGGTCTGAGCAGCATGCACAAATGCTTAAAGCTTCTGTCAGTTTGTGTTCTTCTGGCCGATGTTTGTGGCCAGTGTAATCTTGCCTTTGCAGCACTATTTCTTCAGTCCCAGGATGGTGGCCTTGTCCCTTTTTAAAAGGAGATGCTTTCAGCTTCAGTTTGTTATGTTTTGGTTTCAGACCTCACTGATGATGACCATCATCAATTTGGCTCAGAATTTTGTGGGCAGCAACAACCTCAATCTGCTTCAGCCCATTGGCCAGTTTGGCACCAGGCTGCATGGTGGGAAAGACTGTGCCAGCCCTCGATACATCTTCACAATGCTCAGGTTAGCAACTCACTGTCCAACTTCTGCTTTCTTGGCTTTGGCTGGGTTGTTTTGAAACATATAATGGTGGTTTTAACATGTTCCTAAATCTAATCACTATGATAATCTTGATGTAGCATGATAATCTTGATGTAGCATGCCCTACAGCAGGAGGTTTAGCAAGATGGTCCTCTATCCTTCCCAAGATGGCACTTTTCCTGTTTCCAGGATTCCTATCTCAGAACTGTTTTAAGCACAAGCCACTTTCTTTTCTAGCTCGTTGGCACGTTTGGCTTTCCCACCAGCGGATGACAGTGTGCTGAAATTTCTGTATGATGACAACCAACGGGTTGAGCCGGAATGGTACATTCCAATCATTCCCATGGTGCTAATCAATGGTGCTGAGGGCATTGGAACTGGCTGGTCATGCAAGATTCCCAACTATGATGTCCGAGAAGTGGTGAATAACATTCGGCGCATGCTAGATGGAGATGAGCCACTTCCAATGGTAATGCAAATGTATTGATGGCTAGGTGAAATAGGACTGATCATAAGAGAAATGCTAATTGGCATGTGTGGGGGCAAGGGCAGATTGCTGCTTTCTAGCATGATACTTCAGCATCTCAATTTGTGGGCCATGAGATTTCAGCCCTTGCAAGTTGACAGTGAATGTTTACTCCTTTTGATGAAAGTTTTAGTGACACAGTCTTGAACATTATAAAATGATAAGTAACCTTTGCATTCTGAAGACATCCCTCTTGTTCTTCATTAAAATCCAGTGCCTGCTCTTTTCTCCCTACAGTGGTACCTCCAGTTGCAAACAGGATCCGTTCCGGAAGTGGCTGCATCCCAAGGAATTTGCAACTGGAGGACCGCTTCTGCACATGCGCGAGCAGCGAAACCTGGAAAAATACTTCCGGGTTTGCCGCTTTCATAACCAACCCAAGCCCGAGTGTCCACTGTACAAGTACAACCCTCCAGCAGCAATTCTGCTCTTGTCTGCTTTTCCTACAACGCTGCTCTTGTCTGGCCAAATTTGCAAAGGAGTTGAGCTGGTCTTGCTGAATTGGAGTCAGAGCACACTGTATAAACTGCAAAATTGAGTGCTGTTTGGCTTACTCTGTTACAATTCCCTCTCTTTTTTTAAAGCTTCCAAGTTACAAAAATTTCAAGGGGACAATAGATACGCTGGGACAAAACCAGTACCTTGTCAACGGGGAGGTGTCTATTCTTGATTCGACCACCATTGAAATTTCTGAACTTCCTGTTCGGACATGGACCCAGGTGAGATGTTTAATTTTCTACTATGCTCCTAGAGCCTTCCTGATGAGGTGGGGGAAAGGTACAAACAAAGTACTGACCTCTTGCTTGCTTTCCCCACCCTTAGGTATATAAAGAACAGGTTCTGGAGCCTATGCTGAATGGCACAGAGAAGACTCCCCCCCTAATAACAGACTACAAAGAGTATCACACCGATACCACAGTCAAATTCATTGTAAAAATGAGTGAGAAGAATCTGATGGAGGCAGAGGCTGCTGGTCTACACAAGGTCTTCAAACTTCAGACTTCTCTTTCCTGCAACAACATGGTATGTGATAAGTGGGTAGGGAAGTGCAAGTATCAAAGGGGCTCCATGCAGCCTTCTGAGCCATGATCCATATAGTTTTGCAGGTTACAGACTTCTGGGTTTTTGCTATTTGCTCCAGGTACTCTTTGACCACGTTGGGTGCCTGAAGAAATATGAGACTGCAGAGGATATTCTGCGGGAATTCTATGAGCTCAGGCTGCGCTATTATGGCTTAAGGAAAGACTGGCTTGTTGGGATGTTGAGTGCAGAATCTGCAAAACTGAACAACCAGGCTCGCTTTATCCTCGAAAAAATAGAAGGCCAAATAGTGATTGGTAAGTAGGTATTGCCAGAGCTTACCATGAGCAGCTTCTTATCTTGAAGATGGTAGGGCAGCTGGTTCCTCTTCTGAGGCTGGGGCAGGCAAACGCAAATTCATTTTCACTGGAAGAAAAGGCTCTCCTTCCAGAATTCAAACCTGCTTCAGATAGAGAGGCAAGCTTCATTTTCAAAAGATGCACCTTGAAATAAACCGTATACTAATGTTTATTTGTGGACACCCCCCCCCAAAAAAAATGAAATAAAACCAAATTAATCCTGAAGTGATAAAACATGAACTATGCCTTGAGAATAAGGCAGTTGAAAATGGGACAGGAGAATGAAGTTAAGTCAATTTGATTTTGATTTTCTCTACGTGGTGTGCAAATTGACCTTGCTCCTTCCTAATAGAGTGCCCAGATTGCTAAATTGGTATACCTATTGATTTTTGGTTGCTTGTTCAACTGGTTTCATTCCATGTGGTGACCTGAAAATGTGTGTGTGGTTTTTTTCTAGAGAATAAACCCAAGAAAGAATTGATACAGGTCCTTATCCAGAGGGGTTATGATTCTGATCCAGTAAAGAAATGGAAAGAGTCTCAACAGAAGGTAGTGTATCTTCAATCTCTTCCTTTTAATTTATCTGTTCTCCAGTTTCTATGTCCTTTGAAGGGGATTCCACCAACCCTACTGCCATGGCAGGTGCTGCAGCACAAAAATAATGAGAGTATCATTAATTTTTTGTGCTGCTCTTCAGCCAAAGATCACAGGGCAGATTACAGTAAAAATCCCAAATTTACAATATTGAGTCATAAAAGGCAATATTTAATTCAGGATTTTAATATCTATTAATGTTTATAGTTATGTGTGATGTTTTTCCCCTGTTGCGTATTGCCCTGAGTGCTTTATAAATATCCCAAATAAATCTTCATCCTGAATTTCACACTGTCTTAAGAATGACTGGCCTTTTTAAGGCAGAAAGGCAGCCCTATTGCAGTAGACATGGCTGATGTAGTGGCAGGTAATTCTATCTTTGCCGGGGGGGGGGGTGCTATTGAGTTCAGTATCCCCTTCAGAGAGCAGGCAATTACTGCTGCTTTCCTCAGTCCAAAATAAAGTGTTGGGCAAGAGGTACATTGCCATGGATAGCGAGCAGCCTCAGCAAACAAATCAACTTTCTCCATTCTAGGGCAATGAAGAGATTGATGAAGAAGAGGGAGACAGTGATAAGGAAACTGCATCTGCTGCAGCCTCTGGACCAGATTTTAACTACCTTCTGAACATGCCTCTCTGGTACCTGACGAAGGAAAAAAAGGATGAGCTCTGCAAGCAAAGGGGTGACAAAGTAGGTGAAAGAGCTGTTACGGAGAAACTTGAGAGATGACATTGTTGAAGACTCAAACACGCATTCAGCTGTTTCTCCTAAATATTTATTCCTCCTCACTGGTTCTTATTAGGAAATGGAGCTGGAAACCCTGAAACGAAAGGCTCCTAATGACTTATGGAGAGAAGATCTTGCTGCCTTTGTTGAAGCTCTTGAAGTAAGTAACTCTGGGGGAAGAGTAGCTGGCCAGTTATTCAGTTTGCAGCCTGTTTTGATCCATCATAGCAGTAATCTCTCTTAAGGGTGGGAAGAATGTAAGCATTCAGGAGTTCTGCCATCTCAAAGAATCTGAAACCCCACAAGAAAGAATGCTGCTGAGGCTGACGGTGGCCAAGTGCTGCCCCAGTGGCAGTTGCCCTTTGGGCTATGCTGATATGAGCAATTTTGCTTGCTTGCTTCCTTTGGGGGGGTGGACTGGGCTTTGGTTACACCAAGATTTAAAATCCCCATGCTGCCCATTCTTGCTTCTGGTTCTTTGTCCCACTTTCTACCTACTTACCTACCCCGTCTAGGAGCAAGAAAACAAGGAAAAACAGGATGAGATGGCTGGAACTACAGGCAAGGCCACCAAAGGGAAAGGAGGAAGGCTGAAAGTACAGAAGCAGCAGCTGCAGGAGATTATGCCCTCTCCACATGGCAGGAGGGTCATCCCCCGTGTGACTGAGGAGATGAAAGCAGGTGCAGAGAAGAAAGTAAAAAGGAAAATCAAGGTAACATAATATTAGCCTCTGTTAAGGGGTATGTGTGCGTGCACACACTATTAAAGTGTATTATGCATATGTATATATTCCCACTTTCTTTGATACCTTTGTCCTGTCATCCATTGTATGTATAGTGACCAATTTCCCCCTTTGCTTACCTGTAGAGTGAAACAACTGAGCCTAATGGGATTCAAGAAGAAGATGGATCAGCATGCGATAAGGAACCATTGACTCTTAAACAAAGATTGGCAAAGAAATTTAAAACAGAACCAGGTAACACCTGCTCACAAGTGTCATTCATTTTCTTTGGTAGCTTTTCTTTAGTAGATTAAGCTTCATTTAGGTTTTAAAGATTGTTTGGATGTTTGTATTGGGCAAAAAATAATGTGCATAGGTGTAGATGCATCGTCTAAGTGCTCAATACTTTTTTCTTTTGGACAGAGCATGCATTGTCTTAAAATTTAGCCAATTTGTTTAACTTAAGGTACCAAGAAACAATCCACACTGCCATTCAAGCCAGTAAAAGAAACAAAGAAAAACTCTTGGTCTGACTCGGAAACAGACAACAGTGGTGGTGGTGGTGGTGATATGGAGGTTGTGCTGTCTCCTGAAAACATGTCAAGCTGCCCAGCAAAAGGTAGGTTTATGGTTAAAAATGATGTGGGAACTTTTGCTTGCTGCTGTACTCTTGGTATAATTAAATTGCCTTTGTTAAATATCCTTGGTTTAATTGTATTTTTTTAAAAAAAGGAAAGTTTGGAGCTTTGGAAAAGCGATTAAGAATGTTGATTCTACTTGACAGCATTTTCTAAGGCTACAGTCCTACACACATTTATCTAGTAGTAAGTCCCGCCAAACTCCGCAGCATGTACTGAGCTGGCATGTGTAAGGTTGCAGCCTAATTTTCTTCCGTTTCTTTCAGCAAAAGCAAAGTGTGTGTCAGATTCAAACCTCAGTGACACTGGTGGTGACATCCAAGAATTGGTTGAGAATGCTGCATCTGATGAACAGAATACTATTTCCATGTGAGTGAAGTACACACAAATACACACAAAATGTAACTCTTGTTAAAGGTAAAGGACTCCTGACAGTTCAGTCGCGGACAACTCTGGGGTTGCACTTTACTGGCCAAGGGAGCTGATGTTTTTCTGGGTCGTGTGGCCAACATGACTAAGCCGCTTTTGACAAAACCAGAGCAGTGCATGGAAACACCATTTACCTTCCCTCCAGAGCGGTACCTATTTATCTACTTGCACTTTGGTGTGCTTTTGAACTGCTGGTTGGCAGGACCTGGGACCAAGCAACAGGAGCTCACCCTGTCGCGGGGATTCCAATTGGCAAGCCCTAGGTTCAGTGGTTTAGACCACAGCGCCACCCACTTCCCATCTTGTTAGATTATAATAAAAAATATACAAAAAAGGTGGCAAGCTACTTGCACTAACCTCATGTTACCACAAAGCTCTTCATAATGGGGTGAAGCAAACAGAAATGAAAAAGTGAGAGGTGTCTGGTGTGTAGCGTGCGTTGTCACTTCAATACCAAGAACACAGTCCATGCTATTTGTCCATTCAGTCCTATATAGTCTATTTCTGTACCGTAGGGAGCAAACACATGGAAATGGGGAGAATTTGCTCCATAGTATGTATTATGTGTTCTAGGAAAGCCAAGGGACGTAAAGGCAAAGAAGCCATCAAACCACAAGGGGTACAGAGCACCATCTCCAGTAAGTACCACTCAAGTTTAACATCTATTGTTAACGCAGCCAGGCATCGGTCTTTATTAAAAAATTAATGTTCTGATGCGTAAAAGTAACAAGATCATACCATAGCTGCATGTGATTAAATCGGTGTTACGATGACTACCAGCAATATGGGACTGCCGTTAAGTGACTTTCTCATTTTTGTATCTCCACCCCCAGCTGAAAGTAGATAGCTTACTGCAGGGGTCAGCAAACTTTTTCAGCAGGGGGCCGGTCCACTGTCCCTCAGACCTTGTGGGAGGGCGGATTATATTTTTTTTGGGGGGTGAACGAATTCCTATGCCCCACAAATAACCCAGAGGTGCATTTAAAACATAAGGACACATTCTACTCATGTAAAAACATGCTGATTCCCGGACTGTCTGCGGGCTGGCTTTAGAAGGCGATTGAGCTGGATCCGGCCCCCGGGCCTTACTTCGACTATCCATGGTTTACTGTTCCTCACTTCATGCAAGAAGCATCTGCTGGCCAATTCCTGCAAGATTTTTTAAAAGCCTCAAATTGTATAGAATAAAAGTGCGGAATCACCAGAATTTGAAAAAAGCATACTTTTAATTTTTAGTTTTAATGGGATTTTGTAGTGTGTGAAGCTGCCAAAAACACTGCAGTCCTAGGTTAAGAGCAGCGGTCATTACTGTAATATGACAGATTGCAAGGGCTTAAAAAATGAGAAGGAAATCCCATCTGCATACAAAAGAACTACCTAATACATTCATATTTATGTTTGTGCTGATATTTCCCTGCATGGTCTCTTTTCTTTGCAAGTTCTGTAAACAAAGGATTTTGAAGCCTTGAGGTATATCTTGCTACATTGTTTTGGAACATTTGGTAGTTTTGCTTACTCCAGAGCTTTCCAAACTGCTTATCACGACACGTTAGTATGTTGGCTGTAGTGTGTAGGTGTGTCACACACTTGTCCTGGGGCTTGAAAGGGGTTTAATAACTTCTAGTTTGCTAGTAAGACTGAATTACTGTGTCATGAAATGAGGCATGTCTAAAAAGTGTATCACCAACATGAAAAGTTTGGAAAGCTCTGGCTTACTCCCTTGTAAGGAAGCAGTGAATATGTTCATCTACATGTTCATCTTAAATCACTCTGAGGGCTACTTTTACATTTTTATTAACTCAAGAGGACCATATTTCTGCAGAGGGGCCATTTTTGTTACCATTTTAACTGCCATTTTCTATAGTGCACCTGCTTTTAACTGCTATACTTCTAGCTGGCAGATACTTTTTTCTCTGCTTCCATCATTATATTAGCATGAGATTTTTATATTGGTGCATTGCCGTGGACTACAATATTTGTATCCAACAGTGTGGCTGTAATTGGAATTCCCTTAGGGAGGTGCAGAGATAGCAAGAGGACATGGGTCAGTCCATGGGTCTTATGCTGTGCAGGCCTGGCATTGGGATCATGTTACAATGTTTGCATTGTCTTTCCCCTTCCCTGTTTCAGAGCTAAAGAGATTCATATCCTTGCCCGTGGATATTTGCAATCTTAAAAGTGGCTTGGTTTGTTCTCTGTGCAAAAAAATTCTATACTGAATTTTTCAGTATAGAATTCACGATGTTTAGTACATGTTAGCTTAGTGGGGACTTTCTTTATTCAAGTTCACGTTGAGGACTACGATGCAGGCAAACCAGTTGCAGCAGCCTCTTCTCTGCCTGCTACCCTTGATGTGCCAGCCAAGCCTGCTCCCAAAAAGAGAGCTCCAGCCAAGAAAACAGCAAAGGTAGCTGAAGGTAAGATTACTACTGATGGTCTGTATGTTAAAAGGTGAGTATTCAGTGACATTACTATAAGTGCCCCCAAAGGTGTTTTGTTCTGGCTTACACTACATAGGTGGAAGCAGAAACTGCATGATGGAGGTTCACAGTTTCACTGATAAGCTTAGAAATTAAGGGTTTGGAAAATAGAAAGTCAAATCAATTACTCTAGTTCTGTAGTTAGTTCTCCTGCCCACCTAGCAGTTCGAAAGCACATCAAAGTGCAAGTAGATAAATAGGTACCGCTCTGGTGGGAAGGTAAACGGCGTTTCCGTGCGCTGCTCTGGTTCGCCATGCTGGCCAGATGACCCGGAAGCTGTCTGTGGACAAACGCCAGCTCCCTTGGCCAGTAAAGCAAGATGAGCACTCAACTCCAGAGTCGTCCATGACTGGACCTAATGGTCAAGGGTACCTTTACTTACCTTTATCTATGGTTAATTCTCATGAAATAAATGAAGTAGTAACTGTTACCTTGAAAAGGGATATTCTGAAATCTGTCAAATCTCTATTGAACATTTCTTCTGCCCCTGGAAGTTAACACATCATATTTTTTTTCTTGGAGAGTTAGTGACCATTTTGGGCTGACCATGTCTTATCTTAATAAGCCGAAATGTGAACAAGCCAAGATTCCATAGGTTTTTTAGTAGAGCCTGTTCCATTGTGGAGTTGCTCACACAATTAAATAGCCATGTTTCTTTCCTGTCGTTGAAGCACATAGTTGTTTCCAGCCTCGACTGACATTTGAAAATGGTGGCTATACTTCAGTTTTAGCTACTGTAGTTTAGCCCTTTGTTGGCAATTAACACTGCCTTAACAGTTACCGGAATGAGTTTCTGAAGCAATGGCTTGAAAACGTTGTGGTAGATCCAGGGTTTTGTGGGAAAGAAACAGCAGAGATTTCACTGATTCTTTTGCTCTTAGGCAATCAGCCTTCTATTATGGATGCTTTCTCTAAGAAGAAGTCAACCGCAAAACCCAGAAAGGCAACAGCAGCTAAGAGTTCGGAGTCCAGCACGGATGAAGCAGCCTCCCAAAAGTGTGCACCTCCCAAGTTGAAAAAAACTGCCAAAAGGAAGGTTTCTAGCTCTGACGACTCTGATTCTGACTTTGGCCCAGCTCTTAAAAAAACTACAGCAATTAAGGTTTGTTTGCCCCCATTTTTGTTCTCCATCTTTTTTGTTAAGTATAGAAGGATAGTGTCTTTAAGGCATACCTAAAGGCCAGAATTGAAAGAGCAACGGGGGTGGAGTGCCATAGTTTTAGGGCGCCACTGAGGTCGATTTTGGCATATGGGCAGATATGGGTGTTCTCCATAACCTATAACAAATTTAAACATTCTTATCAACCATACATGGGCCTCGCACCATCTTGTTCACCTTGAAGTCCTAGCTAAAAGTGCATCTGTATATGTTGGTAACTGGTTATGAGTGCCCTAAACAAGTTAACATGGGGCAAGCCTGCAGTGCTCTGCAAGGAAACCACGCCCTTAATAAAATATGTAGCGTTTTATTTCTGGTGTGCTGTGGAATGAAGTGCCCTAGGGCCTGTGGCTGAAGTGGTTTCTCCTACATAAACCAGGAATATCACTCTATCTCTCAGAGTGCTTGTAGAGCACTTAAAAGTTTTTCTTCCCCACAACTGATGCATTAATGCATCCATGTTCCATAAGGAGGGGCTAGTTGTGGCCATTCCTGAGCCCACATAATACCTATGAGAGCTTACCAGGCCCACTTTTTTTTTTCCTTTGCAGAAATCCAAGAATGTTGATGAGTCATTTTCCCTTGAAATAAGCTCAGGTGAGGATTCACCTTTTCCAACTGTCGCACGTGAAAGGTTGGGTCGACCCAGGAAAGTTGTCCAGTACCTTGAGGAATCGGACGACGAGCTATTGTGAACTGAAAGCACCTTGTTCAAAAATGGGGT
Organism: Podarcis liolepis; assembly: GCF_965112155.1. Classification (NCBI taxonomy): domain Eukaryota; kingdom Metazoa; phylum Chordata; class Lepidosauria; order Squamata; family Lacertidae; genus Podarcis; species Podarcis liolepis. The sequence continues at coordinate 30,328,958 of NC_139573.1, read as the reverse complement.
GTCTGCCTTTTGATGTTTTAACATGTCTGTCCCTGTAAATATTTGACACTGTTCACTATCATTTTCATCTTAATAAACATTTTATTTCTGTTGGAAGTCGTTACTTAGAAATTCTGCTGCTTCTGAATCACCATGTTTTTTTGTCTGTGCTAAAGAAAAATACATTGTGGCGAGGTGGAGTGCACAAGTTCACCGCAGCATGTTCTTGTAACACTAAGCCAGAGATGGGATCCCATGACTCTAGAGTTGTTAGACTACAACTCCCATTATCCCCAGTCCAAGCAGGGATGCAGAGACTTCAGGCCAGCGACTGTATTTCCCCAGTGCAAAAGGTTCATGTATGCAAAAGTGCCCCATGTTCTAGTTTTGCCCATTTGGGTCAGGGCCTTAATGCACATTATTAAACATGAGGCAGTCACTTCTGATGGTATTTACCTAGATCCATATTAAAGCTGAACATTCTCCCATTGGTATTTAAGGTGTATTGTGTTTTCAATAGAAATTAGGCTGTGCTGCATTCTGGCACTTCCTGCATTCCAAAAAAAATGGAATTTTGTTGTAGAAACTTTGTCATCCTTTGCTCCAGACCAGGGACATTTTTGAAATCCTTGTCAGGAGAGCCCTCAAATGTTACCCTAATTGTGCCAAAGAGTTTCAGGGCCTCAAATGTGTCTTCTATTGTGTCAGAAATCTCTAAGGGAGCCAAGTCTTGTCTTGGATTTTTGCAATTTAGCTTATTGCAGCCAATATTGATTCATAATAGCACATCAAGGGAAACAGATGCCTGAGCATCTCTTTCTGGAAAACTGCCACTTCAGCTTTCTAAGGTAACATTCCTTAGGACAGTGGTTTGCAATAAGCTACACTTATTGGTAGCCTGAGCTGAGCTTATTAACAATATCCTTATCCAAGTATTTTACTCCTATTTTTCTAATGGGAAAATGATGTGGTATAGAGCAAGAATTGCGAGCGTTCTGCCCATGGGCACAATACTCTCAGTATTTCCTCCTGGCACCCACTTAGCTTCTGAGCTCTCACTGCCCCTTACGGGTGACTCCAATCTAGACTATTGAATGTTCCGCTTGCCACAAAGGCTTCAATGAGGAAGCCCCTCCCTGGGGGGAAGTGACACTGTTCCTTTGTCCTGTTGTCCAAGAAAGGGGATTCCCAGTAACTGAGGCTGCCTTGCTCCCGACTAGGAACAGAACATTGCAGGTAGGAGGACGAAACTTCTCTGGCTTTTGCTTGGTGTCCTGGGAATGAGGAAGATTAATTGTTAATCCGAGGAGGTGTCTGTGGCCTTGCACAATTAACCCTCCATGTCACTATGGAAGCAGGACTTCCCCGCTCTCCTAAGCCCAGTAGTAATGACTCAAGTTGCTTGCAGGGGTGCTCCTTGTGCAGACATAGCACTGCTGTAGGCTAATTACTTTTGGCCTAGGCCATGAGACACCCCCTGCCAAATGCCAGGTGAAGGGAGCTTAACAATCAAGCCAGGTGAAGGGAGCTTAACAATCAAGCCAGGTGAAGGGAGCTCATCAATTAAGCCTCATGACTGGGGCAGACAAAAGCCATAGGGCTTAAGCAAGAGATGGGGGATCTTTGATGCAGGCCTAAACGGATGTAGGTGTTGCATAGCCTGGCCAGAATGAGGTCAACTGAGGTGCTACTGTATCCCTGGGGGTCCCAGCAGCTGGAAGAAGAAACATTTGCCAGGTATGTTCTGTCCTTGTTTAAAGAAGGGATTGTTTGCCTGGTATCCTTGTGTAAAAAGGAGGGCCTGGTATGTTAGTCTGTCCTATTCCTGTGTCCTGCTTTATTCCACTGCTTCCCAGTTGGCTAAGTACTGCAAACCCCCTGTTTTTCAAAAGCCAAACCATGGACCCCCTACTTTTGAAACCTTTGGTATCTGGTAGTTTTTATTATGTGAATGGTGCCAACAATTGACAGTGCTTTTTTATAGAAAGAAGGTGTCAGTACTCACCATGAAGGTGTTGCAGTAAGTGCCACACTTTTTAGCATTTTGGGGGGGGGGGAGAACTGTGCACCCCAAGGAAAAAGCACTGCCCACTGGGAACCACTGGTTTATTCTATTGGGTTTACTCTTGTGTAAAGGAGTGGTTCTCTATCCTTGTATATGAGAAGTCTGCTGCTGAATAAATTCCAGGCTTTTTTCACTTACTAGTGTTTAAATCCTTAACAAAGAACCCCTTTGCCTTTGTTTGGCAAAGCACTTGGCTCCAGTTCTTGAGGGTGGAAAAGGGAAGGTGTCGAGGAAGGAATACCGTACTTGTATGTTGTTTTTTCTGGTTCCTTGCAACACGGTTTGAGAGTCATTCTAGTTCTGGAATATCAGATTTTGACAATAAAATCCTGGGAGTAGGAGGGTGAACTGGCAAAATGAAAGATATACAGTAATGAAAGTGGACTCTAGGTGTGGAAGTTAATATACCTCTCCAAGTATGTATGGAAACGCCTTTGGAAGATCAGCCATACTCTTCCTTCATGCATGGAAATTAAGAGAAAATGTGTCAAAATGGTTTATCAGGTGCTCTGTTAGTCCACTACTGATAAGTGTAACATAAATAAAAGTGTTTTGTTCAAACTGCTGGAAATGTCAGGCCATAAAAGTGGTGTTTTTTTTACTGTCTGTGGTAGAGTTGCTCGTGAGCCAACAAATACTGGAAAAAGAGATATAAAATGGAAATGTTACTGTACAATTTGACTCTAGAGATGATAGTTCTCTAACTTTTAATAGGCATGCCAGATATGAGTGACAAGTGCAAAAAATCAGAGGGTGTCTCAAGGAAAAGCAATGTATTTAGAAATAATTGGACACTTTTATTTTTGTAATACCAACAAACAAGTTGAATAGCCATGTGAACAAACTTGCTTTTATTTGATCTATTGTGATGGGCAGTTAAAATTAAACCAAACAATAGTTCTCCAAATTTTCCCTCTCTGTGTGGCTGGCTGAAACAGTAAAATGTATTTGAAGTGCACATTTCCTTACTGTTATCTGCAGTGATTTTATTAAGTATGGCATCTTCCTAGAGGTCCTAGAATAGAAAGAGAAAGAGGAGTGCTTTGAATAAGGTCTTCATTGGTGGGAAAGATCACAGAAGAAATGGTGTGGGATACACAAAACCTGCCGCTCCAAAACTATTATCTGTAGGTGAATTCCATGCTCCACTGTCAAGCGATAGCCTTGCCATTCGCATCTACTTTAAGCAGTTGCTTCCCAAATGTCTGATAGACACGCTTCACATTTTTCGCTCTCAAAAAATTAATCCTTTGAGGGGAACGTTAGATGTTGACTTACACGGAGTCATTTGTTCCTCTGTTGTCTACACATGTCTGTCCATGACACTCCAGAACTTCACAACAATCTCACCCAGTCCTTTCTGGAGGTTCTGGCAACTGAAGCCGGGATCTTGTAGATGCAAAAACAAATGCTCTGCCACTGAGCTACAAGTCTTTCATACCTCTCATATGAAAGAGGGTTACCTGTTTGCAGAACAGTCTTTCTGCCCCTCTCCTGCCCATGTGTAAATTGCACTTGTAAGCGTGCCTCCTGATTAGAAGCAAGCTAGCTCAGAGCAGGGACACAGCAGGCAACTCTTGATGGTACAAAGCTCTACAGTCTGCACTGGGACTGATTGATCGTACCCGACGCTACAAATTGGCACAGTTACTACCAGTGCTTTTTTTTTCTACTCAAGGATACGCAGTACTGGCACCTATTTTTGTTATAGAATAAAACTACAGTGGTACCTCGGGTTAAGAACTTTCTTCGTTCTTGGTAATTCGTTCTGGAGGTCCATTCTTAACCTGAAACCATTCTTAACCTGAGGTACCACTTTAGCTAATGGGGCCTCCCGCTGCCGCCGCACGACTTTTGTTCTCATCCTGAGGTAAAGTTCTTAACCCGAGGTACTATTTCTGGGTTAGCGGAATCTGTAACCTGAAGCGTCTGTAACCTGAGGTACCACTGTATGGGTTACTACCCACCTTCTGTGGAAGCAAGTTGGAAGGAACAAGGGCAGAGCAAGGAAGTATGCAGAGACACAGCAAGGAGACTCCCTTCACATGCAAATATTAATGTACACCATTCGCAGCACGTAGTACAGGAATAATGGGGCTGGAATATGTCTCCATTGGGAATAGGGGAAGGAAAAGCTCTTGCTCTTCTCTTGTGTGGGTGCCTTTGGGGAAAGAGGCAGGGCCTGCACTTTTACTGTAGATATACTTTGATTTCTCTTCGGCTTACGTGGATATTTCACCATTTTAGAGTGTATGGCTTTAGAGTGTTGATGCTTTCTGACAAGGCCAGTTGGTGTGGCCCCCTTGCCCTCCGCCCAGCGCCAAACATCAAAATGACATTCCAGGGCCCCGTATCAGTTAGACCAAAGTGTTTATTGGAAAGCAGTCAAGTGTCGAAAGAGCTGTCAGATTTTCCACTGGGGTGGGGATGGAGATGGGGGGCTCTGCACAGACTCAGCCAACACTTTATACTCTCGTGTGCTGTGCTATTTAAAGGCTGTTACTACCAAAAAAAAAAAAAAAAAAGCCTAGTGTATGAGTCTGTCTGAGCTCTGAATGCAACGTACAAAACTGGAAGTTGAGAAAGTGCTCTGTGTTGTTAATTTTATATACTGCCCTATACCTGCAGGTCTCATGATGGTTCGCAGCATAAAATCACAATACTGTATAGAAACACAAACTGGATTGCCTCAGCTACTCTGGGCGGCTTCCAACAATTTATAAAACTACAGCAAAACATCAAACATTAAAGGCTTCCCTATACAGGGCGGCCTTCAGATGTATTCTAAAAGTCAGGTCGTCGTTTATTTCTTTGACTTCTGACAGGAGGGCGTTCCACAGGGCGGGTGCCACTGCCAAGAAGGTCTTCTGCCTGGTTCCCCTTAGCTTTGACCTGGAGCATTTAGCTGTTCAGTTGAACTGTAAATAAATTAGGATTATTATATTGATAAATTTGAAACCTTTGTGTGTGTGTGTTTTAAAAAACTGGGTGTGTCAAATGACTGCAGGCCTCCCCCTTGTCACTTACGCCTGAACCACTGCCTTTGCCCCCAGCTTCTCCTCAGAGAGCCAGTGGAATTGGGTAGGCCTCTCTCTCTCTCTCTCCCCTGAGCCCTGGGAGGGGGATCCTGGCACAGAAGTAGGCAGGGCAGGCCTGTCGCTTTAAAAGCTTCCCGGCTGAGCTAAAGGGGGAAGCCCTGCCTCTCCCTCCCTCTGTCCCTATGCCCCTCTCCTAGGCAGAGCTGAAGCCAGCCCAGTCCAGGGAGGAGAGCAGAGCGAAGGGATGCCAGCTAAGCTGCCTTAGAAGAGCAGGAGGAGAGGTAGGCGCCATTACAGGTGGCAGGAGGAGGTGATGTCTCTGGGCCCTGCAGGAGGAGTGGGGACCCAAAATATGAGGTAGACGGCTGGCAGGAGGCACAACCTGTTGAAAATGCACCTACCTAAAAGCCAGGGGTGGATTTGCATGGTGTTTATTTATTTATTTTCTTTTAATATTCTTTATTGAAAAATAAAAAGTACATAATTACAGGTGCACAGAGTAAGATAAGACACAAAGGAAGAGGAGAAAATGCATGTTAAATTATGGCTATGCTTGGAAGAAGAGAGGGGAGCTGCGATGGAGAGCCTGCACTACCTTGGGGCAAGGAGCATCTCTCCACCTGGACTGTGACCCTCCATGCGCTCACCTGGGCGCATAGGTGTTACTAGGCCTGTGGCCCCTTCTGCATCTTTCTCCCTGATGGAGATTATCAGAGGCACAGCTAAGGATGGCAAAGGAGACCTGGAGGGAAGGGCCATAGCTCAGGGACTGAACACCTGCCTTGCAGGTAGAAGGTCCCAAGAAGGCCAATTCCTGCATTTCCAGGAAGGGCTGCGAGAGAGTCCTGCCTGGAACCTTGCAGAGCAGCTGCTGGTCAGTGTGGGCAGAACTGAATCAGGTGGACTTGGCTGTAAGGCAGCTTGCTAGCTTCCAATCCCATTCTGCTGCCCACACAATGGATTTCAGGCAATTGTTTATTCCATGGCCTCAGGGGAGCTTCCCTTGCCCTGTTCTGCAGCCTCTTGCATTGGCAGGGTAGACAAATAAGGGACCGGGAAACTATCCAGAGGAAGGGAACATCTGGTGCTGGGGCTGGAGAGACTGGAACCCTGTGGGGAGGTTAGCTTCTAGGAGACTGAGCGCTGCATGGGGAAGGGGGCTAGCTAAATAGGAAAATAACTGCAAAATATGTGCTGTGCAAATGAGTAAGAATCAATGTATATAATGATCACCACCTTCATATAAGTTTACACACTTAAATGAGGTTTCTGATGGAAACCTCTAATAAACAAAAACAAAACCCCGTAGCTTTTCTGTTGTTGTTTTTTACTGTATAATTTTTTATTACATTTTCCAAACATTTTCACAATCCTATGGAATTATTACATTGTTTCATAAGTTGACTTCCAAACTCCACGGCATTTTTACTCAGATCTTTTCTACTGCATTATATCTCTACCTATCACAAAAGTTCTATCTACTACAAAAGTTTCTGTTACTTTATAATTTTTTCTAACGCTGCTTTTATCTTGAACCCTGCCCACGATTTCATTTGACTAAAGTATTTTTTTCAAATAGTCCAGGAGAGGCCTCCATTCTTTGCCTTTCTGTTTTTTATTTTAATATAAAAAAGTAAATATTTAATTATTCCAGAATTTCTAATAAGAGTGTTTTTGCTTAAGAAGATAAGGCAGCTTGTGACTTTACATGAATGTGTAATGCATGCTTTGATCTAAATGTAGCTTAGTTCTGTCATGATATATCCACTAGGCCTGCCAGCTATCCTAAGATTTTAAAGCTGCCATCCTATACACAGTCAGCTGACAGTGAGTCCTGCAGAACTAAGGGAGACTTGCTTCTGCATAAGCAGTCAACTGCTAGCTGACTAATCATTTGCCTTACAGGGCAAACTGACACTTGTCTCCTTAGTGAAATAACAGTCTGGATTTGATGAAACGTACTTCCATGTACAGGTGTGATTGCAGCCTTAATGAATCGGTACCGTATTTTTTGTCCCATAGGATGCTCCGTCCCATAGGACGCACCTAGTTTTTTGGGGGGGAAATAAAGGAAAAAGATTTTCCCTTTATTTCCCCCCCCAAAACCAGGTCGGGGAACAGCGGGATGGCGGCGCTGCGCCTCCCAGCTGTCCCCGAGCTTGTGGGGCTGGCTGATGTCTGCTCGAAGCGCGCCAGGCGGCAGGCTGCTATCCGCAGGGTGGGGAGCCCAGGGGGAACTCCCGCGGGCTCCCCAGGCTTGCTGATAGCTTCCTGAAGCCTGGAGAGCGAGAGGGGTCGGTGTGCACCGACCCCTCTCACTCTCCAGGCTTCAGCGAAAGCCTGTATTCGCCCCATAGGACGCACACAGATTTCCCCTTCATTTTTGGAGGGGGAAAAGTGCGTCCTATAGGGCGAAAAATACGGTAGTTAAAGTCAGAATAAACTGCCCTTTTCTAGCCCCACAGAAGGGCATCCTTCATAGTATACAATAATATGCAATTTAATGAACAAAAGAAGGAATGGTGCGTGCCTTTAATACAGCATACCTTCATCCGTTTAAGAATCTTGGATGTGGAACATCTCCTATTAGAGCAGGCATAGGCAAACTCGGCCCTCCAGATGTTTGGGGACCACAACTCCCATCATCCCTAGCTAACAGGACCAGTGGTCAGGGATGATGGGAATTGTAGTCTCAAAACATCTGGAGGGCCGAGTTTGCCTATGCCTGTATTAGAGTAACAAAGAGCAACAGGCCTTTAAAGTTTTAGTAGGGTGAGATGCTTAAGATCAAGGTTTAAAATATATCTATATATGTACACTGATTTTGGCTGACTGCCATCCTCTTTTTGTGGTCAGTGATTTTGATTGCAAGAAGGGAAACTCTAGTTGGTACCTGCCTGCCTGCCTGATTTTACTATCCCACCTCTATGGTTCTTCCCCTTCCCGGTTTATGACCTAGTTTATCTTTGCAACAAGGATCCCAATGATAGCTCAGTCGCTAGAGCAGGGGTCAGCAACCTTTTTCAGCCATGGGCTGGTCCATCGTCCCTCAGACCATGTGGTGGGCCGGACTATATTTTGAAAATAACAATTAAAAAATGCATGAATTCCTCTGCCCCACAAATAACCCAGAGATGCATTTTAAATAAAAGGACACATTCTACTCATGTAAAAACATGCTGATTCCCAGACCATCCATGGGCTGGATTGAGAAGGCGATTGGACTGCATCCAGCTCCTGGGCCTTAGGTTGCCTACTCCTGCACTAGAGCATTAATCTCAGGGTTGAGGGTTCAAGACCCAGCTTGGGCAAAAAACTCTTGCATTAGAGGGGTTGGATGAGATGACACCCCCCCCCCCTGATCCCTTGCAACTCTAGAGTTCTATAGGCTAGACTCAGACATAGTTACTTGGTCCAAGGTCCCTCAGTGAGTTTCGTGGCTAAACAGGTATTGGAGCCATCTTTATAAAGTATTGGGTTGTTTGTTGTTGTAGTAGTGGGGGAGAATGATGTAAAATTGGCACTGGGAAGGGGAACAGTTTGTGCAGCCTGCGCCACTAAGTATTAGTGTCAGTGGTGGGTTTTAATCTGCAACTAGGATTTTTAATTGACTAGTACTGCTTTTAAATTAGTAAAGTTGCAGCCTTGGTTCTGTAAAGTATTATGGGGTGTTTGGGGGGAAGAGAAATCAAGAGAAGGAAGGTGGTAGGAATCTAGAATGCATTTCTTATTTCTATCAAGGAAGGAGAGAGAAATTTGCAAGAGAATGTTCACCTTCCCTCTCCCTTTAAAAACTAAACAACAGCTGACAATTCAACACATGGAGCTTTCTTGACCGTTGCATCTCAGTGCTGGGGAAGAGCATAGATCTGTTGAGTTTCTGTGTGTCAAATAGCTATTAAAAAACCAGCAGTGCAACCAGAAAGTGGCAACTTTCTCTTCCCCTACACACACACACACACACACACACACACACACACACACACGCTCGCTCGCTCACATACACACTCCCCCCATCCATGCAACTATGGCATTTCCCCTATTTCCAAAACAGATTAATTAATAAAATAGATACTGTACTTAGTCCTGTATCTGCAGTTCCCAAACGGTGTGCCAAGATCACTGTTGCATCTCTGGTGTTTTGTTTGTTAGGTGGCAGTGGATAATTTCCCTGCTTCCCTACAACAGATCATGTGCTATGCAGAGACATAGCAGAGTCACCCGCTTTCAGAGGAGGCTGCCTGTTTTATCTCTGAATGAGTTACTGTTCCCTGTATGGCTCATTCCAAACAGGTGGCATACTCACACATAAACACAATCTTCCAAGAGCGGTGCAATTTTTACATGGTTCTAAAAGCAAGGCATCCCAGGTGCAAGAGTTTAGTTCTGAAGTTAAGGGTCCTTAAGTTATTAGGCATTTGACAAATATTACAAGATAGTATATTCATTTTCTTTAAGGGCTGTGTCTTTCTTCCCAATCCTCAGCGGAAAGGACCTTCCCCGGCTGGTATACCAATCTGTCGCCCTAGAAGTCTGCACACTCCAGCTGGCCTGGACCAGTTTGAGCTGTCTGTTTTTATCTTCTCCCCTCTCCAGATAACTTGGCAACAGACATAAAACATCCACCAGCAAACCCCCAAGCTCTCTCGGTGTTGCCAAGGTCATACCCCTTTCACAGAATTAAAATAGCCTTGCTTTGATACATGGGGGCAGGGGGACCTCTCCAGTATAGATGCTCTGCACTTGCTGATTGAGGCTCAGTGCGCCATAGGAAGAAAAGTCACCATGGGGACAGCCTTGCGCCGAGTCAAACCACTGCTCCATCCACCATGGTAATTGTTGGACTCGAACTCCCATCGGTCCCAGAGATCATGGCCAGCAGTCAGGGATGATGGAAGTTGTAGTCCGCCAACACCCAGAGGACCACAGCTTTGGTCTGCACAGACTGGCAGCAGCTCTCCGGGATTTCAGACAGTGGTCCGGTCTGGATATGTTCGGGATTGTGCACGGGGCTTTCTGCATGCCAAGTAGGTGCTCTGGATAGCTCAGTCAGTTGCAGTGTGGTACTGATAACACCAAGGTTGCAGGTTTGATCCTCTATCTGAAACTCTGGAGACCTGTTTGCAGTCAGCGTCAACAGTCCTGAGCCAGATGGACCGATGATTTGGAGTTTTTTTAAAGAGAGGTTGGGTGGCTCTCTCTCAGGGATTCTTTAGTTGTTATTTCTGCATTGCAGAGGGTTTTACTAGATGATCAAAGCTTCCAATCATTGGCCTGTCTAGCTTAGTACTGTTGACGTTGACTGCAAACAGGTTTCAGACAGAGGGGACAGCCTTATATTATACAGAGATGTTGGGGGATGAACCTGCAACCTTTTGCATGCAAAGCAGATGTTCTACCACCAACCTTCCAGGTTCTTCCCCAACCTTGTTCTTTCCCTACCTTGTTCCAGCAGCTGCCCATTGTCAGCCAGGCTTCCCAATCTTCCCCCACTTAGTGGCTGGCCTTTAAAAGTGAACGCTTTCATCACCTCCCCAGACTCATGGAGTAGCTGCATGTGTCAAACCTTAGCAAGATCGCCAGTCCCGGGAAGGATCTCCAGTGAAGCTGACCTCTCGATTTATTTCCCTTCCTCTCCTCCCTGCTGCAGCAGCCATGGGTGAGTGGGGGTTCTTGAGCTCCCTTCTGGACGCGGTGCAGGAGCACTCTCCCATGGTGGGCCGCTTCTGGCTGGTGGTGATGCTCATCTTCCGCATCCTGATCCTGGCCACAGTGGGCAGTGACGTCTTCGACGACGAGCAGGAGGAGTTTGAGTGCAACACGCGGCAGGTTGGCTGCAAGCAGATCTGCTACGACTTGGCCTTCCCCATCTCCCACTACCGCTTCTGGGTCTTCCACATTGTGGTGCTCTCTGCCCCGGCGGTCCTCTTTGTCATCTACTCCATGCACCAGACCACGAAGATCAACCAGAAGGAGATGGAAACGGGAGAGGAGGAAGCCAGCCGGGCGGGGGGAAAGGCCCCTGCAAAATTCGGGCCCCAGTCCAGCCAGCGCAGCCAAAACATCAAGACCTTCTACATTGTCAACGTGGTGGTGAGGATCTTGGCCGAGATGGGCTTCCTGGTCGGACAGTGGATGTTGTACGGCTTCCAGGTGGGGTATCAGTACATCTGCAAGCATCACCTGTGCCCTCACCTCATTGACTGCTTTGTCTCTCGGCCAACTGAGAAGACCATCTTCATCCAGTTCTACTTCATGGTGGGGCTGGTTTCAGCCTTGCTCAGCCTGGTGGAGCTGGCCCACCTCTTGTTCAAGAACCGCTGCAGGAGGCGCCGCACGATTGCCCCGCCCACCACTGCCTCTTACGAACAGCAGGACAACTGGTCCAATCAGAAGCAAGAGAAGAAATCGCAGCACTTCCTGGCCCCGGCAGAGGGAGGCGCCAATGGGATGCCTTCTCATGGCGGGATTCCCAGTCACTATGAGCCCAAGGCTCACTTCCACCATAAGAGTTCCACGAAGAGCAGCCGGTCCTCTCGCTCTTCTTCTGCCAGAGCTGACTTGACCGTGTGAGGCCAGGGAGCTCCCTCTTTCCTCTGCCTCGCTGGTTGTTCCCTGGATGAGCTGGACTCCTCCGGCTGGAATAATCGCACCCGTGAACTGTGTTTGCAGCCTGGCCCAAATTAATAGCACAGACCTGATATCAGATCATCTGTTCTAGCTTGTAAAGGCGACCTGCTGCAATCCTTGGGGATTCGTGCTTTGCTTTCATGTATGTTTCGGGGAATTGGGGTGGGCTGGGCTGCCATCTTTCATTTATAGTGTTTTCCAAAGGATGCATAGGCTTGAAACCCCTAAGAAATGAGTCAGGAAGCTACACGCATCAGAAGGAGTGGAAGTGGGGAGACAATGACTTTTCCAACAATGCACAAAACTCTTGTCCAGATGAGCAACTCCTGCTTGAATGGGCTAAAGATTTTGCAGCAAACCTGGCTATACCGAAGTATGATGTCAGATGCAATTGGGGATGCTGTTGGGCTTGGACCGATCGTTGGCGGCGGGGAGATTGCAATAAAAGGGGATTCCTTTTTCTTGTTAAGATGGTGTACCATTGAGCCACTGTGTGTTCTGAAAGAGAGAAAAGAACTCGGTTTTAGTTAGTTGAAAACAATTAGATAAACGCCAGGTACATTGATTTGGCTGGGATGCAGCTCTTGAGGCCAGGAGGATCTGTAAATCTCTTTGTAGGAAGAATTGATCCGTTCAGGAGACTGTCCCCAGGGCATTCTGTTGAAGCAAGAGGTGGGATAGCTGGCATTTTTACGGTCGCTCACACAGGGTAGGGATGCTATGCCTTCCAGGAAAGAGGCAGTCGTCAGGTGGTGGGTCCTTTGTTGTGCCAGAGCGAAAGGTGGGACAGTCATGTGACTAAGAACCATACCTGCATAGGTTGTGCCTCCGTCTTCCAGGAGCTTGCCAGTGTCTTTAGCATTAAATAACTTTCCATCCCATTTGGCCAGGCAGAATGAGCTATCCCAACAGAGCCAGACATCAGAAAGATAGAAAAGTGTGGTCTAAAGTTGGGGGTGGAGAACCTTAGGCCCTCCAAGTCTCTCTGCCTGGCCCTTGAGTTTCTTCCCAGGCCACACCTGCTCCCCAGGCCACATCCCTCATTGGCCCTGATTCACACCCTCCTTGGATGTGGTTTTTTGCCTGGCTGGAATGTGCCCTTGATCTCTGTTAATGCCTCTTGCTTGCCTGGGCAGAGGATAGAGAGGCATGGTGTACAGAAGCTATTACCTTTACCTAGCACAAAATTGGGAAAATAAAGAATTGAAGAGAAACCAAAATGATAAAGATTCACTAGTTCCTAGATGAGGATTGTGAAGAGGGGCTTAACCTGATCAGGATGCTTCTTGGAAATGCATTAATAAAACAGATATCCCTCCCTCCCAAACAAGCCCAGGGCGCGGCAAACACTTATATGACCAAAACTGCAGTTAAAAATAAAACAAAAAAGGATTTAAAACATTTTAAAACTGGAAAAAAAAACACAGCTGAAAACGTTAAAATGCTCAAAGCAAAAGACCAGATGTAATCAAATGGCGTGTCTGGATGGGCTGAACTGAAACAGAAATGTTTTCATCAGGTGTCGAAGAGGAGGCAGTGACAGCACCTGAGGAGAAAGACCTATGGGGAGCCATGCTGAACTTGCTCAGAGGCTGCAGTGTCTTACGGCCTGCTCTTGGGATGTCTGAGCCCTTGAAAATATTAAGCCCTAGCTGACTGATGAGGGGAAAGAGCTGTCTGTTGCAGGATAGCTAGGTAAAAGTAAAGGACCCCTGGACGGTTAAATCCAGTCAAAGGTGACTGTGGGGTACAGCACTCATCTCACTTTCAGACCAAGGGAGCTGGTGTTTGTCCACAGACAGCTTTCAGGGTCGTGTGGCCAGCATGGCTAAACTGCTTCTGGCGCAATGGAACACCATGATGGAAACCAGAGCGCACAGAAACACCGTTTACCTTCCCGTCACAGCAGTACCTATTTATCTACTTGCACTGGCATGCTTTTGAACTGCTAGGTTGGCAGTGGCTGGGACAGAGCAACGGGAGCTCACCACTGTCGCGGGGATTTGAACCGCCAACCTTCCGATTGGCAAGCACAAAAGGCTCAGTGGTTTAGACCACAGCGCCACCCGCGTCCCTTTTTAGGTGCAGGATAACCTCATATGGCACCTATCACTGTTAAGTGGATTGTTTCTACCCATTAACGGGATGCGTTGCAAATGGTTGCAAAGCTGGCATAGTCTCTTGGATATAAACCTTGGATCTTGTAGCTTGTTTCACTGTTTTGATAGGCGAAAGGATGAGTTGGAGCGCTTGCAGACCAAGAGGTTGGGTGGCTCTGAATCTCAAGCGGCAAAGGGAGCAGCTTTGTTTCTCTAGTAAGAAATAACTCCTTTTCTTTCTCTCTCTCCTTACACTTTGGGCTCTGCTCAGATGGGATGTGCCCAGGGGCTTGCAGTGGCGTCCACTCTAGTGTGGTGGGGGAGAGGCTGGTGGCCTGGGGCCAAGAATGCTTGTTATCACCTGCTTCCTGCTGCGGATGGGATGGGACCCTGGCCACAGAGGGGGCTGGAAAAAAGAGGAGAGAAAGAAAAACAAAAACAGGGAGGGACGTGGAGCCTCTTCCCATTCTCCTTCCACCTCTCCCGATTAACCCCTTCTTTCTTGCCCCCGAGGCTTTGTGTAGACACAGGGGTCTATTGGCAAATTCAGAGGCTCAGGGTAACTTCGTGAAAGTCACAGCCACGGCCCCTCACTGCCACGTCCCTTCTCAAATTATACAATCCTATAGGATAATATGGTAATCTTATAATACAGTAATAATAATCAGGGATGTATTGCAGCTATCTGTGCAGGTATCCGTGTGTACCTTTCAGCTAGATCTATTTTCCATGCACATAGACGGGCAAATGATCTGGACTGCATCTTTCGTGGTTCATAGAATCATAGAAATGTAGAGTTGGAAGGGACCCGAGGGTCATCTAGTCCAACCCCTTGCAATGCAGGAATCTCAGCTAAAGCTTCCATGACAGATGGCCATTTGGTCTCTGCTTAAAAACCTCCAAGGAAGGAGAGTCCTCCACCTCCTGAAAGAGTCAAACAACTCTTACAATCAGACAGTTTATCCTGATGTTTAGTCGCAATCTCAATTGGTGTTTACCATGAAGTTCCATTGTACTTAACAGAACTTGCCCCCGTTTTTTTGGTGTGTTTTTTTAAAACAAAAGCACCGTGTGTTTTCAGTTTTGCTAAATGCCTCGCTTTAGAGGCTGCAGTGGCTAAAAAGCTTCCCTTTTGCACTGATTGGGCAGTTCTAGGATGTGGAAGATAAGGACCTTTCTGTGGAAGGAGCAAGGCATCTTCGACCTACCCACAACCCCAGGCCACTAAACCACTGACTATACCTTCAAGGCACATTTGAAGCACATTCTTTCCCTCACACAATTCTGGGCATTGTAGTTTGCCCCCCACAGTTACCATTCTCAGAAAACCCCTAACAGGGCCCATAATTCCTTAAGGCTGGAGGGGGGTGCATTTAGAATGTGCTTTAATGGTATAGCATGCACACACCCCAAGAGAAAATGTGATTTGCAGATGAAATTAGGGGTGATTTGGCACCCAGCCAGCCTGCAACCCGAGATGTGGTAAGTTTCTTTATGGATTTCTGTCAGACCAATATTCTTTCCTTTTCGGCCTACATGCTCCCTCAGTGGTCTGTCCTAGGACCTGTCTTTTTACCTCTCAATCCCATTTACTTAAACACATATCCCTGATTGCTCTGAACATAAGACTGTAAGAAGAGCTGTAAGTGTATGTTGAGGTTTCTTAATTGATGCTGCCATCATCCTTTGATCAGACCACGTCACCCCAGTTCCCTGCCTCGTTGTCCTGTCTTGTTTTTTACTTGCACTACCTTCTGGTATCTGTTTCTCAGTCTATTGCCTACACCTCATCCTTCCTTCAGCCTCATTGCCTCTGAGCACCTTGTCCCTTCAACCCTCCCCCCCCCCCGGCACTTCTTCTTGTTCCTCAGCAATCCTCTATAGGGGATCTCAACCCAACTGACACTTTCCCCTTCCCTCATAGGAAATGTGGTGATTGCCCCTCTTTTATTACTTATTGCAAATGCATGGTTTGCAGCTGGCCCTCTGCTGACACCTGGTGGCCAGAACTGAAAGTTTCTGCCTCAAAGAAAGCCTTTCCTATTACAGTACTTGGTAATACTTGCATGCACACAAATGGCAGTGTATCTTAAATGCACTTCACGTGTCTGCTTCAAAAAACAACAACACACAACTCACTTCCAACGAGTAGTGTGTGAAAGGCTAACAAGAAGGAAGCTTAGCGGCGCAAGCAGCATCTCCAAAAACGAATTGTGGTAGCAGAATGTCAAAAGACTCTGCACTTTCAACTGTGGGGAGGGCTTTAGTTTAGTGATAGAGCATCCACTTTGCAGGCAGAAGATCCTGGGTTCAATCCCCAGGATCTCTTGGTAGGGCTGGGAATGCTGCCCCCCACCCCTCAAAAATTGGAAAGCTGCTGTCAGTCATGGTGGACAGGGTGGACAATATAAGAGCTTGCTGTGCATTGCTAGACCAGTACAGACTGACTGAAAATAAAGTGGATTCATAAGTCTTCCAGATGTTGTGGCCTGCAGCTCCCAGCAGTCCCGACCAATGTGGCCAATGGTCAGGGGTGATATGGGGGTTGTCCAAAACCTCTCCGAGTAGGAGAAGTGCGGAATGGTTTGCCCCACTACCTGGACTGGTAAGGTCAAGAAAGCCCCTCCTTCTATAGCGGACAGAAAGTTGGTGAGCTGGTGATAGGAGTTAGGGGGCAGGAGTTAGGGGACATCCACCAGCCACAATGGTAAAGGTAAAGGACCCCTGGACGGTTAAGTCCAGTAAAAGGAGATTATGGAGTGTGGCGCTCATCTCGCTTTCAGGCCGAGGGAGCCAGTGTTTGTCCACAGACAACTTTCCGGGTCATGTGGCCAGCATGACTAAACCGCTTCTGGCGCAACGGGACACCATGACAAGTGCCAGAGTGCAAAGAAACACTGTTTACCTTCTCACTGCAGCAGTACCTGTTTATCTGGTATGCTTTCGAACTGCTAGGTTGGGAGAAGCTGGGACAGAGCAACGGGAGCTCACCCCATTGCAGGGATTTGAACTGCCAACCTTCCGATCGGCAAACCCAAGAGGCTCACTGGTTTAGACCACAGCACCATCTGCGTCCCTGTTACCAGCCCCAATATATATATGATAATAGTATTAGGGTGAACCACCTTGAGCAATTTGGTTGGAAAGGCAGCAGAGTTTTGTTTCTCTGTTGTTAAGTCTAGTAAATTCAAAGTCAGCCAAGGTTCTGTTTGCTAAAGTCTAGCGCAGGCTTCCTCAACCTCGGCCCTCCAGATGTTTTTGGCCTGCAACTCCCATGATCCCTAGCTAGCAGGACCAGTGGTCAGGGATGATGGGAATTGTAGTCTCAAAAAAATCTGGAGGGCCGAGTTAGAGGAAGCCTGGTCTAGCGCCTCCTTTGCCAATGCATAAAGTGTAAAGTAGGTAGGAACAGGGCTTTTTTGCAGCAGGAATTCAGTTCCGGCACCCCTCAGGTTGCCATTATGTATTTCACACTCACTCTCAAAAGAGAGAGTTGTTTGGGACACATGTTATAGGATGCATCCTCAAACAATATAACATATAGTTAGCCACATTGGTTGCCCAATGTTCTGCTGTATGGATGCTTGCAGGCTGGTGCCAGCAAGTAAGGCATGATTTATTTATTTTTGACTGGTGGGAGGACTTCAACTTACTGGGATCATTCACCGGCTGTGAATGCAAGAGTCAGCTAGTGTAGCTGATCCCGAGGAAGCCCTTGATTCAAATCTCGCCCCAGTCGCCACTTTCCCAGATTGCTTTGCACCTTTCATGACGTTTATGAAAATTCAGGTCACAAGTTAATGTGTCTGTCCTTTAAAGTGCCCCTGAGCTCTTCTGCTGCCTTCTGGTGAGGCTGTGAAGGGCTTCTTGATCTCTTCTCCTTACTAATGGGATCAATCTGCTCAGCGTCCTCACAGCCAGATCCTATTAGCCGGGGTGAACAGTGTCAGCTCTGGTCCTCTAGAACTTCATGAGCCACCTCACCTTTCCCAAGGTGAACTCAATCCTCATCCTGTCCCCTCTTTCTAGACTACCTCCACCCCACAGGCTTTTCATTCCTCTCCAGTGGTGAAGACCTCTGAAGTGGCAGAGTCTGCAAATCTGTTTGAAGAAGTCCTCTATTTCAAAGGGCAAAGAACTCTTAAGAAGGGAGAGCAGGGGCTGTACCAACTTGTACCTGGGCAGCAGACTGAGCTGGCAAACAGGCCACCTGCTTGCAGTCTTCCCGGTGATGGCAAGAGTTGTACAGGACTGCCTTTTCAAGGGTGAGGAAGCTGTAGCCTTCTGTATGCTGTTGCCGCATGACAACCACCCTGATCCTTGATCATGGTCTATGCTGGCCAAGGCTGATGGAAGCTGTGGAGACCAGCAGCATCTAGCGGGGTGCCCAAACATTTTTCAAAGAGGGCCAGATTTGATGAAGTAAGTGAACATTTGTGAGGGCCAACCAAAGTTGTTGAGCTTCTTTTAGGATTTTACCCCAGGACATATACTACTATGGGGGCCAGATTAAATCGATGGGCGGGCTGGATTAGGCCCCCGAAATGGACTTTGGACATGCCTGGTCTAGTGCCACAGCTCTACTACCATCCCTGACTTACCACCATAATTATTACAAAAAAATACATCTGTACATAACAATACTCACAGGCCGTTTAATGCGAATCTGTGTCCTCCTTTCTTGGCAATGCATAATCAGCCACCCTCCACCCTTACTCATCCCACTTTTCCTTTTTGCCTCATTCTAACTGGATTCCTCCCATCCAGCCCTTTTGCTCAGGCTCCTCTGCCTCGATCCACTGCTCTGCTCTTCCTTCTTTGCTCGCTGCTCCACTTGGGGGCAGAATTCACTTTAGGCAAATAGGTGCCATTGCAGAGGAAAGCTTCCATAGGATCCCAGTGCAGCAGTCAGTCAGTTTGTAACGCAACAGTGAGGAGGTGTGTCAAGGAGCACTAGCCAGGATGCTTTCGGGCTGTTATCTATTTTGGGGTGGGATTCAATCACATATCGGCAGATTCAGGTTGTGTTGTGAGCTTACTTACACATGATCTGGTGCTCTCCTGCAGCGAAATCTGCTTCTTCCCTCAAGGAGATGCACTGGAAAGCAACAATTGCTTGATGCATTGGCTAACCTCCCCGCAAAGTGATCTGCATGCTGGTTAACTAGTTAGCTAACCTCCTTGCAAGCTTTGTGCAAACAACTCGGGATGAACGCTCTATTAAAAACTCAGCGGGCAGTGACCCAATGTCTACTATTTGGGGCTGGATGTGTGTAAAGCAGAGTGGGACGTCAGCATTCCCAAGTGGACCTAATGCAATTCCCAGGGGGCTGGGACACAGAACTCAGGTTGTACGGGAGCTAAAATATTTATGCCGTATTGGCCCGAATATAAGCTGCACCTTTTAAAATTCAAGGGCAGGGGGAGAGGAAAAAAAGACAATACCCGAATATAAGCCACTCCCTTAAAATTCCACAGGTACTCACACCTGTCTGTCTGTTTCAGCAGCGATATCGTGTTGTCAGGGTGTTTCTTCCAACAGCACCTTTCCCTCCACATACACAGATGGAAGGACTAGAGGCCTGTTTTCTTGAGACTGCAAAGTCTACATAAAAGTAACTTCCGTTTGGCAACATACAATTTTTCTTTCGGGGGGGGGGGTGTCTCGTGCGCCCTCGGTATTTGTTAGATGGGAGCAGGTGTCTAACAACAACCTGGAGGGGTCCAGCTTCCCTAGCACACTTAATTTGTTGTTGTCGTTGTCATCTCTTTATATATTTTCTCGTTTCCCGTCTTGCCAACATCTTTCCTGAATTGAGCTGAACCACACACAGCATTCCAGATGTGGCCGTACCAGGGATAGAACAAGGCTTTTGGTGGATGCAAAAATTGTGTTGTGGGCTCACATCAAGTTTAGTCCAGTGTTCTGTTTTTACAGATTCTTCTGAAAGTTCGCAAGCAAGGCCTGAAGCTTTCCACACCCCATACCCCCCGTTAATTGTCCCTGGCAGCTGTCCTTCAGAGATACGCTGGTTCAGTGTATGGAGCTTCTACTGAACAACCATCATTAATTTGACGGCCTTAGCTAGCCCCCACCTTTTTTATTATAAAAAAGGCCATTTAAGCATTGGCTGAGCATTACTTAATTGACTTTCAGAAAACAGCTATCTGTTTAAATAAATAAGCAAAATAATTTGGTTTCTTTCTCACACACTTACCACTGCCCCCCAACCAAATGCAGAAATTTTGGGAGGATTTAAGCTCACAGGTATCTCTTTTTTATATGAAATAACAGCTTTATATACATATCTGAGAGGTGTGCAGCACATGTCCTTTGAACTGAGGAAGGAGCACTGCGGTGTTTTCTTGCTTCAACCTTCACCCCAATTTTGTTTATGTTTGTAGATTCAAAGACACAAAAATCAATAATAATTTTGTGTGTGGGCCCTTCTTTGATCCCCCACCCAAATCCCTCATCCTTACCCCAGTACATGGAGCCAGTCACCTTTTTGGTGGAGATTTGTGTTTTGAATCTACAGATAAATCGGGAGTTTTCCTTGCTGTTCGTCTTAAACTTCTTGGCCAGGATCCAAAGCAGCTAGGAACTAGTTCTACAAACCCCAAAGGTCTGAGGGCTGCCATTCTGTACCCGGTGACCTGGGTTCAAGTCCAGCTCAACCCAGTAGGACTTAATTCTGAGCAGCAGGTCATCTGTTCTTTTAGATAGCTGTCATCTACTCAGAAATAAGTGTGACTGAGCCCAATGGGGCTCGATTCCAGGTATATAGAACAACAGCCTTACAGTACAATGCTGTGTCTACTCAAAGGTAAATCCCACTGAGTCCAATGGGAGCTAACCCTGGGCATAGCATGGCAGAATTAGTGCTGCTCTTCTTGAAAAGCAGCCCACATCCACCCTGCCTTTGCCCAGGTGTGATGGCAAGTGGTTTGTGATATGGCACAAGGGTAAAGCGGGTTTAAAAGGAGAGGGGAAAGGACCCACACTTTTCATTGGGATTGGCTCTAGAACTGGCTCATTAAAGTCCCGACTGGCTTTTATCCCTTCTGCCCTTAAAAAAAAGGGGGGCAGGCAAAAACTATTCTTACCAGAAAAGAACAAAGTGAAAAGAGCCCAAGGAACTGAGAGGTATTTCCTCTCACAAAACGCTTTGTGACAATACTTATAAAAGAGAGTCTTAAGATTTAAGGGGGGATTGTTGTTGGGATGGTTCTTTGTGGTTAGTGAAAACGTGAAACAGTGCACAATGCTGGGTTTGGGTTTTTTTGACACCCCTACCTCAGAAAGCTGGAGGGCTTTTGCTCAAAAGAACTTCTATCACAGCACTCATAACCCAGTCTTGTTCTCCCCCCACAAATCTTTTCGGTGCCTTCGTGAAGACACATTCTGTCCATTGGTAGAAGAAGCCCATAGCCAAACAACACAAACCCAGCCAAAGTTAAGTACCTTTTATCTCACACTGATTTTAAAAGTGCTCAACTGTGGCTAGATAATACGGGTTAGCATTTTAAAAGAAAATTGTGACCCAGCCGGCAGGAGAATCTGTGTCCCAACCGCCCTGATTTTCTCCTTGCCACACCCTCCTCCTAGAAATCTTCCAAATTCCAAACTTTTACAAAGTTTTCTTTTAAAATGTATTTATATATATATATTTTATATATATTTATATATATAATATTTCTTCTTTCTTAAATGAATGAATCCTTCTCTCCCTCCTCCTTTCTATGTGTAGAAGAAAAACCCTGAAGAACTAATTTTACTTCTCTCTCTCTTTCTTTTTTAATTATTTGCTGGTGTCGGATTTTTTTTTTTTTTAGGCATGTGGGGGGTGGGGTGGACAAGGAGTGGGGAAAGGCAGGGTAAAGAGAGAAAGGTTAACTTTGGGTGGTCAAGTCGAGGATGGAAACGGAGCAATAAAATAAAAAAAACAGGAAACAGAAAACAAGAAAACATTACACCCTTTCCCCTGAAACATCTGAAATGCAAACTCAACCGGGAAGAAAAGAAAAAACACCACTTCATTTTCACTGCAACAAGAAGCAGGCAACTCCTTAGTGAAGGTGTATAATGTGTGCACGACAAGGGTGAGAGTGTGTGTGTCGAGGGGAGAGGGGATGCGTGCCACATAGGAGGTGAATTTTTCTGTAATCAGTTGGGTTTTCTTTTAATATATATATATATAGATATATATATGTATGTAAAGTCTCGCTCCTAGATTTTGAGCTTCTGTCCTTCAGATTGGTTCATCGATCTTTATCCGCAGAGTCCAGAACTTCCTGGATCAGATGATCTGTGCCTCTCCAAGGGGGGGGGGGGAATGTCCCGCAAATAGGGGGGGGTCTTCATTGCAAAAGTGGAACCCTGTTTTGCTGGAACCGTTGAACAAAGGGTAGCGTGCTGGCATGGAACAGTACGTGTAAGCCCACCCCCCTCGGGCCCAACAGCAGCCCACGCAGTGCTGTGGAGGGGGAGGGAGGAGAGACCACTTGCAGCGGCCTGCTGTCCCATGGCTCCCTGCCCCCTTGCCCCAACCCTGCTCCTCAGACGTTTGTCCAGGCAGGCCCCAGGGAGCAAAAAGACCAAAGTGTGCAGCAGGCAGCCGGGAGGGTGGGGGTCAAGCAGCTTGTCCCGGTGGCCGCTGCGGTCACGGCGAATGTGTGGCAGGACTGCTTCTGTTGGAACTGGGGGAGAGGCTGGGGCTGCAGCTTCCTGGAGGGGGGGCGAGGCTTCCTATGCGCGACGGGGCTCCCGCCGAGGCCCCCAAAGTGTCCATGCCTTCCGAGTTCTCCAGCATCTCCTGGATCAGCGGCGGCATCGATCCAGGGATCTCCATCTTCAGCGTGATCACTCTTTCAGCACCTGCGGGGGGAGCGAGGCAGACAGGCCACTTAATGCCAGAGGTAGGTGCCAAGTCAGTAATAACTCACAAGGCGCCAGCGAAGTTAACTCTTTATTCAAAGAGCAGCTCAGCAGACTAGGCCTAGTGAGCACAGAAACTCTTCTCTGTAGGTCTTGCCCCAAGGAGGCAGTTGCGAGGACTGAAAGTCCCGGCCTTCCCACAGCTCTCTAAGAGTCCTCCCCGCCCCGGTTCTTCCCAAGCAATCTGAGATTCTGACGCCTCGTCTGTCTTTGCTCTGCTCTCTTCATACCTTTTCTGGTTGGGGAGGAGGGGAGCTGGGTACTTGCAGGAGGGGAAGACGCCCTGGCTTCTTCAGCAGCCTGTCTCCAGCCTGCTCTCTGCCACAGCCTCTTCCTGCTCACTAAACCCTGTTGCCTCTTCTGCTGCCAACATCTCCTCCCAGTCTGACCCCTCTTCTCCCTCTGGCTACTCATAGTCACCCCACCACCCTGGTTCTGAGCCTCCTTCCTCTGGGGATTCACCTTAGGGGTTCCCCAGCTGGTGCCTCCCCATTCCTGCACTCCTCTGCATCCAGCCAGTCCATGACTGGGTGGGTGGAGAGCATAACTCACATCACCTCTTTGCTGAGCCTCCCCTCCTCGCCCTGCACTGGACAGCCCATGGCAACAAATCCAAGCTTTGCCCCCGGGTCACACACTCTTGTCAGGGAGCTGCAAGGAATCTCAAGCAGATGCTTTTGAATACCTGCCTGCTGCATTCACGCTTGGGAGTTTTTAGGCATTTTAGGCACGTTTCAAGTCAAAATGAAGAGAGAGACTCCCTGTGCAGAACCCGGAGCCCCGCCCTCACCCTTTGCGCTGATGCTTCTCAGGTCCGTGATCTTCATCAGCATCTTGGGGAACATGTGGGGCTTGCTAGGCCTCCTCTTCCTCACGTAGATTTTCAGGGCTTCCAGCAGTGGCTCCTGCAACTTGTCCACGCGGTCCGGCTGCTCCAGGTCTTGCCGATCTGGGCAGAGGGAGGGGAGGAGAGGCACTTAGAAAAACAACAGGCACAAAATACATCTGCACAACACTCAGAATACAAAAAATTAGAGAAAAATGCGCTTAGTAAGAGCCATTGTCTACGAACCTAACAGGGAATTTGTGTTGCATTTATTGATGCATGCATCACAATAAATAATAATAATAATAATAATAATAATAATAATAATAATAATAATAATAATAATTTATACCCCGCCCATCTGGCTGAGCTTCCCCAGCCACTCTGGGCAGCCCCCAATCAAGTATTAAAAACAATACTCAATATCCAATACAACAATATGCAATACATGGATACACACCCACACCCATGGCCAAAGTCACTTCTAAGACTATGAGAGGTATTATTCCCTCCCCGTCCCAATTGCTTTGCATTTGTAAAAGATGCACAACAGGCAGATGTTGCACAGCTGCAGTTTCTTCTTTCACACCTGTGGAAAAGAAGCACACACCCCAGGATCACGAGACCATTTGTGAGCAGGTGGGAACCACTGCGTTCCAGACAAGCCTAGAAAATGTCTAGCGGATGGAATCATGCAAATGCAGAATTCACACAAGCTGCTGCGTTTCGAGACCCCGGTTTCCCTTTGTTTTCAATGTCCTTCTCTTGTTCTAAGCCCCAGGCTCCACAAATGGATTTGCCTTCATTTAGGGTATGGGTTACATCTCACACTTGTTTCCTACACCCAAATCACTTAAAAAACCCCACAACCACCCACAAAAAAACCACCACACATGTTGCTTGCTGCATGTGATGATAGCACCATAGGTCTGTTTTGCAAAGGGCGCATCTGCTAGTGAAAGTTGTGACTTTCCAGTGCCTGCACACAGCAAGATTGCCATGGTGTGCAACTGGTGCATGCTTAAAAGCTACAGATTGCAACTGCGCATGTGGTTTTCGCACTCTTCCTTACACAGTAAAAGTCAGTGCATGTGGGTTCCATGACAGCATTGTCACCAATGTGGGGAACAAGCTTCTCTAACCTTTCAGTCATTAGCATTGGTGTTTGAAAATATTCTGAACCTCATAGCGCATGAAGGCAACACCACCTCTACTCCCCGCTGCAGACCTTGCAAAAATCTTCTCTCGTTCATCAAAAGCTTTATATATAAAAAAGGGCATTGTTTCATGCCTCCCACCAAAATAACTTCCTGCCACCAGGTGGTGCTGTTGGACAGGGATGTCCCCTACTGAAAAGGCCCTGGCAAAATATAAGACGTGCAAGGGTTTGCGATAATTCGCAGATCGTAGTCAACAAAAATGTTTCTAAAGGAACAATATCGGGTGAAGAAAGGCTCAAGAACTATCTCACGGCAACAAGTGATCCTGCTATGGCCCTTCCCCCTCCCCTTGCTTCAGAGGTACCTTGGAAACATTATTTTTGTTGCAAAGGCACAGGGGGTCTCAATTCTCAGCACCTTCAGAAAGTAACAATTGCTCGGACGGACCGGGGAGAAGGCAGGTCAATCCAACAAGTGGTTCAGGTTTCCAGAGCAGACATGACTGGGTTTCTAGAGTTCTTTTGGAGGGGTTTGCACCCAAATACTTTGCTCTAAAATAAATATAACATCACTCATAGACCTCCTGTGGACGAGGGCAGGCTTACAACCATCCTTGTTCATGTGAATATAATTTTGCCTTGGGAGACTCAGAGCCCCAGGCTGAGTCTCAAGTTTAAGAGTTTTAACATTCAGGAGCTGCAAATGGCAAATGATTTCCTGGTCTTTTAACCCTACTTCAGGCTGCAATATGATGAGGGAGTTAAATATGATGAGGGAGTGCTCTCTTGGCAAAATAAAATTCAACAAAAATCCCTGCACGTGAATAAATAGCTTATCAGGGAGAGAACGAGACCAAACTCTTGACACGTTTGGTCTACGTACTAAGGAGTTACTTTGTTTTGCTTTAAAGGAAGATGGGAGATAAAGTCACAGAAATTTAGATGGAATGGTTCAGGGAAATGTTTGCTACAGGATCCCAATGACTGCTACAAACTTGCTTCTTTATTTGGTCTTCCTTAAGCGATTCTCATTTCAAGCAAACAGTTTTGGACTGCTTCCATCACTACAAATACTCACTTCTGGGAACACTCGCCCAAGGGAAACAACAAAAACCAACACTGGAGAACTGGACTTAACACTTCCGAGTGCAAGGAGAATCCTAGAATCTGAATTCTAGGAGAATCTGGCCCGTTCCCTCCCCAGGAGGGAAATGTAGTTTGTTAAGGCTGCTGAGACCATTATTTCCCTCACAGAGCTACAAATCTCATGAGTGGTTTAACAATCCAGGTGTCTCCTGAGAGAACTCGGGGGGGGGGCACAGGTGAAGAAGCTGTGGCTTTGCAAAACTTTAGTTTTGTCTGATTTATCAGGGTTTGAGGGACAATACACACACATACAGAGAGAGCCAGTGTGGTGTAGTGGTTAAGAGCGGTAGTCTCGTAATCTGGGAAACCGGGTTCGTGTCTCCGCTCCTCCACATGCAGCTGCTGGGTGACCTTGGGCCAGTCACACTTCTTTGAAGTCTCTCAGCCCCACTCACCTCACAGAGTGTTTGTTGTGGGGGAGGAAGGGAAGGGAGAATGTTAGCCGCTTTGAGACTCCTTAAAGGGAGTGAAAGGCGGGATATCAAATCCAAACTCTTCTTCTTCTTCTTCTACAACATACACAGTGCAGAGCTATGATTATGACTATATGCATTCTCTGCCCAAACCCTGAGAATGGAGGACATTGGTCCTGCTCTCAGTCCCAGTAATGGTGCTTACCCCCGCATATGAGGCAGATAGCGCTGAGGAGCCCTGTTTCGGCGTCATCCATCTCGAGTGGCAGCAGCTGATTGGCGAAGGCGAAGACCAGGTCTGTGAGGGGCCCAAAGCCTGCGTTGTGCATCTGAGTGCGGTTGAGCGTCAGGCCGTCTGAGAACGTCATGGTGTCCTGCTCCGGGGTGTAGCGCGTGCATATCCGTAGGATCTAGGAAGGAGCATGCGGGAGAGAGGCATGCATCACACACAGGCTCCCAATGCCTTCCACATTCCACAATGCTATTACAGTGGTACCTCTGGTTACGTACTTAATTCGTTCCGGAGGTCCGTTCTTAACCTGAAGCACCACTTTAGATAATGGGACCTGCTGCTGCCACTGCGCTGCCGCCATGTGATTTCTGTTCTCATCCTGAAGCAAAGTTCTTAACCCGGGGTACTATTTCTGGGTTATTGGAGTCTGTAACCTGAAGCGTATGTAACCTGAAGCGTATGTAACCCAAGGTACCACTGTAATAGGTTACTATGAGGTGGTGGATACGGGTTCATTTGTGTGCTTTTTTTAAGAGATGAGAACCAGAGTATGGAACAAGCTTGTTTTCTGCTGCTCCAGAGGGTAGGAGGAACCAAACCAATCAATTCAAACTACAGTGGTACCTCAGGTTACAGATGCTTCAGGTTACAGACTCCACTAACCCAGAAGTAGTACCTGAGGTTAAGAACTTTGCTTCAGGATGAGAACAGAAATTGCATGGCGGCGGCATGGTGGCAGCAGGAGGCCCCATTAGCTAAAGTGGTACCTCAGGTTAAGAACAGTTTCAGGTTAAGATCGGACCTCCAGAACAAATTAAGTTATTAACGTGAGGTACCACTGTACAATCGTATCTCAGAAGTCGAATGGAATCCGTTCCATAAGTCCATTCGACTTTCAAAATGTTCAGAAACCAAAGCGCGGCTTCCGATTGGCTGCAGGAAGGTTTTTAATGGTGAGAGCTGTTCCAAGAGTGGAATGGATTGTGGACTTTCCTTACAGAGGGGTTTTTAAGCAGTGGTTGGATAGCTTACCTGCCAAGGATTCTTCAGCTGTGATTCCTACATTGCAGCAGTTGGACTAAATGACCCTTTGAAAGTACTTCCAACTCCACAATTCTCATGTGAGTACATGGCTCCCCTACCCCCTATAGCATAGATGCTTCGACTAGTCCAGGGTTTCCCTAACTTGGGATCTCCAGCTGTTTTTGGACTACATACCCATCATCCCTGACCACTGGTCCTGCTAAGCTAGGGGTGATGGGAGTTGTAGTCCAGCAACAGCTGGAGACCCAAGTTTGGGAGACATTGCACTAATGCGTTGGGGACCCACTACTGGACCATGGGCTGATCTAGAGTGGAGAGCAATGGCGGCACGGCCACCCTAATGATAAAAAGAAAAGGGTTCCCCAACGCATGGTCTTTGGTTCTGAAGAGGCTGAAGATGTCTGCCCTATAGGTTCAAGGATTCGAATGACTTGCCCCTGTTTGAAGGAGGGGTGGGACTCACCAGGATGTCTAGACAGGCGGCTTTCAGGAGCGTGATCTGGTCGGCGATGGTGAGTGTGGTGAAGCCCGGCAACTGCTTGGCGAATTCGACTGTCTTGATGATACACTTTGTGGACAACTCACTGAACTTGTCCCACAGGTCGATGTCGAGAGAGACCCGCTGATCCGAACTGTTGTTCTGTAGAGCAGGGAAAAGAGACCAGAAAGTCAGCATGAAAAGACGGAGAGGAAAAGAAAAGAGGAGAGCTGAATGCAAAAAAAAAGGGGGGGGGGTTAGATTCCAGTCCCACCCCCATACACACACACAAACACTTGAATTGGAAGATTAAGAAGAAATTGATTCTCCGGCTACACTGTCCCGTGAAGTACATGACTTGATCATGTTTTAATTTTTTTTTCTTTAAAAACCTTTTTCTTTTAAGAAACAAGTAATATTCCAATATAACATATACAGAATGAACACCTCTAAACAGTGCAGGACTATACAACAATGCATGAAAACATAAAATCCAGGCACAGGTGAGGAGAATAATTTATTATATTTTTGTGTTTCTCTGTCATTTTGGGGACTATCTTTAAAAGTAACATCTTCCAACTACGGACAGCTGTTACAAACGCGAATGAACATTTCATGACTGCCACATCTGCACATATCGGGCTGGGACTTGTGTCTCGCCATCTTTCTGAACTGCTGGCCTAACTAAGCAGCTCCTCTTGAGAGACTCAGCTTTCACCTGAGCAGTGCTGGAAGCTGCCTTGTGTAGGCACTGTAATAAAAGACGGGATGTATTTATAAAACAACACAAGCAGGTTCCTTGCCCTTGTGGCTGGATAGAGGAGCCTAAGTAATGTGGCAAGGGCCCAGGGGAAGCTCAGAAGCAAGGAGAATGGGGCTGCATAGTCAGGCTAGCGGAAGGGCCATTGCAAATATCTCAGATTCCATCCCTGGTTAAAAGGACCACGAAGGAAGTGATGTGGAAAGACCTTTTCTCTGCCTCAGATTCTGAAGAGCTGCTCCATGTGGATTGAACGGACAATTAGTCTGGACTCTGCAAAAGGCAGTTTCAGAGGGAAAGCAATGGAAAAGCAAACCAGCAAGGACCATGGTGCTCAACTAGCAAAACTGATCAAGGTTGTAGAGTTTTTGTTTTTGTAGTGGAATTTCAGGGAGTTGTCCAGCTCAGTCAGTAGAGCACGAAACTCTTAATCTCAGGATCATGGGTTTGATCTGGGCAGGTCCATCCTGCAGGGGGTTGGACTACATGAGACCCTCCCGGTCCCTTTCCAACTCTCATAGCCCCAGCTGGGGTTCCCCACCCCATACCTGCTGACTGCCTGTGGATCCCACCTTCCCGCCAACTGCACCAATCAACACGTCCAGCTCACACTTCCTCCTTCCCTCCCACTGCCTCCCTCGGGCTTCCACTCACCGTGGTGTACTTGCCCAGCTGGCAGAGGGCAGGGAAGGTCTCCTGGTGGGCTTTGCGCACTTTCTCTATGAGGTCTTCCACCTCAGGTGTGATGATGTAGCTCTCCGAACATTCCTGCTTAGGGGCGTCTTTCTTCTTCTTGTTCCTGTCGTTCCGGACGGCTGGAGAGGAAGGCAAGCAAAGAAGAGAGGATGGCAAAAGTGAGGATAGGTGCTTTCCGAGAGAGTGAGAAATCAAGAAGAGCCCTAAAGGGAGAACCAACCACCCTTCCTCATCTTTGGCCACGGCCATTATTTGTGATTCATTATATAACAACAACAACAACGATAAATGGAAAAAGAAAAAGAACTGCACTTAAATGGAAACCAAAGGAGATGCCTGATACTGAGTCACACCACTGGTCCATCGAGCTCAGTTACTGTCAACACAACCTCAAGGATTTAAGGCAGGCAGGGGGTATTCCCAGCCCCACCTGTGGGTGCCAGGGATTGAATCAAAGAGTTGGAAGTGACCCCCAACCCATGGCAATGCAGGAATCTCAACTAAAGCATCTAAGACAGATGGCCATTGAACCCGGGGCCTTCTACAAATGAAGGGTGCTCCCATCACCCCCGCAAGTGAGGCATCCAAGAAACAAAGCCACACAAATACAACAAAAATGCCTCGGCTGATGGTCGTCTCTCAGCATCCTTCTACTGGCTGTCCACCCTGCCCTAGCTCCACGGACAGATCAGCCTTCCCAATCCAGGCCACTGTGTGTTACACTGGAGAG
Organism: Podarcis liolepis; assembly: GCF_965112155.1. Lineage (NCBI taxonomy): Eukaryota > Metazoa > Chordata > Lepidosauria > Squamata > Lacertidae > Podarcis > Podarcis liolepis. The sequence goes on along the minus strand of NC_139573.1, from coordinate 30,298,725 downwards.
CGAGAGTGCAAACTGAAAGCGGGCCCGCAGATCGAATAGCTCCTGAAGTCTCAAGAAAGTGATCACAACAGCGTTCGGAATTTGCCAAGTGCATTTGGCCCCTGGCCACCGGCCACTTGCTGTGACCAAGTGAAGGTGTCTGGCTGCCAGGAGGGCGCCTGACGCCTCCACCACCTGGAGGTTCATGCCTGGGGATCTTTGGGTCTTGACTGTTTTAACACACTAGCTGAACACATCCTGTAGAATTCTACCCATGATCTTTTATCTGCACAATCAGAATGGGATTTCAGGAACCAAAAAGTTGTATTGAAAAATACGACTTTCGAGCTGTCTGGACATCCCGTTTTGGTGACTGTAACCCTGGTTTAAAGAGGCATTCGGCACCTAGCTTATATAGCTGAGTTTCTAACACTGGTTGGCAACTAGATGTTGCAGGAGAGGAGGGAGACACCTCCCCTACCTGCCCCTATAGTAAACTGGATCCGTTCCCAATCTTACCTTAGTCAGTCCTGGAATGCAAGCAGAATGTATTCATTCACCAAATCATTTACTTGGTGCTACAACATGGCACAAGGCATCTTGTTCACTATGTGGCAGCTTTTCATGCCCCTGGGAAGCTAGGAAAACACAACCTGGCCTCATGACGGATGTGTGTGCATGCAATATGTGCAAAGGAGCATGTGTGTGGGCCCACATACATGTGCGTCCTTTCCAGACCTCAGTGACTGGCAGCTGCAGCAACAGAAACCATGCATTTATCCAGCTAAGTGCGGTTTTCTTTGCTCCCAGAAATATTTAACCATTATATTCTTACTTCCAATCTCAGTCTGTTTGTTTAGTTCAGCACTTCTATACCTTTTTCCCCTTGGTGCAAAAAAAAGCAGCACCTGAGATCACATTCAATCATCACAGTTTTTTTAAGTCATTTCCAAAAAAATCACATAGATGCTTAGAAATAGTTATCAAAGAACAAAGAGAAAAGAGAGAGAGAGACGTGCTTAGTATAAAAATGACCAGCCTTCTTCACAATCAATAAAACTTTAACCAGCAGCTGAAATGTCAAGAAGCAAACAGTTTGAGGTGCCTGCTCTGGAGGCACATATTCCAGAGCTTGAGAATCACCACTGAGAAGGCCCTGCACATGCGTACACATGCGCACACAAAAATCTATCTACCCATCAGAAAAGAAAGGTCCAGGCGAACATGAGATTGCAAGCATTTTCCTTCAGGGGGAGTGCAACCCCATCAAGGGAAGGGAGAACAGGCAACCCTCCAGACCTAAGCAAGCCTGCCATCCTAACCCGTGCCTTGTTTGACCTGCTCCACTTTCAGCCATTAGTTCCTGAAATGTCTTCCTCCCCTACATTAGTGATCCCAAAGACCTACCAGGGGCGCCGTCCTCATGAGGACCATCCACTCAGCAAACTAAGAGCGGAATTCTCTTCCACTGGAAACTCGCCAACACCCAAATCTCTTAAGGAAGTGTTTAAAACCTTCTCTGCGCAAGCTGTTTGTAGGCACATTTGGGGGGTGGGGAGAAAGCTAGCAAAGGGAGCGGAGCTCTAAACGTTTGCTGTGTTGTGCCAAGGTATCTGAAATGGGATGTTTCCTATATGTCTTCCCCGTGAGCAGCTGTCTCTCTCTCTCTCTGTCTCTCTCTCTCTCTCTCTCTCTCTCTCTCTCTCTCTCTCTCTCTAACCTGCCAGGAACCCTAAACATGAGAAGGGGCTAGAAATTCAAGCAGACAAAGGAAAGTCAAACCAGAGCCTCTTAACTAATTTAATTAACCTACATAGAACAAAAAACTGTTCGCAAATTACAGAACTAAGACCCAGGGGCTGCTAAACAAGACGTGGCCACATGCATCAGATTTGTGGCGTTGCCTCTGCGTGGAAGGGATTTATCGAGGCAAGCACAAAGCTTTGTGTATGTTTCTTTCCCCCTCTCTCTCTTGTGGTATTATATCCTTGCACAGGACTCCAAAGTAGGATAATTCCTGGAGGAAGTCATGTGGGAACGCATGGTTGGTGTGTGCCCTTTTGGGGTTTAATTTTTCCTTAACAACACACTCACACACTTATATCTATATATTAATAAAATAAATACGGCAACGCCAGATGAGTCTTTCGCTCACAGTGGGCTGGTACATTTCACCGCTCTGCCTGAGGGAGGAGGTGGGGGCGGGAGGGAGGGGGATAATTCGGAAATCAGTCATGTCTGCTTGGCAAATTCAATAAAGCGCAGTCCAGACAAGCAGTTGGGGCGGGGGGGAAATACTGCATCCATCATCACATAGGGGCTGGGGGGAGAAAAAGCAGCTGGCACAAGGAGAAGTGTGTGTGTGTGTGTGTGTGTGTGTGTGTGTGTGTGTTGTTGGCGCATCTTAAAAACAGATTTGGGAAAGGTGCCCCCGCGTTCCTCATTTTCTGCGCCCGCTCCCTAACAAACATTTCAGTTTGGTTTGTACTTGAATTCCCTTCCTCCCTGGAAAAAAAGAGTTGCTCTACATCTCAGGAAGACATCAGTTCCTGTCCTGCCTTAGCTCTGTACCTGAATTCAACGAGAGTCCTCCTCCCGCTAGCTATTATTTGGTCAGCTAAGTCATCTTTCTCTCCCTTAGAACATCTTCAGGGCCGACAGATGGACTGTGGTCATTAAAAAGGGACTCCAGGATTATATATTGCTACTCAGCAAAAATGGGTGGAGAGCAAGGCCGGGACTAGGCCAGAATAATGCCTGCCCCACCCCACCCTTTCCTGATTGCCCTATTTCTTCATTATCCTGTTTCTCACCTAAAAGGCAAAAGGGGTTGGGGAGGGCAGGACCGCCAATGTCCCAGATCATCCACCAATTCCCCACCCATCCAGCCCTCCCTTTCGACTGGATCAATCTGCTATTTCCCCACCCCAAGGGTTTATTAATCTCACCCTTGGAGTTGTCATGGCGAAGTGGGGTTCCCTCCGCCCCCGCCCCCATTACAGTCGGGAGCCATGACAACTAGGCACTGCAGACGCCAGGAGGGCCCTGTCTGCGTCATTTATCTCTGACATCATCAATCACCGGTTGCCGGGGAAACACCCTCAAAATTAGCACAAAGCAGAGGGGCGAGCTCCACGCACCATCTCTTTGGGGTGAAAGCTGGAAAAATCCCTCCATCTCAATGGCAGCTGCTTTGGGGGAGGTTGGAGGAGGGCAAGAGCAGTCATGGTGATCTCCCCCCTCCAAGAACCAGCAAGAATGGGGAACCCTTCCCCTTTCCCCCCAAAATATGTGAAACTGGACGTAATGTCCTACATACCCACACAACTGCAATATCCTATATTTGCACTGGTCAATTTGACGATTGATTGATTTTTAAAATGCAAACACTGCATTATTATTATTTCCACAAGAGATGTCGTGCGGGAGGAAAGATACGGCCGAGGGGGAAGTAGAGAGCGCATTGGCAGGGAAGCCATAACCATGCCTTGAAACCTCAAGGAAGGCCTAGCGATCATGCACAGCCCAGACAAACCCTGCTCAGAACAGGCCCCTTAAGTTAAGGGACACGACTAACTTGGAGTCACCGATTTCGATTGAGTCTCCTCTGAGTACATCTAGCATTGGGTACAACCATCTCTTTGCTAACCCCTAGAAGTTTCACCAACACAACCATAAACTTTGAAACGTACCTCCGTAATCCTGAGGACTAGAAATCTGACTTTTGAAAATGAACATCTCTTGGCTCTCTCATCTCCCTTGCCTTTCTTTTCTTTTGCTCTCCCGCTGCTCAATGGCCCTTGTGAGTTTTGAATGTGGAAAGGTATTCAGGGTGGGGGTGAGGACCTGCTACTTTAAGACAGTGATGGGCAAACTTGGCCCTCCAGATGTTTTTGGACTACAACTCCCATCATCCCTAGCTAACAGGACCAGTGGTCAGGGATGATGGGAATTGTAGTCTAAAAACAGCTGGAGGGCCAAGTTTGGCCACCACTGCTTTAAGAGGATACATAGCAGCTTTTCCCTTCCTCCCCCACTTACACTCCTTGGACATGCCAACTTCGAAGCATTTCTGCAGGCGGCAGTATTGACAGCGGTTCCGCGTCACTTTGTTGATGATGCAGTTCTTGTCGCGGTGACAGGTATACACCATGTTCTTCTGGATGCTGCGGCGGAAAAAACCCTGTAAGGGGGCGGGGGAGAAGAGGGGGAAAGCAAGGCATGAGACCAAGGCAGACCCTTCCTTCCCTCACTTTCAGCCCCCCCAACTGGAGTGGGCTCTGCCAATGTTGCTGCTGTGTGAGACCGGATGGTGTGTGTGTGTCCTTCCCCACCACCACCCTGCTTCTATGTCCTGTCTTTTTATATCATAAGTCTGAAGGAAGGGGCTGTGTTATTCTTATTGATTTGTAAGGACGCTCTGGGAGCGAGCTTTCCTGGCTCAAGAGCAGGGTATTAATCCTTTCGAGTGAGTAAATAAATAAACAATGCACATGCTAAAAAAAAGTACTACAGCAGGGGTTGGAAACCTGAAGCCCTGCCCCCCTCAGATGCCGCTGACTACAACTCCCATCATTGGATCACTGGCTGGGGCTGATGGGACTTGCAGTCCCAACATCCTCTAGAGGGCCCCAGAGGCTCTTCTTTTTCTGCTGTCAAAATGTTAAGAACTGCCCAGGGCACAGTAGAGGGGTAGGAGAGCTGAAGATAATGCCAATATATTTCACATCTGGCAACCAATGTGCCCCTTTGGTTTCTGATAGCACATGGGTTGACCAGTCTAAAAAGCCCAGGACACATATTTTCACGTTCCTCTAGACTAGAGGCTAATGGTGGCTCATTTACCAGAAGTAATGTATTCAGCACTTACTCTGGAAGTGTATACTTGATTCTGACCAAACTAAGCCTTCTGGTGTCTATTATATGCAACTACATCCACAGGGATGGGCCTTACAAAAAAAGGCTTTGCCTACCCTTGCACTACTGCTGCCCCCACCTCAAAAAAATCCAGGAAGCCCGATTTACACTCTCAGAACTAAGCAAATTGAATATATTTGATGTTACAATAAGTTGGGGCTTCAGAGAATGTAGGCCTTTAGTAATGACGGAAGAGTAAGAGGGAAGGGCAAACGTTGTTCTACACATGAGGGCTAGAAACCCGAGACTCTCAGGATTGTCGCCTCCTCTCTGAAACCACACTGGGGTGCAGAATATAAACAGCCCGATGTTGCACATTCTCAAGAGAACCAAATGTCAGAGGCTCTCTTAAGTGCTAAAGCAAAAAGAAAAGGGCCGACCCTGCAAGCAACTGGGACAGGCACACAGTCAGAAGTTGAGGCCCATTGCTTTGGGGGTGGCCATGGCAGAGGCCCGGCTACTCAATGGCAGAGGGGAGCGAAGACAACATTGCCACGTCCCTCTAATGAGATTAGGAGACTCCTGGCGGGGAAGGAGAAAGGCCTTTCTTCCAGGCTACCAGAGGCACAAAGGGCCTCGTGTTAATGAGCCAGAGGGAAGGGATTTGCTGCTGGGGACTGAGCACATAGCACAGCGCCTGCCCGCTCAGGCTGATCTCTGCCAGCCCGATCTACAGGGTCACACTGCCAAGCCCGGTGCAAGTGAGGGCATGTGTCTGTGTGCACAGGTGGAGCAACTGGAGCTCATCCTCTTAGCAGAAAGAAAAGAGGAATAAACGGGAATTTTGAAAAAGAAGAGTGAACACAACTCTTGTGAATACACTAAAACATACCCTTGTGCCCACGCCAGCTATCCTCATTTTTCAAACAGAACCAGAACTATCGATAATTAGGGTTGGCATGTGTCCTCTTTTTCCAGGACATGTCCTCTTTTTCATGGGTTTGTAAAGTGAAAGTCATCCTAGCAATCCATCGTTAAAAACAGAAATCGACTAGTGTGTCCTCTTTTTTTCTCTCTCTTCAAAATATGGCAACCCTACAGGCACAACAACTGCGGGCAGCCTCTGAACTGAGCTGAATCACAGAGCGAAATCACTGAGCGAAATCACTGGGCAGAACCAATTCAGAGCTGACTGTTCTGGTTAGAGCACTGTGTTCCATCCATCGCCCTTCACGCCGGCATCGGAATCATGGCTTCACTTGTGCCTCTACCGCCGTTTGCGCCAGCCTCTGAATCATGGGACTCCTACCTCGCTCGGTTCGACTGCTACCTCCAAGCCAACGAGCTGACAGCAGTATCAAAGGATCGGAAGCGGGGCCTATTCCTCAGCCTCTGTGGGCCTGAGGTGTTTGAGACGGCCCGAGCGTTGGTTGCGCCTGAAGCAGTCCAGGCAACACCATGGGACACGATCCAAGAGAAGCTCCGCAACCACTACGCACCAAAGCCGTCCAAGATTGCTGCCCGCCATGCGTTCTACCACCGGAACCAGGCAGAGGGGGAGTCAATCAACAACTACACCACCGCTCTGCGACAGGCTGCAATGCACTGTGAGTTCCGAGACTTAGACGATGCCCTGATGGATCGAATCGTCTGCGGGGTCCGGGACATCCATCTGCAACGGCGCCTCCTAGCCAAGCCAGACCTCACGCTACAGAAAGCCATTGAGGAGGCTGTGGCCTCAGAAGCTGCTGAACGCTCCGCCCAGGAGATCCGCAAGTCCAGCAGCCCGCGTCTGGCTAGGGAGCCAGTTCCGGTGCATCATGAAGAGGCCAGCAGTGAGGAGGCATCCTCCAGTGAAGACGATGACGTGCACCAGACAAAGCGGGAGCGCAGGAAGTTCCAACAGAAGTCCAAGGGCCAACCGGAATGTGCTGGCTGCGGAGGCAACCATTCCCGTGCCAAGTGTCGATTCAGAGACGCCATCTGTAGGAAGTGTTCCAGAAGGGGCCACATCGCTAAGGTCTGCCGATCGGCTCCGTCTGACACCCCCCCTTCATCAACTCGCAAGTCCAAGTCTTCACTCCAGTCTGCCAAGGAAAGTTGTTTCGCTCTCACCAACTGCCGCTGCCCGTCTGGAACCACGATTGGCCAAACCGACTCGCCTAAGCGACGCAAGCTGCACGTCACGGTGCTCATTGAAGGAGCTCCATGTGACATGGAGATCGACACCGGGTCTGCCCTGTCCGTCGTGTCATGGAGCACCATCAAAAGACTGGTACCCAGAGTGTCCAAAAGGCAACTCGACTCTCACCGCGTACACCTGAGAGACTACCAGGGAAACGACATTCCCGTGGTAGGCGTTGGCCGGTTCCGGATCGCCTTCAAGGATTTTTCGGGCCTGCTCCGGTTGGTGGTGGTCGAAGGTCAGCGGCCAAGCCTCCTAGGGCTAGACTGGTTTGATGCCCTCGGCCTGGAAGTCACCGGCATCAACTGCATCTCTAACGCAGAGACTGAGGGTCTGGTCAAAGACTTTGCCGAGGTTTTTGACGGCACCTTGGGCCAATATACAGGTACGCCCATCTCCTTTAGCCTTGATCCACAAGTCGCCCCCATCAAGCTAAAGCCACGCCGGGTTCCCTTTGCTCTCAAGGCTAAGGTGGACGAACAACTGGACAAACTGATCGCCCAAGGAGTTTTGGAGCCGGTTGACCACGCAAAGTGGGAAACCCCCATCGTCACGCCTGTCAAGCCAGATGGGTCGGTGAGAATCTGCGCTGACTACAAGTGCACGATCAACAAGGCACTTCAGCAGCACGCTTATCCGGTTCCTGTTGTCCAACACCTGCTGCATTCCCTGGGTGAGGGTAAGGTCTTCGCTAAGCTGGACCTTGCCCAAGCCTATCAACAACTGCCAGTCGATGATGCCACTGCTGAAGCCCAGACGATCGTCACCCACCGGGGGGCATTCCGTTGCCGCCGGTTGCAGTTCGGGGTGAGTGTGGCTCCTGGCATCTTCCAAAGCCTTATGGAGCGTCTCCTGCAAGGGCTTCCGGGCGTGGTACCATATTTTGATGACGTCTTGGTGTCTGCAGACTCACACCAGCAGCTGTTCGAGCGCCTCCGTGCCGTGCTGACCAGGTTCCAGGAGGCCGGGCTCAAGGTAAAGAGGGAGAAGTGCCAGATCGCCGTTCCACAGGTAGAGTTCCTGGGCTATCTTATCGATGCCTCCGGTCTTCATCCAACCACATCCAAGATCCGCGCTATCCAGCAGGCCCCCACCCCAAAGAACAAAACGGAGTTGCAGGCATTCCTGGGGCTGCTGAACTTTTATAACATGTTCCTGCCCCACAAAGCCACAGTGGCTGAGCCTCTTCACCGACTCCTTAGCACTAAGACGCCTTGGGCCTGGGGTCATCGGGAGACGGCGGCCTTCAACGCGGTCAAGGCTCTCCTTTCTTCAGACAGTGTGCTGGTACAGTACAGTGAATCCAGGCCGCTGGTCCTTGCCTGCGACGCCTCACCTTTTGGCATCGGTGCTGTCCTTAGTCACCGTTTTCCAGATGGAAGAGAAGCACCGCTCGCCTACTTTTCCAGGACACTATCTCCGACGGAACGGAATTACAGCCAGCTCGACAAGGAGGCATTGGCACTTGTGGCTGGAGTGAAGAGGTTCCATGAATACCTCTATGGCAGGACTTTTGACCTCATCACTGACCACAAGCCACTCCTGGGCCTCCTCGCCGGTGATCGTCCAACTCCACCGGTCCTCTCACCACGCATGCTGCGATGGACTGTTTTCCTGGCTGCCTACCACTACCGGCTCATCCATCGCCCGGGGAAATCGATGGGCCATGCCGACGCCCTCAGCCGTTGCCCTCTTCCAGCATTTGTGGAAGACCCGGCTCCAGCTTCATCGCTCCTTCTGATTGAGGATCTTCCGGCAGCGCCTGTATCGGCTGCCACTGTGGCCTCCGCATCTGCCCAGGATCGCACCATCAGCCGGGTGCTCAACTGGGTGTGGAGGGGGTGGCCACAAGGGCCTTTTGCATCGGAGTTCCAGCCCTTCGCAACCAGACAACATGAACTCTCAGCTCATCGCGGCTGCCTGCTGTGGGGAGACCGCGTCGTGATTCCCCAGGGACTCTGTCAGCGCGTCCTGGAGGCTCTGCACGTTGGCCACCCGGGAATTGTCAAAATGAAGGCGTTGGCTCGGTGTTACGTCTGGTGGCCTAATATGGACGATGCCATCACTGCCTGGGTGTCCGCCTGTCAAGCGTGCCAGGAGTCGAGGCCTGCACCACCGGCAGCTAAGGGACACACCTGGGAGACGCCAAAGACACCCTGGTCGAGGGTGCACATCGATCTGGCTGGCCCCTTTCACGGCCGGACCTTTATGGTAGTGGTGGACGCCTATTCCAAATGGCTGGAGGTCGCCCTGATGCCCTCCACCACTACCGAGGCTGTCATCCGGGTGCTGCGAGGCCTGTTTGCAACGCATGGGTGTCCTGATGTCCTTGTCTCTGACAACGGACCGCAGTTCACGTCAGGCACGTTTGAGCGGTATCTTTTGGGACTGGGCATCCGCCATGCCCTAACGGCACCCTTTCATCCATCCAGCAACGGGCAAGCGGAAAGAATGGTGCGCTCGACAAAAGAGGCACTGGCGCGCCTGGACCGGGGAGACTGGCATGAGCGGGTCGCCGAATACTTGTTCATGCAACACATCACCCCTCATGCAGCCACAGGGAGGAGTCCTGCTGAACTGCTTATGGGCCGCCGCCTCAGGTCACCGCTCGACCGGCTACACCCAGACTTTGCCGTGGCTGAACCCCCAGGCTGTGCCAACGCACCACGGTCATTTGTCCCAGGAAACCAGGTCTTTGCCCGGAACTATGTGGGGGACATCCCTTGGGTGCCAGCCACAGTAGTGGGAGTCACTGGACCTCGCTCGTACCAGGTGGCACTCGAAGACGGACGCTTGTGGCGACGGCACATAGACCAGCTTAGGCGCAGGGTTGGGGACTTGGACACTACCGAGGTGCCCCCAACTGCGCTTGCGGCTCCAGAAGAGACACGTACAGATGGCGAGGCCCCACCTACACCTCCCTCGCAAACTGCCAGCATGGAGCCGAACCAAGCCGTTTCAGAACAGACTCAGACCACTCCACTTGCGGAGGCTCCACCCACAGCAGCGGATCCAGGGGAGTTGGTTCCAACGCCACCTAGGGTCGCACCACAGCCTCAGCGAGAACTGTGTGGCCCTCCGGACTTGGCTACCAGTCCCCGGCGGTCTGGCAGAGTTTCCAAGCGCCCAACTTATTTAAAGGACTATGTTGTTGGACAGGTATCACTGTTGGTCTAAGTATGGGAAATGTAACCGATATGCTTTTGTGCTTAATTGAACCATTACGCGTAGTGCTGTATATAAGGAAACCATTATGATTGTAACTAACGCCTTATCTCGGTGGGGAGGGGTGTTATGTAGTGTAGTTTCACCCTGGGCCAACAGGGGGATACTGTATATAGTTTTCACTCAGGTCTGTAGATAGTTTTCACTCAGGTCCGCGGCAGTTATTTTAGGCGGGAACTCTGGGCTGCTGTGGTTACAATGTTGACAGCCGGCTGCCTATAAATACAGGCCGGCTGAGCTGTTCGCGGTCAGTTCTATTCCAGCTTACCATAATAAAGAGCTACTTGAAGAAATCGCTGTGCCGGCTGCTATGTCAACCCACGACTTAACAACAACGAAATATCTATTCGCCAGGGGGTTGGACTAGATGACCCTGGGGGTCCCTTCAAAACACTACAATCCTATGACCTAAACTACATTGCTGGACTGGTGCTTGCTCTTACAACAATTCGCTTGTCTCAGTCTGCAAGAAGGGAAAACGCATACAGTGGAAATGGCCTTAAATATGGAATAAGGCAGAGGTTTTTAAACTGTGGTTGTCAACCTGGTGCCCAGAAATCTCCACTGCTGAAGACATGTATCTTGATACTTCTGTATTATTTTCAGGACTCAGCTTGTTGTTGTTTTTTGTAATTTTAAGTTGTCTTGCACTATTTTTAATATTGTGCTTTAATATCAATGAGGCTTTTAAAATGGTAAGCCACCCTGGGACCTTATTAGCAATGACAATGACATATTAGCAATGACAATGATAGTGATAATAATTCCTCCTAGTGTGGAAGGGTGCAGAGCTTGGCTTCTAAGCTCTGCGTGAACACTGCTCTGTCCCCCTAAACCCATGGGATAGGGGCAAAACCTAAACTTAGTGGCTTCATATTATTATGGGACATGGCATGACGGTACCGGCCCTAATAGCTGGGGAGCAGGTGGTAGCAACAGGGAAACGGGGTGTTTGTGTGACTTTCAATGGGGCCTAGCAACAAGGCCTCTGTGCGGGGGGAAACACGCCAGCCAGAAGGAGTGAACGTGTGGTGTGCTTCACTTTTTATCGTCCCCACTACATCGCAGTACCTCTCTCAAGAGTTCCATGTTCATGGCCCCTCTTTTGTAATTGCCTGTGGTCTGTTTTGGCGGCTAAAAAACTGTACTGCAACTTGCATACCCAACCTATTGGCACTCCCCCCTGCCCCCATGTCTTTCCCCTGCAGTGTAGGTGTCCTCCTTTCCCAGCTGCCCTTTCCGTTCTCACCTTGCATCCTTCACAGGCGCTGACCCCATAGTGATAGCCAGAAGACTTATCCTGGCACACAAAGCAGGGCTTGTAGATTCGGGGCAGTGGGGGCGGTGAAGGGGGGCTGGGCACAATCTCTTCCGAGCTGGTACTCTGCGTTTCAATGGCTGCAGAAAAAAAGAGAAAGATAAATCAGGTGAGCTTCTCAGGGCCTAAATACGCAAACAGAAGAGGCTGCATTTGGGGTGAGGGGTGGGGAGTTTGCCTAGAACCTACATGATGAAATCACCCGACCAATTCACTTTCATAATGCCACTTATGGGCCTTGTGTTCATACATCACTTGTCTCCCCTATGTTTGAGGACTGAATGCTTGGCCGGAGCTGAATGTGTGAACCGTTTCCACGGAAAAAACATTGCATGCAAGGTGATGTGAGGAGAAATGAAAGCTGTGTCCATGGCGTTTGATCTGTGACATGGTCCATTCACACATTTGATCTGTGATGGGAAATAGACGCAAGACAAGGAAGGAGCAGGGATATGTGCTCTTGAGACATTTGCGCACAAAAATATCTTACTTGGTCCTGCCTACTATTAACTGCCCTAAAGAAAAAGAAAAACCCTTCCAAATTCTCTGCAGGGATACTAACGCAGGATGCAAGGAAGATTACATTCTAAAACAATTGCTGTTTGGTTATCAATTTGTATCCTTTGCACTGAATTTGGGGTTTTGTCTTGACTGAACTTAGATAACTGGGGTGGAGTGGGCCCCCTGCAGATCATGCAACGGCTGCTAATCAGAGGCAAATCCAAGTACAGTGGTACCTTGGGTTACATACGGTTCAGGTTACAGACACTTCAGGTTACAGACTCTGCTAACCCAGAAATAGTACCTCAGGTTAAGAACTTTGCTTCAGGATGAGAACAGAAATCGTGCTCCGGTGGTGCAAGAGCAGGGGGAGGCCCCATTAGCTAAAGTGGTGCTTCAGGTTAAGAACAGTTTCAGGTTAAGAACGGACCTCCAGAACAAATAAAGTTCTTAACCTGAGGTACCACTGTACAAATGTCAGCTGGCCTCCTGGGAAAACCATTCTGTGGTTTCAACAGCAGGATTGGAGCCTGAGCTGCCCCAGCGCTCTGTCCTGGAGGGATGCTGCTCAGCTGCTCATATTTTAGCAGGCAGATTCTGCAACCGTAAAGCCTTTACGTAAGATACCCTCCCCGAGAAACACTGAGAAGTGGGAACAGGACAGCCCAGTAGGGAAGAGTAACCCTAAACAGGGATGCCCGAAGGCCTGGAAGCTTTGGAAGCCGCCTCCAGCATGCTCTCTGCAAGGGTGGGATGGCACCGCAGCGATATGCGATTTGACATTTTCAGGCCAGAGAAATAAGATGTGGGATTGAGCCAGACACAGCCAATCCCAGGAGCTTTACATGCTTGGCACAGCAGCTCAACAGAACAGGGCGGGGTGGTGGGGAGGGGGAAAGGGAGGCAGTGCAGTAGTGACTTGACACTGCTGGATTCCTGGATCCGGAAGGGAAAGGGTTTGCTTTCGGGAAGGAGGACAATAAAACAATCCGGACACTTGTCTTAAAATCAACAACAAAACCTGCAATTTAATGCCAGAAACACAGAGAGAGACACACACACAGAGAGAGAAAGAGACACATACACACACACTGTTATTGTACAGACCAAAGTGCCTCTGTGCTTTCACAGAGTGCATATATGCTTAGCAAGGGAGTTTAGCAAAATAACCGGGGTTCTTCTAGGGCAAAAGGGGTGTGAATAGTTGTTGCGTGGTTGCTCCAAGTTAATTAACACTGACTACAAGAGTGCAATCTTGTGTCTGTGATATGAGGCAGGGAATCCCCTATAAAGTATGTCACATTTCTCTGTGGGTGGGGAGAGATAATGCAGTTGCGACAAACGAGACCTTCGGTGCTGGTTAGAAATGGTGCAGAAGTGTGACGGAAGGTAGAAAAGGGTTTTTAGAAGACATTTAAAATGCAATATATCCTACGGATGATCCCTAGAGGAAGAAAAGCCTGGGAATCTGGACTCCTAGCCACCGATGCAGAAGGAAGCAGGTCTAGGCTGGTTATAACAGGATGCAGCTAAAAGCCTGGATATTATTCCCATCTCAGAGAAGGAAGCAGGGGTCTGAGATGGGTTACAGCAAATGGGATGGGAAGCCAAGATTCTGAGGGGCCAACTTGCAGGATTAGTTAAGGAGGGAGCTTCCTCCTGCCAAAAAAGAGCAGAACAAGGTGAGCTTAATTTTACTGAATCAAAAATCTGTTGGCATAAAAAGCACACAAGCTCTGCAGTTATACAGATCTTTCTGCAGGCAAAATGAAAAAGGTGCCTAAAGGAAGCTGAGGACAGGAGGTGGCGAAACAATGCAAGGCGAGACAGAGGTGCTGCTGGCCAGCAGGGAAGCTGATCTAAGGATGGGTATTTATCCTGTTCCGGATGGGATGATCCTCCTTCTCAAGAGTCTGGCACATGGTTTTGGGATTATCCTGTGCTCCTGGATGCTCAAGTGGTGGCTGTAGCCGGAAGTACTTTTGCACAGCTCGGGCAGGTGGGCCAGGCTGGTGTAGTGCATGGGTAGGCAAACTAAGGCCCGGGGTCCAGATCCAGCCCAATCACCTTCTAATCTGGCCCATGGACGGTCCGGGAATCAGTGTGTTTTTACATGAGTAGAATGTGTGCTTTTATTTAAAAATGCATCTCTGGATTATTTGTGGGGCACAGGAATTCGTTCATATTTTTTTCCAAATTATACTCCGGCCCCCCACAAGGTCTGAGGGACAGTGGACCAGCCCCCTGCTGAAAAAGTTTGCTGACCCCTGGTATTGGTTAGAGCACTGGACCTGGGGCACAAATCTCTACTTAGCCATGAAGCTTCCTGAGTGACAGAACAGTCAGACTCCCTCCCTCCCTCTTCTCTCCCAGTCTAATGTAAACATGCCCTACGTTTATGGAAGTGAAGGTGGGATAAAAATGCCTCAATTAAAAAAACCACCCCAAAACAAACCAACATCACAGCCCTTCCTGAAGAAGACAGCCACTATCACTCATGCTTTGGTCACATCTAAGGTTGGTCTAGTAAGGTCTACATGGAAGTATGTCTGGAAACTACAACTGGTGCCAAGTGCTTTTTCCTGGGGTCCACCACGTGGAAGCCACTGCTTTTCTATTTTTGAACTACTCTGGCTCCCAGTTTGTTTCAAATTTCAAAGCAACTTGGACTTCTTGTTTCCAAAGGAGGTTGCTAGACCATTGAGATATTTGCAGGGTTTTTTGCTCCATGTCCTGCCATTGTACAAAGGACGATGAGCCTTCTCCATGGTGGCTCCTAGGCTGTGGATCCTCCTTCCCTTGGAGGGTCTGTTTACAGACTCTTCTCTCCACTCCTCCCAATGGATGTTGAAGGCCATCTTACCATCTGGAGTTTTACGAGGACAACTTGTGTTCATTGCGCGAGGCCCCTGATTTCATCCTGCTTCTGTTTCTCTAAGATGTTATCAGGACTCACTATTGTTTTTTCCCCTCTCTCGATAAGTCTTGTTTGTTAATTGGTGTTTTATTGTTTTATTTTGCGCTTTTAACTTGCATGTGCAGCCTTGGGGCTGTCCTAGCTGGAAAGCAGCATAAAAACTAACTGTAATCCAGTGTAACATGACGGCAGGCCCTGAGATGCACCCCCATCCGATCTGTTCAACTTGTATGCCACAAAATGGAGCCGCATGGAATCTTTTAAGGAAAATCTGACCTAGCAGAGAGGTGGACTCAAGAGGGAAACCTCCCTCCAAGCTTCTAGGCTCCAGTCCCATGAAATGCTCTGTGTGTGTGTATATGCACGTGTGCGCGCGCGCGCACACACACACACACACACACACACGAAAGTTTACTGATCTCACCTCCACCCTGGCACAATCTTGTTCAAATGTTTTGGTTCCCACGACTCCTGGATTCAAGACAGCTCACCAGAGGGGGTGTGGTGGCATGTGCAAGACATGGGGTCAAGACCAGCCGTGGAAGGAAGACTGGGAACCAAATGCTGGGTTCTTTTCTTTTCTTTTTTTGCCACAGTTGTCAAAAGGCAAGACAGGTCAGAGCAGCTTGTCAATAAAAACAGACGAGAAGCTGTGGCCGTGCAAATGCGCGGACTTGCATGGGCACAGTCGCAAAACAAGGGCAGCAATGAAAAGAAACACAGCCTGCACATGTGCGATGCGTTTTCCGCTCCCCCAGGCATGAAAAGGTTAAGGCGCTTGGCTGCACACCCACAGCCCCTTTCCTGTAGGATGTCTGCCGATGTTTTTCTTCAAGCCGGAGTCCGGAGTAAACCAGTCAGACAGGATATTAAAAGGCCTGGCCCTGCGCAGGGTGAGCAGGCCTTCAGATGGGAAAGGCCTCCAGGCCAGTCCCCCAAGGATGGGTTTGATTAGCTCCCCCCTTCTTAACCACTTTTTTTAAAAAAATAAAAATCCCCTTACACACACACACACACACACACACACACACACAAACCTTGCAGGGAATAGAGCCAGGATGTGGCCTGCCAAACAAAAGGGCTGGCGCATGCCAGGAGATTAGACATGAAAGGGGTTTCGTTTGAGTGGGGCCTCTGCGCAGGAAGAGGCTCACAGCTGGGGAATGCACCCTGAGGACTTTGCACCAACTCACGGCTCATGACGTCCTCACCCTGATGGCCCCAAATGCAAGGTCTCACAAGGCCGATTCCCCCTCCCATCCTTACCCCAACATGCGTGTGCGCGCACACACACCCTAGTGTGGCCCAAAGCCAACCACAGGGGAGACACAGAGGCACATGGCTATCTGAGCAACTAAGATGCTGGATTCTATTCCTAATTCTGAGAAAGGTTGAGAGCCCAGCAGGTTGGAGCCAGTGCTGAATTGCAAAAGGGAGAGACTGTCTCTCCTGGAAGCCCTTTACAGTGGACGCATGGGTTGCAAACGTGATCTGTGTGGGAAGCACGTTCGCAACCCGCCGCGCCGCGCCTGCACAAACGTGGGTCGCAGTTTGGCGCTTCTGCGCATGTGCAAAGCACGATTTAGCACTTCCGCACATGCGCCGAAACCCGGAAGTAACCCGTTCCAGTACTTCCAGGTTCGGCGCGGTGTGCAATCTGAAATCGCGCAACCCGAAGCGTCTGTAACCTGAGGTATGACTGTATTCATAATCCCAGATACATAGGGGACTGGTTGTGGTTAAGCCAGTGATGAGAGAGGGGCACTCTACGGATGCTCAGAAACACCCTTTGTTATTTCATTTGTTCCACTGCTGAACAGAAAACAGGTCTGAGACGAAGCCCTGACTCAAAATTGCTCATTTATCACAATTGTCATTATAGCTAGTGTAAACTGGACTCCTGGGTTGTTTCCTCAAGTCTGCAAAGAGTCTGTTGGGTTGGGCTCATGAGTAAAACAAGGAACCAGGCAGGAAGCCAAGACGGGATTCTAATGAGGGCCAAGTAATACATTTAGCAGAATCAAATCATCAAGCTTTTCCTGGACTGTACAACTTCAGGAGGAAGTGTGTGAGAGTGTGTGGGGTATATTAGAATGCTCACTCCCGGCACACAGAAAGGCAGCGCATCAGGGAACAGGGCAAGCTGAAACATATTTACTTCCCCTTTCTTCCTTATTTTGTACATGTAAGGTTTCCAGTTTTGTTTGTTTTCTTTAGGATGCAATTACCTCATCTTCAGTCTGAAGTGGTACCGTTCAGGAAAAGATATTTACCACATGAATATGCCTGAAGGTATAAATTAACATTCAGTTGGAAGCAGGGGTTTGGGGCCTGCTTCTGACGCTGGGAAAGGGGGCTGGTTTGTTGCGAGGAGAGGGAGGGCTCTTTTCGGAGGGCAATGGAGTCTTAAGAAGAAGGGAAAAGCAGAACATTTTGGAGCAAAGGCGGCTATGCCATGTTTCTAGCTATGGAAAAATAGAGTCGAGTCTAGGAAGATACAGTGGAAGGGGAACATTTAAGCTCTGAGAGCCCTATTAATTTTCTCTCCGGCTACCCAGCTCTCTTAAACCTGGAGAATAAACCCAGGAAACCTGAAGGAAACACACTGCATTCTGAGGTATTAACTGTCAGGACTGATAGTTCAGTGTGGTGCTGATAATGCCAAGGTTGCAGGTTCAATCCCCATAAGGGTCAGCTGCACCTTCCTGCATTGCAGGGGACTGGACTACCAAGGGTGGCAACGGTTTAGATTTATTCCGTATAGCCCTATTCAGAAATCAACCATTTCCGACCTTTAGCATTATCAGACCTCTTTGTTCTGCTTAGAAAAGTCAGTGGTGGCGCCCTGCTTGCCTCCAATTTCCTGTTTGGCCATGACACCTATTGATGTCTCCCAGCACACGACGCCTCTACATTTAAACAAGTTTAAGCACTGCCTGCCCTCAGTGGTCTCTTATGCAACCAATATGGACTCCAACTCCCAGGATGGCCAATGGTGGTGGTGGTGGGGGGGTTGATGGGAGTTGGGAGTCCCAACAGCATCTAGAGGTCCCCGTGCTGCTTTTTGCATCCTAGACCACTGGTGGGTTGAGACCCAGAATGCACACATGGGGTTAAAAGGTGCATCCATGCTCTGAAAATGTTGAAGGCCACTATCTGAAGTCACCAGGAATGTCCCAACTTGAAAATATATATATATATATATCTCTCTCTCTCTCTCTCTCTCTATATATATATCTAGCTTATATATATATATATATCTAGCATATATATATATATGTGTGTGTGTGTGTGTGTGTGTGTGTGTGTGGCTTTTGTTGTTGTTTAGTCGTCTTAGTCGTGTTCGACTCTCCATGACCCCATGAACCAGAACGAAAGAAATTTTATTATTTTGGTCACAGACCAGTTCCAGCCCACATACAATATCAAGGAAGTCATAAAACACGATAGGGATACATTTGAATTTGCAATTAGGTATAACAGGGACAATACAGATATAGCAACAGTTTAAAAATATATAAAATAAAACTTAGTCACTAACATATAATCTAAAATTATCATTTAAAACCTTAATCCTTATGATAGCACAGCTTGTTCCCTACGTTTTATGGCAATCACACAGAATTTGGCTACCCTAAATGTGGTCTCAGGATCCTTGTCCTCTACCAGGGATTTTAGACATTGCCTTGGAAACAAGCTACACTTCTTCAAAGCAGGGGTCTGAATGAGGCCCTCTTTGCCTCTCCATCCCGTCCTAGGGAGTCTCCCCAGGCCACCCCCTTTACTGTGCTGAAACATCTCCTTGACCTGTGATAATAATGCCTCTTGCCTGACAGGAATGTAGCCTCCTGTACAAAGATAGAGGAGTCACATCTGTTGCCTTGAATAAGTTTCCCCACCCTTGCATTATAACATCTGCAGTTTTGCCACACATCCTGCGCCGGTGCTACCAAGATAATCGTGAAACACTTTTAGACACTGCCAAGTTTTGTTTTTTCCTGCAGCTTTGGTTTTCTTAAATGGGATAATATATGGGGTAATATATATTTATTCAAAGCAATAAAAAAATATCCTGCAAGCTGTAATGTCCCTTCTACAGGAATGCATGATTATTCGCCTCTGTATGAAAGACAGTGTGGTATAGTGGTTAGTGTGTCGGACCAGAGCCTCGGAGAGCAAGGTTCACATCCCCACTCAGCCATGAAGCTCACTGAGTGACCTAACCGACCTCACACGGTTGTTGTGGGGATTAAATGAGGGACGACAACGACCCATGTATGCCACCTTGGAGGAAAAGGTGGGAAATAAATGCAAATAAATAATATGCTTTTACCTCAGCACTCTCCTGTTCTACAGAATGGTCCCAAGCCCTGCAAGAGTTTCATGGAAGAGATACTCGCATTCCTACCAACTCCCTTTTGCTTATGCAAACTGACCATCATCTCACAGCCTACTATAAAGTTTCAGTTCATTTCAGGCTTTCGTAGAAAGTTTCGACGTCCTTCACTGTCAAGATATTTTGCCCCCAGTCACCCAGCTTGTCCTAAATCCCTTATTCGTCAAAATGGGGCAGTTGCCATAAGGGTTTGTGAGGGGGGTGGGACACCTCCTGCAAAGCAGGCCGAGGCCCCAGAACAGGGAATGTACAGTTCACAATGGATTGTTCCCAGCCCCCCATCGCCTGGGGCAAAGACAAAAGGGAAAGCCAGTAGCTAGAACAACGAGATGACTGTTCCCCTTGCCAACAGGACGGCTGTCGGGTCACCCAATTATGCCCACGGAGGCGCAAATTAACTGCTCTCCGACATGCCCTTGCTGGGCCAGAGCCAAGGGTGCCCACCTCCCACCCAAAGGCAGCAAACAGAGGTCGTATTCTTTGGTGAAAACTGCAGGTGCGGAGGGGAGGTCAGGGCTTCTGGAATCTCTCTCAAAAGACGGGGAGCCCTGCTGCCTCCTTCCCCTGTCACAGCCCCTGGCAACCCCTCCCAATTTAGCCAGCAGAATATTGTCTTTTTTAGGGAGGGGGAATGTTTGCAAGAAAACCTGTCACAATTCCCCAGGCCACACTGCAAAAGAAGAGAGAGCTGTTACCATGTGTGCAGAGCCACTATTTTAGGGTCAGAAAAGTCTCCCCCATCTTTTCCAGTGTACTGCAGTAGGCGGGGGCCGTGGGGCAAGTAGAAGCAATTTCTTGCATGCCCTATTTATCTTGAACCTGCACAGCCCTACCCCTCTTCGTTCAGCAACATTTATTTAGCAGCACCTCCTCTCATCCTAGTCCCTGGGCCCCTTTTTAGGTACATACAAGTTAATAAAAGAGTGCTTCTGTGCATGTATGAAATGCCCTCTCCTCACCTCTGAAGTCTGATCCCATCTCCTTAAAGAGTTAAGGGCCAGGACTTCCTTTTAGAGCAGCTCTGCTCTAAATTAAGCAGTACCCACAACTCCCTTGAGAGAACTCAGTCCAAAATGGCTTTTGAATTTTTTAAAAGCTTAGATATTCCGCACCACTGTAAAAACTTAGGCTGGGCTTCCAGAATGTGCCAACAGATAGAGACAATGCTCTCCCCACCCACCCACCCCCCTCGCAAAATAAACCTGCCTTAGAGGTGACTTTGGGGGCAGGACAATGGGCTGACACAACCGCAAAAGGTGCAGGACTCCTACTCTATTTTCACCTGGCCACCCTCCATTGAAGGCGTAAAAAGATCAGCTCCCCATCAGTTGTGGTTTCAAAAATCCAGCTGAACCAGCATTCAGATGAGACAACACACAGCTTCCTGGATCCGTCCTGACTATATTATAGGTCTTCCGGGAAACAAAGAACTGAGGTTTAGCTGCAGCTGCTTTTCCCATTTCCTCAATGCAGAGTTTGTATTTGTAAGCCAGGCCAAGACACAAAACGTAAGGAAGGAGGAGATGAGGCAGATGAAGAACAGCCAACTGAGAAAGTTTCTGCCGGAGCAGAACCCTGACTGCAACAGCCCGTGATAGAGTTGTACCCTCCATGAATGTCTCTCGCTCGCTAATCCTCTTGGAAAAAGCCACTTTAAGCCAGTGGACACCACATCATTCTGCCAGTTAATTATGCACTGTGTAAAGGAGGACAACTCTGGAACGTAATGGAGGGACATTCCTCCCTCTTCCCAGACGGACGGACGGTGGGGACGTGATCTCCCCTGACTTGCCCCCTGGAAAACAGCCGGGACTAGACTGTGATGAGGGAGGTGGAGGTAATCAGCAGAGCTGCCTGGAGGCCAAGAGGAGGGGAAGCGAGGCATTAAAAAGGGCACTTGACAAAAGAGGCAAGCTACCAGCCGCACAAAGGCAGCCATTGTGGGGCCAGAGAGGGCCATGGCACTCGACAATGGACACGCCAGAGGAGGGGGGTGGGTCATGGCAGAGGAGTCAAGGGGAGTGCTGGGGGGGGGGGTGCGGATCTGGCAGGACCTATTATCTCCCTGGGCCAGAAAGGCCCGATACTGCAGGAATGGGCTAGTCTCGCCCATACACTGGTACAGATCTGAACCACATACGCAGATGGCTTTGTAGCACACACCTCACAGAAAAAGAGCACAAACACACACCCCAATCTGCTCCAGCATATGCATACACACGCAAAATAATTTTACAACGCACTTTCACTACAGAAATATCCAGTACAGTGGACACTCGGGTTGCGAACGTGATCCATGCGGGATGCGTGTTCGGAACCCGCAGCGCTGCATCTGTACACTCGCAGGTTGCGATTAGGTGCATCTGTGCATGTGCAAAGCGTGATTTAGTCTTCTGCGCATGCGCGACCGCCGAAACCCAGAAGTAACCCGTTCCGGTACTTCCGGGTTTTGGCAGTCCGCAACCCAAAAAAACGCAACCTGAAGCGTCTGTAACCCGAGGTATGACTGTACCATTCTTTTTGAAGAAAAGTTGCATTTGGTTTCATGTGCTGTAGGAGGGTGGTAGGATTCTGCAAGATTTTTAACAGACTGAATCTGACACACTAATATTAATAATGATGATGATTTTATTATTTATATGCTACCCCATCTGACTGGGATGCCCCAGCCACTCTGGGCGGTTCCCAACAAAATACAGGGAACCAGGCAGAGGGCCTTTTTGGTAGTGGTGCCCACTCTGTGGAACGCCCTCCCATCAGATGAGTAAGTATATAACCTTTAGAAGGTATCTAGAGGCCACCCTGTATAGGGAAGCTTTTGAAAGTTTAATGCAGGCATCCCCGAACTCTGCCCTCCAGCTGTTTTGGGACTGCAACTCCCATCATCCCTAGCTAACAGGACCAGTGGTCTGGGATGATGGGAGTTGCAGTCCCAAAACAGCTGGAGGGCAGAGTTCAGGGATGCCTGGTTTAATGTTTTATTACGTTTTTATATATGTTGGAAGCCGCCTAGAGTGGCTGAGGCAACCCAGTAAGATAAATGGACTACAAACAAACAAACAACAACAATAATAATAATAATACCCAATAAAACATCAACCATTAAAAACGTCCCTGTACAGGGCTGCCTTTTAAAGGTCATATAGTTATTTACCAGTTTGACATCTGATATGAGGGTGTTCCATAGGGCGGGTACCACTACCGAGAAGGCCCTTTACCTGGTTCAGTGATCCACAAGGAACACAGTACTTGTACCTGGAAGAATCCAGAGAGCGCATACCAGAGCTCTGTTTCGCTCTTCCACCCACTGTGCAAACAAAGATTGCGTGGGAATGAGAGGCTTGGGCACACCTCCCATGTCGGAGCTCATGTTTCTTGATGGAGCAGAAAGTGCCCCCTTTCCAGAATTGACCTGGCATGCTGACTGCCCACGTGCGGATACCAAGGAGGGAGAAACTAGGCTCTGCTGTGGCCACCTCTGAGCCATCCCTTCCTTGCACTGGGATGGTGCCTGTGATGGACGGAGTGCAGCCCAGCATTTTTACTTATGTCACATTCCAGCAAAACCTTCTCTAATGCATCCCTTGTTAAATTTCAACGGGACTCCCACATGATAATTTCACAGTGGTTGTACTCTTTAATATTTTAATTCCCCAGCTTTTTAGACCAAGCTCAAGACAGTTTATCACAAGAATGTACTAAGATATCTCCATTAAAACACCCCTCAGAAAATCTAACACCTGTGTGCTTTGTTCCAGGTCAGACTAGTTGTCTCTCTAACCCAGCACTGTCTCTTTCCTCCTTCCTGATTCTTTCAGGGAGATGCCAGGAAATAAACCCGACATCTTCCATTTGCGAGACATGGGTTTTGCCAATGCTGTTCAAAAGCCTGTTAATGTTCCCAACATATTCTATTGGGTAATACTAGTTTTTTATCTGCTTTGCAGAAAAAAATATAATGTATCACATTTGAGACAATTTTCTCTTCCGCTCTCTAAATCCCCAATTACAAAATATTGGAAAAACAGTAAAATACTTCATTAGAATAGGGGCTCTCGAAACATTGGTCATTGTCAGATTATCCTAGAATAAGTAAATGTCTAAAACATTTGTTTAAGGTGAATTGGTCAGAACTGGAGCGTGTTTTGAATTTCGGGCTTTTTATGGTCCTTGGCTTAAATGGCAGCTTGTTTGTAATCTCAAATGAAGACTAGAAGTGTATATAGTTGGACAAAAAAAAAAGGCAGATGACTCCTCTATCACATGTGTATACTACAAACATATATTTCATATACACAGTGTGGACATGATGTAATCTGCCTCATGGTACAGTATGCCATATCCTAACCCAATTTATATTTACAGCCTAATCCTAAGCATGATTTGGGGAAGGGCCGTTACTAGCACTGTTGAGTGTAATTATTTGAATGCAGAAGGTGCCTGGTTCAGTCCCCAGCATAGGACTAGGAAAAATTCCCTGCCGAACCTCTGGCATGGATCAGTGGTCTGATTCAGTACAGTCATACCTCATGTTATGTTTGCTTCATGTTACGTTTTTTCGGATTGCGTCCCGCGGCGACCTGGAAATACTGGAAAGGGTTACTTCCGGGTTTCGCCACTTGCGCATGTGTGCTAAATTGCGCATCAGGATACAGCGCTTCAGGTTGTGGGCTTTTCACATTGTGAATGGGCCTCCGGAACGGATCCCGTTCGCAACCAGAGGTACCACTGTATAAGGCAGCGTCCTATGTTCTTCTGATTATTTGGGAGTCGGCCCTCCAGAGGTCATGGTACCTGATTTCCTACCATCTGTGTTTAGGACTGCAGCCTTAGCCCCACCAAACTGGTAAGCATGTCACAGAAAAACACATATTCCACAAAAACACTAACAAAATAACATGCCTACTCTGTGACCAGCACTGTGGAATGTAATTCTTCGATAACTGTAGGTTCTCTTGCATATAAAGTTTGCTTTATGGTGTGTTTCTCTGATCCATCTGCTGATACATTTTGGGGGAAACTGACTCGGAACGATGCATGACCATCCAATACATATGTGTGCACGCGCATGGACACTCCACAAATCTACGACCTGATGCCCTTTTAAAATGTAGTGTGGAAAGGGGGGGGGTTATTGTGCTGTCTTTGTTTTTATTTTTTGAATGTATTCTGTGTTTTATGTTGTAAACTGCCCCAACATCGATGGGCAAAGGGTGGCATACAAATTTAATAAATAATACTGCCCACATGGATAAATAAAAATACAGGACATAAAAAAATCCCTCTCTCCAGCTTGATACCCACAGACTAACACACACACACACACACACACACACACAGCTGACTCAAGCTGGCACAATCAAGCAAACTCCTACACAAGGGTGCCCCACCACAAGCAAATCCACAAAGCGCATCTTCTTTTACACACCCCAAATCTGGACAAAGCGTTCCAGAGGGGTAGTGGTACAACTAGCTTGTTGAAACAAAAATGGTGGCACCTTAAAATACTGACACAAGTTTACGGAAGCTAGATATTTAAGTAGGGGAGCAATGGATGTCAAGTGGAGACTCAACCATTCCCTTTCCTCTAAGCAAATACGAACCATGAGCGCAAGCGCCGTGTCCCTTTCCTTCTCAACCCCCCAATCAAAACCCAAGCCCGTGCGTCTCGATATTCAGCTGCATGCCTTGCTATAACAGACAGACTGAGCAAAGTGTCAACTGCGTAGATAGAAAACACAAAAGGCTACACACTTGCCAGTCAAGTCCCTCTCTTTTAAGGCAAAATCCTTCACACACCACACAACAGGCTTGTGCACACTCCCTCTTCTCCCAGCTTTAGCGCTCAATTGGAGCAAACAGCAATTTGGGTTTTTCCCCTGGATTGGCATCTGTTGCTAAAGAGTGGGTCCTCCCTTGGAAAGCAGTGGGGGCGAGGGGAAAACTGCATGGCTCCATGCCTAGAAAGTGCAGATCAAGCAGAAAACTGCTCAGATGCATACTTTCTAGGCCACAGCACAAGCAGAAGTGTGGAGGAACCCTAAATTCCAGGGACTCACAGGAAGAAACTGGCTGGCTCAGACAGATGCTGGTGGTGTGATGGTGATCGTGCCTCTTCGAGGCATATGATGTGTAGGCAGGACCTGAAGTGTCTTCTTCTGAGTCAGAAACTGCTGTTCACGTTATTTTTGCTTTGGAAAAATCCTTGGTGTTTGCTGATGTTCACAAACATTTAAATTATATTCCTCTAATGTGGGAGCAAACAACTAAAGTTAATCCTGAGAGCCCTTATGTGTGCAGAAAGACTGGAAGGATAAGCAACCCCCATCCATTACTGCCCTTTCTACAAATATATTGTAATCAATCTTGTTTGGATATCCATTTGGACATACCGACTAGCTATATTAATATACATGTTCAAATTAGGATTGATGGATTTTTCTTTACTGTTTATGTGAGCTGACGCTGCTTCTTTCTTTTTTCCTTCTGTTATACTTGCAATAAAGTTTTGGGGGTTTTTTTGAAAGTCACATCACAACAGCCCTCCAAGATTAAAACCAGCTCACTTGGATTCCTCCTTGTACAATAAACAGAAGTGAACAAGAAACAAATGAACAAGAAAATGAGTTCTATGCAAGCTTCAACTTTGATGGTGGCACGTTGAAGAGAAGTCAAGGCAATAATATGACGGCATTTCCTAACTCAATATGTGCCTCTCAGATCTGCTGAGAACATCCTCTGAATTAATACATTTTCACAGCATATTCGGACAAAAAGGGCGTATGGAAAGAGATCCTCAATCGCCCCCACCTCTGCCCTACAACTCTGTAACCTGGTCACCCTGTGGAGAAACACTGACTCCCAAACCCCGTTTAAGAACAATCAGAGTCTTGTGGCACCTTAAAGACCACCATTTGTATAATGTCATGGATTCAGGCGCACCTCATATGATGAAAGCTTATGCCATTATACGTTTTGCAGCCCCCTGAAGCTCTTGGTTTGCTTTTGCTGCAAGATAAAATCGCAGTTGCCCCTCTGGAAACCTTTAAAATCTTTCCCTGCTTGAATCAGCTTTCTTTGGCCACGGGTAAACCTAAGCGGCTGATTATTACTTTTTTAACAGCTTCGTTTTCAATGTGCTTTTATATGGGGTGTGGGGACACTAAAAAGCCTGACGAATAAAAGAGGTCATAGATCCTTGTTGTCATGAAGCAAAATCCACCAGCTGAGAAAGAGCAATAATGCGATGAAGGGGAGACTTTAAGGGCACCTGCCCCAGGTACAAACTAGGCAGGGCTGCAAAACATGTAATATACCGAGAGCATTCTGTAATTGCCAAGAGTGTCTGACCAGGACTGGGGAGACCTGGGCTCATATGCCCACTTATCCATGAAGCTCATTGGGGAGAATTATGCATGGCACTTTTAAGCTCCTTGAAGGAATCACAGAACTGCAGAGTTGGAAGGGACCATGAGGGTCATCTAGTCCAACCCCTTGCAATGCAGGAATCTTTTTGCCCAATGTGGGGCTCAAACCCACGACCCTGAGATTAAGGCGCCTCATGCTCTACCAACTGAGAAAGGCAGGATATAAATAAAACATATGAGTAAACTAGTGAAATGTATAATCCTTTCTTTTTCACCATGGTAGACGAAAACCATGGCTTAACATCAAGCTGTTGGGAAAGGTTTGCACATAACTATGGCTTGCTTGCTGTCAACAAACCACAGTATGAAGCCATGGTCTGTTGTTGGTTTATGAACCTCGGCTTATGAACCCAGCACCCTTCCTTAGCTACGGTTTGTTTGGCCACCCCACCCCTGACGCTCATCAAACTGCAAAGGCAGGAGGCAAGAGAAGATGGAAAACAAATGAAACTTTGGGGAAACCATTTGTTTGCACGTCCGGGTTCACCTGTGTTTTGTTAAACAAACCAAGACTTAAGTGTTATTGGCAAACCAGACCAGAGTGGCCCTGTCATATAGCTCCACTGGCCCTAGGTCAGCAGCCTTACCTAGTTCATTGCATTCCACCACTGAATAACTCTGGTATGGGGAAAGAAATTACACTAACACTGGACAGCAAGGGCTGGCAGGTTTTTGCTCCTGCTCAAGAGCACTAGGTAAATCTATTCTTAACTAGTCCATGTGCCACAACATGCAATGCACCTTTAAAGCACATGACTTCTCCCAAAGAATCCTGGGAACTATAATTTGTTCAGGTTACTGTGAATTGTAGCTCTGTTAGGAGGAAACTTGAGCTCCCAGAATTCTTTTTTTTTGGGGGGGGGGGAGAAAGAAGGGAAGTCAATGTGTGTTTGATGTGCTTTAAAGTTGTGATGTGGACCTGCCCTAGAAACGACTAGTTACAGCACTGGTACCAAGCATCCCCAGGTGAAAATGGAAGGGAAGAAGAAGTGTTTTAACCCAGACGTACAGAACATGCTTTCCTTGCAAAAGACAGGGCTGGAAAAGTTGCTTGCCTGAAATCACCTGACTCGGTAGGTTCCTAAGTTTCTAAAGGCATTTGTTCTTCCAGGAGCTTAAATGAGAAATGCTGTCTGTTAGGGAATAACAGAAATAGTGTTTCCCAGCTCTGCCTTTTGTTTTCTTGCATACCTGCTCTCAAGTCCATCCCTTGCTCCCAAGTCTCTACTTCCCTTGATTTCGGGAGGGCAAAGCTCAGGCCGAAACCAGGGAGGAGGTGACTCTCCCCCCCGCCCCCCACTCTCTCCACAAAGGATCCTGGGAGGCCTCAAATAGGGCATTTTACCTTTGTGTTTATAGAGCACACCTTTGTTTGACAAAGTGAGTCAATAGGGATTCTTCCCCACAGTTGTTTGGCCACCACCTCACACTGAGGAATGAAATATAAAAATTGGTGGGAGATGGGAGGAGCTTTTTAAAAAAAAAGAAAGGAAGAAAGTCAAGGCAATGAGGTGTTTTTACAGGGCAAAGCTCTCGCTTGTAGACTTAGCATATACTTGTTGGTTTTTAGGACTGTTTTCCCAAGGCGTTCAGTAGGGTCACGACGCTTTCTTTCCTCAAAGGCTCGAGGCCTCTGCTCTGCCAGTGCTCCTCAAGTGTTGTATTTGCACACACTTCAACGTTTGGCAGAGGAAAATAGGAGCTCACTCACGATACAATTGTGGCTGGGAGAAACAAATCTGCTTCTCCAAGGGCATGCCTAAAGTTTTCTGAAATATCAGAGAAGAGGCTGTCAACCGATGACAAGGAATTACTTTAGCTGATTAATAATGTGCCACTTTATAAATGAATTGATTAGATCCATTAATTAAGTGCAGTTGCTTAGGACCAAAAAAAAAGCATCAATGGAGGTTCCTTTGTAAGATACTGGAGGGAGTGTGGGAGAGCTTGCGATTCAACCAAAGTGGCCACCCACTGTTACACAAGGGAGAGCTGCCTTTAATATTTCTCCGTTCCCTATTACAGGCACACAGCAGACCCAAAACAGCATCCAAAGGGTGCCCTTTATTCACAGCCCCATTAAAATTTGCTTTCATAGATCAAAACTGGCCCCCCACAACAGAAGCCTTTGTGGATTAATCTTTCAATTAGAGCCCTACTACAATACCCAGGATTTCTAATACCCAGGATTCACACGTGTGAGGCGACAGGTTTTCCTATGACTGCTGGCCATTCAGCCACTGATTCCTTTTTAACATAAGGGATACTGTGAAAAGTTATGGGAGGTGGCTGCTGTTATTCAAAAAAGATCTCTTCCTCTTCTCCTCTTAGTCATTGCTTCACATGGTCCAAGGATCAGCCACGCCTCTCGTTAGCAACTGTTGGGTGGTAACCTGATGTTCTTAATGTTAACATGTGAAAATGACCCCCAAAGGTCAACACAAACTACCCCAAAGATTCAAAATGCGAGGGAGAAATAGGCATGTGAAGAGGAAAGATCTCTCCAGAGGGCAGGATATAAACCACACAAAACCAAGGGAAAAAATAATCCTCCCCTTATCTGCTGGCTCTCCGCTGCAAATGCACCCCACATGCCAGAAATAGCTCTGAAATTAAGCAGTTAAGAAATGGATATCTGGGGGGGGGGGGGCATGTGCAAAGGATGATTGATAAAATGCAGGGAAACACATTCCCTTCTCACCCATCGATTCTCCCCTGCAAATGTTACCAAAGCAAATACAGTGGTACCTCGGGTTACAGACGCTTCAGGTTACAGATTCCGCTAACCCAGAAATTGTACCTCGGGTTAAGAACTTTGCTTCAGGATGAGAACAGAAATCGCATGGAGGCAGCAGGAGGCCCCATTAGCTAAAGTGGTACCTCAGGTTAAGAACAGTTTCAGGTTAAGAACGGACCTCCAGAACGAATTAAGTTCTTAACCTGAGGTACCACTGTACAGGCTTGGGAACACACCTGCAGACAAATAGAAAAGGAGCAACAACCAAGGTTGCCATTTCAACATAACACACCTCCAGCTACCTCTCCTGCCTGTCAGGTAAGGGGGCTGGGAAAGATCCTTCCTGAAACCCTTAAGAGTCGACTCCAAAACTCACAGGCCTTTGGGGTTGAAAATATCGGTTTGCATCCTCACATCCCAAAACTGTAGTTTTCCAGCTGTGTCCCAGGGGTTCTTCATTTGGAAACTTCATCAGGGGGTTCTCCAAGGAGAAAACTAGACAAGAGAGAGTTTCACCCACCCCCTTAATGAATGCTTTAACCTGCCTTTAGCAGAGCCACCTGCCCAAATTACCAGGGGGAGGCCTATCAGGTACACAAACCATTTGGATGGCAGCTGTGCTCCCTGGATGGGGGTTGGGATGAGCCATTTTCAATGCTCAGCAAAGCCCGGCATGTAGTAGAGGCTCGCTTTGAACACCCTCCCCCTCCTCCAGCCCTGTACACTGAATAAATCACAGCTCCCATTTGAGGAAGCAGATCCATTAAAGTGACGGAGAGAGAGGTGTCAATAATTTATCGCCTCTTTTATATAATTTAAGAACTTCCTTGGCAGAGAGCAAGCACCGGCAAAGTATGGATTTGACAAGATTCTGATGCGCAGTGGCATGTCGCTGGAGGTGGGGTGAGGAGGAGGAAGGACCTTCTTCCCTCCTTTCCCCAACACACACATATTTCAAAAAATAAAAAAATGGAACGAGCGTTTTGGTTGTATACTTAAGCGTGGCTGCTGGCAGGTAGGAGAGGGGTGCTGGGACAGCCTCTCCTGCCAAACAGAGCAAAACAAAGAGGTTTTGCGAAACGCCACTCATCTGCAGGCCAAGTATGGTGTGCTGCGGAATGTGGACAAGAGCTGCTTCCAGACGGGTGGCTCCTGGCGCTAATCAATCATTGCTCTCCCACCGCAAGCAAAACTGCAATCGACTTCCCACACTATAGGGGATATGGCACTTTTCCTAGATGTTCATCCTGCTATGTTCCATCCACAGTTGTGCACGTGACATAGCTGTGATCCAATTCAGTTGAGCACCCTTTTTTTTGGGGGGGGGAGGGAAGAATACATCCGAGTGAACCTTAAAAATAACAACAGTAATAATAAACATCAAGTATTCATTTAGCACCAACCACTTATCCATTTTAGGATGATTGCTCATGATTGCCCCCAAAGTTCCATGCAGGTGTTTGCCTGAAAAATGCAAAGGTTTCAGGATCTACAGATGTCCAATTTTTATTTGTGATTATTTGTGCTCATGATGGTATCAGGGTAGTTATATGCAATCCTGCTTTTCAGTATTGTTTGTGCCTGCTAAAAGTTTTGGGGAAGTCATACCGCTTTGTTTCCAATCAGTACATGTCCTGTACCTTTCTATCAAAGGTACTTTTCATACCATAAATGTTCTTGAGGGCAGGGTCTCACTTTGGTTGACTGTGGCATTAAGGATGCCCCCTCCAGATGGCAATTGTGCAGTAACACAATGCAGAACAACCAATAAAGTGGAAAGGTGTGTGGACCATCCTGTATAAATCCACCACTAATTAATCATTATTGTGTAGCAGGAACCCCCACCAATCTGGAGGGGCCATCAAAATTTGGGTGGGGGACACTGACATCAGTGGGAGTTCAGAATTGAACGTCTTTACAATGAAGAGCTGAAGGGGGTTTTGAAGCAGAGTCCATTGATAACAGACTATTGGCCATAATAACTTAATATGTCTATTTCAACATCATGTTGGCCCCACTGTTTTATTTCTTCTGTAAGTAAGTTAAATGCATTTTTGTACATCGCCTTATGATGTTTACAGGAAGGGCTGTAGAGAAAGAGTTTTGATAAAGAAACCAACCAACCAACCAACCAACCAACCAGCAAAACAAACGCACTTGGGAAGCTTCCTGTAGTCAGGAACCCTGAGACGAAAAGGGTTCCCAATCCAATGCACTTGGAAAAATGGCAGTCTACAAATGCAACAAGTTAAATAAAATTGTGCATTATGTGGAAATCAGTTGTCTTGGAGGATTCTCCACATTCTCAGCTCTGCTTCAACCCACTAGCCCTCCGTTCTTTCCTCCCAACATATAAAAAAGCATGGAAAGAGAAAGCTCAGCTGCAAATCTGTTTCTGGTGCAGCTTCTAAGGGAACCTTCCCTTCCTTCTTCCAAGGGGAACGGCCACCTCACTCAGCAGCCTGGAATCCACATGGCTTTGCTTTCCTTGAGCCCTTTGCACAGGAAACCCGGTCAGACACACCCCAGACATCCCCACTGGAGGGAGGGGGGGCTCCTGCTGACCTGCACACTCACTCACTCATGCACTCTCTCACTCACACTCACACTCACACTCACACACACACAACCCCACCTCTGAGCCAGCAGGATGCCACTGAATAAATAGGAACCTTGTCCCTGCCGGAACTCCACATCTCCCAGCTGGGTCAACAGATGCCTCTCTCGGCACAGCAGTCCCTGCACAGCCCGTCTCAACTTGCCGTCCCCGCACTTAATCCATAACCCAGTGGCAGGCTTGGAGCCGAGCCAGAGAGAAAGCAAAACTGGCTTGCTTAGACCCGGTGCTTTACTTTAAATGATAGTCATTATTAATTAAGCACCTATAAATTAAGTGCTGTACAGAACAAGAAAGTCCTGCCCACAGGCTTACGATCTCAAAGAACAACCCCCACCACAACCCCCCAAAAAGATAAAGAACAAATAGCAGGATACAGAAAGGAAGGGGGACAAGAAAGCGACCCACATTTATAAAGTGGGGGGGGGGGGAGAGAAGAGAAATATCTCCAAGATATAGAAGGTCTCGGGGCTGGAACTGAGACTAGTAAATGCTTCATTGGCCTTGGATCTTGACTGTGATAGAGCTGGCTGTGTAAGCACTCTGGCTATGCTCTATGGCACAAACTTCTTCACTGTTACTGTTTTTAATATCTCGATTCAGTTCCCAGTACTGGCAAAAGGTTCCTGGGCTCTGCCGGGATCCAAATGAGCCCATACTGCACAGAAAAGGGAAGGCAGCTAGGGCAGTGAGTCTTGCAAGAAAGCTCCCACAAGTTTATTTACCTATTTAGAAGTATTTATCGGCCACTTTTCAGGGCAGATTATATTAAGAGTTTTGTCCTTGTGCCTCCCCACCCCCCAAAAAATAAAATTTGATGAGCATTGCCATTCAAATAATTGTCTTGTGTTCAATTATGCTGGGCAGGGTTTACCTGGGGCCCCCAGTATTTTGTTCAAGTGGGCACCCCTGCCATGAACCTCTGCTAATCATAGATTGATAAACATTTTCGGTTTCCAAAAGGAATCAAGGTATCACCATTCCACCCCCACCCCCCATTTCCTCTCCCAACAATTCTGTAAGACAGGGCCCTGTTTACAGTGGTACCTTGGGTTACAGACGCTTCAGGTTACAGACTCTGCTAACCCAGAAATAGTACCTTGGGTTAAGAACTTTGCTTCAGGATGAGAACAGAAATCGTGCGGCGCCAGTGGGAGGCCCCATTAGCTAAAGTGGTACCTCAGGTTAAGAGAATGGACATCCAGAACGAATTAAGTTCTTAACCTGAGGTACCACTGTACATGCTTATGAGGAGAATTTGTATCTTGCTATTCAACGGAAGTCCTCGCAATAGTTCGTAAAACCAAGAAACAACAAGAAGCAGTGGATATATTAAAAGCCATCCAATTAAAAACAAAACACTGTGACTTCCATTCTGTGTTTAAAGAGCTGTGACTGAAACACGGCAGCAAAAGGTGGGACTTGGAAGACAGCTCTGTGTGTCCCATTCCCCCAGGAACGACACTAAAATTCCTTTCCAAAGAATGCAGTAGGGAGAAGAGAGTCAGGAAAGGAAAGCCAGAGGCAGATGACCCAAGCCCTTGTGTTTTGGATCAGTCTCTAGGAAGGCAGGGCTCCCGGGTCTCTCTCTCTCTCTCTCTCTCTCTCTCTCTCTCTCTCTCTCTCTCTCTCTCCTCCTTTCGGGCTCCTGTCAGCTACATCTCAGGGCGTGGCTGGGAGGCAACGACTGTGTGCAGCTTCCTGAAGATAAGATCTCCGGCAGCGAAGGGCCCCTGCATGCTTTGAATTCCTGCGCTGGCTGGAAAGAGACAGAGTGCTCTCTTCGACAAACAGCAGCTAGCAGATAACACAAGCAGAGGAAAGGTCTTTGGACTCCATGCCTTTATAAGCCACCCTTCACAGGATCAAGTACCGTATTTTTCACCCTATAGGACACACTTTTTCTCCTCCAAAAATGAAGGGGAAATGTGTGTGCGTCCTATGGGGCGAATGCAGGCTTTCGCTGAAGCCTGGAGAGTGAGAGGGGTCGGTGCGTACTGACCCCTCTCGCTCTCCAGGCTTCAGGAAGCCATCCGCAAGCCGTGGGAGCCTGCGGGAGTTCCCCCTGGGCTCCCACGGCTTGCGCAGCGCTGCCTGCACCCCGAAGACCCGGCGCGCTGAGCAGTCGCGCCGGGGCTTCGGGTAGCTCTGCGCAGGCCGCGGGAGAGCTCCCCCGGCTTGCGCAGAGCTGCCTCTTATGCCGAAGCCCCGGCATGCTCAGCAGTCATGTCGGGGCTTCGGGTAGCTCTGCGCAAGCCGCGGGAGGGCTCCCACGGCTTTCGGGGAGCAGCCTGTTCTGGGGGCTGGGGTCGGGGGAAGCTCGGGCTTCCCCCACCCCAGCCTAGCGCCTTGGGGGGGGGAATTATTTTTTTTCTTTATTTCCCCCCAAAAAACTAGGTGCGTCTTATGGGCCGGTGCGCCATATGGGGCGAAAAATACGGTACTGCCCTGGCTAGGGCTTGAGTCTTCAGCAGAAGGCTCAGCCCTGGAATTTATTTTCAGTGCTTGGTCTTCGAATTCTTGGGAGCAAGTGCCTCTGAGCAAGTACAGATGGCCCTTGCAGCTTTAGCAGGGATAACATCCAAGTCTATAGCTGGGCCTTCCAGCCAACCCACCCTCTCTTTTAATTTACTTTTTTTAAAAAATCATTTACACGCAAGACATGCAATGCCATAAAACAAGAATCAAAACAAAACAACAGCATATGCTCTCTTTTGAAAAAATCAATGGATCTACCCTGTGGTAAAGGATCGTCACCAATGTCTCCGCAACTCACCCCCAACACCAGTTGTATTTATAAAAAAAAAAAAAATTGTCTTGTTTGTTTGTATTCTTGCTTAATGAGCATGCCTGAACTGCAGCTCAAAATCCTCATTTTGAGCATTTTCATAGGGACATAGGAAGTTGGGCTTACATAGAGTCAGACCACTGGCCCACCTTGGGATAGTATATAAGCAACTCAGACCAGTTTCCAGGGTTGCAGACAGGAGTCTGTCCTATCTGGAGATGCAGAGTTCTTCCATCTTGAATCCCCAGCCAGATTAGCCAACAGATGGAGAAGACTGCTCTAGATCACTGCTTTTCAGTGCTTTGGAGCACCTTGTCAACACCAACTTATCTGCCAAAGAGCTTGTGCACACATGCAAGTTGTAGAGGATTATGCACTGAGTCCATGCACTGGCCAGGCCTATTAAGCATCACCACTGCCCTGTACAAATAGTGTATGTGCTAGACTGAGCACACCCAGTCTAGCAGGGAAAGATAGGCAGTGGTGGGCAAGTTTAGCGCCATTACTGAAAACCCCCTGGTCAAGAGTCATAGAGGCTTTCAAGAACTTCCAGGACACAATTTAACCATCTGCCCATGATATGGGGAGGGCTGCGCATGCCCCACACTAGAAAGGCGACACCCACACCATGCACTTAAAGCACTACGATACCACTGTAAACAGCCACGGGTTTCCTCAAAGAATTATGGGAGCTATTGTTTATTAAGGGGTCAGAAGACCCCTATTCCCCTCAAAGAGCTGCAATTCCCTGTGAGGAGGGACTGACTGTTGAACCATTCTAGGAACTGTAGCTCTGTGAGGGGAATGGGGGTCTCAGCACCCTTAACAAATGACAGCTCCCAGAATTCTTTCAAGGAAGGCATGACTGTTTACAGTGGAATTTTTTTTCTTTAAACCTATGGTGTGAATGTGGCCAAACCTTTGGCAGGTGCTCCATAACTATGGAACACCTTTCTGCTGCCAGGGTTTTAATTTTCCATTTGGGTGGACAGCCGAATTGGGAAGCCTTATTTAAAACGGACCTCATTTCATTTAATAATGTTCTTAAAACAGAGGAATAGCACTACTTGATTATTTCAAGAAACAGTTATTTCATTGCACACACTGCTATTTTATAAGAAGCTCAGTCAGCGACATATGTCCTTTTCTTAAACCAATAAATTACACAAAAGATTCCCAAACAAACCAGAGATGCACTAATGTGGGATGGAATTTCCTCCCCTGTTTCATAAGCTCATTAGTAACAGCGAACAGATGCCACTTGCTAATGCAATATTAGGCAAGTTTGGCAGTTTCAAAACTGTTAAGCTTTGTTTACTAAATACAAGTAAAGCAGACATGCTAAATTAGATATCTCAGTCCAGGGCATCAGAATCCCCCCCCTCCCCAGTTTTTCTGATGCAAACTGCCCCATGCAAATTATTCCAATTCAAAATTTTCTGGCAAACATACTGCGCTAGAAACAAGGGAGATCTAAAAATGAACACTTCCACCAAGAGAGGATAGCAGTCGAATGCCTCAAATCCGAAACTTGGGAGTCATTCCTAACTGAACTAAGTTTTGCTTTCTTCTGCATAAGCATGGCTATAACTGGGCTGAAAATGTTTTTAAAAACTAAACAAACCCGGGCAATTGGTATGAACCTGAACAGGGGAGTGGGGATTGGGGAGACCAGCGGCGGAGGAAGCCACTCGGGCGTCTGGGGTGGCGCACCCAGGGGCGGGGGCAAGCCACCCATAGGGGCGGGGCCACCGCGAGGCTTCCGGAGTCTACCTGTCTCTTCCCACTCAGCCGCCCTACAGCGGGGGGGGGGGAGGGAGAGGCAGTGTGGAGCCTGTGTGAACCCAAGCCACTGCGTCTCTCCCAGAAGAGGCACGTGGCTCTGGTGTGCTGCAGCCCCGTGGTGAGTGCCGCCCGGCATTTTGTCACCCCCCCTCAGTGGTGACACCCGGGGCAGCCCACACCCACCGCACCCCCCCTTCCTCCGCCCCTGTGGGAGACAGTAAATGAGAGAGAGAGGAGGGTTCCACTATGCTACTATATGAGCAACGCAAAAGTGATTAACTCTCCACCCTCCCCAACACATGCACACTACAAGATGATAGGATTTGGGGATACCTCTAGAACTGCTTACTCTCTTAAGCTCTAAATCAGCTGTCCAACAGCTTCCAAACTGATGAAGCTTCATCACACCAGATTTCCCACCACACACCTAAAGGGGTGTGGAGGGCAGACACCAGCAACCTTATTACATCCCATCAATTTGGTGAAGCGCCTCCTCACACTTCCCCACAGAGCCATCCAACATGCAAACAAGCTGCCTTTCTTTAATAGCCAGCCCACAGGTCCCAAAGAGAGAATTTGCTCCCTTACAAATAGCGCTTTTAATTTCCTCGTAATGAAATGGTGCGGGGACTTTTCGCCTGGTCACCATCCACCTAAAAGCATTTGAAAAACGGAGCAGTCCTCACTTTTGCATTTCAGTGCAGACAGAGCTGTCAAGGTGCTCACCCCAGAGAAGCATATTGCACTGGGTGGTACGCTGTCGACATGCAGAAATGAACCTGTGGATTGTGGACATTCAAAAATACTGTGTGTGTGTGTGTGTGTGTGTGTGTGTGCGCAAATACACAGGCAATTGCTACATTTGCACATGGCAATAAGTCAAATGCTGTCCAATCACTCCCACTTTGCTTCTCCCCTTGTTAAGAGAGGCTAGCTCACTTGGTAGAGCATGAAACTATTAATCTCAGTGTTGTGGGTTCCAGTCCCATGTTGGGCAAAACATGGGTTGCTGCTAGTTGGAATAGACAGATGGCCTTCGGGGTCCCTTCCAACTTCTGTTAATCTACGAAACTATTCTATGAGTGAGATGAAAAAGCCTTGGCTTCCCATTACATTCAAACTAGGGGCTGCTGTTTGTTTCTCCTGAAGTTAAAATAGTTTCTACGGCTAGACGACGATGTCAATGATAATGTTATTATTTGTACCCCGCCCGTCTAACTGGGTTACACCCCCCCAGCCACTTTGGGGAGCTTCCAGCATATACAAAAACATAATAAAACAAACATTAATAACTTTCCTATACAGGGCTGCCTTCAGATGTCTTCCACAGGGAGGGTGCCACTACTGAGAAGGCCCTTTTCTGCCTGGTTCCCTGTAACTTCAATTCTCACAGTGAGGGAACCGCCAGAAGGTCCCCCTACATGTTCATACATAATTGTAGAGTAGCCCCCGCCCCCCCCCAAAAAACCTAACACACATACAAGCAGCCACAACAGCTCTAGATTTCAATAGAGCGGATGGAACAACCACCCAGCTTTCACACTGGCATTTGACCAAGCAGCCATAGGTTTAAATTGCATGGGGCAAGGTGGAACAGACTTCAGGCTAAACTGTGAAGTGAAAAATATATAAAAGTAATCCAGTGCTGGAGCAAAACACTTGCAGAGGGAAGGAATGGTCAGGAGTGTTTCAGATGTAAGAAGTTCTCCAGATTTCGCAGGCAAGCTAGACAGACCCAGAAGGCCCTTCCCTTTGCAACCTGGCTGCGTTTTGCATACCAGCCTCCTACCAAAAGAGCAACATGTGTGTTGTTTCTTTTCATCTTCACATGAACCTTGTGAACTAGTGTTCACTTCCCGAAGGCCTAGTGGAGCCATGACCCAAAAGCGGGGGGGCGGGGAGGATTTGACTCTCAGCCTTTAGTTCTTACTGTGGCGATAAATCTGTGTGATCTGAATCATTTCAAGATGGCATCTGGTGGCATCTGGGGTGAATGTGTGTGGGGTGCCCACCCACAACATCCCCATGAACGCTGGCTCTGCGTCAGACTTTCCTGCTTTGAGAGTGAAGATCCAAAAGGAGATTCAAAGTGCATTTTGCTTAGTATGTGCCTGCCAGATCTTCCCCCTCAACGCAGGGAAACTCTGAAACAGACACACACAGGCGTATTGAGGACCTTTAGCACATGCGCACTCATGTAAATGCCTGAACAGGGCCAGGATTTCAGTCAGGAGGTTTCTAGCCTAGACTGACAGACTACTTTTCTACATGCGGGGAATCCTTTTCATGGAATGCTACTAGGGAATGGGAGCTCCCATACCTGAAGCCTGAAGTGGTACAACTCAAGGCCAAGCGTTACCTGT
The DNA here is from genome assembly GCF_965112155.1 of Podarcis liolepis. NCBI lineage: Eukaryota > Metazoa > Chordata > Lepidosauria > Squamata > Lacertidae > Podarcis > Podarcis liolepis. The sequence goes on along the minus strand of NC_139573.1, from coordinate 30,259,630 downwards.
GTAATAGTTAGAACAAGGTTTTGTTTTGTTACACTCTAGTCAACTGTACCCTTCCAGTCCTACCTGCCAGCACTGGTGACCACAGGATTTTTTTTAAAAAAAATCTGATTTATTTTTGTGGCATGAGAAGTGAAGTAAAACACTGAAATGTAGGAGCAGGCTACTTTATCACAGAAACATGAGAGCAATATGTTGCTTTAAATGTGCATTTTATATTTGACTTCACTTAGCAATGGAAAGCTGAAAATCTGGGTTCAGCTGCAGGGGACAACTGCCACCCCACACCTGGAGGGCACCCAAGTTTGCCCAGCCTTCTTGCCACCCCCACCTCCGCAGAAGCCCTCCTAACTTTGATTTTAAAACCCCATAATCTATCACACCCCTACTGACCATTTCTCACAGACCCTCCCTTTGCAAGAAAACAGCTAAAAGATCACCCACCCACCCCAAAGTCTTTAATTACTTCAAAGCTGCTGGGGAGAATTCCCTTTTGCTTCCCACACCAGTTCTCAAGTATGGTAGTTAAAACATTTCATGGAGGCGGAAGGGGTTCGAAGCACTAACCGAAGCTCACGTTCTCACCCCCAAAACTTTCTGAAGTCTTCAAGTTATTAAAACAAACCACCTTGGCCACTGATCTAGTCAAACCGCAGGAGGATAAGAGCAAAAAATTAACTCCAGAGACAATGAGCTTTGTTTGTTATCAAAGTGAGGATTTGTTTTAGGTTACAGAAGATGGCCTTGAGGGATAGGATGCTGCTAGGAAGGACTTCCTGCCATTTGCAAACTTTCTACTTTCAGCCCAGCGGGGACCTTTCCACGTGGATTTGCCTGCAGAGGAATTCCTATCATGGCAGAGAATTCTGGGACAAGAGCACAAATTGCCAGAGCCAATGTTCTTGGGAGAATTCTGGTGCAGTGAGATAAAGCCCAGCACTCTCCTGCAACTCTGGACTGTGATAAATGATTGTCAGTACAGTGGTACCTCGGGTTACAAACACTTCGGGTTACAGACTCCACTAACCCGGAAGTAGTATCTCGGGTTAAGAACTTTGCACCAGGATGAGAACAGAAATCGTGTGCTGGCAGTGCGGCGGTAGCGGAAGGCCCCATTAGCTAAAGTGGTACCTCAAGAATGGTTTCAGGTTAAGAACGGACCTCCAGACCGAATTAAGTTCGTAACCAGAGGTACCACTGTATGGGAACTGCCAGACTATGTGAAAACCACTAGACATGGAAGGGACGCTTGCCTTGCTTTTTACATAAACAACAGGGGTAGCCTATATGGTACTTTCCAGATATACTGGACTACAGCTCCCATCATCCCTGACCACATGGCCAAGCTTTCTGGCAATCTGCCATGACTGGAAGACAGGCTATTCCTAGCACAAACCATTTCTGCAAATTATGTTATTTTAGCTTGTCTTGGGTTGACTTGCAACCCAACTGTCCTGCTAAAAGCTACACCAGGGAGCCTCCTCTATTACTAGAGTTAAGAGTGAAGACTATGGAAGGGCCTCCTTAGTCCTGTATGGTAATGTGATTTTGTCTGATGGTATAACTTTTGCAGTGGGTACCTTGCAAATCAGATGGATTCCTTTACTTGTATATGGTCTGATGCCGACTAAGATCAAGGCCCTGGATAAAAATGTCCATTCCACCTTATCCAAGGCCTTTTCTCAGCACCAGTGAAATGTAACGCAGCTTTATTGTTATTGCCATCTGTAAATAATAATGTTCAAAACCTTTTGCTATGGGCTAGTTTCCTCCCCTTCAAAAAGCCTGATTGGTTTCTATGTCTATACTTAAGATATAAATCCACTGAGCAGTTTTAACATGGACATCAACATTTTATAAAATCAACAGTGGTGTAGTGGAGCAGGAATGAGGAGGAGCACAACTCCAGTTGTTTTTTTCACATGAGGAGCAATGACATCATCTACTGGAGCAGTATTTGACAGTGCTGTAAGCTTGGGGAATTGGAGGACGGGTCTGGCCTTGCATATGATCCCATTGTTAGGTATGTGAGGCTCAGACAGTGAGTGTCCTGAGATCACCCAACTCTCCCGAGGCTGAATAATTGGACTCTCCTTAGGGGTGTAGCTATGGGAGTTGACACGATGAGTTCCTGCACTTCAAAACGTACCACTAAACCACTGTATGATATTGAGCAAGGATGTAAGTTGACGTGACTCATCTGATTAAGGTTTTCCCCCAGAATTAAGAAAAACACAAACTCTACCATGTGTTCAATATCCTGTCCTTTGTAGTATATTCTGGGAAAACATCAGTTAATTGGCAGCCTAATATATTATAAATCTTTCTGCGTTATTCTGAAGTGACGCAAGATCTGGTGCCTTATTAATTTTCAACATCTTAACAGCTTCAATTGCTTCTTGTTCAGAAACTGGAAGATCCAGTTCTTGTTTATCATCTTCTCATATTTCTGGCAATTCCGTTTTACTCAAAAGTTCATCTATATCCTCAATAGAACAATTTACCTGCTGTAATAAATTATAATAACATTCTACAACTTGATGTAAAGTTTATTTGCCCAACTATATTTCTTCTTCTTTTATATCTGTGTTGGACAGCTTTTTTAAAAAAAAAAATCTATAATAGTATCATGTTGTAATTTTTCTCAGAAATGCTCGACTTACATGGAGCCCTCTCAAATATGCTTTGGAAGTTTCCCACACTGATAAAAATCAATTAGCTGAGCTAGATTGGCTTTGAAAACAATTGCCACATGTTCAAACCTACAGTCAAAAGGCAACCATATCTGGTTTGGACAGAACAATAAGCCAGGAATTGTGGTTTGTTGCTCCCACTTCCATCAGGAAAGGAGTGGGAGCAATCACTACATTCACAGCAAACCATTAACTATGGTTTACTGTGACATGTGAACTAGGTCACTCTTTGATCCCTGCATTGTAATAGCCACACATAGCTAGTAAGGTATTATCCTGCATACATTTCTTTCTTTTTTATGGCTATTTATTTCCTTGGTAGTTGATCTTTAATTTTGTATTATTGTGGCTTATATTGTGCTGTTTCTAAAAAACAGGTGATAAAAATAATTAAATAAATAAATAAATAAATAAATTATTATTATTATTATTATTATTATTATTATTATTACTACTACTACTACTACTACTATTATTATTATTACCACTACAGTGGATCTTCTGGATATGAATTAAATTTTGCAACCCGAAAAGTCTGTAGGCAGAAACACCGCTTCTGCGCATGCACGCGGCGCGATTGAGTGATTCTGTGAATGCATGTGCAGCGAAACCTGGAAGTATACACTTCTGGGTTTGCCGCGTTCATAACCTGAAAGTTACATATCCAGAGCGGTACGTAACTAGAGGATCCACTGTATTATTATTATTATTATTATTATTATTATTATTATTATTATGTCATTATGCATAAGTCAATTCTGCTGAAAGGAACAGGGTTTACTCCTATTACAATTTCCATTTGCAGTTTTTATCTTAGTCCATCTCTCAGAACAATCCTATGAAGTGGTTATTTAATGTGCCCATTTTTTATGGCTGAAGGAACTGAGGCTGAGATAATTATCCCTTATGAGGAATGCAAATGAAACATTTTGCCAGAACTCCATAATCTTCCCTTGAAACTCCATAGTTGTTTGACTCTGCCCAATTCTACCACTGATGATATGCCATCGCTCTCTCTTTGCTTTCATAGCTCAGCTATGATTTCAGTTCAAGACTCCTGGTCATATTGTCACAGCTCACCCAGTAAGTGCTGGCTGGAGAATCAACTGCTTGTTAGACAGACAAACTAATTTCATTTAGTCCCAACCCCTCAGTAACCACAAAAATTAACGCCCTTTGGGAAAAGATGATTATGTGACTCCCTCCTTACAGACCAAGTTACTAGCAAGAGCGCAGCAAGTCTGTATCTGAGAAAGGATTTGAACCCATATCTTCAGAATCTGAACTGTAACTGTAGTCAATGTGTTTTATTTCACCATCGAAGACATGGGCTTACTCAAAAAAACCGCATAAATTATAGAACCTGAGATATGGGACCAGATTTAACACAACTAAATTCTAGTCCTCATGACTTTGGAAATAAGTTTGAAGATGTGCAGTAAAATTTCAGAACACAGGGCTGAGAGAATCATAGACTCAGAGTTGAAAGGGACCCTGTGATTCATCTAGTCCAGGAATATGTAGCTGTCCCATACAGGGATCGAACCTGCAACCTTGGCGTTATCAGCACCATGCTCTAACCAACTAAGCTATCCAAGAATCTATGCTTTGGTTACCTGTGCACTTCCTTTGCCCTATTACTGACATTACAACAGCCCTGTATCTCCATGCCTTCCAGCCCTATTGATGATTGGTTCATGCCTCGCAATTTCATCTCTGTAAACATAAGGCATTATGCCGAATCTGCTTAAGGCACAAAGCTTATTTCAGTTGCGGAATTCTGGTCTCCTTGAAGTAAGACTTGGGCTACCTTCTGGGACTGTTTTGTTCATTCTAGGCACAGTTCTATTTCTAGGATATCCAGATCTAATGGGGGGGGGGGGCTTCCCACTGAGCTACGAACATGTATGAAGTGGTGGGTAGGGAGGATGGCAAAAGCTGCATGTCTGTAAACTCTGGACCATGGCCTCATCTGAACTCGTCTGTACCTGTGGGGCTATGGTGTATGTGTGGTTGTGGTCTATAAAGTTATGTGGAACTCCATAAATAAATGTCTTTCCTATTCAAATGTTGGGGTGATGCACTGGTCTGGTAAAAACCCCGGAGTCTTAAACTGCTTGTACGCAGGGGGAAATGGGTGCTGTCTCTTTAAAAATCTGGCATATTTTCTAGCCCTTGGTGGACGTGCTTTTAAACACAAGGTGCCCTCTTGCAAACAAAAAAAAAGGGGGGGTGGAGAAAAGAAAAGGAAAACCAGGGCCAGCCTGGAAAACAAGTCCGCAAGGCTTCCGAAGGAGCCCGCCGCCTCTTTTGGTGGTGCAGAACGCCCTCTCCCATTTAAATCTACGCCAAAAGGATTTCCCTTGCGAGCCATACGGAATTGCCAGAGATTTCCCTTCTGCGCCACTCAAAGCTCCAGGAAAGCCAGCCTCAGCTATAAATAACCCCTTTGCAGACATCCCTGACTTCCGGTTCGGCAGCTCTCCCCTGCTGCCGATCCCATCCTCCCCCCCCCTCCAGAAGGCAGGAACCAGAAAAGAAAAAGGATGAAAGCCAAGCATGCAGATTTCCAAAAGGAAGCAGCCAGCTGGGTTTGGGAGGGAGGGCTGGGGATGAAGGTATCAACACAACACACCTCGACAAGCCTGACATTCTACATGGGCACCCCTAGAACGTATTCGGACACAAACACCTTATAATAGCGGAGATTCTGAAAGCTGTTTTCGTTGTATGTGGTTTCCCCCCCCATTCCAAAACAAACAGCAGGCGGGGGTGCCAGGGCATGGAAACAGCAAAGCAAATTATCCCCAAGAGGGGGGAAACCCTCCTGGTCCGCCAGGAGAAGGTAAGAAGGACATTACAAGCAGCGGAGAGAAGAGACTTAACAACCTAGGAAACAAACCAAAATCTGAAGAAATGTGGGGAGGAAAGAGAACTCCCCAACCAAGTGAAAGGTGGATGCACTGATTGGGGGGGGGGTCCCCAAGGTGTGTGTGTGGGGGGGAAGAGCAGCTACTCACAAAGTAACTCCTAAAAGCTTTAATGAGCCCCCATGCGGATTGAAGGCAAAATATTGCTCACAGGGAACACCCCAGGAAGCAACTGAGCTGCAGGAGCCCAGTGGATGTCAGGTTTGCTTGAAATACAGGTAGACCAGGTTGTGCGATGGATGTGGCCAAGTCCCTTTGGAAAACAACAGGAGGAGGGAGGGAGGGTGTGTCTTTTGAGAAAAAGGTGGGGGGCGGGAGGGGAGAGAAAAGCCAGCTAGGAATTTCAGACATTGATGGTAAGCAGCAGCCGGATATTGGCCCTTAAATTCCTCTTTCCTGCCTCTCTTCCCCCCTCCATCACCACACACACACACACACACACACACACACACACAGCTATTCTGTGCATCTGCATTTTCTCTTGTCCTGTGCCCTCTGTGTTTAAAGGAAAGGGATACAGCAGTGTAGAGCTTTCGTAGGGGGGGGGGGGGAGATGCAACATTAGCCATGTATTTACTTTGTGTTGAATCATCACAGCAGAAATGTGACTATGTTTGAGCGTGTTGGATTCTGCATTTTATTGTGGCTGCCATTCTCCGCTTAGCTGCTTTGCAAGCTGCTCGAGGGTGTGGCTTTTCAGCTATATGTTCTTATCCAGACATATGTTCCTCTGTTTGCACATTCCTCATTTTGTGTGTGTGTGTGTGTTTTTCTGCTCCTTGGGTTTCTTTGTGTGTGTGCTCCTGTTATTCTCTTGGTGTGCACGCATGCACATTTGCTCCAGTTTGCTCTCGGCTCCAGGCGAGCCTATCCACATCGAAGTTTTGAAAATGGTGGTTGGAAATAAAAGGGACTTGGAAGCGCAGAACAGAGCCATGGAGGGCCTCCGTTTCTTCTATGGCGTGGCACCAACCTGGAATCGGAAGGATGGGCCTTTTCAAGCATGGAACTGCCCTTAAAGACAGGGCAACTACAGTGCAAGGGTTCTCAACACAAGACATGCAGACGTAGGAGCAGAGCGAAGCCACTTCCGAGATTAAACCCCCATCTTCTCAACTTTGCAGTGGGGCAGGAAACAGCGCATGGACTGATCTCTCAGTGTAAGCATGAGAGACAGTGGTTAGTCTGATGGGCTTGGTTCCTGAAGGAACCTGAGCTCAGGCTCCACCTTGGCCAAAGGCTCACCTGTATCCTTCCATATGTTGCTGGACTATACAGTGGTACCTCGGGTTAAGTACTTAATTCGTTCTGGAGCTCTGTACTTAACCTGAAACTGTTCTTAACCTGAAGACCGCTTTAGCTAATGGGGCCTCCTGCTGCTGCCGCGCCGCCGGAGCACAATTTCTGTTCTCATCCTGAAGCAAAGTTCTTTACCTGAAGCACAATTTCTGGGTTAGCGGAGTCTGTAACCTTAAGCGTATGTGACCTGAAGCGTACGTAACCCGAGGTACCACTGTAACTCCCTTTAGCCCCGAGTATTGGCCATACTGGCTGGAGTTGTTAGGGTTGGAGACCCACAAAATCTGGAGGGCTTGTGCCCCAGAGAGGAGGCACTCGACTGTCTCTCAACACAGGCAGATGCCAAGAACAGATTCCTTGTCCCTGCATTATAGTGAAGCTGATCCTTAGCTGTGCCCCAGTTCTTCATTTATAAAACAGGAACAGAGTAAGGTAAGACACACACACACACACACACACACACACACACACACACACACGAAGTCTTATCTTACTCTGCACACTTGCCCTTGTGTACTTTTTATTTTTCAATCAAGAAATACAAAATATGCATAAAACAGGAACAGAGGCTTTCTTACGTGATGAAAGGGGAGGATGGCTGCAAATGTTATTTATTATCTGCATTTGTACCCTGCCCTTCCACCAAGGTCTTCTGGGTGGCTCACGGGGGATTATTCCGTTTTATCCTCATATCAACCTTGTTATGAGTCTGTGTTATCTAACACACTCAAACACAATCACATCTCCGCCTCAGTGATTCAATACAAACACAGCTCATGGCGCAAACACACAAACAGAGATAAATAGGATAGCCTAGGAGGAAGAGGGACAGTGACCTGGGCCTGCAGCTGTGCAGAGATGTGAACCCTAACCTCCCAATCCCATAATTCTGTCCACAAGCCACCAAGTCACGCTGGAAGTGGGCTCCAAACCACGTCCTCTCGCTGGAAGGAGCAATTCCCTAACTACCATTTGTCCATGGCGACGGCAGCAGCAGCAGCAGCAACATAAAGACCATGCAAACTAAAAATACTGCACACAGTTAGCTACTGGAATATTCATCCTTATCCAATATTCATCCAATATCTCAGGGCAAGTTCAAACGATGAACGCTCTCTACAACCCCACAGCACAACACAAAAAGGCACTCTTCCCTGCGACAGCACCCTATGCAGAAACTGGTAATTTCTCCACACTCTTTTCTGCGTGCATCTACCCAGACACGGGCCACATCTGCAAGCCAGCAGCCCCCAGGAAATTGCAGAGCTGCCCTGGGAGCTCTGCGTGTCTTTCACCAGAGTTGGCAAGAAGCTTTGTGATGTCGCTGCACGGAATATTACCGTGGGGAAGAGACCTGGCAATAAATGTTTTGAGCAGAGTCAATATTCATATGGCACGCAACATACAGGCTAGGTACATACAGACTTGCATTGGCTAACTGTGCTGAGGAGGGGCAATGGAAATCTTTGGATTTCGCTCAGGAGATTCCTTTCTTAGAGATATTAACTCAGCCACCAACAGATCTAATCAGCGTAGTTCTTTCCTGTTTCCATTGGGCCTTGCAGGATTTGCTAACCACATTGTACCCATTCAGAGAATCAAAGAATTGTAGAGTTGGAAAGGATTACAAGGGTCATCTACTCCAACCTCCTGCAACGCAGGAATCTTTTGCCCAACATAGGGCTCGAGCCCACAACTCTGAGATTAAGAGTCTCATTCTTGTTTTGCCTTGATCTGTGTTTGCAAGAACAGATGTATAAATGCAAAGCAATGTCACTAGCATTCATGTGGGTGGTTCTCTCACTGTGAGAAGTGTAGTTGCAGGGAACCAGGCAGAGGGGCCTTCTCGGTAGTGGCACCTGCCCTGTGGAATGTCCTCCCATCAGATGTCAAGGGAATATATAACCTACACAACTTTCTGAAGACATCCCTGTATCAGGAAGTTTTTTTATGTCTGGTGTTTGCTGTGTTTTTATTGGGTTGGAAGCTGCCCAAAGTAGCTGGGGAACCCAGTGAGATGGGCAAGGTATAAATAATAAAATCATTATTATTATTTTACACCACTGTGTCCCACATCAATTGCTGGGGTTGTCCCTAGTTCAAATCTCACCTGAGCCCTGAACTCATGGGTGGCAAGCATCTATCTCTTAGCTTTAGGCCTTGCATCTGTAAAATGGGGATAATAATGTTGGCCTGCGTTTCAGGGCTGCTGCGTATGAACTACTGGGAGCTGGTTGAAAAAGCCAGCAGAATCAAGCAGCCCATGTTCCCTTGGGACTGTTCCACCACAAGCAGAGGAGGTGCATACCTGAATGATCTCCATTAGAGGACAACCAGTGGAATCCCTCTTCCCTCCCATAGTAAAAGAGCATGGCACTGAGAATGTTAAGGTAGAAGCCTTCTCTCTCACACAAGTGGATTTTCTGTATGCAGAAAGACCCCTTCTTCCCTGCCCCTAAGGAAGCATTAAGAAACGGAACCTCCCCCCCCCCCCCCTTTAGCATGATTTGGCACAGGCCAGTAAAACCTTTACCTTTTCCTGCTGATTGCAATCACTGATGCCAAAAGAATGTACGTAAATGCCCAAAGCTCTTATTATTTATACCTGTTGTTTATGTGCACACCACACCACACTTTTGAGGAGGAGCAAATTCTTGTCTCTGCCCAGATTGCATGAAGATGAAGGCAACTAGAGTGAGCCTGGCCCCCACCCTATTAATAATGCCCACCTAAGATCCTAGTACTTCTTTGCTCTAACTCCTCTCCAGATAAGAGAGCAGAACAGAAGTTAAAAGTGAGTTAAGGGTTAAATCAAAGTCACCATTTTTGCAAAAAGTGAGGGGAGTCAAAAGAAAGTTTGAGAAGTTTGTCTGTTCAGGCCCAGGCAGCCATCTCTGAAGTTTGGGTTTCAAACCGACAGGACAGTATATCTAAGTAGTATGCAGTTTGGGGTTTAAAAAATAATGATAATCACTGCAAATTTCACCCTCTGCACTGTTTCCCAGATGGGAGTGCACAATGGTCCAGCCCCCTCCCCACAATTCTTTGCAACAGAAACTACAGTTTCAAAAGCAACCCTACCCTATCCTACACATAATTTTCTGGGAAATAACTAAAGGGAGAGAAATTGGAAGGGAGGAAGGGAACGCACATAACTCAAATCCAAATCACAGACAGATTAGAAACCCACACACTCCAGGAAGGGCCTGGGATAGCAATTAGAGAGAGGTTTAGGAAGAACAATAAGGTTTACTTGGACAAGAAAGAGATTTGGGGAGGGGGGGAGAGGACACAGGGAATTGAGGATTTTTGCAGAGAATGAACTGTGTTTACAGTAAGGCTTGTCCATTCTGGGGGGGATGTGAAGATGGAACACTTTTTTTTTTAAAAAAAGGCATCACTCTGCAAAAGGTCCTGAATTATCCACGCCCCAAATTCAATCTATTTTCCATGCCACCATTCTCTCTCCCCCCCTCAGTTCGCTCACCCACCCACTCCTCACCCACAGAGAGGCCGTTCGCATATGTATATATAGAAAGATTAAAAAGGCTTGGTGTACTATTTAGTTAATTGGATTTTGTCAGAGACCTTATCAGGAGCTGGGAACTGAACACCCAGCTGGAGGGGTGGGGTGTGGAGGGGAGGGGAGGAAGGAGAAGGGGGGGGTATTACTTGACACAGCAAACCTCTGCTGTGTTTCCTTCCACTTCAGAAACCGGCTCAAATTTACAGAAACAAAATCACAAAAACAAAAACACCCCTCCCCATCCAAATGCGATTCCCAACTGTTACCTAGAAACAGTGGCTTAACAACAGATAGAAGAAATTAAATAGGCCATGGGACTGTGTTATCCACCGCTGGGGAATATGGCGGGGGGGGGGGGAGAGAGAAGAGAGAGAGAGAGAAGAAAGCAAGCGAAAATGTTTATGTGGAGCAGAGACAGATTAGAAGTTTTTGCCTTGTTCCGAACACGGATGACAATAATTCCGATCTGGGTGATCGAGAGTTTCCCGAAAGTAAGGGAGGAGCCCCCAACAAACGCTTGGTGGGGTGAAACCCACCAGCACTCTTTTTTTAAAAAAAAAAAAGAAAAAGTGGTGGGGGGAGTCCCCTTGCCCAAACGCAAAACTCTCACTGTGTGTGTGGGAATTTTTCTTATGGGCAATGTCGGCTTTCCTCTCCTTTGCACAGAACCGGCACACACAATCAACCAGCCAACGTAGAGTTAGCTATATTTACCAACACCCACAGATTAAGCGGAAACCCAAAGGCGAAAACCTGAAAGCATTCAAGGGAGTACGTGGAAGGGGAAGCCCCAGGTCTCAGAAGAACCTGGCTCCCTCAAAAAACACATATTTTAAAAAAAGATATCAACATGCAATGTAAAGCAGCAGCACAGCAGCACATACACATTAGACGCACACTGCAGTCCCAGCTTTTGATCCTAAAGCCCCCCCCCATCCTCTATCACAACAGGGTGGGGGTTGACACAGTCCACAAACAAACCAAGGCTTTCAAATTTCAAAGGTGACATAGAGTCCATGTTACCCAGCTACCCACTACCACTCGCGGTATAGCTTCTGATCTTTCTTAATAAGATCAAAAGCTGGCCAACAGGGGGGGAAAGGGCAATGGACGGGGGGGGGGGTTGTCACCCCAGCTGGTTCAGGCCCTGGAGAGATCTCGTAATACGTACAGTGGTTGGAACTGTTCCAATGCTGGTTTCGGACAGGGGTGCTGTAAGGGTTGTTTGGATTCCCGGGTCCTTTGTCCTGGATCAAGCACGCACGGTTCTGGTTGTAAAAATCCATCATGAAGAAGGGGTTAGGACTGCTGTTTAAACCAGCTACATCCACACTTTCGTACATCTTCTCCAGGCGGAAGAAGAGGGTAAGAGGGTTGGGGTCTGGTGGGGGAACGGGAAGGAGGGAAGCAAGAGGAAAAGTTTGGTTTACGAAAGACCAAAGAGCAAAATCCTACAGTGGTGATGATGATGAATCCAGAGGGATGAGGGGAGGTTTGTCTGGTTGTTTTCTGTTTTCTAATCTCTCTCTCTCTCCCTTTCTCTCTCGATCCCTAGTGGGGAGGTATTTAGGGAATCCAAAAGCGGCTGGGGAATCCGCCAAACAGGCTGAGTTGGCCACCAGTGTTTTTGCTTAAAGTTTTTTTTAAAAAAAAAAAAAAAACACACACGCATACACACTCACACCAAAAGATAATATTCAAGTCTTCAATCTTCTATTCCAAGCATATCCCTTGGGAAACAAGCCGGCCAATCCAGTCTGAAATGCTTCTCCCGTTTCAAGACCGAAACATATTTATAAATCCAAAAAAACAGAAAAGAAAAAGAAAAACGGAATTCTTACTTTCAAAAAAAGACAACAATAAAATCCAAGCCTTTCCAAAAGCAGTATTCTTTGAAGAAGTCGGTTCTCTGGTCTTAGAGAGCATTTTGGTCACAAATCCTCCTCCTGTTCAATTCCATGATTCTCTCTCTCTCCCCCTCTCCTTCTCCAGAACTAACCAGAGGAGAAAAGGGGGGGGGGCGTTATTCTTTTGCAGCAACTCCTTCCAGAAAAAGGGTAGAAAAAGTTACACACTTGCGCGCTAGAAAAACAACCACCCAAGTAAAATAAAATAAAAATAAGACTTCCTGCTTAGGATTCAATAGCTTTTCCTGTCTGGCAAGAGGACTGAAGACAATGCACAGAAACTGTGCTCATGGGTTTTATATATATATACATATATTAAAATTCCACCTCTGTCCTCCCGCCCCCCCCCTCCACGGAAAGAGGGTGGAGGGGGAAGAAAAATAAGAAGAACTGAATTGTACAAATGTGTTGCCAGGTTCTCAGTGCCTGGGGAGATTCCAGAGGCCTGGAACCCTCGAGTCTCCTCGGATGGAAGAAGATTTTTCTCCAGCTGCTTGCTCGGTCTCTTCTCTCCCCGGGAAAAAGAGAGAGAGAGAAAGAAAGAGAAAGAGAGAGGGGGGCGCCGTGTGCGTGTGCGCACGTCGCGTGGTGTGTGTGATGTACAGGACTGATAGATTAAAGGCAGCGCACAATCTTCCCTGACACGAAAAGTCGCCTCTCAGCTGGCTTAACTCTTTCCTTACCTGCCGCGGTCTGTGTCTTGCGCAGCCCCAGCCAACTGCGGAAAAGCGCAGGCTGCGGGAGGAGGGGGAGGGGAGGAGGAGAGAGGAAAATGAATGAATGAAATCAAGGAAGGGGGGGAGGAGGAGGAGGAGAAGGGGGAGGAGGAGGAGGAGGGATGGAAGCGGGTGGGAAATGACAGGCATAGAAAAATGCCTCTCCGGCAGCTGTCTCCAGCTACAAAGGCGCGGCGGCCACGGCATCCTCCTCGTGTGCCTTCTCCATCCCTGGAGTGGAGGGCAAGCCGGAGGAGAGCCCCCTCTTTCCCGGTTGCTGTGGCTCGGCAGCGGCCAGGGCGGCCCCTTCTGCCTGCATCACCCCTCTGCGAAAGGGAGGTTTCTGCTGCTCCTCCAGCCGCCCCTCATTTGCGTAATGTTATGCAGCTGAACTCCGCCTGAACTCTCCTTGCAAAAAAGCTTCACCTCCAAATGACCCACTCGCAGGCCTTCTCCTTCCCAGTGACATCACGGGGGCGCTCCCCTCCTCCTCCTCCTCCTCTTCTCCTCCTGCCAAGGGCTGCCACCGGCATGCCGCCGCCGCCACACCGCACAGCCAAAAGCCAGACCCACCAGCAACAAGGCAGGCGGAGATGCCCGGTTTTCCAGGGGGCTGTGGAGAAGGGGCCAGCCCAGAGAGACAGGGGAAGAAAAGCCTGCTTACATACCCATTAGAAAGGCAGGAAGAAATAAAAGGAATAAAAGATGTACACACACTGAAGCACACACAACCAGACCTGCCAAAGGCTGCGAGTTCAAATTCCACCTGGGCCCAGCGCACCTGCCAGCTAACTAGGCGCTGGAGAAACTAGAAGGTGCTGGGGAAATGTCGATGCTGAAAATGTTTTGAATAATGAAACAGGATAGAAAGCTGCCTCGGTGGCCACTCTGAGCCCTGCAAAGTGGGAAATGCAAAATAAGGGAGGGCAACAATTGCCTTTAGGTAGACCAGCCAGGGTTTGAAATGTAGGTAGCAAGCTTTTAAGTCACACTGGTCTCTTTGCCAGGCTGGTGTTTGAGGAGAAAGGGGGGTTAATACACTTGCAAAAAGGATGTATGTAATTGTTTTTATGTGCTCCAAACTATTTACATACAGTGACTCGCTAACAACCATTCTGTAACCTAGGCCAGAATGTTTATCCCCACAGTACAGAATAGTAGTCTGCTTTTGCCTAAGGACACCTAGTGGATTTAGAGCTGAGCAGAGATTAAAACTGGTGAATTTCCAGCTCACAGTGCATGGTTCTGACCACTATGCGACATCAGTTCACCTGTTTCATTGGCAATGGCTTCTGATTTTAGAAAGTGCAAGACTTCAAAAATGAGAACTCCCAGAATGAAAGGAAAGCGAAAGAGTGAAAAGGAATTTTTAAGTCTGCATGAGAGAGAGAGCAGGGATGCAGAATGTGGCCTCTAGCATAGATTCTAGCAGCCCCTATGGAAAATCACAATCTCATTTAAAAGAAGTAGCAAGTTTCTACTCCTTGCAGCTTTGGAGTTGTATAGACATGTTTGTGACTTTGCGGGCAGAGGACAGCAAAATGTTTGCTCTCCACAGAGCAACATCACGTTCAAGAACACATGCGAGAACAGAAAACCTGCAACATTTCACTAATGCATGCACATTCATGCGAACACCTATTCTCACACCAGTGAATGCTGCCAGATCGACACACAACCATTACATATTTCCAAAAGTCCTCCTCTGCCTGCTGTATGCTATTCAATTACAGTGGTGCCTCGCAAGACGAAAAGAATGCGTTCTGTGATTCTCTTCGTCTAGCGGTTTTTTCGTCTTGCGAGGCTAGCCCATTGACGGATTAGCGGATTAGCGGCTTTTAGCGGCTTATCGGATCAGCTGATAAGCGGCTTAGCGGCTTAGAAAAGGGGGTGGGAGGGGAAAAAACCCCGCAGTAACTCGAAGCAAGCCCATAGGAGATTCGTTTTGCGAAGCACCTCCAAAACGGAAAACTCTTTCGTCTAGTGAGTTTTCCGTCTTGCGAGGCATTCGTCTTGTGGGGCACCACTGTATTTCTTAATAGCTAGGTTTCTGACACCAGGCTGGGGAATTGATGAACCGACTTTTTTCCACTGAAACGAAACTAAAACTTGAAAGCTTCCTAGAAATGTTTAATCTCACAGATCTGCTTGTGCCCCAAATAGAACTGCTACAGCTCAGACAAACCGAGCAACCTTTGGGATCTTGATAGGCAGTTACCAAGAGGGGAAGCGGTTCGCAGTAATCTGGTGTTTGGGCAACCAAGAAAGAATTTTCCCTACTGACAGCTTGGATCCGGTCGTGTGATTTTCAAAAGGGTGGTGTTCCAGAAAAGCGCAACTGTCCCCATAATGTTATCATCTGCTTGCTGCACACTCTTCCAAAAGAAGCAGCATGCGAAATGCAGGCTGCGTTCTAGAGGAGCCATAGTGTTCGCGCATGTGCATTTATGTGCATGCACACTGAGGGCCTGACTGCTTCCCTTCTATGATCTGAGATGATTCACTTCCAGGGCAGGCTTGCTCCCGCAAGGCCTTCCCTGGAGCCTGCAGGGTCCCCACCCCCCTACCCAAACTGGCTTGGAAGAAGCATCCTTCTGCAGTCCATAGAAAAAGTGTGAGGTGTGTGCTTGGTTTCAGCAGCCGGGGTGGGGGGTGGGGGGTAGGATGGTACCCATGCAAATATGCCCACTGGGACAAAGAAGTTGGCGACCCTTGTTCTAGGAACTGGGTGGAAGGTGTGTGTGTGTCAAAAGATCTCTAGGGTGTATGAACTTAAATAAATACATTTGAGACAGTCCCAAAATCTTCCCCAAAGGGAAAGATGAAAACAGTGGCTTAGCTCAGGGACATAGGAAGCTGCATGATGCCAAGTCACATCACTGATGCATCTAGCTCACTATCACCATGGAATAGCTCAGTTGGTAGAGCATGAGAATCGTAATCTTAGGGTTGTGGGTTCGAGCCCCATGTTGGGCATAATATTCCTGCATTGCAGGAGGGGTTGGACTAGATGACCCTTGTGGTACTTTCCAACTCTACAATTCCATGATTCCATTATCTACACCAGCAGAGGCTCTCCGGGGCATTTTTCAGCTTTACCAGTGCTCTATCCCTGAGCCACAGCCTGCCCCTCTTTACAGGGGGCAGACACAATAGATAGATAGACAGACAGACAGACAGACAGATGGCATATGAGAAGATTACAGCAGAATTTAAAGCCACAGCTATACCTATTTTGCAATTCTGCATGGGGTAAAATTTGGTACTGGTCAGGACCTGAGATTCTCCAATTTGATAAAAGCAAGAGCACACAATTCGAGTCTTAAGTCCACGAGCAACGCTTGGTAGCAGTCAGGAGACAAAACATCAGTCTCATCCTGCATGCTCCTTGCTCCCACCCACGACTAGCTTAAGGAAAATAAATTATTCAAAGTAAGAAATTAAAATAATAATGTGCTTAATATGAGCAATTTAGATGGGTTGTCTAAGAATTCAAATTCGAACCACACATTATCAAACATTATCATTGTCATATAATTCAGATATTCACAGCAAAGGGTTTTTGCAGCCCTGTGTATTTATTATTGGCATGGATTTTGAGAGAAGATTTGTCCACAGAACTAGGCACTGATCTGGTCTTCTCTAGAAAAAGAAGAATGCATATCAAGTTTGCATTCCAGGATCACAGATGAATTGTACAAACAAGAGTGGTCTGAGCAGGAGGAGAAAGCCTTCTGGAGTTAAATTAGTGCAACACTTTTGCTCTGTATATATTACATTTTCTACCCACCCAGTACTTTACTCCTCAGCTTCTACACAAATATTCACCTGTTCAGAAATGTCCCAGATACCTTAAAACACAAATTTCCTTTGCTTACTGCTTGCAAGACAGGATCTTTCACAAATCAGGTACATAATTCAGATGACACAGGAAGAGGTGTGGAACGCTCAAGCAAACACAGAAAGCAAAATAGTCCCAGGTGCCTTGAGGAAGTGAGCCAAGCCCTGTGTTTTGGACAACTTTCCTCTCCCCATCAGGTTTTCTTAGCCAATATGATCCACAGAGCAACTCCTTTCCAATGCTAAATGGTATCATCAGGCCCTGAACAAAAGCTGGAACGACAGCATCCTCCCATAGAAAGTTTTCAGAGGTATATATATCTAGGCCACCAAACATCACATATCCAATTATAGCCCCAATGTTTTCCACACAGATTCCTGCATTGCCTTGCACATATTTAAAGATGTGTTCAGAAATTCATCTCCTTCACTCTAGATTTCCATGCATATGGAGGGAACAGAACAAGATCTACATTTGTCTCTTTTTATTCTATTGTAGTTTTTTTTTTACAGAGTAATAGAATTGCAGATTTGAATGGGACCATGAGGATCATCTAACCCAGTAGTTCCCAAACTTGGGTCTCCCAATGGTTGTTGAACTACAACTCCCATCAACCCTAGTTAGCAGGGCCAGTGGTCAAGGATGATGGGAACTGTAGTTCAGAAACAGCTGGGGAGCCAAGTTTGGGAAACACTGATCATTTTAATTTTATTATATTTTACGGTTGGCCTTAATTGTTGTCAGCTGCCGTGGGTAAGCACCAGAAGGTCAGGGTATAAATTTCCATATAAATAAAATATGCTAATATATATATATATATATATATATATTTAAAATGCTTGCAGATTCAGAGGGACAGAGAAAGCTGTTTTATTACAACAATACCCAGTCAGACTACAGTGGTACCTCAGGTTAAGTACTTAATTCGTTCCAGAGGTCCGTACTCCAGGATTCCAGACAGTTCTCTCCCAGTCTTACTTGGGAGATGCTGGGGACTGAATCTGGGACCTTCTCAATGCAAAGCAGACGCTCTCCCACTAAACAGTCCTTCCCCAAATCATGACAGGGACTAAGTCACATGATGGTACCCTGAATGGTCCACCATTATGATAGCCCATTCAGGTTCTCAGCATGTGACTTAGCCCCTGCCATTTGGTTCACGTATATATCTAAAACGTCCCACAAATGTTTGACTATGTATCTCTGGATAGTGCTATATGCAGGCCTTGATATGTGCCATGCTCAACAAGGCTCAGCCCTGTTTTAAATGCCAAGGTGAAACCCAGGATCATAGGAGAACAGAATAGATGAAAACGCCACTCAGCGCACGCAGAGTACACCTTCCTCAACAATAACAAGAGAACGCCCACGAATCAGGGAAACAGAGGGGTGGCTAAATTTGAGAATGGCTTTCAAGGATAGAAGCATACATTTCCCCTAGAAATTAAGCACTGGGTTTATATAGGATGATGGGCAGCTGTTAAGCCATCCTGTCAAGAACTCAGGGATTCGCATCAAGAGGCAGGCTGGATAGAAGAGGATCACACTTTCTTATCACTTTCAAACTCAAAAGAAACCCAAGTTGGATGTTTAAACAACAACAAAAACACAGCTAGAAAATAACAGCCATTCCTCATCACTGATAAGGAGACTCCCCAGGGCTTTCTGTCAAAAGCTACTTGATGCAATGTGGAAGCACTTATAAAACAGCCCTACAAATGTGCGGCAAGCGCACCCACACACAAACACAACCCCCCCCAAACTCTTTCTAATCAAAACTTCAAGGCTTGAGATCTCCCCCCCCCTCCAACACATTCCCCTACCCCCCAACCCCAATCTTCTTTCAAGAGAGAAGTGCTTGCATGAGATATACAACCCGGGTTTGGGGGGGGGGGTTGCTGCTGTTTATGGTAAGCACTGTTAAGAAAATGCCTGGGAAGAGGGCACTTTGGTGCTATTTTCTGTCTCTGACAGGACAATGCCATTCTGGTAAAACAGTAACAGGTAAATAAATAGGGAGCAATTCAGGCCTTTGAAAGCCCTGTCATCCCTTCTCAAAAAAGACCCTTAAAAAGGTGATAAGGTCAGGGATCAACCCCCACCCACTATAAAATACATTCAAAACCATCCCCGCCCCGCCCCACCTCTGGCTTTCACCCCCTGGATGTTTTGAAAGGGCTCCTTACCCATATTTTTTTAGCACTGGAAACACTGAAATAAGCCTGCATTTTGAGCCCCAAATGCATCTCTACTCAAAGGAGTTTGAATGGTTCCACTGGACCTTGGACTTCCAAATCAGCACATTAATTTCAGGTTAGGGACCGAGGCCGTGTTCACTGCAGAGGGGGCGATGGTGGGATATTTCTGCTTAATAAATGCTTTAACAACAGCACCCCACCCCACAAGGTAAGGTGAAGGAACAGCAGGCATACAAGGTCTTCTTTGGTGTGTGTGGGGGCGTATCCCCACCCCCTCACCAAAAGAACCTTCCCTTTTATATTTAAAATTACAGTGGGGGGGGGGGACATTCTAAAGAACAAAATTTTTTGCAGAATTGGAGCTCACAATATCTGTTTAAATCCAGTACCAAAAAAATGAGAGAAAGAGAGTGGGGAAAGGGGGGAGGGACTAATAAGGTTGATTACATTAATCAAATTAATGATAATATACGCAATTCTACAATATGATTTAGAAATCTATTATACTAGTATATTAAAAAAGGTTCTTAGCTGTCATAAAAAAGTCATTAGTTTAAACTCTTAATGTAGACAATTAAAATACTTCAATTTGTTCATTTCCATCACAAATTCTATTGAGCCATGGAATAATTGGCTTTTACACACACACACACACACACACACACAGACAGACACACACACTTGATTAACATGGGGTTCTGCTTAAAGTGGAATATGCACCTGCTCTCTTTAATCGTGCATCATGGGACCGCAGAGTAAGGCCCATCCTGGCTTGTAAACCTTCTCTAAAAATCAGAGGACAGGGAGAGCTCTTACCCTTACAAGACTTAACTAAATGCAATCTCTCTCTCTCTCTCTCTCTCTCTGTATTCCTGTACTTACAGCATGTGTGAACGGAGCAACAGCAAGAGTGTTGCCCTTAAATAACCCCAATGGAAATACCCCACCAGGAATGTGTAGATGCAGCCTAAGGTCAATAATGAGCTCAGCTGGTTCAGCATGTGACACTTAATCTCGGGGTCCTGGGTTTGAGCCCCACATAGACAAAAGATTCCTACATTGCAGGAGATTGGACTAGATGACCCTCGTGGTCCTTGCTAACCCTACAATTCTATGATTCTATACGGGCACCAAGACTGCAGATTTTTAAAGGATAAATGAATAAACCCTATCTAATATGTGCTCTTCTTTGGTCCTTCAAAATGTGTAGAGTCTGATGCGCAATTTGATGGGGACTGAAATCTTATTTTCAGAGATTGAGTTTTCAAACCTGCCTCCCACCCTGCCAGAAATTGGTGGTTTGCATGTGCATGTGTGCGCTCCATGCGCTCCAGAGAAAAAAGCTCAGTGGGGCCTGTTTAAATAATAATAGAAAGTCAGAGGCTCTGCTTAGCCAGCAGCTTTTCGAACAAAAGCCCCCAGTACTTCCTGTAGGGAACATGACAAATGTCTGTTTTGACTCATTTAGTAAGAGACTGCGATGAAAGAGAAAGGGAGGGAAAAGGCAAAGAAAGAAAAAGAGCATAAGAAAGAGGGGGGAAAGATCACAAGTCAGAGAGAGAGAGAGAGATTAAATATGGGAGGAGAGCGAAGATACGCATGAGAAAAGAACAACACAGAGATATGTATGAGAAGGGGGGGGGGCACATAAATAAAAAAAGAGAAAGGAAGAGGAAGAGGAGAAGAGCCAAAACAAGAGCAGAGAAAAGTAGATGTGAGAAGAGGAGAAATAATAGAATATACCAAAACGAAGAGGGGTGTGGGTGCTGATTATATGAAAGGAGAAGGAACAATGAGAAAAGATGAGACAACAGATAAATAGGAGAGAAAATAAATAAAACGAGCAATGCTGAGAAACCTACTAACTGCTAGCCCTGCTGTTAAAACGATGGGCAAAGTCCAGCCAAAGTTAAGCACTTTTAAGACCCCTTGTTTACAATGGAAGAGAACTATGCTCACGCTTAAATTTCTCCACTGAAATGAGTAGGAATTCAGGGTCTTAACTACGGCTTCCAACACAGCCATCTTCCCAGGAAGGACGAATACCAAGTGCCTCGCTTGGAAGTCCATTTCAGCTACCGGTTCCCCCAGCCCAGTGCTTCCATCCAGCACCACCTTCAAGAGCCAGCAAGACAAAGACAGCTTGCACGCAAATTGCATCCTCCCCTATGTGTGAGACTGTGAAGACATATGAATTTGTGGGTCTGTCCGTCCCGTCCCCCCGTCCCCCGCATGCATCCAGGGACGCACTGGTAGATGCATTAAGTAATCATAACACCAACCAGCAATGAGGAAAGGATGGAGAGTGGTGCTTGACTTGGCTTCAATCTTGGACTGTGTCTAGTCTTGGCTGCCCTCGTTTTAAACAGGCACGAGGACAAACGAGGAGGTACGGTACACACAAGCGAAAACACGTAGAGAGCATTCTCTTCTAATTACTATCCCTTCTGCAGTTGTCATCAGGGCAGCTAATACAGGAGTGCATCAAGGGGTGTACTTGGTCGCTTGAGCTGAGTAGCAATTGCCTCTGGTTAACTGAGCAAGCGGAGGGTAAAATTTTGGATTGGGGACAGGGAATACAGTTGTACCTTGGTTCTCAAACTTAGTCCGTTCTGGAAGTCCGTTCCAAAACCAAAGCGTTCCAAAACCAAGGTGTGCTTTCGCATAGAAAGTAATGCAAAAAGAATTAATCCGTTCCAGACTTTTAAAAACAATCCCTAAAACAGCAATTTAACAAGAATTTTACTATCTAACAAAACCATTAATCCATAAAATGAAAGCAATAATCAATGTACTGTACTATAAAATAAATAAGACAGTATTGTAAATGATTAAAATTATTATTTTTTTCTTACCTGCACTGATGATAGTCATTATTTGGATGGGAGGCTTTTATCCATTTCTGCAGTCACACAATCAATCAATCAATCAATCAATAGCTGAACTAGGTTCCACACAGTCACAAAAACTAATTAATTGAAAAAGCCTCAAAAACAAAAGCACCAAACTTAATCAGTTCCAGAAGTCCATTTGACTTCTGAAACGTTCAAAAACCAAGGCACAGCTTCTGATTGGTGCAGGTGCCCCGGAAACAATAGCTGACAGCCGCATTGGATGTTCAGCTTCCGAAAAACATTCGAAAACCGCAACACTTACTTCTGGGTTTTCTGAGTTTGAGAACCAAGGCGTTTGAGAACCAAGGTACCACTGTACTGGGTTGGAACAAGAATAATAATAATAATAATATAATAATAATAATAATAATAATAATTTTTTTTATTTATATCCCGCCCTCCCCAGCCGAAGCCGGGCTCAGGGCGGCTAACAATAAAACAGTACAACAGTACAAGAGCAAGTCAGTCACTGAAATCCATGGAACAAGAGTCATGACTGACCTAAGCCTTGGCGCTTTCAGTGGAACTAGAACATGGCTAACTTGCTCTGAATCCAGTCTACTGTATTTAGGAAATGGGTTAATGACCTGGAGCAGGCATCCCCAAACTCAGCCCTCCAGATGTTTTGGGACTACAATTCCCATCTTCCCACTGGTCCTGTTAGCTAGGGATGATGGAGGATGTGGACTTTCGCCTTGGGACCAAGGTCAGTTCCTTGAACAAAAGCTAGGAATCTGAACCATAGCAGGCAAAAGGTACTAATCTATTGGCAAAGCAAGGGCAGAAAGCCTTTATACCTGACCTGTCCAATTCAGCGGTCTCATACCACCTACCCAACTACGGGGTGGGGTGTGGGGTGGGATTTTGAACAGTCTTATAAAAAAAAATCATTCCTTCTGTGCATGAAGCTTGAGCATGCACAGTCACTGGAAGCTGAACTTGGCAGAGCCTTGCAAGCGTGAAATTAGCAAAGCAGGAAGTAGGCTAGACTAGAAACACTCTCCCTGGCGTGTTAGCTTTCTACTTGCGGGGAGTTAATTATCATATGGCACTTTAGCCTTCACCTGCAAGCCAAAGTGGTACAGTTCCCTCTACTGCATCACTCTGCTACACATGTACAGCAGATCACACTCCGGTTGGGGAAAGTGGCACAATGTGGTCGCATCAGCACCGCAACATCCATATAACTCAGGTCAGCAAGACGGTTGTGACACTGCTGCAGCTGTGTCTCCTAGACAGACATGTCCCACAAATGGCTGGTTCCAACTCACTGCTCAAGGTGGGTTGAGGTGGCTTGTTGAGCAGAAGACAGAAGCCTTGGGTTTAGGACCTTGAAAAGCCCACTTCAAACCCCACCTTAATTGTAAGATACATAGGGCAGCCCTATGGACAAGCAACGAACCCTTAGCCTAACCTACTGCACAGGGTGAATACAAAAATAAGAATTATATATGGAAAGGGTTATAGAAATTATGATGATGGAGTTGGACAATTATTGCAAAAGTTTCCCAAATGAGAAGGGACAGCGGGACTGCTTCCACACAAGGGCTCACATTAATCTAAGGAGAGGTACTTCAAGGGCATTTTAGCGCACGACAGTGAATGGCACCTTTGAGCCTCTCTCCTGCTATTTGTGAGGATGTGTGAATATTTTTAACACCAAGGAGAAAACCGTGGGAGACAGGCATTTTCAGATCATGTGTATCTCCGAGCCAATGTGGGTATTAGTATCAACTTTATGGTTGCAGGAAATGCAAGAAGAAGAATTTATTTTTTTGCAGGGTGGGGACGAAATCCTAACTCTTGTGCTGTGTTCACCAATTGAGGAGTCCAAATGATGCCAGAGTAGAAATATCGCTATTCCTACACAGGTTGTTGTTGGTACACAGTTGGTACTAGAGGACAAAACCAAGAAGCAGAACCAATGAGATACAGCAACGTCCCAGAGGCTCAGGAAGACTACTACGTTGCTCAAGCAAAGCTCAATGGAAAAGGGAAGCCTTTCTGCCCAATAAGATCCAATGGCCAGCCTGGGTGTGCAGCAGGCCAGCAGGCTGCCTCTAAGAGTTCCATGATCCACCACATGGGGCAGTCACACACAGCTTCAACAGTTGCTGACCAGGAGCAGCAATCACAACCACCACCATTTGCCCTCTTGCTATGGTAGCATGAGGGAGAGGGCTCCATGCTACCTGAGAGAAAGGGACGGTGGCCATCACCGCTCATTCACTGGGGGCACCTGCCAGAGGATATCTTGCTAAGGGTCTCCATCAAACTTGGGAGTCAGATCTGCTCTGAGTCAAAAGAAAGGGTTGCATGCATTTATTTAAAAAAAAAAGCTTTCCAAAAACAGTCACTCACGGTTAGCAATAGGATGTAGAGATCACAGAACTGAATTCTTGGTGCAGCATTCCTACTTGTTTATTTAAAGCAGAGAGCACAACACACATCAGTCAGGGCTTCGCCATTCCCTCAAAAAACACCTTGTCCAACACATTCAAATAGCCTCAGACTCCTTTTTCTTTTTTAAACAAAAAACAAAACAAAAAACCCCTGCTCTCTGGGGGTCTCATAACACTAATCCCTCTAAAAGCATCTTTATAGGTCACATCATAGGGAGTGAAAAATAAACTGAGCCCCCTATTATTGAGGAAAACAATATAAGGGTGAAAATGGGTGGGTGGGGGGCTAAGCATGAAGAGAATACTGTGCTCTGGATAACTTTTTAATCTTGCCAATTTCAAAGCTAATTTTTTAGAGGAGAACCAAAGTCTCCTACTCACAACGGATAAAACAAACCCATGCTTAGCCAACACCAGGTGTGACTGCAGAATATTATAATTGTTTTTACAGTCAGCTAATAAATGCCAGGAAACGGATAAGTTAAAATAAAAGGGCCTGCCGCACACTGACGTTTCAGCAGGGTACCAAAACCAACTTCAGCCCTTAAGATCCGAGAGCAGAGATTATATTCTCTATGCCCAAGCCCACATCATGAGGGAGGATTAAGGAAATCAGGAGCAATTTAACAGCTTCCTATAGGGGAGGTAAGAGACTGTAGCCTCCAGCCATGCAAGTCCACCATTAGTGCTCACCTGGTCTAGGCTATGGCTATACCTGAATCCAGACACAGAAGGGATTTTCTCTGAGCCAGGATCCCCAAGATTGCTTGTTGAGAGTCTGAAGTACATCACACAGAAAGTACTGTTCTGTTGACCAAGCAAGAGAGGAAGGAAGCTCGGTCTTCCAGTGTTTACATCAGACTCTGCAGATCCAGAAGCCTCAAATTACCTGTTTAGCACAGAGGCAGGTGTTGCACACCTCTGTATTCTCTTTGGTGCTTGACATACGAGTCCCCCATTAGGCCAGCATCAAGCTCTAGAATCCCTGATCCAGCCATTGGGGCATTTATGAGCCACTGTGGGGGGAAAGGGGGGCAAGAGGAGACATTGCCACCCCTCATAGGTTGAGAGAGCACATGAGGGTGTGGTAGGGCCCGTGAGAAGGGGATAATACACATGGGGGTCTTTTTTTTTTTAGCCGGATTTCACCTCTTGGATGGGCGCCATTGCCATTCTAATAGTACAAGGGAGACATTCATGGTGGGTTCCTTCCAGCACCTCTTTTTCTAGAAAAAACTGCACTGCCTACAGGTGTGTGTCGTTATGTGCCTACAGACCCTTCACACAGCTGCCGAAATGTGCAGACAGCAGGGCGCATGTCTGGTGTGCATGTCAGCAATGGCTTGCCCCATCCTATTATGTGGTTTCAGTGTATGCAGAGGGTCATCTGATGCTTCCTAATGGAAGGCTTTATGCATGGTCACAGGTTACTGCTGGCAAGTCTTCCATGGAGATACAAGCGTGGAAGGTAACCTCTTAAAGGGCTACTGCATGAATTCCAGTCATCTGAATCCATCCGTAGAGAAAACACTCTCAGCAGCTAAGAGACTTTGATTGGGTTGGCTAAGCAGGAACGAGGAAGTCATGCAATGGGCATTGCTTTTAACTGGGTGTACTGGACCACTGGTGGTGTCGTTCAGGTCTGAGGTCTCCAGCTAGGGCATTTACGTAATAGCAAAAGATGGGCGTATTTCTCAATAGATTGTGCTAACAGAAGACTCGGAGTTGGGATGCTTTAACCTTTCATTCCCCAGAAAAGGTGGTGGTGTCTTTAAGTCAGAGAAAGTGCCCACTTTGCGTGCTCAGGGGCACTCTCGCCCTCCAGAGAACAATGAGGGTAAAATAGGCACATTATGGAGGAATGCCTATTTCAAGACTTTTAAAGCACTGGGTCATGTGTATCTCTCCCGAGCATCTTACCCAAATACTATCCCCATCCCTTCTGGGACTAAAAATTATTCTAACTAACTCCCTGACCCAAAATTAAATCAGAAAATTCATGAGTGCCTGGCTACTGGTTTGCAACTGGGGGAACTGGGGAATCCCTTCAGTTTCACTAATCTCCCATCAGCTAGATTACCACAAAACCCTGTAATGCTCAGCTAAGCCGAGCTGCAGGAGTTCAGTTCCCAGGATCTCAGCTGCCCTACATCTGCTCAGAACCCCCTTTTCATGTTGTCATTTAATCACTCTGGAATCCATATAAAGCGTCTGGAGGAATTTGTATGCTTCCTCCCCCCCAACCTATAAAGCTTGGGAACCTGAAGAGGGGAGGCAAGGGAGGGGATCTGTTCAGTCCCACCACTCTCCTCCTCTCCTTGCTGCAAAAAAAACACAACACACACAAACACACGCACACACAAGCCTCCAACAACTCCCCCCAAACCAAAGATAAAAGTATTTCGAGCTTTCCATTTAAGATTTAAAACTAGGGCAAAGTCAAAATCCTGACCCCGGATGTGTGAAACGCAGGAGGGGAAGCTTCCCTCCAATTCGCTCTGGGCTTTTAGTCAACCAAGGTCGTTGCAGCAAAAAAAAATATACAGAAAATAAAAAAGCATGAAAGGAGAGAATGGCTGGGTGGAGGCAGTTGGAGCTGGAGCAGCAGTGTGGGGTGGGGGGAGGAAGAAGAGCATGAGAGAGAGAGAGAGAGAGAGAGAGAGAGAGAGAGAGAGAGAGAGGCAGGCGGGCAGGGAGATCTCTCTCTCTTTCATATAAGTGCCTAGCAATCATACAAGCTAAGCTCGAATTGCCAGTTCAGAGCCAAAGATCTCAATCTGTTGTCGGTGCTCTGTGTCCTAAAGCTCGCATGTTGGGAGGAAAGGCAGCGGCAACAGGAGCCAACAACAGATAGGCGAAATTTGTTTTCTAGAGATCAGCCGGCCAGGTGAGGGTTCCATGCTGAATGAAGGGCCTTTGAGTGGCAATCAAGGTGCCATCGCCATGGCCTGCAAAGCTTGGGAGACGCTGAAATCTACAGGCTGGCTCGTACACATGCATTTGTTGCTTGGTGGCTGTCAACATCAAGCAATGACCTGCACATGCATGTCTTCTGACACAGGCCTAATACGCACCAGAAAGAAGTTTGTACAGAAAGAAGTTCCATACCATCTCCAAACACAATGCTTTTCAGCCGGGTCCATTCACACATTCAGCTGTTAGTCACCAAGCGTGTGAACCCAGCTTGGGAATCCGTCAACTTTTTTTTTAATAAAAAGATGCCAAATCTCTTTAGAATCAATGTCTCTCCGGCCCCCCCTCACCCCAGTGCATCTCCAAGGTATGTGTTTGATTTAGATGCCTCCAATTTAAAATCCCTTTGGAGATGGCCTCTTTCCCTCCATCTCATGAAAATGTTTCCCCAAATTGCCTAAGAAACACTCTCTTGAACAATACCATCTGTTGGGAGAGATGAGCGGTGTAGAAAAAAATTCTCTGCTGCGTCTCACTTCCCCAAATGATGGCAAATTTTGGACCCTTGTGTTAAAACTCCATTTTTTTACAGATCTGGAGCAAGCAATGGGCCTGGAAAAGAGGCAGGATACAACTCATTTGCACTCAATGTGCATGTTATCCATTAACCTTTGTGCCCACTGAGACTTACACAGTACAGTGGTACCTCGGGTTAAGAACTTAATTCGTTCTGGAGGTCCGTTCTTAACCTGAAACTGTTCTTAACCTGAGGTACCAATTTAGCTAATGGGGCCTCCCGCTGCCGCGTGATTTCTGTTCTCCTCCTGAAGCAAAGTTCTTAACCCGAGGTACTATTTCTGGCTTAGCAGAGTCTGTAACCTGAAGCGTCTGTAACCTGAAGCGTCTGTAACCCGAGGTACCACTGTATTCCCAATTGAATTGTATATATAGAACTTAAAAATGCAAAAACTGCTTTTCTGTCCACCCGTCCCTGCAGTTCTGGTGGGCTACCGATACCCTGCACTCCCTCACAATCAGAGATAGGCCCACACTATCAAGACAGATACAGTGGTACCTTGGGTTACATACGCTTCAGGTTACAGACTCCGCTAACCCAGAAATAGTGCTTCAGGTTAAGAACTTTGCTTGAGGATGAGAACAGAAATTGTGCTCTGGCGGCGCGGCAGCAGCAGGAGGCCCCATTAGCTAAAGTGGTCTTCAAGTTAAGAACAGTTTCAGGTTAAGTACGGACCTCCGGAACGAATTATGTACTTAACCCAAGGTGCCACTGTAAATACATGCAGATGAACAAGCTGCACAAGTCCTACCCAAGCATTTACAAAGTACATCGGATCTCTTGAGTCATTGGTAGGATCACCATTCCCATTTTACACATGGAGGAACTGAAACAGAGACTTGTGGCTGCATTAAGTTAATGCTCAGGGAGAATATCGAGCACGCTCTACTTAAGAATGCAGAAATATCTAAAACAGAGGGCGGGCAGGAATTGCAATTGCTCCTTGGATACTTCCACTGGGTTTGGACGTTTTTCCAGATTCAGGGAAGGGATGCAGCTCAGTGCTAGAGCATGTGCTTTGCATGCATGCATGAGGTCTAAGGTTCAATCCCTGGCATTTCCAAGTGGGACTAAGAACGACTCCTGCCTGAAACCCTGGAGAACCACAGCCAGTCCATGTAGACAGTACTGAACCAGATGGATGCACCATCCAATTCTGTATAAAACACACAGCTTCCTGTTTTTATAAAGACACTCTGGTGTGTTTTTTAATTGTTCTAAACATTGTACCACCACCAAAAATGTCTCAATAAAGCCCTCAGAGGGCCTTGAGATGTCCTGTGTCTCAGACCTGAACCTCCATCCAGCCCAAAAGAGTGGTGTTGACACCAAGGATTCCAGACACTTTCCCCCAAGGAATATTCACACTGCTCCAAGGAGAGCAAAAGAAAACTCCAGTCGGCATTTATCACAACGAAAACAGCTAACTTCGCAAAACCAAAGGCTTCAAGTCACCACAATTCACCCCCGATAAGAGGCCGTTCCAATGATTTCATACACCAAGAGGGAAAATAAAGGACAGCGATTCTCTTTGTGCAGATCTAAAGGAAATGTTCCTCATCCGGATAGATCCATCCTTGCTACACACCCTGCCTGGGATAAATATTTAACTAAAAGTAGGACCTGGTCAGCAAATGCATGGTGGTACCTCTTCAAGCAATGCATTGTGGGGGCTATTGTCATGTACAATTCATCTCCTCCTCTTTCTTTTCCCTATGCATTTTTTTTTTAGAAGAAGAAGAAAACCCAGAATGGTCTGATGAAATATTTTGGCTTTTGTTCCAGGGACTCTCCCCTCCTGCCGCTTCCGTCAGCCTCCCCTCTCTCCCTCCCCCTTATTCCACCCCACCCCACACACAAAAAAGAGAGAAACTCATTTATCCAATTCGGCAAGCCCCCCTTTTTTAAAAGGCGAACGAATTCCAAGCTGAGAATCGCGAGGTCGTCCTGTACCACCAGCCGCTGACAGAATGATAAAAAGCTACCCTTCTATTAATGGGTATTTCCCATCCGCTCAGCAACCCAGCTGGGGAAGACCAGCTATAATTAATCTTTAACTCTGCGTCAAAAGGGAGAAAAGCAGGTGAAGGGGGGGTGGCAGAGGAGAAAAGGGTGGAAATCAAGAGCAGAGGGAAACCTACCACCGATTTGCACCCGCTCTAGGGGAAAGTTAAGGGAAAAAATGCAGAATGTGGTTTTGCAATACTAAGGCAGAACGACTGGGTATGTACGTGTTTTTCCCTCAAGGTTTTTTTTTAAAGTCTATATACTTCAGTACCAATTCGCAAGCAAATTAGCTAATCAGAGGGTCTTTAAGAATAAGCCCCTATTTCAGATGGCAGAAATCCAAGGCTTAGGAATATACAAAACTAAGGCCACTTTTGTACAAGGACACACACAAAAGACAAATAAATGGCTTTTCTAACTTTCGGTGCCTACGCTGACATCGCATCACTGCAAGTGCAAATGTTAATTCTCTCTGAGAAGCGTCAACTTTTAAAGTGCCTGCAATGTTGTGCGTCATTTATCTCCCCCACCCCTGTGCAAGGCGAGCGTGGACACCATATTCTTCCATGGCAAAGGTTGCCATTGTCAATGGATGATGCTCACCTTTAAGCCTGCATCGCTTCACAGAACAAGGAAAACACGCTACCACTGAATCATTTGGATTAAAACAGCCGCTTTCCAAGAAATGAATCACCCCGCTTCAAAATGGCCATTCTCCTGAGTCATGAACCCCTTCAGCTATACTGGAATAGTTTACCTAGGGAGGCTCACTGGAGTCAGAACCTTGGAAGCTTTTTAAAAGGATCCAAGCTAAAAAGTATTTGTTGTCATTGTTACTTGGCTGACTGGCTCTAAGACTTCATGGTTCGAGGCTGCAATTTGACAAGTTAAGAATATGTTTTTACTTACTGCTAATAAGGTTTGTTATTGCTAGCATTTTTTATATTATTATTATGTATGAGCTTAGTTGCCTTGGATTTCAAAAGGAGCGGAGTATATAGAATTTTTAAGAGCCGGCAAATCTTGCGGATTTCAAGATAATGATCCTCACCCCTGGCTGTGTTCCGTGCAGGACTTGTAAACACAACCCCATTGCCACATATCCTAGGGGGCGGTAGGTAAGATGGAAAGGGAAGCACCTGAGCATCTCCAACATTATGCAAACATTGTTTCAGGTAAGAGGACTAAACGTTGTGTTTTTTAAAAATAAGAATAAACGTCATGTTTCTGAGACCACTGAGGTCTGCCACAGACAATCATGTTCACATAACTGACTGCCAGGATTCCCAAAGAGGGTTTGGTTGTGATGACCACTTTGAGTCATGTGTGCAACCAAGAGTCTTCTGTTCCCTCCAAGAAAGTATAAAGGTAATTGTCAGGGGCCTGGAACGCCAAAAGCCCGATCTATGCCACTCCACAGAAATGGAGAAGGACCTGGGACAGCTGGGAGGAGGTCGAGAGTGGCAGAGGGTTGCACTGGTGAAGAATCACTACATCTGGAGAGCTACAAAAGATCTAAGAGCAGGTACAGAATGCCTGCAAAACTAGTCGAGCTCTGTTGGGTTTAGCCAAATAGCAACCTTAGAGTCCGCTACACTTTCACTCTTGCTTCTTCCTTCCATTGTTGGGTTGGGGAGATAGTGGCTGGCACCACAGCAGCTTCCAGGGGATTTTGCAAGTGCTGTAAGTGTGAAATGAAGAGAATGGAGGGTGTTGACAGCAAAAAAGAAATCAGGGGTGCGGACAGAAAGCGTTAATGGACTGTGCTGCAAATGACCCCCAAGGAAAAGGGGGGGGAGTGTTGATGGGGTGGGTGGGCACAAAAGGAAAGCAGACTGCTAGAAATGTTTTATTTGCCTTCTTTTTTTCCTAGTCTTCTATTTTGGAGGGAAAAGATGTAAGGAGCCAAACAAATGCCCAGGGTTACATATGCTGTGATTCTACCATTGCATGGAATTTGTGTGCAAAAGCCAGCACACTGAGAATCTCAGCTTTCATTCCCGTGTTTTCTGTTTCTTGCTTTTCTTTTTTTTTAAAAAAGAAGCAGCTATATAGCCTTGGTGTAAATCAAGGGCTACCAGCCGTGATGAAAGCTATGGTGTACCTCCATGGATGGTGGCAGCATTGCTTCTGAATACCAGCAGCAGCTGAAAGCCAGAAGCAGAGCGTGCTCTTGCGCTCGGATCCTGCTTACGGCTTTCCCACAGGCACCTAAGCTGGCCACAGTGAGAACAGGATGCTGGACTAATGGGCCACTGGCCTGATCCAGCAGCCTCTTCTTATCTTCTTATAAAGGTAAAGGTAAAGGGACCCCTGACCATTAGGTCCAGTCGTGGCTGACTCTGGGGTTGCGGCGCTCATCTTGCTTTATTGGCCGAGGGAGCCGGCGTACAGCTTCCGGGTCATGTGGCCAGCATGACTAAGCCGCTTCTGGCGAACCAGAGCAGCGCACGGAAACGCCGTTTACCTTCCCGCCGAAGCAGTACCTATTTATCTACTTGCACTTGACGTGCTTTCGAACTGCTAGGTTGGCAGGAGCAGGGACTGAGCAACGGGAGCTCACCCCGTCGCAGGGATTCGAACCGCCAACCTTCTGATCGGCAAGTCCTAGGCTCTGTTGTTTAACCCACAGCGCCACCCGCGTCCCTTATCTTCTTATGGTGTCCTCCAAATGCTTTGATACAGGCTGGGTACTTGTAGTCCAAAACATGGAGTGGGTAGCAAATTGAGGGTGGCTGTTCTAGTATTCAAAGGGAAGGGAGGAAGTGGTTCAGCCTCACCTGGAGAGAATCTCAGAAGCCAGAGGCAAGGTCTGAGCTGGAGTTCTGGTGGGTCAGAGTGCAGCAGGGAATGCTTCTAGCTGCCACCATAAAACCAATATGCAGAACACGTACTAATCCTTTGAGGGGGCAAGCAGCAGCTGGCTAGCCTGCCCCACAATTTAAACCACTAGTAAACGCACATCTCTATGGTAATGGTGTGCATGTGCCCGTACACAGGTAATAGAACCACGAGACAAAGTTTATGTTCTCACCATCTTTCCCCACAGTCTGTTCCTGCAGAAGTGGAGCATGATGCTGTAGGGTTCCTGAAAACCAGCTGCTGGGGTTCGTGAGCAGAAAGAGTGCTGTGGGTTTCACAGAGGGATCCGGTTGATCGCTATGAGAACAGAATGCTGGACTAGCTGGGCATTTATCTGATCCAGCAGGGCTCTTATGTTCTCTCATCCCTCTCCCTCCTTTCTAGAATCAGACATCACTGTCAATAGGAGAACTGAAGATTCTGAGACCTCCACTTTCCCCCTTTTTAAGCAGGGATGTAGCCAGAAATATTGGTTTTATAAACATATCCTGGAATTTAGTCCTCTCCTTTCTCTTGGACCAGGGATGCCCAAACTTGGCCCTCCAGATGTTTTGGGACTACAATTCCCATCACCCCTGACCGCTGGTCCTGTTAGCTGGGGATGACGGGAGTTGTAGTCCACAAACAGCTGGGGGGCCAAGTTTGGCCATCACTGTCTTAGACACATATATCCAGTATAAGATGACACACTCCTAAGTATGAAGGAAGGTTAAGGTTTTCCCTTTTTAAAAGAAAAGGATAAGTCTGAAGTCGCCAGCTGGATAGCTCAGAGCATGGTGCTGATAATGCCACGGTTGCAGGTTTGATCCCTGTGTAGGACAGCTGCATATTTCTGCATTGCAGGGGGTTGGACCAGATGATCCTCAGGGTCCCTTCTAACTCTGCAATTCTATGATTGTCAAGTGTCAAACTCCCTGGTGTTTAACCCTTGTACCTTTAATGTGGGAAGGAGAAGATGGTCAGGGACTTTGCAATAAGCGCAACACAAAACCGGACTTTGTCAGCATACGGCCGGCTACAGCCTTGCATCTAACCACTAGTTCCAGCTCCTCCACCGGTTATTTGAACAAGTGTGTGTGAAGGGAATTCTAGGTACGCTTCGGTTCTGCCAGGCTGCACCCAGAAGCTAGTGTGGCTCTAGAAATGCCTCCTTTGCTCCCCCTACAAGATGGTTCCACAAATGCTCCCTGTGCATCTCTCGCCCAATTCCATCCTTAATTAAGAGGCAAACATTTCCCCCCCTACCCCCTTTTCATTTCTCTTTGCCCAGCAACAATCATGCAATGCATGGGAGGTCCTGAATAATGGACGCTCAGTTCACGGCACTCTCTAAGCCATGTAAGAGAGTGAGAGAGATGAATATTTTATCGGCCACGCTTGGCTGGACCCCTTCTGCTGTGGCAAGAAAACAGTCGTGGCAGGGAACAGAGGAGGGAGGCAGGCTGGCTGGCTTGGAGGGGGGAAGGTGGGGAGAGAACTACACGTAATCCAGTTGATGGAGGAAGGCATGGTGCCTACTCACTTAGCAGAAATGGGAAGGATTTGGGGCTTGACACACCCAGGGCCGGCTCTACCGTTAAGCAGGGCCAGATGTCTTGCCTCAAGAGGCGGATCTTAAGAATGCAGAACGAGCCTTCTGGATTAAACCAAAAGATCCACTTAATCCAGCAGGCAACCAGGTTTGCCTGAGACGTTGACAAAAAGGCGACAGATTTGTCAGCTATTTAAAAAGCAATATATTTTTACTGCTGGAAATGGGGAAAGGTACCTTTGATTTTCTGCCCTGCACCCAGAATGAGGTTAGATGCAGTTAGTGTGATAGAGCAAAGGATCTGGGTAGCTCAAGAAATCCTGAATTCAAACACCAGAACTAGAAGGTGATTAGATTTTGGGGGGTGGGGGGGTTATTCACTGCATGCCACCTTTCTGCCAAGGCACCCAAAATGGTTTACAACTGTAAACTTAACAAATAAATGGTATAAAATGTAGAGCAGCAGAGCCCTCTCTCAAGGTGACCAATGGTCTCCTGAAATTCTCCACTCTTTATTTCTTGGCTGAGAAGTTGGTGAAGGAAACCATTCCCCTAATTTTATCCAAGGAGAGGATAAATTCTCTAACAGCTTCTCAGGGACAGGGCTCACCATTAGGAGTACAGTGGTACCTCGGTTCTTGAACTTAATCCATACCTGGAGTCCATTGGACTCCTGAAACCATTCAAAAACGAAGGCGCGGCTTCCAACTGGCTGCAGGAGCTGCACTCAATAGGAAGCCATGTTGGATGTACAGCTTCCGAAAAACGTTCACAAACCGGAACATTTACTTCCGGGTTTGTGGCATTTGGGAGCCGATTTGTTCGACAACTAAACTGTTCGGGAACCAAGGCACCACTGTATTTTCAACAAGGCTTTCTTTCCCGCCTAAGCCACACACAGACATTCATAGCAACTGGCGGCAGCAGTAACTGCGTTGAGAGCCTGGCCATCGTTTTGCCGCCATTATTTTCCACTAAGGGGAAACAGAGGCTGCTGCAAAGAAGTGAGACCAGTCCACAGTTTAGTTGAGAGGCTTGAAAAGGCCTTTTCTCTTGTCTTCACCAACTTTACTTTCAAAGGGCCTAAGAAACTAATGCCAGGTCTTCAGCAGGTTCATCCAGCCAGTTGCCAGGGGGGCCTTTCAGTGGATGGGGCTTTTGCTTTTGAAAAAAATAAAGGGAGAGAAATTAAAAACAATAAAAAGTGAGTAATAAGAAGAGAGGGGAGACTGTTCCCTCCCTCCCTATAAAAGCTCAAGAACTATAAAGCAGCCAATGCTGTTGTTGTTTGCGGAGATGGGGACCGTACTACCAGGGCAATGAGAGAGGAGACTTGTGGGTGAGCCTTAGAAACTTGCCCACAGTACAAAAGGCGCCGACCCCATCTGCCGCTTTGGCCTCTGGCCCCGCCCATGACTCACATGTGGCCCCCTGAAGGTTGCTCAGAAAGGAATTTGGCCCTCTGGCTGAATAAGTGTCCCTGGCCTAAACCGTGCGGCCCTTAGCTCACAAAAAAAGGCAGGGAATGACTGCAAAGGATGGGTAGGCCTCGATTTCTGGATATCCAGCAGACTGAGGAGCAGCGCAGGCCGCCCCGACAGCAAGGAAGGGGGACTGCATGCCTTCTTCCATAAAATGGGCAGCTGTGGTTCTTTGCGTAGCCTTAGGATGGGCACTCTAGTTGCTATGAATACACAGACCCTCTAAAGACAACAACACCTCGCCGTTCTCACTGAAATTTAAATATTTCAAATCAAGTTACGTTAGATAACCTCAAATCTAAGCCACGTTCTCCTGCATTTAGAGGGATTTATAGTGCCGTGTTTTAAAGTTCTGGGGAGGGTGGGGTTGAGAGGCAAACCCCCCTCCCAAGATCCCTTGTCATATTTTTGCCCTCCAAAATCTCCCCACCTCCTCACATTCCAAGCCGCTGTTTTCCACCGACTCTACCGCAGCCTGATAAGCTCTTGACCTACTTTCCCATGCCAGAGCTGCGCCACGCTCTCCCTTCCTCCCTATTGGGTGGCTGTTGTGTCGACATTCCTCTAAGCCCCCCCCCCCCAAACGAACCACCTTCTTCAGGCTGGTGGAAAAAGCAACTCTCCCAAGATATCCAGAGTGATTTAAATTGGGGGGTGGGACTTAAAATCTCCGTCCACGTCCCTGGCCACGCAACGTGGACCCTTGTCCAGGCTTTGCTAAGGCTCATCCCTTAAAAGTAACAAGTTGCAGCAATGTCTCTCAAATCTGGCCCGTCCGGTAACTTCTCAATTTTGGGAAGTGCAAAGCTGAGCTTCCAAGTCCCTTCCCTCAGCAACTGGAAACTCACAAAAGTGTGAGGAGGTGCAAATTGTGAACTGGGGGGGGGGGGCAAGATGGGAGCAGGCAGAAAAATCAGAGTGACTTGATATAGAATCATAGAATTCTAGGGTGGGAAGGGTACCCCCACCCTAAGGGTCATCTAGTCCAACCCCCTGCAACACAGGAATTACAGCTAATATGATTTAACATGTACATGCAGGGTAAGAATTTAGAATGACCCACATGTATCCTCTTTCCTCCCATCTCAGGGATAGGGAACCGAGGACCATATTTCCTTCTAGACAACTTTCCAGGGGCCATATGCCAATCAATACTGGGCCGGGCCAACAAATATTAATACCCTTGTACAGTAGGCTCGTTTCTGCACACATTCACACACCCCTCTCTACCCAGGCATTGTGAGAGTTCAAGGAGACATTTCAGCCACACACAAAAACACTTGAGGAGGATGCAACATAAGGCGTGGGGCTTGGGGAGAAGAACCCCAAAGGCCTGCAAGGCCACATTTGGCCCTTGCCCTGAGGTTTCCCCACCCCTGGCGTAGGTTATAAGCTCTGTGGACGAAGCATGGATCACTTGTGGAATTCCTTAACACAAGATGACAGCTAGCTTACATGGCTTAGCCACCTCCCCCCCCCCCCCCGAGACTAGACAAATTCACGGAGAACAAGTATATAAATAGCTCTTAACTGCAATATAGGCCCTCCCTGTTCAGAGAAAGTATACGTCTGAATACCAGACAAGCAGGGGATGGCTGCTGCTTTCAAACCCCTCTTAGGAGCTTCCCCGAGGCAGCTAGCAGGCTGGTTTTCAGAAGAATGCTAGACCTAATGAACCTTTTGGTCACTTCTTATGTTCTTATTCCCCCCCAGTCCCAGGCACAGCATTAATGATGCCGAGTAACTCGATGGAGGAGTAGGAATACGTTGCCCTGGGGGAGAGTCTTGTGCTCCTTCTGATCTGTCTGCATTTACCCCTCCACCCCACATGGAGAAGTGGGGAGAGGTGGGGGGGGGGAGAGAGAGAAGAGAGATTCAGGTTGCGGGCATTTAGGAAACTCACACGCTGCCAACAGGCCAGTTTTTCTGGCTGTTGCCCAGGGGGAAGCGAGATAAAAATAGAGCCAGCTGCCAATGCCCTTCCCATCCACACATACATACTGCCGCCTGTCTGCTGCGCACGCACCCCCTCCCTGCTTTTCCACCGCCCCCGCACATTCCCATACAGCCCCCACAGCCTGTCCGGCACAAGGGATTCACTAATAACGCCCCCTGAATGCAGCTGACAGCTTGGATCACGTCAGATGTTCAACTGGCGACGCTTTAAGTGTCGCTGACCTGGAAGGGCGGATGGAACCAGAGAACTAACTCAATTCCAGGCCCAGAGGGTGGAGGGGGAGACGGGACGGCAAGGGGGTGAGCTAAGAGGACGGCGGGGGTAAAGAGTAGGGCTGCGAGGATTTGCTGGCCGAGTTTTTCTCCGCTGAGTTCCTGCAAATTAAAGAGTTCCCCCGCTCAGCAAAGTCTATGGACCTAGATAGTCATGTCACCCACCCACCCCCAGCCCAAACAGACAGAACGGTGACACCAGAGACCGCTGTCTCACCAGCACGGTATCTTCCCCCCAAAGCCTCATACTTCCATCACATGCACCCGCCCTTACGTCTCCCATCTAAGCCCCAAATCCCCCAGATTAGAAAGGCGCGCACACGCACACACAAAACCTTGACCCTGTGTCTGTCAGAGTATAACCTCAACTTTGCTCTCAAAGCCTTTTTCTCTCTGGGACAGTAACACTGCTACCCCTTCCTCACCAACTACCGAACTCACACCCACTGTCCCAACCCAAAAACCCCACAAGAGATGCATGGGGGCGAAGCCGACAGAGTCGCGGCAATTATTTAATAAGCCGTTTTCTGTGTGTTTCGAGTATCTTGTCTTCGTTAGGGGAATCTACAAGAGACGAACACATGCACAATAAATGTTTAGTAGCACCTTAGAAACCAACTACCATAAGTTTGTTCTTGGTATAAGCTTTCGTGGTCATGCACACTTCTTCAGATATATTTCAGATGTATATTTCATATATTTCAACTGCGTCAGACCAACACGGCTACCTACCTGAATAAATGTTTGCTCGTCTTATACCCAAGTATATCCCCAACAATTTTTTTTAATCAAATTATGAGCGGAATCAACAAACAAAGACTAAAAATGGTGCTTGTTCCTGTGTCATAGTACAATCATAGGATAGTCCTAAAAAGTCTTTAACGGTGAGGAATTTTTTATCCTGTGTGAGAATGGCTGCTGATGGGAAAGGGGTGGGCGTTCCCTGCAATTGTCTGACTTGGATCACCTGCTTGACTTGCCTGGAGACACCTAAAGTGTAAAGCAGTAAAGGTTTGCTCCTGGTTTCTGTCCATGGCGCAAGGTGGTATGGGTCTGATATCGGGGAGTGCAAGTCCTTACATTTCCTTCTGATTAGCGTGTGTGTATGTGTGTGTCCCATGCACAAACTCTCGAACACACACCGCCCAGAGATACTTCACACCCAAGCACGTATCTAACCTACAAATGCATGTCTGTTTTACATCACTTTAATTGCCATGGCTTCTCCCAAAGACTCCTGGGAAATTATTGTTCATAACGTGGCTTTGCTTTTGTTTAGTTTTTTAAAAAAATGTTAAACCCTAAGAATTGATACCATACAAAGTTATTTGCCTGCTGGTGACCTCTAGCTCCCTAGTTTCCAGGTTCCTCCGGGGAGAGGGAATGACTGCTAAACCAGTTTATAACTGTGATGTAGAAATGCCCTTAGAGGTCAGTCTGACACTTGGTTTTTTTCCATTGCACTGTCTACTCAAGTTTACATGTGCTGGGCAGCCACAATCAACTGAGGCTTCTCAATGTTTGTCAACACCCTTCTGCAAGGTATTCTGAAGTAATGATTTGTACACATCAGTTACCACTGTGTGGATGTGTCTTCCATACAGGGATTTTATAACATGTGCAGTAGCCCACAGTAGTTGTGATAGACCTGGTCATTAAAGGCTTAATCAATTAAACAGCATGCAATTATTTGATCAATTAATTACAGGTAAATGGTGAAGGCAGTATCTCTTGCAGCTGTTTAAGACTATGAACATAGTTTTTTCTGAACCTAATACCACAAGTAGCTCATTCTTTAGATGAACTGTGTGAAACCCAGAAATGTCCATAATTTGCAAACAGGGATCTATCTTCATGTTTCCATCGTTTTTGTTTGAGAGACACAACAATCTTCATCAAGCATGATGCACATGGAATATATTAAATTACTTTTTTTTAAAAAAAAGTTAAGAATCTGGGAATGTACAGAGGGCCATTCCTTCAAGTAATAGATGAAATGATAGAGTCTGAACAGGGAAAACTGAAATCAAACTCCTACTCAGACATTTAGCTCACTAGCTGGTCTTGGGGCCAAGCCAAACTCGCAGGATTCTTACAGTGATAAAATGGATAACACTGCCTTAAGACTGAGGGAAGGGAGGCACTGAGTATGAAACTTTTTCTCTGCCCACCCACCCCATTTACAAAGATTCATTCTACACATCATGAAGAAAGTAAGTCCCATTGGCCAGGTTTGTACATAATGTTATACTACTAAACCATGGCTTGGTATGAATGAGTCAACATGCAGGAAGAGATTGCAGCCACTTGATTTCTCTACCCATTGTTTTGCTGCTGCACTGTGCTGAGCTAATCCATGGTTTGGCTTAGTGTGTTGTCTGAACGTCAACCTATGGTTTAGCTCTCCCCACACAAAGCTGTAACTGAAGTCTTTCCTACAGTTGACAGTTATTGGTTCATCTGGAGAGAGAAAAACCGCAAACCTGGGTTTAGGCAATATCTAAGCCAAGCCATGGCAGCTGGAGAGGACCAAAGCAGTCCCGATCTCCTTTCCAGTACGTTAGTCCACACTTTTGCCTGTTCGCGCCAAGTCATGGTTTGGCTCAGCAAATGAAGGCAAGGACTAAACTACTCACAAGTTCTATCCAACCTGATCTGTTCAAAGCATTTCTTCCGGGCTTAATTTGGAACAGGACACAGGTCCAGCATTTGTTTTCAATGTCAGAGCTCAACCCTTGAACGCAGCAAGAAAGAGTGGCTTAAAGGATCCGAGAGAAGGTCCAGAATGCATTTCCCCCCACCACAATATCTTATTTAGTCCACTTCTCCTCCTGCATTAGATTCCCTTCATTGGCTTTGGTTTCCCAATGGGATGCAGTTAAAGTAACTAGTTTTTGCCTCCCGACATCTGCACCTCTCC
Organism: Podarcis liolepis; assembly: GCF_965112155.1. Lineage (NCBI taxonomy): Eukaryota > Metazoa > Chordata > Lepidosauria > Squamata > Lacertidae > Podarcis > Podarcis liolepis. The sequence continues at coordinate 30,218,707 of NC_139573.1, read as the reverse complement.
CTCCTTTCCACTGTTTAAACAAGAGTTTGAAAGCATACCTCTTCCCTGGAGACTGTGACCTCTACTCTTTCCTCCTCCTCCTCCTTTTCCCCTTCCCTATGTCTCCCTTCCCCCTCCATTACGGTCTTGTCTTTCTCAGACTGTATGCCTGCAGGCAGGGTTTGCTTTTTGCTCATTTAATTATTGTACAGCACCTAGTCTCTGAGGCACTTTATAAATAATAAATATTATTATCCACCGAGTCACTACAGAGGCACCTTCGCACAGCCCCTTTGCTCCTCCCATCGTGTAAATGGAGGAAGGCAATATGAAGTTGCAGTTAACCACAGTTTTGCACTATGTAAAGGTAAAGGTAAAGGTACCCCTGACCATTAGGTCCAGTCATGGACGACTCTGTGGTTGCGGTGCTCATCTCACTCTATAGGCCGAGGGAGCCAGCGTTTGTCCGCAGACAGCTTCTGGGTCATGTGGCCAGCATGACTAAGCCACTTCTGGCAAAACAGAGCAGTGCATGGAAATGCCATTTACCTTCCTGCCAGAGCGGTACCTATTTATCTACTTGCACTTGACATGCTTTCGAACTCCTAGGTGGGCAGGAGCTGGGATCAAACAACAGGAGCTCACCCCGTTGCAGGGATTCAAACTGCCGACCTTCTGATCGGCAAGCCCTAGGCTCTGTGGTTTAGACCACAGCGCCACCTGCATCCCTTTTGCACTATGTAGGCACCAGGAAACTATTGCCAATGGCTTCCAAACAAGATGGAATGTGATGCGATCGTTTAAAACAGGCGCCCAAATCCTGGCTTGTTTTGGAAGCCATTGTTTGGATGGCATACCTAGTGGTGCAGCAATAAAACTGCTAGCACATTTGCAAAGCTAAGGAGGGTTTCAAATTGGATGTGGAACCTCATGTTGAGATTCCTGCATTGCAGGGGGTTGGACTAGATGGCCCTTGGGGTCTCTTCCAACTCTACAATTCTATGATTCTAACCAGTGTTTCCCAGTTTGCACATTAAGAAGAAGCTGTGGCTTTCCTGGTTGGCTTCCCTGCTTGGGCAAAGAGGCAGTGGGTGGGTGCACAGAGCTCATGTACATCCTGGCTTATTAAGCCAGGATTTGATAATGTGATCCAGGCCATTCCCACTCCCTGCATAACTTCTCCTCCTGTTACTGCTGGAAACCATGCAGCAGCAATCGCTACTAGGATTTTCGGCACCCACGCCCAACTACAAATCCCAGGATCCTACAGCAGCCATGCCAGTTAACATAGAATAAAACAGATATAAATTTGTATTAGTATAGATATGCCCAAAGGCATCGTGCTTCAGGGATTTTGCACGAGGGGCGGGACTTTCAGATCAGCAGGCAGTGGTATCCCTTTGAACTACAGCAGCTGTAGCAATGGGGAGGCCTCAAGGACACTGTGGGACTCAAGAACTCCCACCAGCCCCAGCTAGCATGGCCAATGGTCAGAGATGATGGGGAGCTGTAGTCCAGAGCATCTGTAGGGTACCACACTGGCTACCTCTGACCTGCAGCATCTCTTTTTCTTGGAATGAAGGACTGCATCTCATAAGCAATTAAAAAATGAAATGAAAATTAAGCTCATTGCGGAACTGAAATAACGTGTTCCTCGCACGGAGTAAAGAAAATACAACAATAACTACAAAGGGACGGGTGGCGGAAAAACTGATTACCAAATCCAAATGGGGCAATTGTCTTTAACGGAAAGCTCATTACAAACCAATAAAATGGGAATTAGCATTGCAGGAGAGAGTGGATGAAGGCGGCTTCCCCACCCAACCGTCACCAGGTGACAGAAAGGTAAAGCCACTCCCAGGATCTCTTTGGAAACATAGTCCCAGCACAACTAGGGAATGGGGGGTGGGGGGCAGAGGGAGGGGAAAGCCAAGGAAATGATATGGCAGTGATCCAATTCCCATCATTCAGCCAAAAGGACAAAGAGAAGCAATCTCATCAGCCCTTCAGCCCCCTGCCTCCCTGAAATACATCTCTGAAATGAAGTTGGGGGGGGGGGATAAAAAAAGCATAGCTAGAAGGGGAAATCAAGCTTGGTTTGAGACACTCAGGATGTCAGTGGCAGCCCTGGGCTGTGTAGTTTACGGTACTTCTACAACCCAAATAAATCGCGAAAAGCAAGGAGATTTGCATATATGCACGAATGCTTTGCAAAATTCATTCTGCATCTCCTAGAGGTGGTGAGAACCTAAGCTGTACCACTGGAAATCCTGTTCAACTAGATTTCAACAGGCATTGCCCCCCCTCCCACCCACAAAAAAAAAACACCTTCTGATTTCCAGTTCCATATTTGCAACAATATGCTGGCACAGCAACTTGTGAGCAACCTCAGGACAGCTCAAGCCCCACCTATTTTTGTTCAGAAATGTTGAATGCAGCTTGCTGCACAGGCTTCAAACTCTCTGTACTCTTGTGATTCTCAGGCTGGTAGTCCCTTCTGCACTGAAAAGTCACCTGAATTGGGCATGTGTGTGACTGGTCTCTCTTAGCTGGTTTCATTGCCTTCTTTCAGATTGGATTTTTCCAATATACTGTGATTAGCTGTTCTCTAATTAGAGCTATGTGTATTATAAGCCGGGTTTCCCAAACTTGGGTCTCCAGCTGGGACTACAACTCCCACCATCCCTAGCTAGCAGGACCCGTGGTCAGGGATGATGGGAACTGTAGTACAAAACCAACTGGAGACCCAAGTTTGGAAAACCCTGGACTATCACATTACAGAAGCTCAGTGTTCAGTGCCGGATGCGAAATTCACAGTGTCTTCGAAACCTCAATTTTTAGGGGTTTCCCCTCCCCCAAAGCCAGATTCTAGCCCTCAAGATTCTGAGATCACAGTCTTGACAGTGAATAAGGAACAGCTAATGAAACCTACTTGGGCGTGTGGGTGGGGGAAATCCTGGGTTTCCCAGGGACAGGCTTTCAGTAACCTACACAGCTCTCGGCCCCTTGTCCATCACTAGCGGAACTAGGATGTCTTTTACAAATGTGAAAAGTTTATACCAGGCTTCCTCAACCTCGGCCCTCCAGATGTTTTGAGACTACAATTCCTATCATCCCTGACCACTGGTCCTGCTAGCTAGGGAACATGGGAGTTGTAGGCCAAAAACATCTGGAGGGCCGAGGTTGAAGAAGCCTGGTTTATACCGATCACAGAATCCAACTTCTCCTTGATGCGGAATAGGCATAACTTTACGGCTTAATTGTTGTTTGTTTGTTTTAAACATTAATTAAACATGCCCCTCCTGCCAATGCCTGGTTTCACAATACAGAATTGTTTCCCCTCACTGCTCGCTCCCCCCTCCCCCCCATGCACCGGATAAATGGAAGTGGAGGGAGAGCTTTTCAAAACCACTTGCCAAGACAAGCAGAATCAAAAAAGCAGCTGCAGTCTCATCTGGCCACAGCTGGAGTGCTTGGGGGGAGGGAGGAGGGAAGCTCATGATTGAGCGACACAAAACCAGAACAACACGTTAAGTTCTCCAAAGCAGGGAGCTGCTTATCTCAAGTGCAACCATAAACACCCCCATTTGACCAAGGAGTGGGGAAGACTTTTCTAATAATGCTTACAATTGACTTGCTGCATTTTTCTTAAATGCTCTGCATATATTGTCTCGGTAATCCTGACAATAACCCAGAAAGGTTGGCAGGTATTGTTACCTGTAATGTGGGGTAACAGGACTGGCAGAGTGGCTTGTCTAAAACTATCCTGCAAACAAGAGGAGGTTGAATCAAGAGGCCGGCCAACTCATAGCACATGCTCCTAACCACCAATGCTACACAGTTATTAATTCTATAATAATTTCTTTCTCAACAGTAACTAACATTCCCATAATCCGCTCCCACAAGCACTAACTGAATAAAAGCAAAAGAACATGAAAATTATCCCACAAATTTTGGACTTGCTTCAGGTTCTCTCTATCCACCTTCCTCAGATCACTCCTAAATTGTGGCAAAAAGACAGTAAGTGATTGTGCTTTTCAACGTAAAGGACAGTGACTATGCTTTAAAGATGTATTGGAGAAAAATCGGGAATTCCAAATGAGCCAAATAATGATGAAGAATGGGGGGGGGGGAGGAATGAATAGGCTTAGAAAATGAAATGTTTAAAAATGACTCCATGTGGGTCTTACCTTTTAAAAATATAACTAAGATGGTGCTGCAGAATAGTTATAGTTCTTTTACTTCCTGAAATTTTCAGAAGTGGAAAGAAGCCATTATGTTCACCCCTAATCTCCCCATTCTGGTGCAAAGGACACTGCATATGCTAGGTTCTTTTAATGTGGAGAAATAGGGGCTATTTTCACATGCATTACTTTAGAAATGAGATACCTATTACCCGGGAACAGCTTCTGCTGGACCTGAGAGGCCCGAGCACGGGCTGTTTGCACTTTTATTAGTGCTCAGGTCACTACATCTCTTACAAAACCTGTGATCCTGTTCCTTAATATGGGATATGGTAACGATTCAGTTGCAGCTAACCTACACCACAGGATCTACATTGGGCTTAAAATTTATTTGGGAAGGAGATACAGGTGAGAATGTAGGTGGTGGTGTTTGGAATGCAGTATGGTCTGATTGGCCAATAGAATCTGTCTTGGCCCATACCAGGGAAACCACAGAAGCATAGGACCCACCGGTGCAAAACCACGAGTGACACCCAATATGCCTCCCACCTCTTGGTAAGACTGTGGCGCTAAGGGCAAGTACATCCACCTCTGGTGGGAGTGCCCACAGGTTAGAGATACCTTGTGACCCCTTCTTTTCAAAGTAATAGCTGCAATTACTAAGAAGCTGTTTCAATTGTCTCCTCTTTTTGCTCTCTTGTTTCTGGACACAATAATAAGAGGGATATATTGCAAGATCTAGGAATTCTTTTCATGCATGCTTGTCCATCACATGGAAACAAAAAACATTACAGGACTTGGACTTTATGTTTTAGTACAAGAACGTTTGGAATAATGCTATTTGGGGAAAATGTTATACTTTACCTTCAAACATTGAAAAGCACAAATACACCATTATTTTATTTTATTTTTTGCTGCCTTCTAATTTTATTTCATACACAAATGAGCATCACTTATAACATCGCCTGACACCGGCCGGAACTCTTGAGCTAACTTATCTTCTGCTGCAAAATATGACCATTTGCCCCTATGGCTCAGTGCTGTCTTTTGTTGTCCTCTTTTTCTTTGTGCAATACTGTTTATTTCACGTTAAAATAAATGAAGAAATACATTTTAAAAGACACAAGAGATTAAAATCCATGTTCCCAACCTTTCTAACATTTGCGTGTGCAGAGAGCGCTATGAGCGGCTTCTTGTTCATATACAATTGAGGCTGTTAAAACAAGGTGTGAGTGTGAGGAGGGGAGGGGGAAATCCCTCTGCTCCCATTTTCAAAATTGTGTTACTCCACCAGAGCAGAATTTTATTGATCCATGTTTTCTTTATTTAGATTTTTTTTAAAATGGAAGAAGCATCCAGCCTGTTCCAACCCCCCATCGAAGTTCAAGCATCCGTGAGGATTATTAAAAGGCCGTTATGTCAGCGTTGGTGCGGCAGGCACTCCATCCCAGGCTCCTATCGATAATTGAGGATCTTAATGAACGAATCTGGCGGAGAAGAGAGTTGCCGTCAGCATGGAGACAGCTGGGATCATTTGCTCACCCGTCACCACTGGTGACGATGCGGTGAAAGATTTATCCAGGCTGATTGGAATCTCTCTCCCCCCTCCCCCCTAAAAAAACCCCCCACAAACCCTTCAGAAGGTATACAGCTGGGTTATAGCCACTGTCACCCACTCCAGCGTGGCCAAAGGATCTTGTTCACAAACCCAGCATTGAATATCCAGGACTCCCTAAGTGGCACATGAATATTGTATTGGCATGTGAGACTGCGCCTTGATGGAGGAACAGCTTTCAGAGTAATGAGTTTAAATAAATTAACTCCCCCACCATGTATCACTCTCCCCACCTCTAAAGAATACCCTTTTCTGTCTCCTCATGGTTACTCTCTGAAAGAGTCCACAGTGCAAATTCCCAATGGATGGAATAAGAGCAGGGATGGGGAAACTGGGGCCCTCCAAATGTTGTCCATGCCAAATCCTTTCAGCCCCAGCCAGCATGGCCAATGATCAGGGATGATGGGAGTTGTAGTCCAGCAAATATCTAGAAGGCCACAATCCCTGGGTTGGTGAAAATTTGACTTTCCAGGTTCCCAGGGATTGGACCAGACGACGCATTACTGAAATGCACTCGCTTGTTTGCAATATGGAAATAGCAACTGTGCAAAGGCCCGGATTCAAGCCAGGGACCGGCAGTGCGGGTGAGAGGAGAAAATTAATATCTCCTCCTCCACGCCTCCGCCTACAAGCACCCCTATTCTTGCAGCATTGGGCGAACTTGCCAAACAAAATACAGTGGTGCCTCGCAAGACGAAAAGAATCCGTTCTGTGATTCTCTTCGTCTAGCGGTTTTTTCGTCTTGCGAAGCAAGCCCATTGACGGATTAGCGGATTAGCGCTATTAGCGGCTTTTAGCGGCTTATCTGCTGATCGGATCAGCTGATAAGCGGCTTAGCGGCTTAGAAAAGGGGGGAGGGGGAAAAACCCGCAGGAACTCGCAAGGCATTGTTGTCTTGCGAAGCAAGCCCATAGGAGATTCGTTTTGCGAAGCACCTCCAAAACGGAAAACCCTTTCGTCTAGCGGGTTTTCCGTCTTGCGAGGCATTCGTCTTGCGGGGCACCTCTGTACTGTATCCTGAAACTTGCACACATGTGAGTAAGTGTGCACACACACTCCCCCCCTCAATTCAGTACTGATGTCAGAACAACTAAGTCACACTATTTCCTAACTCACATCCGCTACAAATGCTCCAAATTTTACAAAATGTTCTTGGGGGGAAAACAGCAGTAACACGGAAGGAAGAGATTGGGAGATACTAAGAGATACGTGATAAAAGTAGAAACCAAGAGGTACGAGGTGTGTTTACACTTGCACCCCGTCTTGTAATGCAACATCTAAAATTCACTTTAGTCCCCCCCCCCATCCTTCAGACCTCTCACACCCATGCAGACCCATGAGGCCAGCTAACTCACTTTTAGGGTTTGATGAATAGTTCTGATTAAATATGAGATATGGGTCATGCCGTTTTCCAGACCTCCGACTCTCATCAACCAAGATAATCTCCCCACCCCATCCGCCATTACTCTTTACAGAGAGCAAACAGCAAAACTCCTAGGCACCTAGAAAACTGAAGCCGGCGCCTGGAAACTTGAAATCTCTTTCTCCCCCCCCCCTCGCCCCGCCTCGATACTGTGCAACTGCTTCCCCCTCCCCCAGAACACCCCAATTCAATGCGCAGCCGTTATCCAAACGACAGCTACTTCATAGATTAGCTTTGCATAATTTATTCTGCCCCCAAGGTTCAGGTTTTCAGATGATTTAGAATTCCTTTCGACAAGGACTGAGATGAGAGAGGAGAAAGGAAAGAAAGGGGAGATGACAAGTGAGGAAGAGGGGGGAACCGGACTAGGCATGCATGTAGAAAATTAGCTACCCCAAGGGATTTTGCTCAGGCTTTGGGTCTGACCCATTCTCAGACACTTCCACATAGGTTTGATTGGCTAGTGACCCCTGTGAGTTTTGCTCCCCCCCCCCCAGTTTGTTTGCATTCAGTTGTCTGGGGGGAGATAGGAGGTTGCCCTCAAACATAAGCTGGCCAGCTGCATTAGGTCACCTATTCCACCATTCTGTTGCCCACAGTGGCCAGCCAGGTGCCTTAGGAAAGCCCAGAAAAAGCATGATGACAAGCAACTTCCTTTGTTGCTTGTCCTAGGTAAAGGTAAAGGAACCCCTGCCCATTAGGTCCAGTCATGGCCGACTCTGGGGTTGCGGCGCTCATCTCGCTTTATTGGCCGAGGGAGCCGGCGTACATCTTCTGGGTCATGTGGCCAGCATGACTAAGCCGCTTCTGGCGAACCAGAGCAGCGCACGGAAACAGCGTTTACCTTCCCGCCGGAGCGGTACCTATCTATCTACTTGCACTTTGATGTGCTTTCGAACTGCAGGGACCGAGCAATGGGAGCTCACCCCATCACGGGGATTCGAACCACCGACCTTCTGATCGGCAAGTCCTAGGCTCTGTGGTTTAACCCACAGCGCCACCCACGTCCCTGTTGCTTGTCCTAGCACCTGGTATTTGAGAGGTGTAACTGCCTATGAGGCTCCTTCCATGTATGATGCTCATTAGCCATTGAGAAGACAAGGGCAAAGGACCACCGTTCAGCGGTAAAGCAGCCCTTCTGCATATAGAAGGCTCCAGGTTGAGTGTCCAGCATTTTTGGTCAAAAGACTCAAGTAACAGGTGATGCAGAAGACCTTTGCATGATCTCCTGGAGAGGCACTACCAGTCAGAGTAGACATTATGGGACTGGATGAGTAAACAGTCCAACCTGGCATAAGACAGCTTCCTATCTCCGCATGAATTCATCTAATCCTTTTTTCCCCACCCCAAAGGCCATCCATGCTAGCAGATCATCCCCAGACCTTCCATCAGTGTATGCCATTGGATAACTAACTAACGCAGGAACACTGTGTGAAGGAATCTACTGTCAATCAGCATCCCTGAGTGATCCAGTTCAGTGTTATATTGAAGGAGGGGAGCAAATCTTACTCCCTCGCCCACCAAACACTCACTTGCTTGGGTTAGCTGGAGGCCAAACTAAATGAGATGGGTCTGCCAAACCTTATGGCAGCAGACCCATCTCATTTAAACACATGTCTACCCCATCCCGTAGGAAGAGGATACCCCGATTTAAAGAGAGAAAGGGGTGTGCTAACTCTGTGTCCATAACTTCCTGGCTCTCATTCTAGATGCTCTTCTTTCAGCCAGGCTCTAAAATCAAAAGGGAGGAGGGTGCTGCAAGGAGGGCCAAGTTCAGTGCCTTCTCTCTCTCTCTATATATATATATTAGGGTGTCCCACTGGTGTGTTAACACCAGCAGAAGATTGCTGCTATTGACGTAAAACCAAAGTTATGATTTCCATTGTGAACGATATGCATTTTAAGAGTTCATGCATGTTTATGACTGCCAATAAAATAAAAAAACAAGACTGTATATTGCAAATTTCATATTTTTTTTGCTTGTTTATACAAAGAGTGAGCAATTTATGCTGCACACTGGGCGCAGTTATGGTTAGTTACGGCAGTGGTGTCCCGTTGTTGTTGTTGTTGTTGTCGTCCCTACGTACACACCCACACCCTACTGCTTTATATCTATGAGGGGCAGGCCCACATTTAAAGGGGCAGGCCTGCCGCCATCATTTCTCCTTTGCCCTGGAGCTATTTGCTCTGCAGGCACCTTTGTGCAGCAGCACATCTGCTCTCTGTTTGTGGCACACAGATACCAGCAGGGGGGCGAGGAGAAAGGAGATTTCTTTTTTTCTTTTCGCTGTGTGAGAGTGCTGGGATGGCAGAGGGGAGGGATCTTTTATCTTCCGTGTCTCCAAATGGCCAATTTACACTTGACAAGACAAGGGGGTTTGCATGAAGCAAAGAAATGGGCATAGCCAAGCAGTTGGGAAGGGACACACACACAGAGAGCCACAGAACAACTCCAGGTCATCGACACATGCTCCTGAGTGTTTGGAGATGTGGGTTCCCCTTTCCATCGCCAACACGGGTATGCACACAGAAAATACAGTGGTACCTCGGGTTAAGAACTTAATTCGCTCTGGAGGTCCGTTCTTAACCTGAAACTGTTCTTAACCTGAGGTACCACTTTAGCTAATGGGACCTGCTGCTGCCACTGCGCCGCCGCCGTGCGATTTCTGTTCTCGTCCTGAAGCAAAGTTCTTAACCTGAGGTACTATTTCTGGGTTAGCGGAGTCTGTAACCTGAAGCGTCTGTAACCCGAGGTACCACTGTACATGTGAGCTGCAAACCAGCCCTCATCCGGAAGCGGCAGCCATATAGCTAAGGAACTTAACAACCCAAGTCCCTTGCTCTCTTCCACTTGGCAGCAATTGCCCCACTGACTCTTAATTTCACCCAATTTCGCCCACGTCTCCACTACACTGGAGGGCACGGAATGCCCTGCCAGATCTTACTCACCCCAATTCCCACTCTCATTTGCTCTACCCCCACCATACCCCCAGTAAAGCCAGTCTGCCAAACCCCCCCCCGCCCCCATCCTTTGCCCTACACACACACACACACACACACACACACACACTGCAGACCCTTCGCGGCATGTTTGTGATTATCCCGGCCTCTCGTGATAAACGATGCTGTCAGGAATAAATTTAATCAGAAGCAGACAAGATTATTGTATTTATCACTTTTTACCGATCGGGCGGCTTCCAGGGGCCCAGAGGCAAGCAGACGCTGGAATGGGGGTGGGGGGGAGTGGTGCTAAGTGAGGGGGGAACACCATAGGTTGAACAAAAGACACCATTAATAACCACCAAAGTCCTGGGGCATCGTGGAGGGAGGGAGGGGAGCAGTGAAGGCAAAAGAGCACCACATTTTTATTTAGTTATTTATTTGGGGTGGTGGTGGTGTGAGCGTGTGCTATTTTGTCCATCTCTGTCATTTGTGCAGAGTGTGGAGTTTTTATCAAAGAGTTTTATCATCCCAGCGTTACTCGCTCTAGGCTAAATTTATTTTACACATTGATTTAAAGGCATAATTAAGGTCTTGGGGGTCTCCCCCTCCTTCACACACACAAGGCTCAGTGGCATTATTTCTTCTTCTTTCCCCCTAACCGGCCCCCCCTCAAGACACCCCGCCAAACTAATCTTTCAATTTAAATAAGGAAAGCAACAATGGGAAGGGAGAAAACAGTCTGTGTGGATTTTCCTCCTCCATCTCAATTGCCAGCACAGGGCAAAAAAAGAAGATGGGGAGGGGATTTTATTAAGAAATATTTTTTACCACCTTTTAGGGTTAGCACCCCCCCCCCAAGACATCTTCCAACATATAAATCCCCAGTAGAAAATCAATAACAACATTTACAAACATAACACCGTAAGAAAACAATGGGGGGGGGGGAGAGAAAGCAACAACATTCAGCCCACTGAAAATAAGAAAAGCAGACAAATAATTATACACTACAACAATGTAATTTAAATCCTCATTTAAGAGAAAGCAGTAAGGTAAGTAAGTAATGGGTCTTTAGAGCCCCGTTAAAGGCCTGCGGTAATGGGGCTTTGTGTATTTCAACTGGAATAGAGTTCCACAGGTGTGAGGCTACTGCCTATATCTCATGAAATTTAGCGATATTATTTTAAAACAGAAACTGTAATACTTCCTCAGAAGTGGGGGGAGGATGCAGGCAATAAACTGAGCTCCGAATTCAAAACATACACCGTCATTTGTATGCATCAGTATCACTTATTAGAAGCCTTTAAATTGTGCAAAAAACTTTAATAAATCTTTTTTTGCCCGTCTCACAGCAGTCGTGTAATGCATCTGATTCATGCCACAATAGCTAAGCCAGCCTTTAAGGTGCTAGAAACTTCTTGCTTTTCCTGTTAGGAATTCTGGGACGATTCCCATTTTACAGGTATGGAAAACTGTGGCCAGGCCTCACCCACAGGAGTAACTAGCCAGATCAATTTTAACCCTCGGTTTCCCACAATCAAATCTCCACAGCACACTGTGAGACTTTTCATACGTTATGGTTTCTATATGGACAGCTAGCATTTGTTTTAAGCGTATATATATGTTTGTGAAGTATGAAGAGAGGAAAGGGGTGTTTGTGGGGTGAAGTACCATATTTTTCGCTCTATAAGACGCACCAGACCACAAGACGCACCTAGTTTTTGGAGGAGGAAAACAAGAAAAAAAATATTCTGAATCCCAGAAGCCAGAACAGCAAGAGGGATCGCTGCGCAGTGAAAGCAGCAATCCCACTTGCTGTTCTGGCTTCTGGGATAGCTGTGCAGCCTGCAATCACTCCATAAGATGCACACACATTTCCCCTTACTTTTTAGGAGGGAAAAAGTGAGTCTTATAGAGCGAAAAATACGGTATTCAGCAGCTTTGTACAGTTCAGGGGTAGGCAACCTGAGGCCCAGGGGCTAGATGAGGCCCAATCGCCTTCTCAATTCGGCCCGCAGACAGTCCGGGAATCAGCATGTTTTTACATGAGTAAAATGTGTGCTTTTATTTAAAATGCATCTCTGGGTTATTTGTGAGGCATAGGAATTCATTCATTATTATTTTTTCAAAATATAGTCCGGCCCACCACATGGTCTGAGGGACGGTGGACTGGCCCACGGCTGAAAAGGGTTGCTGACCCCTAGTATAGTTATTTGAAAACATGCATATTTCTGAAAGACAACAGGGCTGTTAAATGTGCGCTGTGCACTCTACACAGTATTTGCACATAATGTGTGAAATGGCCCTGAGCATTCAGGCCTTGCTCGCTTCCGGTCCATCCTCAAAGTGGTAGCAACGCTTAAGTCACAACATGAAAAAGTGGGTCTCAGGGAGAAAGACCCATGTCAGCTGTCAAGCAAGCAATCGTGGCACAGACCCCCTCAAGTGAAGAACACCACCAGAAAAACATGTCTGGCTAGGCTGGAGGAGACCAGGCACAAATCCCCACTCAGTCAAGAAGATCATGAGGTGACCTTGGCCTAGTCTCTCTCAGTTTACCTCACAGCTTAACATACTCTAATTCCCCAAACCTCTCTAAATCTCACAGGGATGTTGTGAGGATATGAGGGGCAGGGGACAAGAACCACCTATGCCACCTTTCTGAGCTCCTTGGAGGAAGGATGAGATTAAAAAACAACAACCCATTACAGTTCTTTAGAGAGAAAAAGAACCCGACCAGACCATTTTAATAACTTTGATTTAAATGCCTCTCTATGCAAAGGTCTCGTGGTAGAAAGCTACAGGGCCAAAAAACACGACCCCGGGGCTCCTTTACGTGGCATTTCCCTACATATTTGATGATGGCACACATATATTCTGCTGCATAGCACACACCAACAAAAGCTGAGGTAATATGCAGACAGTATAAGGGCTTTTTTTTAGCGGGGGGGGGGGGCTGGCCCAGAAGATATGAAGCAACAATAAAGTGCCTTTTCTATGCCCAGCCCTCCTGTCTGGAAATAGAGGGAGGCAGAACCTCCCTCAAAAATAACCCCATTTCTGGACTGTGGCAGAACCTCCCTCAAAAATAACCCCATTTCTGGACTGCAGGTAAGCAGGCTTGCATGGTTGAATGTTCCTAAATACAAACACACACAAAGCAAAACCTTGTGCATAGGAAACTATGGTGTCAGGAAAAGGGTTCCAGCTCACTTTTATAGGCATAGGGAATGGTTTTGTATGGAGAACATCCTACTGCACAATTAATTACTGCCTGCTACAATTAAGGAACAGCTCTACCACTCCATCTTAAGTTTGTGACAATGAGGTCTGAGTCAAAAGAGCACCCACGGGCATCACACTGCCTCTGAGGTCTTCCTCTGGCACCCGTGAAAATTCAGAGTCCACCCCACACCTTGTCGTGGCAGGTATGTGTGAAGATGGTTACCTTTTTCTCCCTTGAAAATGTCCAAAAGGAAAGCAGAGTGGTATGTTTGGCACCAGCTTGCAGGAAGGAGGAGTACAAACAATTCCACTCTTGATTTGTGCAGGGTTTGTTCTCCCAAAGACGTCCCAGAGATGTTTACTCCCGACGCCTTTCTCACAAGGCAGCGGAGGTTTAGGATGAGAGTTTTCCTTCTCCCTCCCCAGGAAGACAAGCCCCATCTGCCCCTCACTTCCCTCTACAGCATGTACATAAACCGCCTTCTTGACCGTTGGACCCACTATCGGTCTCGTCTGCTCAACCCGCCGGAGTCTACCTTTGAATGAAGGGGCAAGTCTCAACTCACCAAGGGTTTGAGAACCATCGGCTACTACCCTCACCTGGTCATTGTTGCATAGTGATATCTTCTAGGGGTCACAGATGAGAACTGAGTGTAGGGTGGGGACCAGAAGGAGCACAGCGTGTCCCCCGCCAGAGGTAATACCCATCCCCTAATACCCGATACACTCCAGAAAGGTTGGCAACACCTGTTTTAAAGCAACTGAGAAACCACCTTTCTTTTCCTTTACATGCAATCCATTCCACTGACATACGCTCACAGATAGCATGTCATGTCCCACATGCTTGTACGTATTAAAGTGCTGTGTAATGACTGGCCTCTTATATAAGCTTTTTTTTTTAAAAAAAAATATTAATAAAATAAAAAGCCCACATATTGCTTATACCTCTTCTGGGTTTTGCTAATTCCCAAAGACTTTCAGTCCAAAACTCGGTTGGATTGCTAGATGCCAGATTTCTATATTGCTTTTTTTAAAAAGCTTCTCCACCCACCCCTCCCATCTTCTTTAATTCTTCTGTTGTGTGTTTCTCTGGCGTCTCTCTTTTGTTTTTGCTGGACCTTCATCACGGTCCCGACCCTGGACCTTATTTCCACTCATTTAATAAGGAAATGAAGGGAGGCCCAATCACCTTCCTATGAAAAATGGCTTTTTGCTTGCCTGAATTTGGGGGCAGGGTTCAAATTTACATTTGAAGCAATTTGAGCATGGGCAGAGGGCCTCCCTCCCACCCACTACATAGCCATGGGAAAGGGTGCAAGGCTTTCAAAACAGGCAGGAGGTGCAGCGCTCCTTCTTAGAATTTATCCAGTGTCTCCATACTGCTTGGAAGTTTTTCTTTGCCCTCATGGAGTGGGGGGGGGGGGTAGAGGGGGAAAGAGGACCCAGCGGAAAAATATATCAAGTAACAGAATGTAAGGAGGGCCCCCACTGGTGAAGTGTTGGGGTGGGGGGGTGGAGAGGGAGAGAACCAATGCATAGCTCTGGGTCATGAAGGAGACTTTAATATGGGCGGCGGCAGGGGGGTGGGGTGGCGGGTGGAAGAAAGGGGTGCTTTGGTGAAAACAGCATCGGGCTAATCACAATGCGGAGGAGGAGGAAGAAATCACTCTGAGGAATTTTTGTGAGGTGGGAGAGGAGACATCATAAAGCCCATGTGCTTTTAATCAGCTCTATGGTTCAAGCCATGACCCCAGAAGTTTGCATCAAAGGCCAAATTTGGTAGAAGCAGAGGGAGTGTATGTAAGGGAATTTGGGGGCGGGGGAGGGGAAGAGAGGGGGGCCTGGGGAACTAGACATGGCAATTTATGAGAGCGGGGGGGGGCGCATTTCTGTGCACACACGTGCTGCATCAGGACCCAAAGCAGTTAGAGCAAGAGAGGGTTCCCTTCTGTTGTTGTTTTTTAAGAGAAAGAGATACTACCAGGTCCAGATTCCGGCAGAGGCCTATAGGCACAAGCTCTGGGATCCTACTGTCCCTTCTCAAAGGCACCAGCCTCTAGTCTCCATCCTCTTCCACCTCAAAACCCTATAAGTGTTGGTTCCCATTTATTCCACACACGCTCGCCCTTATCGGAAAGTCCAGCTTTCTTGGACCTCAACACAGAAAGTGCCCAGCACTGTCCTATTTGAAGAAGTGTGCATGCACACGAAAGCTCATACCAACTAACTTAGTTGGTCTCTAATGTGCTACTGGAAGGAATTTTTTTATTTTATTTTATTTATTTTATTTTGTTTCGACTACGACAGACCAACGCAGCTACCTACCTGTAACTTGCACTAACCATCAGACTCTTCCCAGTACCCTGGCCTCAAAGTAAGAGGACAGAACCTAGGAAATCAAACAGAGTCCCCCTCCCCTAAAAACCAATGCCCTATAACAAAAACCTATTGTTTCTGAGGGAAAGGATCAGCCTCTTCCATTGCTGAACTACTCCCAAAACTAGAAATTCCTCCTTTAAACCCAGCGCTTCTTTGCCAATTCTTAGCGGCGCTGGCCTTTTGGACAAAACAGGGTGGGTGGGTGGAGAAGGCCCTATTTTCTTATCCATGTTAAATGGATAACGCGAGCCCAGTCCAGTGGCAGAACATCCTCTCCACTCATAATGCAAGTTCTGAGGCAGAAGTTTGGGGAAGGGGGCTGCTGCAATTTGGTTACTAAAATGGGCAGGGCACAGTACGTTCTATCTTCCATTCTTTCATGCAGCCAATGATGAAAATTACACAAAACCAAGTCTGCAAAACAGGGCGGAAAGCTCCCGCTTCACTTACCCAACCACATTTCGCCCTTGTGCTTGTTGTGAGGTTGCCAACTGCTTTGCCCCGGCTGGAGTCCTGCAAGGACTTCCTCCTCTGCTTACCAGAAGTGATAAACCTCTTCCACCATGCCCCACTGTCTCACAGCTTGCTAGCTGCCAGTGACCACACCCAGCTAAACCAGACTCCCCCCCCCCCCCCCGCAACCACCACCCCTACCTGCTATTGTGCCTTATTCGCTGTTAATTAAAACAAGGCCTACTTCACTACATCCGTATTAACTGGATCCAGCCGGGCTGTTAATGTGGCAGAGGCATAAACACTGCAATTATCAAATAAAGGCAGTTTGGAACGGGCAAGGGGGGGGGGGCGCAAGGCCTGCATCAGGTGTTGCACTGAAATTACATATACTTACATATACTATCTTCCACCCCACTAATAAAAAAAAACCCAAACACCTTCTTCCATGGCAAGCCATAAACACAAGTTAGGAAAAGCTACTTCCAATGTGACACAGAATGCAGCAGCTCCCTTAGATGGAAGGGAGTTTACACAATTTTTGTGTGTAAAATTGTGTGTGTGTGCAGACTGTTTTGTAAAACAGGCCGATTCCAGATTCCAAGAATGATTTGGAGGTGGGGGGACATTAACAGGATGGGAAGAGATGTAAACAAACGAAATACTTTATTGCGGCATGAGCAGTGTTTGGATTTGCATCCCTCACCATTAGGCAGGAAAGGCCTAGGTGCGCCTGATAAAGGGTGGGGGTAGGCCTCACCTTAAGGGACGAGGGTGGCGCTGTGGGTTAAACCACAGAGCCTAGGACTTGCCGATCAGAAGGTCGGCAGTTCGAATCCCCGTGACGGGGTGAGCTCCCATTGCTCGGTCCCTGCTCCAGCCCACCTAGCAGTTCAAAAGCACATCGAAGTGCAAGTAGATAAATAGGTACCGCTCCGCCGGGAAGGTAAACGGCGTTTCCATGCGCTGCTCTGGTTCGCCAGAAGCGGCTTAGTCATGCTGGCCACGTGACCCGGAAGCTGTACGTCGGCTCCCTCGGCCAATAAAGCGAGATGAGCGCTGCAACCCCAGAGTCGATCACGACTGGACCTAATGGTCAGGGGTCCCTTTACCTTTACCTAGGTCTCACTAGGATTTCCTGCTTACTATTAGGAAGCAGGGCAGCTACCTCAAGCAACAGATGCTGGGGGTTTTTTGCGGGGGGGGGCAGTGGCAGATGTCCCCTTCAACCCTTCCCCCAGCTATTTCCCTGGAAGATGCTGCCCAGTCCCCAGTGCTCATGAAAGGTCCAGATTGGCAGCTTCTGTGCATGGGTTGGGAGCAGGAGGACACATCTTGCCCTTCACCCTCAGGTGGAAAAATATTTTGGGTTGGCCCTGCTCAGGTGCCCAACTATTGGGGACATGACCTAAATGAGGAAAGGGACATTTTTTTAACTGACATTCTACTGCACCTGATCCTATCCTACTTTCTAAACTGTTACTTCATCCATTTAAAGGTGGGCATTGGTATCCAAAAGAGGTTCTGGGAGGAAGCCCTGGTTTCTATTGAGGTTTGAACTAACAGCACCTCATGACTCCACCAGTGAGTCTGTGGAAGAAGACATGAGAGGAAGTGGTATAGAAATTCAGGGCTCCTCAAAACTCAAATGCACACCTGTTGGAGGAAGGGAGGGAGGAAGTGAAGAGAAGAAGAAGAAGAAGAAGAAGAAGAAGAAGAAGAAGAAGAAGAAGCAGCTATAAAGACCACCTGCAACCCAATTTTTAACGTCAAGGCTCTGAAACAACAACAACGACAGTTTGATTATTTGTACCCTGTCCATCTGACTAGGTTGCCTCAGCCATTCTGGATGGCTTCCAGCGTACATAAAAACATAATAATGCATTAAACACTAAAAGCTTCCCTATACAGGACTGCCTTCAGTTGTCTTCTAAATGTTGTATAGTTACTTAACTCAACATTTTATGGGAAGGCGTTCCACAGGGTAGGTGCCACTACCGAGAAGGCCCTCTGCCTCGTTCCCTGTAACCTCACTACAGTGGTACCACCGGTTGTGGACGGAATCCGTTCCGGAGGTCCGGTTGGATCCCGAGGTTTCCGCAACCTGAGGACCGCTTTTGTGCATGCACACGCAGTGAAACCCGGTCAAATACTTCCGGGTTTGCCGCTTTCGCATCCTGAAGTTTACGTAACCAGAGGGTTACAGAACCGGAGGTACTACTGTACTTGCAATGAGGGAACTGCCAGAAGGCCCTTGGAGCTGGATCTCAGTGATGATGGGGATGGAGATGGAAAGCAGAGCCTCTGAGCACGTGCAAAGTGTCTTCATGTCACCTAGTTAAACCAGTCATTGCTATTTCCAGGGCAAAAGATGTTAATTTGTGCAACCTCTCGGTTGTGAAACTGCACATGCGAAAACACCCCCAAGTACATCTTGGGCCCCATAAGAAGTGGGCACCATGCCAGCGCAACTTGGAGCCTTGAGGCAAAAGGAACCAGTCTTGTCAGCTCTGGGAAAGCTGAGGTGGGTGAACTTTGCCCCACTGAGCAAATGCTAAGAATGTGCTAGACAGAGCAGGCAAGTAGGTGGAGAGAAGGGCAGGGAGCCAGGATTCAGAGAGAATTCCCTGACCTGAGATTCCAGGCTGGGAGGAGGGGAGTCTAATGGCATTTGCGGGGTGAAAGGGAGCAGCTAGGAAGCATGTGAATCGTGGCCTTCTGCAGCACACTGGACTTAATTTAAGAACTGTTTCCCCAAAGTTATGCACTGAATTCCTGAGGCTATTTGGTGCTTACAGGCTAATGCTGCTTCAACAGTCCTCCAGAATCTGAGCCCTTGCCTGTTGCACATTGTACTTGAGAACCAGCACTACATGAATTCTATTCAATGTGTTCTAATGAGAATATGCAAATTGAGGCACTATCCCTTTGTAAAAAAAATCCCTCTCAAAATCAACCGCAGCCAGGATACATCAAAGTTCAGTGCCAAGCCCTAGAACATGCAGAAGCTCATGTTCTCAAGGCGTCTGGCTGCACACAGGACGGAATAACCCCTGGGAATCAGCAGGAGTCCCAGATCCAATGGCGCAAGTCCCAGGCAGTCCAACTTAGGGGTACCCACATCAGCCAATATATTTCACATCCACCCACTCTGGGCCTCCTCACTCATTGAACATGGCTCTCCCTGGGATGCAGTCCTAGAAGCTGCTTGGTAGGTCTGCAGCTTCTGCTATATAGTCCAAACTAAGGTGGGCTAGAGGGAAGCAGACAGGCAAGAGAACTGAGAAGGGACTAGCTTCCATACCTCACACCAGGCCAAATGGGTGTAAGTATCAGCTGTGACCAAGAAATGGCTCTTTCCGCTTCTCCTGTGCCTAGAAAGCAGGGTCAGGGCAGCCTTCCGCTTGCCCCCTGCTTTCTAGCCATCCGCCTGAGCGGTTTTGCCTTTGCCCTGCCACCCTCCCTCTCTGGAAAACCTGTTCCTTCTTGCTAAATCAGAGCAAACATCAAGAGGCAGGGCAAGCAGACGTGTGTGGATGAGGTTTGAAGAATGTATCATTTCCCACAGAACGAATAGAAACTCAAATTCTAGATTCGATTACAGGGATTTAAGTGCTGGCTGCATTTCCTCAAGAACAGAATGCACATAACACATGAGGTTTTGAAAACCCACATTTATCCACACTTGACAGTCACACTTTACGTTTTCAAGTGCATGCTTAAATATCGTAGGGATGCACTTAAAAAACGGAATGTGAATTCACCTCTTTATTGACCATGCCAGAGGTCTTTATAGGTAGCAACCTGGAAAGCAGAGAACGACCTGCATTTAGCAGGGTTTTTTTGTTGTTTTTTTTTGTTGTTTTTTTGATAAAGCACTTTAACCAATTTTGAGATTTGGCCTTCTCGCTCCGTGTGCTTGCTGTTCCGTTAACTAAATCAATCTGGGTCTAAAGTTTGCTTTAATGTATACGGTTTGACATGGATGTTGTCCTGACGATTATTTTGCTTTTAGTTTCAACGTTTTAAACTCTATTACTGTCATCAAGGCTATTTTGTCAGTGCCTTTGTTTATTTTTCAATTGCACTTGTGCTTGAAACGAAACACTTAACCAAAAGCTGAGTTTTTAAACATACACAAAAACACAAACACGCTAATTTTCTTGGTCCCATACCTCGCTGAGCAGACCTGAAATCTTACTCCATCCGCAAACTGGACAGATTAAATTCAACATCAAAAACAGAAAAAGCACCCATGGATGAGGATAAGTGAAACCTAGGAGTCCCAGCTCCTTATCCTACTCGCCTTCCCAACTCTACATGCAAATTGTTGAAACAGAACCAAAGGATCTTGAGCCTCAAACAGAGGGCAACAGAGGTGAGTGATCAACACAGGCTCTCACTTGAGAGCCCCCACCAAACACCCCCTCCCAAACTGCGCCTCCTTGGCCTCAGCATATGTCAAGAGGTTTGTTTATTCCTTTTAAACCTTTGTTTCCTGTTATTCAAGTTATTTATAAAGAGGGCTCTCTTGCCTGGAAAGTGGAGAGGGGAGTAGATAGAGAAAAATAAGAGTGAATCAAAGAGAAATGTTGAAAAAAGGAGGTGGGGGAGGAGGAGGAAGAGAAGAGGAGGAGGAGGAGGAGGAGGAGGAGGAGGAGGAGGAGGGGGGATTCTATTCAAGCTATTCTTCCAAGGTTATCCAAAATACAGGTTCCTCCATGCTTCCCATCCTGTAGAACAGGGAGATATGCCATTTGAGCCTCTGACCCCACAGGGCATAGCAAAACACAACGCCAACACCAACCCAACACCAACAGGAAGGGGAGAGAAAATAAACGATCAGCAAGAGATACAGCTTCTTCATAGAACTGTAGCGTTGGAAGGGATCCAGAGGGTCATCTAGTCCCACCCCCTGCAATGCGGGAATCTCAACACGAGGTTCCCCATCCAATTTGAAACCATACCGGACCCTGCTTAGCTTTGCGAATGTGTTGGCAGTTTTAATGCTGTACCACTTGTTGCCATGGATGCAGTTAATAAAGGACCCCCCCCAAAAAAATCCGTAAGCAAGACATATGCCAAAACACACTTCCCTTCCTAGCTCTAAAAATGAAGCGGGCCTGTGCTCCTCTGGGAAATGCAGATTTGCAGGGGCAAAAGCTGTTGGCTGGTACTATTCAGCATAGAGATGCTGATGTGCTCCTACAATAAGCACGATTAACACTGGATGTCTCCTTTTATTCTTTGTGGTGGGGTTCACAAGGAATATGTAGCCTCCCACTCCCACAATGTCCCCAAGCGCATCCTTTTATCTTTTCCTCCGACAAACATGAATGACCCACTGGGGAAGAGTAAAAGCACAGAGCTTTGGGGTGAAAACTGTGTTAGGAGCAAAAAAACCCTAACCCCCCTACTGGGGATGCCACAAAGGGGTATGCACAAGATGGGTGGGTTTGCATGCAGAAGACATGCAGGGTTTTCTTATACATGCCCAGGATCACTGCAATATATAAACCTCAGTCTCCAAAGCAGACAGTACGCTCCAAACACACACCAACACCACAACTGAATTCTTACCATTTATATATAGTAATTTAAATGTTCAAAACACGTCAACTGAGTTACCGGTAGTTAGTCAGTAAATCCTTGCAGCAACCTTATAAAGGAAGGGAAGCGTCATTCCCATATTGCAAGCAGAATATTGGCTGGCCTTAAGAGTCAGCAAAGAAGGAGGCTAATTTCTACAAGGATGCTAAAATACCCTTGCAATATGTGCTGTCTAGCCATATGGAATAAGCTGCGCAGACACCAAGTTGTTCCTGAGAGGTCCTCCTCCAGGTACCTCTCTGCTGTCTCAATTGAGGTGGAGAGCAGTGGGGGAAGAGGGATTTTGCAGTTGCGGTGGGACCCCTTATTGAACTGCCCCCCTAGGAATGTTCACCTGGCTTCTAGTCTTTAATGT
The DNA here is from genome assembly GCF_965112155.1 of Podarcis liolepis. Lineage (NCBI taxonomy): Eukaryota > Metazoa > Chordata > Lepidosauria > Squamata > Lacertidae > Podarcis > Podarcis liolepis. The sequence goes on along the minus strand of NC_139573.1, from coordinate 30,196,544 downwards.
CTTTAAGGCAGCAGGTTGCAGCAACTGCAGTTGCTTGCAGATGCTTGCAAAAGATACAAGGGTTTAATCCGTAGCACCCCTGGCTAGGGCTGGGGAAGACTCCTGCCAATGTAAACAAAGCTCAAGCTAGATATAGGAAAGACCATTTCACTCCCCCCTGCTGTCAACCTCTGATGAATCTCTTATTTTGCTGACACTGTTTTACTGTTGATGGACGGTATATTGATTGATGTTCTATTGTGTCTTAGAAGATCTATTATAAACCTCATTGGAAATTTATAATTTAATGGCAGTATTTAAAGTGCTTTAAATAAATACATACTTAAAATATTGATTAAAATAGTAGTATTTAAAAATAAGGACAACTGGCTTGCAGAGCTTGAAAGAAACAAGCGAAGTTTGCTCTGAGATTGTAGGATGCTTGGCTTGCAACAATTCTGCATTGGGTACATCCTTAAGATTCCTTCGGAGCCTGCAATCAACATTTTTACAAGAACACCAAACGTGCTCACAGTACATCCTGGCTCCCCTCCAGAGGAAATCAACCATACAAAGCTTGCCTTGAACTTTATACTGCTTAGAAAGTTGTGGTTGGGGTTTTTTTAAGCCTAGTGTCTGCAAAAACATGAAGTTTCACTCCTAATGACGACAGCTTTTTCTTTTTAAAAATAGATGTTTCTAGTCCTTAAGACTGCAAAGATAAGCTTGGAAAGGTGTAGGTGATGCCTGGTAACACGTGTGTGTGGGGTTTTTTTTTGGGGGGGGGGGGGCGGCTGAGCAAGATTTCCATGCACCAGGAATTTGAAATTCAATATCCCACATACCGTAGTTCCTTGCTCCATCCCATAATGAGTAGCGGAGAGTATTTAAAGTAAGCAAATAAAAAAAACTTATAAAGTTTACAGGTTTCAAGATTCTGCTTTCCTTCCTGCAAAATCTGCAGTGTTTTGTAGCTAAGGTTATTCACAACCTCCCTGTATATACCCTTAGACTGAAAAATGGATTGTTGGGGACACAAACATCAGCCTCTCCTATAAACCTGCAGTGGCACTCAGCATGTAATCTTTCTCCATCTGTAAACTGGAACCACCACTGTCTCCTCCCATTCACAGGTTTGCTATGAGGATGAACAAGAAACAACGTAAAGCCTCGTGCTGTATAATACTTTTTTTAGTTTACTAATACTAAAAGTGAGTTTGGGAGCAACAAATGTACAAGGAAAGGGGTCCAAGGACTTGGAAAGATCAGAGAAAATTTCAGAGAACCTTGTGGAGCACTAAACCCCCACCCCACCCCAAAACGCAAACAAAAATAGCTTCATTTATTGGCTAAATATCCACACTTTTCTTCTTCAGAAACGTTTTGGATTAGAAGCATTTTCTTCATCCAAGATGCTAAGAGTAGCGATTCCCCAATCAAAGGAATTCTAGGGAACCACTGCATTGTTTGAAGCACACAACATTTGTTAGAAAAAATATGGAAGGGGATGCAAGAGTCAAGAGCAGAGCTCAGGGGCTGCCTCAAAGCATATAAAGACTGGGGGGCTCCTTCATTGCCTCTTGATTTGCTGGCAAAGCAGCAGCTCACTCAACTCCTGTTTTTTTTAATTTCCTGCCTAGTTGCAAAATGATGTTCCTTGCCCTCCGGCTCTACAGCTTCTCCCAAGTTGCATCACCAGTTATATTGAGAGAGATGCAGCATGTGCCAAAATCTGGGGGGCTGGAAGGGGTGGGTGGGGAGGTTCAGTGGGTGCACCATCATACTGAAGGGAAGAGATGTTTTGTTAGTAGTTTTCAACCCACATGCTGCGCGCAAGGATACCTCAAAGCTCAGTTATTCACAAGTCTTCATGGCAGGACCCCAAAGAAATCTATTACCTCCTATTTGGATTGGAGGGAGGGAGAGGGAGGTGCTAGTCTACTGGGCGTTCAGCCATGTTAAGAAAAACAGGTGTAGAGCTCAGGGGCACACAATATATATAATTCCCATGACACTTGCATGAGATCTAAGTTTCTAGTTCTGATGGTTATAGGGACAAGTTGGGGGTGGGTGGGAAACGAGACAAGGAAAAACAGCAATCAGACAGAAGGAAGCAATTACGCAGAGAGCAGAAATATTTTCACAGCTCCAACGTTTTTGTAGGGCTGACTTGAGTTTTCTGTGTTCAAGGATGGCGATTTGAGGATTAAGTTGTCAGCCTTGAATTGGGCGCAAGAGCACAGAACCTGGTAGGCAACCCAACGTTAAATGAAAAGCTAAATTTTAAATGGATTTTTTTTATTTAAAAAAAAATAGATTGAAAAAGACACCTTTCGTTAATATTATAGAATGGTAAACGAATCTGAAGTTCAAGACTTCACTCTCGACCTCATTTCCATCTCCATCTCCCTCCACACTTTAGCTCCGCTCACCCCCAACACCTCCTTCCGCAGCAGAGGACTGTGTCTAACACACAGCAAGCAAGATGGTGCAGTCAATTGCGAGGACATAGAAAGCAAGCGCATTTCGCCTGGTTGTCCCAGGGTGGGGTTGACAGCACTATCACCCCAGAAAGCCAATCTAGGAGAGCTCAAGCCTGCTCTGCACCCCTTTTCTGAGGTGTATTCCACAATTTTACTGCACAGGTGAGAGGCGTGGTATTGAGAGGAGCAGCCTACGTCTCCCAAGAAATTCAGAGTTAAGTTTTAAGGTCTTCAGAAGATAGGAGACAGAAACAATGCCACTTGAAATTTAAGGCACTGGAGACAGGATGAATGCATCCCTGAGCAATATTTCCAGGAGTCAGGAAAGAGGGCTTCCAAGTCTGCATGTCTTTTACTGTCTCCATGACTCTCAACAGTATGAGTTCTGCAACCAGAAAGTGAATATTGGGGGTGGGGGGAGAGTTTCTTACCAAGCACAATATTTACTGGTCTCAGAATTGAGCTTGCCTTGGTATGGATTATCTTTGTGCAGTAGTCTGAATTTGTTGTTGTTGTTTTTAAAAGAAAAACCATATAAAAGGTAGCAGGTTTTCAGTATTCCATATGTAGCCCAGGAGCAAGCAGTATCTAGGAGTGGAGAACGACAACAACAAATTCAATTTTGGCTTTCTTTCACCTGTTTTCCCCAGGGGGAAACCATCTTGAAAGCGTCTAATTGTCATGCAACAGTTGACGGCGGGTCCTTTTGGACAAGCATCCCGTGCAAGTCATGTGACCCGCAAGAGACCATGGCGCCCCAAAACGCACGTTTTTGGACACCACGATCTTACACATTTTGGAGCATCTCCAAAATGAGATGTCCCATACAGTTGATGGGTATGTGCCACAGTACCCCCTGGGTGGGTTATGCAGACCCCCCGGGGTCCATGGACCACCAATTGGGAACCACTGTCTTATAGCACTGGTTTAGATGGAGGAACCCAAGATCAAATCCTCTCTCAGCTATGAAGCTCACTTGGCGAGTCACTGACTCTCAGTCTAACCTACCTGGAAGGGTTGTTGTCAGTTCACAACATCGGTTCACATTCCTTGGAGGAAGGTGGGGTGCAAATTGTAATAGATAGATATGTAATCATGGGAGTGTTGAGATGTTTAGCAGGGCTGCCTGCCCAAATATTCATACGCATATAATACATCAATTATTGTATCTCGGTGCTGAAACTTGGATAGAAGCCCAAAGAACCTTGTTTTCAAAACTTAATGGAGTATCAAACACGCTTCACAGTCAAAATAAAAAATTCCTGAACGTGTTGGAAGAGCCTGGGCGTGTGTCAAGTCACATGACTGTGGATTTTATGGACAAGTTGGCAAAGTTTGCTGTTATTTAATTTCCGAATGTTGAAACAGCTCAACTGTTATAATCTCGATTTTTAGGTAAACATTAAAGCGGGGGGTGGGGGGGAGGAGAGATTAGAACTCCAAAATGTTAAGCGTTGTCTTTTCAAAAGCTAGAAAGTGCGCCAAGCTTCAAAAACTTTGCGTTATGTTTTCATGCCAAATTTAGTAGAGGCCTGGCAGCATCAAGACACAGCTTCACGGGGTCTCTGGATGAAGGGGAAGAACGCTACAACCAACCAAAAGAAATGGCCAAGAAGAGACCATTCTACGAAGAGGAAAAGTAAGTGTTTAAGATAAGACACAGCACCCACTCTGTTTTGTCACCTGCACTTTAGACTTCTGGCCTTCCAAATATAGAGAACTACAACTTCCATCAAACCCGGCCAGCATTGCCAATGATCAGGGACAATGGGAGTTGTAGTCCGCAACATCTGGAGGGTAGCACACCAGCTACCCCTGCGAAGACCAACATTCTGGTAAGTTGAATACTGGAATTGACCTTGCCTCTCTCCTAACATGCCAAGTGGGCTATCAGCTTCTTTTTAAAAAAGTTTTAAAGAAACACATGTTTCTTCCACTACAGATCTACTCTTGGTTGTCTTCCCCACATTGCACTTACCCCAGAATCATGAACAATTTTTTTAAAAAAGTAGCAAAAGTGCTCTGGAGGCCAGAAAGTGCGAAGTTTCACTGCTTTATATCAGTCAGACTATTTGCCCATCTAAGCTAGTATTGCCTACTCTGAAAGGCAGCTCTTCTCACATCACCCTGACACCTGTCAATCTTGCCTGGAGATGCAGGCGACTTGAACCTGGAACCTTCTGCATGCACAGCCCATGTGTGCGCATGTTGGTGACGCAAGCGTGGCATAAGCTTACCTCGCCACCCCCGTCCCAAAATTAAAGCTGTCCCTCCTAGAAAACTCAAAGCCAGCTTTTCCCCAAAAAACCCCCAGCAAACTATAAGACAGGGAAAGAAAGGTGCATTCTGCGAAATGCAGCGTGGCAGCTTTCAAAACTGGCCCCCGCTGCTCTAAACCTGTTGCCTTTGCACCAAGTGAATCCATCTCTCTCTCACATTGCACACATTGCGCCCACCAGCCCCTGACTCTTGACCGTAGGGTACTTACTGGCTGGTGATGGCGTGCTGTACCCGCTGACCGGCAGCTGGTGTTGCATCCCTGGCAGAGCTCCTGGAGGCGAAAGGCCCCCGATCATGTGTGGAAAGAAGAATGCATAGTGTGGGACTGGGTAGCTGTTGAGATGCCCGCTCCCCGGCGTGGAGCAGGAGCTGCTGTTGCTCGCCATGGCTGGTACACTCCGCAGGCCTGATCCTCGGGCAGAGGGATTCACATAGGGGCTGAGTAAGGAGCAATCGCCATCGAAGCCTTCTTCATCCAGGACTGCCAACGATTCAATTCGGCGTCAATGCAGCCTCCCCTTTCCAAGGGGCCAGGCAGGGGCACGCAGCACGTTCCGTCCGCGGGCTGACTGCTCAGGCAAGAAGGAGCAAGCGCCGAGGCTTCAAAGGTGATCTCCTGCAGTTCCCTCTTGAGTCAGGCCCTCCAAAGCGGGCATGTAGGGGAAGGCAAACAGGTCCACTCCCAAGTCAGAGCCGGAGCTGTAAACACAGAAGGGTGAAAAGTGAGCAAGGCACAGGCATTGCATGTATGTTCGTGTTTATTACATTTACAAACTACCTTTTCTTCCACAAGAACCTTGTGGGGTAGGTAGGCTGAGAGATGGTGACTGGCCTAAGGTCCGCTTCATGGCCGTGTGGGGATTTGAACCCTGCTCTCCCAGATCCTAGTCCAACATTCTAACCATTGCGCCACACTGGCAGGAACCTCTGGCAATTATGAAGAAATGGTCCCCCAGAACCCCCCCCCCTTTTTTTGCACCAGCTAGGGATCACCTTCTTGCTTTACTTCAAAGATAAATGCAAGGCAACCTTGCAATTCTAAGTATCTTGAATTGCATTTCCATGTAGATCAGATTCTGGAGCCCTCTAGATATCTGCTGGACCAAAGCTCCCATCACCCAGCCTAATCACTGGCAATGCTGGTTGGGACTGATGGGAGTTGCAGTTCATCATGATCTGGAAGGTATCTGATCCAAAAACCCATCTTGGACAGCATCCTGACCCCACAGTGGCCCATCAGCCCCCAAGCAGGGCATGAGTGCTGCAGGCCCTCCCAACTGTCTTCCCCAATCCTGGAGGCACACGGCCTTCATGATTAGCTGCTCTTAAGATACTACATTGGTTCAGATGTTGTCTGGCAAACATAGTTAATCCATGCATTTTAATTAAGACAACACATGTGAATTTGTTTCTAAAAACTTTATATAGATATATAGAAAGAACTTGAGGCACAAACCATAACAGAGCCTCTTCGATCTCTATGATTCTATAAAATAGACCCTATGTTACCTTACTTGTAGAAATATTTGGGGTGACACACACACACACACGAGGCTGTCAGTGAGAATAATATTGAGCAATTGACTGGTGTGACTCAGTAAAACATAGCTTCTGATGTTCCTATACACACACCCCTTATGCCGCTAAGTGCAAAATAAATAAAATTTAAGGGGCCGGAGTGTTTAAGCCCCAGTGCTATTTTTGTTGATACATCAGATTTGCCTTTTTGGTATCTCTCTGCTCTGCTGTGCTTTTCCTCTGTCTTGATCCAAAATAATGACCACACACTCTCCCTCAATACACGTGCTGCCGTTGACTTTAAATGGCAGCAGCCTACCCTCACTGGATTCTATGGGACTGAGGAAGATAAGTGTTAGACAACGCGCTGTAAACTGGCACTGAGAGGAGAGCTTTCGGTGAGCAAACGTTACCCTGCCCTCCTATACTCTGCTGCTCCGCCCAGGCAGGAACTTCCCCTCTGACGTCTGCAGAAGCAAGGGCACCTCACAGACACACCAGGAGAAAGAAGACCCCTTTCATTCTGTCATTCCATCCAAGAGGGGACAGGTGGAATGGGGAGGGGGTGCAGAAGAACAACAGAACCACAGCTCTGGCCAAATCTGAGAGGGAAATCCAGAAGAGGGCAGAGATCTTCGCACCCTGGTCTCGGGCACTACACACAGACAACTCTCTTCCTGCATCCCAAAGCTTGGGTGCCGTTCCTCCTTGGTCTCTGCTGCCCAGCCAGGCCCGGCTACCACCACCACCACCCAATCTCCACCCCTCCCCTCCGTGGGTAATTACCACAGGAGACCATTTATTGCTCTCCCTTGACAGGAGGTGACAGGTGGCCCAGCCCCTCCAGACAAATGAGTTGGAGGTCGGGAGGTTTGGCTACCTGCTGCCCCTGCCGAACCATAAATCACCGGGAAAGGGGGGGGGAGAGAATGGAGTGCAGACCACTAAGGGAAATGCTGATTAATGAAAAACAAAATAAAAGGTCTCCTACCTTCCCCCCCTCCCCAAGGAAGCAGATGGAGGAAGCCGATTCCTATGGAAGACTTTGAATAGAAGGGGGGGTCTTCCCTGCCCTAGCCGTACTCTATCATGTTGCTGCACACTTAATATTTTGTTATGTATATACACACCCCATCGGGGCAGGACCACAACATTCTGGTGCCAGAGGCAGAAAATATGAAATGGCAACCACCACGAACCAGCAAAGTGATCAATTCCTTGGTTTATTTAAAGCTTGCCTTTATTTCAATCAAGACACATCATGTCAATGGGCATTTGCGGTTGCCATGTTTGTTGCAACGGGCCTTCCAACAGCGCCCATCGTTTCCAGTGGGCATACTTGCCATTCATTTTTAGCATGCCCCGCTGGGAAGTTCTCCTTCTCGGGATCCACTGAAACGAACAGGAGATCTTGCACGGCTCCTGTTAATGTCAATGGTGCTTATGCAGGAGAAGTTCCCAACAGACTGTGGCCCCATGGATCAGGGGTTTCCCCAGCTCCCAACTCTGCTGTACCAAAAGAGCTCTGCTAGAGGCAGCCACACCTCACACCGTCTGCATGGTCCCAATTACAACCCCAACACAAATTTGCCCACTAAGGACATTTATTAATCCAGCTAAAATCTCCCTCTGGAGTGCGTACTTTAAATATTTTGAATAATTGTTATGTACATAATTAGCAGAAAGAGAATCGCAAGGCTGACTTTTTAATTCTGTTTCTCTCCTAATCTTGCTTTTTCTGTGACTTTTAACGCTAGCTCTCTGTTAACTCTATTTACATGTATGTTTTGGTTTTTGGAGATTGATATTTGGGGATAAATGAAGATACACACAGGCAGGTGAAGGGCAGAGGATGGAGAAATTTGCTTGAGTGGCATGAGGGAAGAGGGGGAAGCTCCCAGGTGAGAGCGGGAGGGTTCACTCTTCGGTGTGTGGAATAAGGGTTAATATATAATTGTGATAGAGATTTTGGCATTACCATGGTACTCAAACAGCTTGGTTCCCAAACAAATCGGCTCCCAAACGCAGCACACCTGGAAGTGTGTGGGAACACCTGGAAGTAAGTGTTTGCGGTTTGCAAACGTTTTTCAGAAGCCGAATGTCTGACGCAGCTTCCGATTGAGTGCGCCTTGGTTTTCAAACCGTTTCGGGAGTCGAACGAACTCCCGGAATGGATTAAATTCGAGAACCAAGGTACCATTGTATATACACAGTCTCTCTGTCTTTCTCTCTTTAATTCATTTCCTTAATTTTATTGGTTTGTTTCTTCTCTCTCTTTAGATTAGTTCAGCTTTAACTGTATCTTATGTTGAAAAATCTCAATTAAAAATTAACTAAACAAAAAACAAAATTCACCCACCAAGGGACATTCCAGTCTGGGTTTTTTATTTGAGTGTCTTTTGCAACATGTCACTGACACAGCAAGAGTGCATTACAGGTGGATTAAGACTGGGTTCCACTTTCTTAATTCTTCCACGATGCTTTCTCAGTACTACTACATTATTGCCGTCTGGAGGGGCGTTCTTGCGTTACAGCGCAATAAAAGTGGGAGGGAAAAAAGAAACCGAAACACCTGTGGTATAAAAAGTTACAAGGCTCCAGCAGGAAATTACAGGACATGCACTGATTGAAAATGAAGTATCGCACCAGTCGCAAAACATGCGCAGGCACGGACCGTATTGAAAGTGAGATGGTTTGTAAGTGTCCCAATGCCATCATAAGCTAGGGGTTGACACCTCTGCTCCCTCTATTCGCCAGCCCCACCTACCTATCTACCCCTTTGCCAACCCCTCCTCCATTTATACTTGACTCCCTTTACACTTCACCCACCCCCTTCACTTATTCCCACAGCCCCTCCGAAGTGCTTCCCCTTCTGGTGAGCAGCTTGCTTGGGCAGTCTACCCCCCCTCCCCACTTGCTTGCTTGCTTACCTGCCTGCCATTCTGTTGTTGCGCTGGAGTTGGTGCGGCCCCCTATTGGCAGCCACACAAACTGCAGCATGACAACAGCCTTACACTTTTATGTCTATAAAAGGAAGGGAGAAATTAAACATTTTGCAGAAGAGTTGGTGGGGAAAAAATTAAAATCATTCGTTAGGTGAATGAAGACGTTCCAAGGGGTGTGTAGGATTGTACTCCCAGTTAAAAAGGGATGGGGTTGGATCACACATTGGAAATGACAAGAACTGTTTCCATAAGAGTAACTCTCCCCTTTCCCAGGGCGTCAAAGGTTTACATTTTGGCCTGGGGTAAGAGGGCTGCTGCAAGACAGGCTTTTCCTCCCTTTGGCCAAGCAGGAGAGTTGGCTGCAGTTTGTCTTTCGCCTGGCACTAGAAAGCGGATTGCAGGCCAATCTGGAAGAAAGGAGACACCCCAACAGGGCCCAAGTAATTGCAAAGACGCTTCGTTGGGGCACAATGCCATAGAAGCAACCACTGGGGGAGGGGGCATATTCCCCTCTTCCCTAATCATGAATTGTCCTAAGATATTTTTACCATTCCTCTCAAAATACTGCATGCATGCATACGCCACTACCAAACTCCTGCTCCTGGGACACACTATGAAGTTGTTGATATTGGCACGAGGCCTATGAGAAGCTGGAAATGCACAGCCCCATTCCACATGCTGGTAGCCGCTTAATTAAAAAAACTTTCCATGTGCCAGCTCAAATGGCATGGACAACCAGCCTGCGGCCTCTGCCCAAGCAGCAAGCCTGACATTGCTACTCCACCATCACTGCTCCCTTTGGCTTCCATGTGGTTGCAGGTCAGAGGCAGGCAGCCATTAGCTCTCGAGGAGCTGTTGCGACTGCAGCTCCCAGCCAGCATGGCACCATGGGAAGGGGTGGTGAGAGCTGGAGCCCAATAGCTGCTGGAGGGCCACAGGTTCTCTGCCATTGTTGCACAGTGTGGCCATACTTCTGGCTGCCTGGGTGGTCAGAACTGCCACAAAGAATGCTTTAACGCATGCCAGTTCATGTGGTGTGTGTCTATAGATGTTCTAGATTCCGTACTCGAAGGTCGTTACCAAAAGACTCCATTTGAAAAACGACTCTGCCCATGTAGAGATGGTAACACGGAAACAGTGTCCCACGTCCTCCTATCCTGCCCCCTTTATAAAGACCTAAGGAATGAGATTATTACTCCACTCATTCTCCCCAACCCCGGCCGTCCACAAGACATTATACTGTTCTTTCTCTTATCTGATACGGACAGTCAGACTACAGAGAAGGTCGCAAGGTACATCGAGAGAGCTGTGAAATTGAGGGCCACCATCTGAGTGACAGACGTGTTCATCTGACGGACCTCCTTTTGTTTGTTTTTATCCCCTCTTTATGTTTATTTTATTTTATTTTTAATTCTTGTATAGCTGTGGCCTGTTGGCTTTGCTAATAAAGTTCTGATTGGTGATTGGTGATGTTCTAGATAAATAAATATCCACACCTCACAATTCTTGAGCGAGGACGAAGACATTGTCCTAGGACCCTGGCAAAGGCACAGGTCCCCAAATAAATGCCCCCATTTCTCACCAATGCCAGGAAGGTTTACGTTACCATCAACACTGCCTTGTGGGTGGTAATCGTTTTACATATATTTAAGTCGTTGCACAGAGAAAAGAAACGCCATAGTGCATCTGCAGCTGTTGCATCTGCCCCAGCTGCAACAAAACATGTCTCTCCAGCATCGGTTTCTACAGCCACAGCAGGCACTGCAACCTTCCAACAGTTTGACTCAGCCACAAAGGTGCACTCCTCTGTTGTCCCCCAAGACAGACGGATGCCAACAATTGTCTACATTCCACTTCCCCAACCTCTCTCTTCCTCCCCTCCACCATGTGTATATGTGCCTGCCATCCCAGAATAATACTCCGTTCATCTGATGAAGCAGACTCTGGTCCACAGAAGTTTATGCCATAATAAATTTGTCTTGAAGGTTCCACAAAACTCTGCAGTTTTTGCTGCAACAGACTAAAATGGGGAAACATTAAATCATATTTGCACCCCTCTGGAACTCCCAACGTTTTCACAGTTGCAACCAACTACGAGTGGTGGCTTGGTGTTGAGGCAATTCCAGCACTGCATACAGGTGCCCTTGCCTACAGATTAGGGCAGGAATGCAGCAGAGGCTAACAACATTTTCTATGTTCCTCTGAAGAGGAGGAAAAACCTGCTTCCTGCCCTCTGCCCACAACCTAGATGCCAGCTGTTGGGCTCATTTTTCTGAGGTGCCAGGAGCTACTGGGTGCCTTGATTTTCACACTCCCGAGGAGTGGAGTTCTTCATTTTTACACACACTTACACACACCCACCCCTACACCCCTCTTAACCCAGGAACTCCAGATTCTGCAGTTGGAATCATTTTGGCAAATGCAGTGACTCTCGTTTTTGTTTCACACTGGTGTGCAAAATATTTAAGTTGTTCTCTCCCTCCCTTCCCAAAGCACAAGACTTTGCAGAATGTCACAAAAGGGTCTATAGAGACCTCAGAGCCATCACAGGGAAGGAATGAGTCCATGAGGCTGGGATCTGCATTACATGGCATTCTACCATGCTTTGGCTCAGACTTTTAAATAAATACTCACCTGTGAGGAGCAGGAAATGTCTCCTCCGCACAAGCTGGTGAGGAAAGCTTTGGTGAACTGGTCTGAGATGAGAGTGGGTTGTCTTTTTATCTGGCTATTCATATGCCACAAATGATGAATGGCATGGGTATGCAGGGGCAGACAGACAGGCAAGTAAGTGCGTAGTATTACCTTCAAGACAGCAGCCACTATTTGAAGACTCACATCCTTCTGATTCTAAGAATTTTACAGAAAACTGCCCACAGGTTTCCTCTGCTCTCATAAGAAATAGCAACTTGCCCATCACCAAGTGAAAGGGGATGGAATCACAGAACCAGACATTCACCCATGCTCCATTGCTGTGTGTGTGGTTTCCAGGTGAGTCATACCTACGTAGTCTTTGGAAACTTCCCTTGCAGACATACTACTATGGTTTTAGAGGTGGGAGAGGGGAGTCATATGTAAAGTTTGAAGGCTTTATCAGGTACCTGTTGGCACTCTCCACACAAAAAATATGGCAGAAAGCAGCTTTGTGGCCAGGAAGCCCAGGCCCTCAGTAGGGCAGAGCGGCTGACTCATTTGCTATTGCCTAAATTGTGGTCAGAATCACCTTCTCTCATACCTTGTGTGTACCTAGGGCTGTTCATGCCCCAAGTTATATCAGTCTTTCCTAGTGGGAATGATTGCTCCTGTGGTCCAAGTGTGTGCCCTTTTTTGTCAAGTTCCAATTATGCAGAATCATAGAATTGTAGAGTTGGGAGGGACCTCCCCCCCCCAAACAAGGGCCACCTAGTTCAACCCCCTGAAATGCAGGAATCTCAACGAAAGCACCCATGACAGATGGCCCATCCAACCCCTCCTTGTAAAAAGAGGAAGGTCTCCAAAGGTTCAGAAATCAGATAGAAATTAGAACTTAGAAACGCCAGCCTTGAATTCAGGGGGAACCAACATTTTGGTGAAAAATTATGGATGCAGCCCAGTGGGGAAGAGCAATTTGACACCGTTGTTTTAGGCGGTTCCCCCACCTGCTTTTATCCTCCAGACTTTTATCCTACAGGGAGCTGACAGATCTACATGTGGAAAATCTGGTGCTTTCGCAAGTATTGCTTGAAAAAAACCAACACACACACACACCCTTACTGGCAATAGCTTGACTGCTTAATGCCTAGGTCTATCTGTGGAAGTCTTTTGCCACCCTGGTAATGGATGAGAGACTAGAATGGGAGCAGAGCTGCAGCCAAGCATGAAGGATGCAATAATTCACTTGTGGGGTTTGTGTATGCCCAAAGAGGAAAGAAGAAAAGAAAGAAGAAAAGGGAAGGGGGGGGAGGAGAAATCAGTGTTTTTGTTCCCAGGTGTTGGCCTAGCAAGGGGAATTAAAACACAAAGACAAAATGGTTGGTATTTACTTCCCAGTCTGGCAAATATTGGTTTCATATTGCACTCATCTCTGTTCCAAAATGTTTAAGAGTGACTTCAAAAACCAGCAATTTTTAAAAATGTTTTTTCCTCAAGGGGAGACCAGCGGGGGAACCTGTGAATCCTTCTACGTTGCAGGGGCTACTGGAACATGGGCACCAAATGAGGTAACTTGGTGCACATTGCCAATATTATTATTATAACCGGGGGGGGGGTGTCCCAATAACTAGATTTCTACTATACAAAGACTCAAAGCAGCACACTTGAAATTTTATTAGATACTTTCAGGCTGCATGGATACCAAAGGACTCCTTCTCCATTATGCAATACCCATCAATTGGGGGCGGGGGGCATCACCCTCAAATATTTTAGGGGGGCAAAGACCCCTTGGCCCCAAAGAGTTGGCGCCTATGAAAGAGTATAAACCTCAAGTAAATAGAGTGCAGCTGGTCTGGCTGCCTGGCCCACAGTCAGATTCTATGCCTGACAAGGGACAGTGGCACTTCCAAGGAGCAGGAAAGCAGACAATATGTGACTGGAGAGGCCTGCAAGGTGGGAGGAGGTTTTGAGAGGGACGATGGTGGCGACAGTGAGTTTATAATTAATCACCATGCAGAGAACTAAAAGAACAGAGATTGTAGCTCAAGCGAGGACTGACTTCCAAGAGTGTGTGTTTATGATTCAGCTGCAAGGCTTTTAAAAATCTAAGAGGCGAATAATTTTTTTGGTTTTGTTTTTAAATCTGGCCTAAAAATATTGGGAAAATTCGTAATAACTAGGGTAAAAGCTAGACCATGTGCTCAGGAAGTGAGAGGTTCACTTCAGAACTGCAGGGGTAAATTCTAAGACACACACAACCCCTCACTGGGACATCAGAACATACCCTAGGCCCGTGAGCCCTGAAAGCAGCTGCCGGACAAACAAGCTGCCACCCTCACCCACCCTGGCACACCCCAAACACGACGCCAACCAAAGACTTCCTGTCAGGCCTGCAACCAGAGCGTGCCCACCCGCAACTTCCCCGTTGCTGATTTCGATTCCCAGCGTTGCCCAGTTTCACTTCTCCTCATAACTCGGCAGAGAGGTTGGTTCCAAGGATGACATCCACCGGATTCTGTGCTTATCAGAGGCTGATAAGATGGCCTTTGGGAAGACAGAATTAACTAGCCCAGGTGAAGATAGGGTCTGGGGCCGCAGAGCAAAAATATAACCTCGAGCCGCGCAAGGCCCATCAGTCTCAACCTGAAGCCACTTGGTTCGCTTTTTGGTACTTAAGCAGCACAGGCGCCAAGCCCCAGAACTTTTTTGGCCAATGCCAGCAGTCAGAACCCTGGATGAACTGCAATGATTACGAGAGCACATCTGATATGCAGAGAATCCGTTTCCCTCACAATATCAGCTCCTCGCTTTGTGCCACCACCACCAACAGCAGCTGCTTCCTGCTCTCTTTCTTTTGCAGGACTCGGGGGGCCTCATGCATCTGGGATTCGAGTCACATCTGCACCACAAATCTAAAGCACGATTACACCTTTCTGACAGTCACGGAAAATCCTGTGCAGAGGCGGGCAGGGTGCCACACTGCAGGGGGCAGCACATAACGTGGGGCCTGCAGTGCACCCAGGCCATGCATCTCTTCTGGGAATGACACAGTGGCTCGGGCACTGGCAGGCTCTGCGCTGCCAGAAACAGCAGCATGGGGCTTGTATCTGTCCGCCACTTCTCCCTCTGCCGCCCTACAGCTGAGGGGAGGTGGCAGTGAGGCTCCGTGCAGCGTGCCCTGCCCAATGGGTGGCTTACCCCACCCTCCTGGGTGGCCTGGGCACAGGCGCCACCCCGGGCACCCAAACGGCCAGCTACGACGCTAATCCTGGGAACCACTGCTTGTGATGGGTGCTGACCACACAGAGCTACAGCTCCCAGCACCCTTAACAAACTACAGTTCCCAGGATTCTGCAGGGCTGTTATAAGAGTGCCTTTTTACACCTGACAAGCGTGAGCCCTGGGGTCTTTCACTTTAGCAACCACCATGGTCCCTTCTCGGCAGTGGAGCCCTCCCTGTGGAACACCCTCCCATCAGATGTCAAGGAGATAAAGAACTACACAACTTTTAGAAGATCCCTGATGGCAGCTCTGTACAGGAATGTTTTTAATGTTTGATGTTTTATTATGTTCTACATGCAGTGCTTTTTTTCTTTAAAAAATGTTTAAGGGTACTCTCATTTTCCTACTCATATTGAAATATTGCCCCTCAATGAGGCCAAACTTAGATTCACAAAATGTTTAGGGGTAGGCGTACCCTTGCGTCTCCCCAGAAAAAAAGCAGTGCCTATATGTGCTGGAAGCCACCCAGAGTGGCTGGGGCAACCCAAGCAAATGAGTGGGGTATAAATAATAACGTTGTTGTTGTTGTTGTTGATATCCTCAATCCACTTCAGCAAACTAAGATCAAGAGGTCTTCAACCCCTGTTAAATGGTGGGGTGGAAGAGATACTACTTTCTCGCACCTTGAAAACCTAACTAAGGTTGATTTCCAACCAACATGCCTTTCACATCTGCATCCAGCTGCTGTGGTAAGGCACTTTGCACTCTCCCAAAAGCACTCTCACCACTTCCTCTGTTTTACACTGGATAAATGGGTTCTGACACTAATGCCTGTGAGCCTGGGACCCATGTAAGTTGGAGCTGAAGAGGCCATTTGGCAAGTGAGTATTCAGTTGGCAAAAGATAAGGCAGGCCTAACACCGCAATAATTATTATAAACTTGTTGCTATGACAGTGCCATCCTCTTTGCCGCCATACCCCCCCCCCCTTTTCCTGGCCGCTCACTTCCCCGTTAAGTGTGAACTGGGGACAAGGCAGGAAGTATGATGAAAATCTGATGTGTGGTCGCAGTTTTGCGGTTTTCCTTCTTGCTCTTGGGGTTGGGCTCACACGCGACCGTCGCCAGTGTGTGGGGAGGGGAGAAGAGGAAGAGACACAGATCCAAGGACCCCAAGAATGAAACACACCCGTGGCTCACACACACACACACACATACACCCCAAAATGTGAAAGAGTTAAAAGATGCATGGCCACAATGCCACAAGTTTATGAGTAGAGGACACCAACGCCCAAACGCAAAAACGAGCCGGTAGATCAGAAAAATGAGTTGACACTATTGCATGTGCCCCACAGTTCTGTGGCATTTTGAGCGGCAACCTTTGAGTCATAGTCATGTTCCTGAAGGGGGGGGAGGGTGACCGAGAGAGAGAATAGGGCATGAATCACTCCGGATTTTCTGCCCACCCCCACCCAGCGAGGCCTCTGCACATGGCTCTCACAACTGGCTCACAGGAGGGTAAAAGGATGAGAAGGGGAACCTGGCTTTGCTGGGTACCTCAAGAGGGCTGAGGAAGTTGGCGTCTGCCTGGAAGACAGACAGACAAACACACACAAACACACACACACACGTGAGAAAGCTCGCTTGATTCAGTTTCCCCAGTGGGGTAAAAAAGTGAAGTCTGTAAGCCTCCCCTACTCTCGCTCCATTCAGCAGGCATACCAAGCAGATCCCTTCTTAAAAATGTTAAGCTAGGCATGAAGTAACCCAGGATGGTTGTGCCCACAGAAGGAAGTGTGTGGTTGTGTGTCTGTACAAGTGTTGTGTGTCTAAACTTGATGTTTTGGGGGGGGAGAAAAATTAATTAATTAATCAAAAGATCCCACAAAAAATGATGGAATGCTTTAGGATACCTGTGTGAACGGTAACACACAAGCATAAAATAAGTTATTTGAAATGTTAACTTTCAATTTCTAGTTATCACTGCCAGGACTTTATGCATTCGCTTTCTGTATCATTCAAAACCCTCCCACCCCACAGCAAAAAACAAACAAAAACTCATGTGTAAATACCGGTACACCTATAATTCAGGATCACCACTTCATACAACCGATGAAGTGGACAGCAGATAAGAGTTTAAGGTTTATGCCATAAGTGTACTGATCTTTAAGATGCCACAAAACTATCTCCCCTCCCTCTTTCAAAACTGCACTACAGAACTACTTTTCTGTTTTGCTCACCACACAGGGCTCGGTCTTGCTTTTCTTTAGGCCAGAGAGACAGAGCTATAGGAGGAATCAGTTTGTCCACTTTGACTTCCATATTCCTTAATTACTTTCGCATTCCCCACAACCAATTCTCCTGGCCCCCCCCCGAAAAAGGTCACATGGGTTCACCTTCAGCAACTGAGGTACCTTTAATTGCAACACCTTCCTATTCTTCCCCCCCCCCCCTTCAGTCATGCCACAATTTGATGCAGATAAACAACCATAGGCCCTGTGCAAGGAAGGCATTCGAATTTTAGGCATTCGTAGATACCAAAGCTACTAATTTATTATTCAAGTTTTACAGGGAAGTGTTAGATGTTAAAACTCAGCCTCCAGGCACAAGAATCCAGCCCACGGATCTGGAGAGAAAAGGAGCAGGAACTGCCCTGTTCGAAAACGATTGTTTAGGTGACTCTGTAAAGCGCCATGTATGACTATGATTCTGCAAAGATAAGCAGCACCCCAAAAGGAGAAACCAGGGTGCCTGCTGCTTGTGTCTTCTCCTTGCCCCACTGTAAGAAGGATGTACAAGGCATCAGGTGGGAGCCACAACTAAAAGGCAAAGTTGCAGTGAGGATGTATGGACTGGTAAAAGCACAAGACAGAAAATGAATGGAGGCAGGTGCTCTGCTTTGTCATCCTCAAATTCCCTAGGAAATTATCTTACTTTCTCAAACATGTGATAAATAATTTGGCTTCTTCTTGTTGCAGGTTTCTTGTTATTGTTAAGTAATGGGTTTTGCTTTGTTTTTTTTATATTGCTAATGAAACTTTATATTGTTCATAACTATTTAAGTTTTTAAACATTTTAAATTAATTGCATAATTAATTATTGCTGGTTAACTGCTTTACAGAATAAGCTGCACTGGGGACAAAGGAGTGGGAAAGGGAGATATAAATACTTTGAAGTAAGTGATTAAGATGTTTGCGGGTACAACCAAAATTTTCAAAATATGTATTTAAGGCCATGAAAGTAGAATGTGTGTGTCTGTCTGTGTATGCAGTGCTTTTTTTCCCTGGGGGGACGCAGGGGTATGCATAGTCCTAAACATTTTGTGAATCTAAGTTTGGCCTCATTGAGGGGCAGTATTTCAATGTGAGTAGGAAAATGGGAGTACCCCTAAACATTTTTTAAGAAAAAAAGCAGTGTGTATGTATAAAAGTCATAGTATTTGTAAGAGACATACAACAGGGAAAATGTACCCACTTTCACTGCAACGAAGGACTATTGCTTGCTAAAATGTTGTAAGACTATAAAAATGTTTTGACAAAATAATACTAAAAATTAGAGGTGTTATCCAGTTAAATGTTACAACTCAAGTCTTACATGTTTACTCACAGAAATCCCGCTCAGTTCAGTAAGACTGAATAAGTTTGCTTAAGGAATTGCAGCCTTGGTTGATTGGTTAGAAAGACATAAATCTGCATAGGAATAAAACAGCGGATGCCCACCACTCACAACAGGTCCCATCCAAGGGACACTCTGTTCCAGGTGCGAGATAAAGGCCTCTTTCCCAAGATTCCACCTGCATTTGCAGTTTTTATATTAAAAGCAAGCAAACCTTGCTGCAAAATGCCCTTCCCAGTTGAAGGTGCTTTTGCATACATTTCAAAATATATTTAAAAACCAAACAGAAATTATGTACATGTTCCCCTGCATGATTCAGACCCTTCTTGGGTCTTGTTTGAAATTATACAGCTTATAGAAAAGCCTGCAACTCACACCATAGCTGTTGCATTTCTAGGAAACTCAGGAGAGAGAAAGAGAGAGAGAAGAGGGTTGGGTGCCAACATGCCACAGAAGCGGAGGCACCCCTGCTGCTCCCCACCCCTACCCTGGGGTCTTAATGTTCAGAATAAATTGCATATCTATTTCTTTCTTCTCCCCCCCCCCCAGGATACAAGCAAGCAGGCACAGGCAGACACACACACACACACACACACACACACACACACACACACACTCCCTCTTCCCAACAACAGGCCTTTCAACGACAAAATGAAATTCCACCTGTTGGAGCAGCTCAGCCTAAGCAGCTAAAATTACCGCTAAGAATGCGCCACTCCGGTTACCCTAGAGGAGGCCCAGACGCGCCATCCTGCCCAAGCGACAGGTGGCGGGGCCCCACCCATCCTTCCATGCCTTCGGGAGGAGGGGGGAAGAAAAAGACTATGGCTATTTGGACGGGTGGGGGTCATAACAGTGTACACTTAATTCGTTCCGGAGATCCGTTCTTAACCTGAAATTGTTCTTAACTAGAGGCGTGCTTTCACTAATGGGGCTTCTTGCTGCTGCTGCGCCGCCAGCACACGATTTCCATTCTCATCCTGGGGCAAAGTTCTCAACTCGAGGTAACTCTTCCAGGTTAGCGGAGTTTGTAACCTGAGGCGTTTGTAACTCGAGGTACCGCTGTATCTAAAAAACAACAACCGAGCAGTACTTAATTCGTTCTGGAGGTCCGTTCTTAACCTGAAACTGTTCTTAACCTGAAGCACCACTTTAGCTAATGGGGCCTCCCGCTGCTGCTGCTGCCGTGCTGCTGCTGAGCGATTTCTGTTCTCATCCTGAAGCAAAGTTCTTAAACCGAGGTACTATTTCTGGGTTAGTGGAGTCTGTAACCTGAAGTGTCTGTAACCCGAGGTACCACCATATAAGGGAATTTCGGCTGGTGAGGAGAAAGCAGCTTTCACTGGGGTGCGTTCTGCTGTGCTTTCTTGCTCTCTCCTACTGCTGCCTGACACCCTCCCCCCCCCAAAAAAGAACCCCATAAAAAGCAAGGTTTATGGCATATTGTGCAGCTTCCGCAAGGGACAAGCCCTGTGTTAAGAGACTCGGCGTGCACTTCTGCACTCCAAGCCTGAACCAGTTTCAAACTGGCTTGGCTTTCCCCGAGGGAGCTCTGGAGACTGTAATGTTGGAAGTGTGCCAGGAGTTAAAGAGATCTCGGGCCATCCCCTCTCCCTTTTAACAGAGCAGCCGTTCCCTTCTCAGAATGATGCCATGGAAGCTAAACCAGTTTATATCTGTTGTGTAGACATGCCCAAGAATGCTTGTATATATTTTTCAAGCCTCCCCAGACATCGTGGAGCAGGGAACCCAGTCAGAAATGCACAGGTGGGGTGGGGGAAAGGAGAGAGATTAACACGTTCAATATATAGCACTTTGCTAACCTGATGCCCTCTGAATGTCACTGGGCTACATACAACACTGGAGGTCCAACTGCATTTGGAGGGCACCAGGTTGACAAAGGCTGATGTTGTTCAACAAATAAAAAGCAAGGGTGGACAACTTTTGGATTTTCAGGGGCAGTTTAATTTTTTAGGAACTGCAGTCTGGGTACCAGAACTCTCTATGGCCACAAAAACTGACCCTCTTGCAAATAGTCCATAACAAAAGCTGGTCCCATCTCATAACAAGGGTTCCTCCTTAGGCATTCTTTCCATATACCGTAAGTAGCACACAAGATAGATGTGTGCAGACAAGAGTAAATAAAACGGGTGACCCAGCTTTTTTAAAGCTACACTCTTGATGTACACTTGCAAATAATTCTGCACAAATATACTATAACACCTGAACACAGACACACCTATTTAAGTCCTCTGTGACTTTAAAAAGCAGCAACATTTTAAAATTGACACAATTGGGATGGTTCTTACACACCAACAGGGACCCCAGCGAGTGGCTATTTACAACCCTGGACAAAACACATTTTAAATAGCAAAGCAGCTGACCCAGATAGCGTCCAGATGAAGTACTGACACTACAGGCAAGAAAAGCCAAATCTGGCCATAGCCATAAATTATGCAAAGCAATGTTGCATATGTTTTCACATTTTGCATAATTTATCCTGCCTCTCATAGTCAGGAGAAGGGCGGGAGGAGACGTAAGAGCTACACCCCACCCCCACTGAACACTGGAAATCCTCTTCAGCCCCCTCCCCCTTAAGGTAAATCACCAGGCACTGGCCACAAGCCTCTGAGCTGGTCTTCACTGGGCTAGAAATTCCAGATGTGCGCAGCACAACTGTGGAAGGAAAAGACGCACTTTGCAACAAGAGGCCAAGCTGAATTGAGCAACAGGCAGGGCTGGCCTCCACCCCTAATCCAGCAGCGGGGCAGGGCCTAGGCCTCAAACCACAGAAACCTCTGTCCAAGCCTGGCTATCAGGTCCCTTGCCGACTCATACATCCTTCCTCCAAAACACACAGCCTGTGTGCAATCGCCCAACCAGCTGGCTGGCTTTGTTAAAGTGTTGGGAGGAGAGGGGGAGTTGCCCTCCACCCAAATACCCCCTTCTAAAGAGCTTCCTTTCGCCAAGATTTTTTTCTTTCTCTTGAAGAATGTGCAAAGGAGACAGGCAAGAACTTAGGCCACACAGGCGTGCAATCGCACGGGGAGAGAAAGGGACCGTGCGGGAAAACCGTAGAGGTG
This sequence comes from Podarcis liolepis, assembly GCF_965112155.1. Taxonomy (NCBI): domain Eukaryota; kingdom Metazoa; phylum Chordata; class Lepidosauria; order Squamata; family Lacertidae; genus Podarcis; species Podarcis liolepis. The sequence goes on along the minus strand of NC_139573.1, from coordinate 30,174,790 downwards.
AACTTCTTTGAAGCACTAACCCAATCCCCTCCTCCCTTTTGCTTGGCCTGCCATACCAAGGGGGTTAATGAAGCTGTCCACTCACTGATCCCCCTGCCCCATCCACTCTGCTTGCCCCCTTTGATATTGGGAGGAAGCACCCCCCCTTTCTCCATCCCCACTAAGCCACCTCCAACGGTGGGAGGCGGATTAACCCATTTTCTTTAATAACCACATTTGTCACCATAAAAGTGATTACAGTTTGCTGCCCGTGTGGGTGCGCAGTGGCCGGTTGGGGGGGGCGGGGGAAAGAGGAGAACAGGGGGGGGGGAACACAGCGGAGGAACGGACAGGTAATTACTCCTTCCCTCTCTGGGGATAGCCGTGCTGCCTACATCTTGTTAATGCGGACACTTTATTCACTCAGTTCTCATTTACTTCAAGATCACACCCAGAGAAAACACTCTGACGCCAAGGGCTGTAGCTGGGGGAATAGAAAGGTGCAGCGAGATCAATGCGACTCTGCATATACAAGATTGGAGACTCGGACACAGACACACACACTGACCCCAAATTGACAAATTTTCTAAGAGCAACTCAGTTCTATGAGATCATTTGAGAATTATAACACAAGCCAAAAGACCACAGGGCTACTTAGAACACACTTAGCTTTATGTACTGCTTTAAAATGTGCATGCTTCTAGCCCTTGTTGCTACAGAGAAAGGCCTGCCCCTCCAAAAAAAGCAGTTTCCGCTCAAGACACAAAAGTTACAAGGAAGGGAACAGATGGAAGGGTTAATTGCTTCCCTCAAACTAGGTCTCTGATGACCCTCCACCCCCGAATCCTAGACCAGCCTCCTGCAGTTTCTTAGAGGGATGTTTCACAGTTTACTATAGAAAAGTGCATATTTAGGGTCGCCATACGTGCAGAATTTCCCAGACATAGTTGGAATACAGCAGCTGGAAGCAGTGTCCGGGTGGAAATCACTGAAATGTCTAGGAGAATCCGGGCATACGGCAACCCATGTGAGAAGTCTAGATTTTCCTCAAAAATAGCAGCTTCTTTTTTTTCTTTTCCTTTTTTTAGATTTTGTTAGAAAAAAAAGCTCAACAACTTTTGTGTCCGGATTTTCACTTTATGAAATATGGCAACCCTACTGTCCGTGTACTTCGGAGAGGGATTAAGTCTTGGACTTTTGACTGCAGAGTCACCAATTCAGATAACCTTAGATGCAAAGCTTACTAGGCTAGTCACAGTTATAAACAGACTCCATCCCTCCATCTATAAAAGGGGGGGGGGGAGGTTTCTATAGCATCTCTTCAAGTGAGAACCAATGAGTCACTGAAAGTTTGCCGCTAGCCCCCAAACCTACCAAACAATGAAATCTTAAGGGGTTTGGTTTTTTTGAAGAAGAAAAAACATTCAAGGACAATGGGTGTGAAAGACGTTTCAACATACTAGTAGATTTTTTTTAAGACACTGCATTTAAAAACTAGAAGTGGGGAGAGTGGCATTGGGTAATAGGAGCTTCCTATGCAACCCCAGAGTCGTTTGCGACTGGACTTAACTGTCAGGGGTCCTTTACTTTACCTTTTTATGGAGGTAAATGTGTGTGATAAAGACTTGGCGTTGGAGAGAAGGAAAACACCCTGAAATGTATGGTTTTTGCTCCAACATCCGCTCAAAAAAACACCCCGAGCTATTCAGAGGGTTCGGGCTGCCAAGTCCCTTCCCCTGCTCACTGCCCCCCGCCCCACTTAAAAACCCAATTCCCCTTCTTATAGCTGGGAAAGAGAACCCAGGCGTCCTGGCGCCCGGCCACCTCTTTAAATCAGAGCCGCTGACACTTCCCCCGCCAGTTCTTCATCGGTTGTGGGGGCGGAGGCGGCGGAGAGAAAGCAAAAGGGTAGGAATATCATATACATTTTTCTGGCTCGCTCGGCGTGGGAGGGAGCGGGAAGAAAGCCATCCCCCCTCCGTAGTAACGGGCTGGGGAGGAAGATGCCAGAAGGCTCGAGGAGAGAGGAGCGCTCCGCGGCGGCGCAATCTGCCTGGGAGCCGACCAGCGACATGGCAACAGCAGCAGCTTCCCGGTTATAAATAGAGACGCCGAGCGGCGGCGGCGGGCAGCGGGAGATAGGTCCGTAAATACCAGCGCTCGGGGCCACCTGGGAAGGCGGCGGCCGGCGCGCCGCTCCGAATCCGTGCCCTTTCCCCGGGCAGGAAGGCTCGGCGCGCAAGGCAGCGCCGCCCGGCCCCGCACCCGCCAAGCCACTCGCGCCGCCGCGCGCAACTGCGCCCGCCCGCCCGCCAGCGCGGAGAGGGCGGCAGACAAATGCTATCCTCCGATGATAAGCAAAGACTTCGAAATGCTCTCTCCTGCCCAACTCTCAGACAGAGTGGAGTTGCGTGAAATGCGCGCTAGAGAGAAAGCACTAATTTCTTCAGCCAGCTCCTTCCGGGCTTTGTGTTACTAACTTTTTTTCTCTCTATAGCTATGGTTTCGTTGGTGTTTTCATCGACCTATTGCACTGTCATGGTTTAAATGGTGTTTTTATCGATCTATTGCATTGTTGTGGTTTAATTGGGGTGATGGGAGCCAAGGTCCAACAACACCTGGTGGTTCCCCATCGCTGTTTTAACATGTGGAACTTGCGTGGGAAAGTTGCCCAAGGGCAACTCTTTGTTCCTCCTCTGCTATACTCCTGGGCATGCTATGTGCCAAGGCAGCCTAAAGTCTGCTCCACGGAAGCTGAATTTTGCAGCCGATGTACAAAATTCTCAACTGATGGAGAAATTAGCATGTGTTCCCCTATTTTGCATAATGAATTCTTGCTTCCACTAACCACGGGGACCTGCACAAAACTATGCAACATGCAAACTCCGCCCCCTGACCACTGGGAAACCCCACTCTCCCCATCAAACTTCCTAGCATTCTTGGGTATTCTCCCCCTACACTTTCAAGCAGTGTTAGAAACTCAGATATATAAGCTAGGCGCCAAATGGATCCTTGAATCAGGGTTACTGTCACCAAAACAGAATGCCTAGTTATCATTTGGGGGCCAGGTGGCTTGAAAGTCGTATTTTTCAATACAACCTTTTGGTTCCTGAAATTCATTCCATTGGTGCAGATAAAATATAATGGGATAGAATTCTACAGGATGTGTTGTTGGTGTATGAAGACAGGCTCCCCAGGCATGTACCCCCAGATAGTCGAGACTTCAGGGGCCATTGTGGCACCTGGGCACAATGAGCCTGGCAAATTTCAAGCGCTGCTTTTCAAGTATCCTTGGGCACCCTTAAAGGCTGGAAACATGCTTTTGCCATAACCAAAGGCTCTCTCCAGCTGTTGTGTTCTGTGAAAAGGATCAGTTTTCTCCACACACAAAATGAGTATTTTCCAGGAATGGCAGCAGATTGAATATTGTAACTCATGCACCCGCAATGTAAGGCATCTACTGTGCTGCAGTGCTCAGTTCCAGCTTGGCACATCCTTACCCACAACCCCCTGCCTGATTCCTTCAAAGGCTAACCTTGCTTGTTCAACACCTCCTCTTGTTGTGCTATTTGGATGGGCCAGAGGAAAGCAAAGCCTGAAGACATAGAGACATCACTTGTTGCCAGTGGCAGGACGAAAACATTTAAGGAGAGAAGAAGAAGAAGAAGAAGAAGAAGAAGAAGAAGAAGAAGAAGAAACAGCTGGGTGAAGAAACCCCCCACCCCCACCCTTCAGCCCTAACTATCATTAGGTTTAAAGACTTTATCTCAGAGCAAATCTCTCTCTCCCCACCACTACCCCAGATTGAGAGATTAACAAAGCACTGCTTGCAACCAAGTAGATGAGGTTAGGAGGCAAGGGCATGTTGGAAACGTTTGCTCTGAAGTTATGCCTAGAGAAGGCACCCAGTAAAGAATTGGCGTGGGAGAAGGTTTTCAGGAAGGATTAAACACACTCCTTCCCAGTCCCATCGACAACACCAGCCCCAATATTGCTTCACTGGTACTGTGGAAAGACCAACACTCTCTCTCTCTCTCTCTTTCTCTCTGATCACAGCAGAACTGAGCAGACAAGACATCCCTGTGCAAAGGACAGAGAACAGCTAACCTGAGGAAGTCTCCTTATTGGTGACATATGGTGCAAACTGGCCTTAATTATGGCAGGGGTGAAGGGAGGGTACCCCTCCCCCTTTCCAGAATGCATTTGGAAATTAGCTATGATTAATTACAGCAAACTGTTGTCCCTCTACGCTCGCTAACACTCACTGGAAATACCTTCAGCTTCCAGAAACATGAAAAATGTAAATAGTACCAGCCTTCAAGAGGGAAATCCCCAATACAGAGCGCTGCTTAAACGTCTGCCTAGGTGGAGCTGTGAATGCCATCTTTTGACTCCCCCTCTTTTGAAAGCAGTCAGATATTTTAAAACAATATTAAGAGTCAAGACACACAGCATTTTTTTTAAAGAGAACACAAATAAAATCCTTTTAAGATTTCCACAACTTTCTGCAGGAAACTTAAGAAAGCAGAATCATGTATCTAGCAATAAATAATCCCACCCAAACTGGTGGCTCCCAGATGTACACACACACACACACACACACACACACACACACCATGGCATCACAAAAATGTACCAAAGTGGTTTACAACTCCCACCAACCCCAGAATAGCGGTGCTGGCTGGGAGTCCACAGACAGTTTTGCATTCCAAACAACAATTATTGTTGCCTCAAATGCCGATTCATTTTTCTACAGAAATCCCTTTCCCCAAAGGTTCACACACCCTACACCATCGGCACCCGGGCTTGAAGGTGGGGTGGTTCTTTTTGTAGGTTAAAGCAATAAGTACAGTTGAGCGTCGTTTGTTTATCTTATCGTCTCGGTCTGGCAAGTAAGGGTTGGGGCTATTTCTGTTATCCTAGTTACTTCCTATCCGATTAGGTGTCGCTCAGCTCACTTGCACACAAGCCGCCAGGAACTATACAATCTGTTGTGTTTCCTCCCTCTGTTCACACATGCACATCCCTGCACACAGACAAGAGCTCTTTGCTTGTGACAAAACGTGACCCAGGCAGTGTGTCTTAACGCTGATGGGAGCCGACATGTGATCTTAGAAAGAGGGGTTAGACGTGATGGCCTTTGGATTCTCTGCCATCCCTTCAGGTTGCTACCAAGGTGCAAGTCAGGTATGACTCGTGCAACATTCCACATTGGCTCGGGCCTCCCCCAGGTGCGTGAGGAGCCGTGTTTTACTCCTTCCCATTTAAAGGTCACAATGGCCAAGTGATGGGAGGGAAGGGGGGGCAGGAGGAAAGAGAGCTGCTCAGCTCCATATCCATGTCAAGCTGTATTACAAGAGTGAACCTACATCCCCCTAGGTAAGAAGGAACAGCAAGGAGGGCACCTGTCTGGACTCCTGTATGCTCCTTCTCCTGTCATGCTTGGGGGCAAAGATCTGTCCAGCCAGCTTGCCATGCTCACATGCTGGCACGCAACCGTTACCCCACAGGAGTAGCACAAGGCTTTAAAAGAGGATTAGGCAAGTTCGCGAAGGAGAAGGCTACTAGCCTTGACGGCTAGATTCTACATTCATTGTTGGAGGGAAGGATGCTCTGAACCCCAGTTGCTGGGAAACACAAATGGGGAGAACGTTGTAGGGCTCGGGTCCTGCATGCTGGCTCCCCATAGGCATCTGGTTTACAGTGTTAGACATTCAAAATAATATAAGCTAGGCACCAAATGGCTCCTTCAACCAAGGTTACAGTCACCAAAACAATGTCTAGTTGCCATTTTCGGGCAAGGCGGCTCTAAAGTCTTATTTCTCAAATGATGGGCTGACTGTGATGATGATGATGATGAATTAAATTTCTATACTGCCCCATAGCCACAAGTCTCAGGGCACAGGATAATTACTGTCGTACCTTGGGTTGCGAACGTGATCCATGCGGGAGGCACATTTGCAACCTGCAGCGCCACGTCTGCGCATGCGCAAAGCACAATTTAGTGTTTCTGCGCATGCGCCAAAATTCAGAAGTAACCCATTCCAGTACTTCCAGGTTTGGCGCAATCCATAACCCGAAAATGCACAACCCGCAGCGTTCGCAACCCAAGGTATGATTGTACAGTGGTACCTCAGGTTACAACAGCTCAGGTTACAAACAGTGCAGGTTATGGACTCCGCTAACCCGGAAGTAGTACCTTGGGTGAAGAACTTTTACCTCAGGATGAGAACTGAAATTGTGCAGCGGGAGGCCCCATTAGCTAAAGTGGTGCCTCAGGTTAAGAACAGTTTCAGGTTAAGAATGGACCTCCAAAACGAATTAAGTTCTTAACCCGAGGTACCACTGGATATTCACAGGACGATTATCAGTTAAACATCTGGCTAGTTGAGGTTAAGAACATTGAGAACTTAAAGAAGAAAAGTCCCTTGATCCAGGGACAGTCCACATATATATTGGCCCATGTGCCTACCTCTTTTTCTTAATGGTGACATGGACCATTCATAATGTGGGGATATTCTTCACAACTGTGAGCAGGGCAGTGGGCTGGGGTAAGTGAAGACAAGCTACAACAATTAACTATAACGTTCTTCATTGCTCCTGCTCAGGCTGCACAGAAAAATCATTTTGGTCCCTGAAATTCATTCTGATTTTGCTGATGAAATATAATGGATAGAAATCTACAGGGTGGGGTATTAAGTGTGTGAAAGCAGTCCAGATCCAATGATCCCCAGGCATGTAGCGCCAAATCGTGCAGATGTCAGTCACCATCCTGGCACCCGGGCATCTTCACTTGGTCACAAGTGGTCGAGAGCCAGGTGCAAAATGCGCCTGGCACCTGGCTAATTTCAAACACTGCTGATCTGCTACTGTGAGAAGAGGATGATGGGTTAGATGGGCCATTGGCCTGATCCAGCAGGATCTTGTTATGTTCTCAAGAGACCAAGTGATCCATCATTCCCAGGGAAATAAGATGTTCCTTGTCTAAGTGCCAGTCATATCCAAAACGTTATCTCCAGAATGCCTTGGACCAAAGGACACTTCCTTCAACAGGCATCAACAATGATAGGATCCGTCAATGGTTTGCATGAGATCCTCCTCACCAAAGCAGGACCTAGTCAAGAAATTGTGCTTCTGGTCATGAGAATCCACTGTTCAGTTCTACACCACCCTTGAGCTGAAATCCCTTTTGTTTTGCTGGGTTGACACTCGTGTGGCAATGTAGCAACCCATATGCAAGGAAGTCCCAAGAAACCATCATTTTAGAATAACAGGAAATCAGTCCAAAGGCCCTCTTGCAAAGCCATGACTTCTTTGGCGGGGAGGAGGAAAAGCTTGTGCGAAGTCACAGAATGAGGACAAATGGCCTCTTAACACCCTTTAGCCATCAGACCAATTATAATAATTTTAGGCCAAGAGTGGTAAGGAGGTGGAACCCTTTTACCTACAGATGACTACTTATGGGAGAAGGGGATATTAGAGAGGGAATACTTTAAAAGGTAAACACCAACCCAAAATTTATGTATCAAGGTACACTTCCCCTTTAACATACTTTCCCAACATTCTGGTCCTACTTTTACCCATGATAATACAAAAGAAAAAAGATGGGAGGGGTGGCCTTTTGTTTTAGATCCTGTGAGGGGAAACTTTGGTCTTCTAGATGTTGCTGAATTGCAACTTCCACCAACCCCAGCAAGCATGGCCAATGGCCAAGGATTATGGGAACTGTAGTTCATTAACATCTAGAGAGCAAAAAATTATCCACACCTGTTTTAGATGAACAGATGGGGTCACTCAACACTCAGAGCAGAGCTACTGAAATTAGTGGGCATGATTAACATACGGTAGTTCTACTGTTTCTGATGGGTCTACTCTGAGTTTAATTTTTTTTTGTAACAGAAATTGTTTAACTCTTGTATTTTTGCTGCTTCTTTCGTTTATAATGGTCTTTTTAAATAGGGAAAGAAAGAAAGAAAGAAAGAAAGAAAGGAAGGAAGGAAGGAAGGAAGGAAGGAAGGAAGGAAGGAAGTCACGAAGTCACTCTGAGCTATGCCAAATCAGGGTACAAATCTAAAAGTAAAAAAATTAATGTGCCATTAAGAGCATGAAGAAAAGGCAACGACACGTCTACCAGGGACACAGTGAAATAATGGCTACATTTAGACTGATAAGAATCCACCCAGGTTAGACTTTTGCGCCTACAACAGCAGTTAATGAAGTGCCACAGAAATCCACAAGCAACAAAGAGCCCCAGCAACAACTATCCTCACAAAGTCCCACATCATTCAATAATTACAAACATTTTGTCACTGAAAAACTTCTGGCGATCGTGGTTAGTTGTAGCAGCCGCTAAAGTTGCTCTCTCACTCTCCCACAAAAACACATTTCTTAACAGTGAGAAAATATTTCAAATTCCTAGAAATCAGCAACAAACCTCTAGGTAGTGGCTGTGCACAGAGAAGCAGGAAGAGATTCTGAGAGGCCCAAATTTCACCACCACCACCATATTATTATCAACATTTTGTATCCCATTTTCCCTCGCAGCGGTTCTCAACCTGTGGGTCCCCAGATTTTGTTGGACTACAACTCCCATCACCCCTAGCTAGCAAGGCCAGAGCTCAGGGATGATGGGAGTTGTAGTCCAACAACATCTGGGGACCCACAGGTTGAGAACCACTGCTCCGAGAAGCTTAAGACAGTGGACAAGGTTCTCCATCTCTTCATTTCATCCTCTCAATACCCCTGAAATGTAGCTTAAACTGAGAGACAGTGACTGGCCCAAGGTCTTGTGTGACATTTTCCAGCCCTGTATGTTTCTGATCCTTAAAAAATAAAAATGGTAGTGACCATCACAGCATCTAGTAGCGAAGAGTTCCACAGGTACATGTTACTTTTTCTTGTGTGTACTCACATAAGAAATAGCTCCAGGAAACCCTAACCCAATTAAATATGGCATTTTCAAAGTACAGTGGTACCTCGGGTTAAGTACTTAATTCGTTCCGGAGGTCCGTTCTTAACCTGAAACTGTTCTTAACCTGAAGCACCACTTTAGCTAATGGGGCCTCCTGCTGCCGCCGCGCCGCCAAAGCACGATTTCTGTTCTCATCCTGAAGCAAAGTTCTTAACCTGAGGTACTATTTCTGGGTTAGCGGAGTCTGTAACCTGAAGTGTATGTAACCTGAAGTGTATGTAACCCGAGGTACCACTGTAACATATACCTTTCATGTTCACCAGCCAGCCATGAGGGCAAAGCATGATACTCAGAAATGTCCCCACTACTTGTCTCACAAATATCTGATTTAATCTTTCTCTCTCTCTCTCTCTCTCTCTCTCTCTCTCTGTCTCTCACACACACCAACCCCATTAACACAATTTTCCCAGGGAAACCCAAGTTCCCTTTTTAAAAGAAAGAAAGAAAGAATCGGGTGACGAGAATCAGCCGTCAGCCTTGACGCAACATTTCCTGATGTCACCCACATGGTGGTTTCATTCCACCTAAAGAGGAACAGCTATAGGAAGGCAGGCTGGGCCAGGCCAGGAGAGCAACAGAGAGAGAACAGAAACTTTAACATCACTGCCTTCTCACCCAATTTACCAACCGCAGCAGTAGGCAGATTCTCAACAAGAGGAGGTGAATACCTAACAAGAAAAGGGAAGCTGGCTGCCAACCTGCAAGTTCAAAGTTTGGGTAATAGTGTATATGGCCCCAAACAGCTCAGGACCAGGAGATCACCTTCTTCTCCTTCTCCTTCTTTGGCAATCACTCGTAGCCGAGTAAGATTGTCTTCCATAAACACAACTTTAACAGTGTTTCTGTAAGTGACTGTGGAGGCCAATTCTGGATCCACACGTCCTTCCACAGTGGGGACATAGGTTTCTGGGAGGGAGTTGATCACGGTGAGGGTTTGCCAAGTGTGCCTTCCTCTTAGCGCGTTTCTTCCTTGCATCCTGAGTTCAAGCATCTCCAAAACCCATGACACCTTTGGTAAAGGCTGTTCTCCAACTACAGCGCTCGCAGGCCAGTGTTTCCCAGTTGTCGGTGTTTATACTACATTTTTTTTTAGATTTGCCTTGAGAGAGTCTTCCAAACTCTTTTCTTGACCACCAGCATTACGCTTTCCATTATTAAGTTCGGAATAGAGTAGTTGCTTTGGAAGACGATAATCAGGCATCCGCACAACATGACCAGTCTAACGAAGTTGATGTTGAAGAATTATTGCTTCAACACTGGTGATCTTTGCTTCTTCCAGTACACTGGCATTAGTTCGCCTGTCTTCCCAAGTGATGTGTAAAAATTTTCAGAGACACTGTTGATGGAATCTTTCAAGGAGTTGGAGATGGTGTTTATAAGTGGTCCATGTTTCACAATCATGCAGTAAGATCACCCTATCCCTTACATACCCTGTCAACCATTGAATTCTGGAGAGTTTCTCCTTCAAGTCCCATAAATATCAGACGTAGGATGGTTTTCACTATGGCTGTCCTTGTTCTGTGGAACAGCATCTCTATTGAGATAAGAGAGGTACCCAAGTATCTGTACTTTCTGGAAACAATTGGAGGGGGGAGTTTTTGCTCCAGCAAGCTTTTCCTGCTGTGTAAAAAGCTCTTTGCCTTAGGTGTTCATTTTGTATAACTTTTAAATGCATTTTCATATGGTTTTTTAGACCTGCTTTAAGACATATGGACGAAGTGACTAATAATAAATTATTACTAAAAAATAGGAATATCGGGATTGAGTGTGAGGGCTTATTGGTGACCTGATCTCACTCACTGAGTCCAGCTTCTGCCAAACAGGATTCAATTCTCATTGATGTCACTCCTCACTAATCATTAAACCGCTATCACCTCAGTCCTTACTAAAGACCTGGGCCTACTCTGAGAAACTAGTGGAAGTACTAAAACCAAACGTATACCGAAGGCCGGGGACCCTCAGAAGTTAATGTGAAACAGAAAAATGTGAATGCAAATAAGTCTCATGTGTTTAAAAGTTAATTATCTCAATAAAGCACATATTTTAATACAGTTGTTAAAAGTACCCGAGTGCTCGAAAATCTGCCCAGTATCTTTGCTTTCATTGGCTAGAATATGGGAAGGCGTGTTTGTGTCTTACGGCACATTTGCTGCATAAATGACCGTAAGAAAAAGAGTCTCCGGTTTTCTTACATTAGAAAAGAAATAAAAAACTGAAAATGCAAAGAGGCCACCTGGAATAACTATGTGAAATACATGCGTATGCAGATTCCAACAGCTACTTGCACACACACACACCAGCCTCACTTTGTTACATTGGCTATGACTGTATTTCCACCAGCTCCTAGTACAGTGGTACCTCGGGGTTACAAATGCTTCGGGTTACAAACGCTTCAGGTTACAGACTCCGCTAACTTGGAAGTAGTACCTCAGGTTAAGAACTTTACCTCAGGATGAGAACAGAAATCGTGCTCCGGCGGCGCAGTGACAGCGGGAGGCCCCATTAGCTAAAGTGGTACCTCAGGTTAAGAATGGACCTCCGGAACAAATTAAGTTCTTAACCGGGGTACCACTTTACCAGATGACATTCCTTGAACACTGTTTCTTAAATGCAGACTAGCTCCTTCCTTGGGCAGAGACCGGCAACTTTTCAACATTGTGTACAGTGGGTAGGCTGCATTTGAAACTTAGATACAGAAGCTAGGTGCCGAATGGCTGCTTAAACCAAGGTTATAGTTGCCCAAATGGAATGTCTTAAGTTGCCATTTTTGGGCACGAAGGCTCGGAAGCCTTGTTTTTCAAACGATGGACCAGCTGTGATTGATTCTCAGTTTAAACATCTGTATGGTATGGTTCAGATGGTAACCTTGAGCTGGGTTAAGAGCTTTGAGAACAAAGAAGAAAAGTCACTTGATCCATGGACACTCCACATATAAACTGGCCTATTCTGACCTCTTTTTCTCAATGGTGACTGCTCCTGCTGAGGCTACACAGCAAAAGCATTTTAGTTCCAGTACTGTGGTACCTCAGGTTAAAAACTTAATTCGTTCCGGAGGTCTGTTCTTAACCTGAAACTGTTCTTAACCTGAAGCACCACTTTAGCTAATGGGGCCTCCTGCTGCCGCTGCGCCGCCGGAGCACGATTTCTGTTCTCATCCTGAAGCAAAGTTCTTAACCCGAGGTACTATTTCTGGGTTAGCGGAGTCCGTAACCTGAATCATATGTAACCTGAAGCGTCTGTAACCTGAGGTACCACTGTAATTCATTCTGATTGTGCAGGTAAAATATAACTGGCAGAATTCTACAGGATGGGGCATTAGTGTGTGAAAACAGTCCAGATACTATGGTTCCCAGGCATGCACCTCCAGACGGCAGAGCTGCCAGGCGCCATTCTGGCACCCAGGCATGTTCACTTGGTCACTAGTAGTCAAAAGCCCAGTGCAAAATGCGCCTGGCTAATTTCAAACACTGATGGTAGGGCATACTCAGTGCTGTGCGTCCTCTGTGTTATGCGAAGATTTTACAGACCGCAATGCCAAATTGTTCCAAGAAAAGCTAAAATCTGTGGCATATGTGAACATGTACATTTGCTCCGATTGCACACGTTTTTCTTTCAATTTTCGATTTCACAAAAAATAGAAAAACAGAAATTAAAACAGATTGGAACAAATACAAATTTAAGGTTGATACATTCCGATTTTGTAGAGAAAATAAATTATATCTGAGTAAACAAAATCTTTTGTCTAAAGCTGCAGGCATTTTAGACACGCTGTTTAAGCGGCTTTCAGTCATCTAAAAAGAAAAAAACTCAGCTTGAATGCTGGATTTATGACAAGCAGATCACTTCACCCGAATACATGATTAAGTAAACATATCTCTTTAGTCTAAAGACTTTACTCTGATTTTTCCTAATCACGGGGAGGGGAAGTATACTATGCAAGATGCTTAAAACACAAACCCTGGGAATCTTATATGTCAAAAAGTATATATTTGCAACCGTAACAGCAAGGAACTTGCATCCTTTTTTAAACAAACGAAATCTAAGATTTTCAGGAAATTGAAGTTTGTGTCAGATGCTACATTCCATGCTATTGCTGTGTTTCACAGAATCTCTCTCTCTCTCTCTCTCCCACACACACACACACCCTCCATTCATCTATTTGCTTAAGCTATTCCACTTACTCTAGAGGAGAAAGGTAGGTTGCAGCTCCACCCTCTGATCAATGGAAAGCTTTTGAGGTTTCGCCAGGCATTGCACCCAAAGTAAAGCCCATCTCTGCAGTCAACAGTGTTTGAAAGCAGGGGTAGGGAGGACCTAGTGCTCCCATGTTGTTGGACTACAACTCCCATCATCCATTGCCACTGGTCACACAGGCTGGGGCAGATGGAAAGAGAAGTCCAGCAACATCTGGAGGACCACATCCCTGCAGTGAGGTCCTTCCTGCTCATTAAAATGGAGGCCTATACCAGGCATAGGCAAATGCAGCCCTCCAGATGTTTTGGGACTACAACTCTCATCATCCCTACCTAACAGGTCCAGTGGGTCAGGGATGATGGGAACTCTAGTCCCAAAACATCTGGAGGGCCAAGTTTGCCTATGCCTGGCCTATACAGTCGTACCTTGGAAGTTGAATTGAATCTGTTCCGGAAGTCCGTTCTACTTCCAAAACGTTTGAAAACCAAAGTGCAGGAAGCTCCTGCAGCCAAACAGAAGCCGCGTCGGACATTTGGCTTCCCAAAGAACATTAGAAAACCAGAACAGTCACTTCTGGGTTTCGATCGTTTGGGAGCCAAAACGTTCGAGAACTAGGCTGTTCGACTTCCAAGGTGTGACTGTATATTGATACAAGACTGCAGTTTTTAGAGGTGCAAATTTAAGAGGCCTGGTCCATGCAGAAGTTAATGTTTTGACAAGCCGTTAGGGTAGGGCAGAGTTCTTCCATCTCTCTCTCTCTCTCCCCCCTCAACTCCACCTCACACAGAACTGCTTCCCCATCAGGTCAAGCCGCCACCCTGCCTGAGTTCCCTCTCCAGCCGATTCCTAGAGAGAGATCAATAGAGCTGCATACACAGTCATACAGGTGTCAGCCACAGCCCTAGCTGTGAAAGTCGCAGGGGGGAAAGACAGGGTGGGAGCTGGGAAGTAAATTACACTTGTGTATCAGTCTCCAGGCGAAATTCCTATGCCAGGGAACAGGCAGGGGTGCCACTTTCCTGAGAATCCAATAAACTGGAGGTGGAGTGGAGGGGAAGAGAGTCATTCGCAAACAGCAGCAAACCTGCACACAAACTCTCTCATGCATATTTTCCCTTCTCATTGTCTTTTCTTTTTATTTTTTAAAAAAGGCAGGGGAGGAGAAAAGCAGATAGAATTCGCAAGCGGATCTGGCTACTTTCCTAGATCAAGAGACACCAACATGATTTGCTCCACTCACGAGCTTTTTCCTTTCCTTTAACATGGAATATATTTGAAAACGAAATTTAAAATACAAGCAGGGGATAAAAGGAAAGCATGTGCATAACAATACAACAAGATTTCTAATCAAGAAATCACTGAGTACTCAGTGATTGTTAAAAATTTAATCAGAACTTATTAGGCAGTTCACAGAGCAATGAATTATAAATTTTGGGGAGCAGAGCAAGGGTTTTACTCCTCTTCCGTTTCTGTGTATACAAAGCAATACAAACAACGCTATGTATTTAAGCCGGAGTTTCTCAAGGACAAATATCTCACTCCTCCACTTGTCTAGGCACAGGAGAATACCCTTGTGTTGACATCCTGTGATGCTGATATGGGGATTTCCCAGAGTTCCCCTTTGCTCTGTATTTTCAGATGGGGGTTCCCAAACATTCCCCTCCACTGTCCACATGAACATTCCTGAGTCTCTTGGAGGACTATGTTACATTCCCCACCACCACCACCTGTTGCAGCAATTGCAATGCACTGTGCTAGGCACAGCATGAGTTCCAATTGCCTTTTTATTGCTTCTTATACAGAAAGCTTGCAACTTGGGGGTGGGGTGGGGATTAAGTTGCAGGGATTTCACCTGAAGCCAAAGTCGTGTATTGTCAAAACACATTGGGTGCAATGGCAGGTGAGATTGCTGATGTCTTTTTTTCCTAGACGTCCACCCCCTTTTCACCTTTTTAAAATAAAAAATAAAAAAAATTACCAAGCGCCTATGCACAAGTAAAATGCGTGGAAGTTGCAGGCTGAACTGTATGTTGCTGAATTACCATTTGAATCTGATAGGATTCAAAATTCTGTGATTTTCACATGGGGACTACCCAAATGAAATTCACAGACCATAGCTGGGAACCCCCTAAACTGTTCTAGAAGTCATCTTTCCCCCTAGAACTGGGCAGCCCACACTTGAGAAGAGCGGTGGAGAATACCCTACTCCAGACTCTTGTAACCTGGTGCCCCCCCTACATCCCTTGCCTTCCCACCCCCCCTTGACATTGACCATGCTGGCAGGGGGCTGGCGGGAGTTGTGGTCTGGATGGCACCAGGTTGGGGAAAGCTGTCCTACTCAAACAACAAAGAAACCTGTCTAAGTCAGGAAACAAACGGCTTTTAAGAACTGTGGGATCTGGCCCTCTTAAACACAACCCTACTCTTTTGCTCATTTTCAACGAGTAGCGGCCTCAATAAGATCATTAGCCCATCCTAAGCCTAGCCAGCCATCGCCAGCAGCACCAGAGGTCAGAAAATCTAGTCAACTGCCAGGAAACTTTGTTAAATGGTCCACCTGCCAGGAAGCAACGCCACCACCTTGGTTCTCACTTGGCAAGGGGGCTGGCCTGAACAGAAGCATTATTAATTACCATATTTTTCCATGTATAAGACGTCCCTATGTATAAGACACCCCCTATTTTAAACCTAATTTTTTGGTTTGAAAAAAAACACCTAGTCTTATACATGGAAAAATATGGTAACTGAATTTGTTAGCTGCTTTATCTTGCCCAGGGCAACCCAAAGCAACTCCCTCCAACTAAGCCAAGGCCACGGAGGTTTTGCAATGGCACCAGAGTGCTCAGGGAACAATGCAACAAGACCAGGCTCACACTATTGCCAGTCTTGCAGAAGGCTAAAATGCATCCCCCAAGGTCTCTTGTGATGCTCTCTTGGCTTGCAATTTCTTCCACTCCACTATTAGATGTAGGGGCTTTTTAGACCATGTTGTCCAAACACCCCACCCCAAGCTGAAGACAGCGCTGTTGGCAGGGTGAATCCAGGCCGGGTCTGGTTTTCAGCACATCTCCACTAGTTCGCAGTGGTGTGCTTGAAAGTCAAATTAAGGGGCAAGGGCATACTTAAAATCAGCTTGGCCATGGGCAGAGGCGGCTAAAAGTCAGTGTGGGCTTTTTTCCTGGAAAGTGGCACATGCTGAAACAATGGCATAAAACCACTTTCACTTAAGACAGCCAAACAAAGCATTAACGCTTGGATCGTCCAAGGAGAGGATTGACCAAGCTATTAACAGTTAACACTTCCTACACCACCACAGTCACACGGCATCCTTTCCCAACTCCCTGTTGCCATCAGGCCTGGAAGTGCCAGGCAGGTACCCAGCCAAGGGCTGGGAAAGGCCTCCGCTAAAGAGACCATGACGTCAGGACTCCGCTATTCTTAGCTCGCCCCTTGTGCAAAGAGTCGCAGACGCTGACCTTCAGTCCCAGTTCCCAGTGCCAGCCATTTTCCTTGCCTGCCTACAGACCCAGGGACTTGGAACGGCACTTTCCCCAGACTGATGGAAGAGCTGGGTGGGCTCCGCACAACTAACACAGGGAAGAGAACCCAGGAATTCTACTGCCCCGTTCAGAGAGCTCCATAACCCCACTTGAGTCAAGCCAGGGGCTTTCATCCCCTTTCCAGCCAAATTCACAGTGGCTAGGTGCCTTTTATCGGGAACAGTATATAAGAAGGCAAAAAACCAACAGCAAAAGCTTTCCTCGCTCTCACTGTCTCATGGTTTCAAGGCAGACCACAAAACCACAAAGTGGGGATCGCCCATCATCGCCTCAACTGACCCACTGAGAACTCAACGAGTTGTGCTGGGTGCGTTGCACAGCTGGGTAGTTGACAACACCGGAGATTGTGCAAAGCACCAAGCTGCTTACATGCAGCAGGGAGCGCCAAGTCGTCCTGCCCCTTCTCTTCCGCTGAGGCCCAAGGCCCATGCGCACACACACTCCCCAAGGGCACCCAACAAGTGTTCCTTTTCGCTGTTGTCACTGTAGCCCTATCAACAGACAGCTGCAAAGGCAATAGCTGTTTTGAGTGTGTTTGCGCATGTGTTTCGGTGTGGGTTTTTTATTTTAAAAAAGGGAAGTAACCAATTGCTTTCCCTGTTGTAATGGCTATTGTAGTTCAAAAGCAATCACCGAAGTCCCCAGTTCTGCAAAAGAAGTGAGCTTAGGGATGGAGAAACTGCAAACCTCCAGATGTTTGTAAGGCTCTGACTCAGGGGTGATGGGAGTTGAAGCAAAACAACATGGGGGGGGGGACACACTCCCCATCCCTGATGTAGTGGAAGCAAGTGAGGCATTAGGCTTCCTATTTTTAAAATCCCAGAGATGGGGGAAATGAGTAAAAGCAGAATACAACTGATCTGAAAGCACGCAGAACTTTGGACTCCATTCACAGCTGCAGAGGTCCAATGCCACAAAATGGGAAGGCAGGGACCTGTCTGGGTCTTTGAAGGGGCTTGGACCAATCTGGTTATTCCCTCCCCCATCCCCTTACCGCCATAGCTCAGTCAGTAGAGCATGAGACTCAAAGGTTCCTGCACTGTAGGGGGTTGGACTAGATGACCCTCGGGTCCCTTCCAACTCTACAATTCTATGAACGTTTCCCTTGGAAGCCTTGGAAGAAGCTGCTGCTGCTGCTGCAGGAGAGGGAACTGTGAGCAAAATCAAGGGAGGGGTTTTTCTAGGACCAAGGTGAAACTGTAAAACTCCCCTGTTGTGTTTGCTATTGGATGCTAGATGCTGTTTATGTTATCTTGCTATATTTATAATTCTGAAATGTTGTTTTTTGGTATGCCATTATATTTGTTATTGCATTATATTTGCTGTTATTGCGAAACTGTTTTTGCACCACTTGGGTTTCGAAATGCATTCCCGTTTCCTTTGCCATAAGCCGCTTTGAGCATATTTATTTCTGGAAAAGCAGCATACAAATAAAACGAATTAATTTCCTGCTCCTCCAAGTTTAAAAGCAGGGATGGGAAGCGTCTGGTACTGCAGGTGTTGTTGGCTCCCAATCTTCCATTGGTCCCAGCCAGCATTAAAAGCCAAGAAAGTTTTCACTGGTGCTCCTTGGCAGGTGGCCCAAACTCTGAGCATTCTTTTTTGGGGGCGGGGAGTAAGTCTCTAGTCCACATGGAAAGAAAGTTATGAAGCAAAATGTGCAGGTACCTTCAAAATGAAATGAGAGTGAGAGTGGTGTGTCCACCTTGTATATATTTCCCGGTATGCAGGAATGCTCCCTGTTGCTGTTATCGACAGACACAGCATCAGGGTGTCTCTGTGTATGGTCCAAAAAGGCTGGCAACCCTTGATCTAAGCAAACAGAAGAATGGGCAACTCAGATGAAAGGTAAGCTCAGCAGGGACCAACCCATGCTCCGCAGAACAGAGGAGACAGCAAGAGAATCAGCTTCCAGGAGCAGCACAGAGAAGAGACCTCATTCCAACAAATCCCTCAGGATGGATCGAAAAATGCACAAAAGTATACCTGGAGCTAAAGGATCTAGAAGCCCGAGGGTAGTGATGGCCAAACTTGGCCCTCCAGCTGTTTTGGGACTACAACTCCCATCATCCCTAGCTAACAGGACCAGTGGTCAGGGATGGTGGGAATTGTAGTCCCAAAACAGCTGGAGGGCCAAGTTTGGCCATCACTGCCCTAGGAGGTCACCTCTGCTAAATACTCTTTCTTGGGCTTCGAGCAAGTCATTCCGCTCTTTCCACCCTCAGTCTGTAAAATGGGAACAGCTACGATCTCCCACAGGCAGGTTTCAAAGAACATAAAGGGGCTTTGAAAAATGCTATTTTTATATTTTAAAAAAATCTGCATTTAGAACTTGGTTGACACATGCTTGGAATTGTTTTGCAACAGGCTAAGTTAGAACAAGAAAATGGAAACTGTGTCAAGGAGAGATGTTGTTCCATTGTACCTTTCACAAACAAACAAACAAATGATGGGAGCTCAATGCTGCTCTTATGCAACTGAGCCCCCGTTAAAGACACTTGTGTGATGTATTGTCTTAATATTTTTAACACAAAAGGGCATGCTGAAAGAAATGTCCTATGAATTATGGCGTCTTCTTCCTTTTCAGTTCAAACGAAGATGAAAATTGCTTGAATCAAAAATTACAACCTTATTGGACCGTGGGGCTGCCCATCATGCTTTGACCATACTCTAATCCCACCTTCCCAACCTGGTGCTCTTTGTATGTTTTGGACCAGCATGGCCAGAGGGCACCAGGCTGTTCTAATCTGTCACCTTGCCCTATTGGGATGGATCCTTCAGGCAACTCAAATTTGGTCCATGTTAACAAAACTGGGGTCACTTTTAATATGTGCATACATATATTTTTTGCACACCCACAGGGGGTTTCTCCGCTTGGGTGAGTGATGCATCATGTGACCCAGAAGCTTGCAGAACTCAGCTGGCAACCACAATGAGCTCAGCCACAGATTTCAGGGCTTCAAGAAATTGCGGAAGTTGCCACACAGCAGCTGGCTCACAGGTTCAATGCTAATGGGAAGGAGGCAGTATGTGGCCTGTCCCCCGAGTAGAGACCCACATAATTATGTGAACAGCGTTTCAGTGGGTCCTCATTATTCAGGACTGGCTATGGGGTGGGGATTGCTGTGAATGGTTGGATAAATTCCTCAGGTGCCAGGTGTGGTTTTGCACCTGGAAGGGTCCAACTGCAACAACGTGGAGCTCTCCGGGTGGCAGGTTGGCAACTGACGTCTCCATCTGGCTGGGCCCTCCAGCTTTCTTAAGCAGAAGAGCTTTACTTATTGCATTTTTATCCCACCTTTTTCTCCCAGAGAGTACAATGACACTGTGAGATAGATTAGGAGACTGTGGTTGGCCCAAAGTTACCCACTGAGCTTCTTGACCGAGTGGGGATTTGAACCCTGGTCGGACACTCTAACCACTACACCACACTGGCTTCCTAGAGTAGTTCTGCTATGGGGCAGCTATATAAATTAAGTAGGTAAATAAATATGGAGAAAGGAAAATGCCACTTAGAGAGGGATCTGAAATATTTTCCTCGAAGCTTGAACTTGTTTTATTCTGGATTGTTTAATTTGATGTTTTAATTTGATGAATTTCTTTAAAATATAAAGAGGCATAAAAATGAAATGAATAATAAACATCATGGCGGGGGGGGGGGACAGGGCCCAGACATTCTGTTGTGGCAACAGCAGCCTAGGTTTAAGGTGCCCTTTGGAGAATAGTTTCTATGAGTTTCTAACAGTGCACCCAGCCCTTGAAGGAGCAGATGTCATGATGTGTTTCAGTTCAAGGATGTCTTCCTTTGATTGACGCTCTTTTCCATAGAAGGAGGAAAAGGAGGAGGAGGAGGAGAAGTAGTGGTGGCAGCCGCACCAGCCTCAGTCTGCCCTCACCCAGTCCCCTGGGTCAGCTTACTTCTGCTTGTCTGCTTCCTTCTCCTCAATCTCCGTCTTGTCCTTGCAGAACTCTGCAGGGAAGAGTATGGGGACAAAACTAGAGTTCTCTGGCTCTGGTGGACATTGGCTCTGGCTCCCCCTACTGTTGGCCTCCAGGCATTCTGACCCAATGGGCACCAACCACCACTGGCTTCCTCATGAAGGAATACTGTGTCATGATCCCCTCCACTTGCAGAATGAAGAACAACAGCCTAGGTGGCCATGTTGCCCACTTTTCACATGGTAAGGCCTTTGGTGTAAATGTGTTCTCTGTGTGAAAGGCTGTCCGGTCCAAGTCCATTTCAAAGTTAAATAGCCTGAAGAAGGGAGAGCAGGAGAGGCCCTGAAGTTACCCATCAACAGTCAGCAACCAGTGAGTAGACCGAATCGGCTCATCATTGTGAGATGAGCTGCATCTGTATTTAAATTGTGGTACTTATCTCTACATTATTTGATTTAGATTCACAGCCTAGATTTACTAGACTGCAGATTTAAGGGCCGGAACCACCTTAGTGCTGATTTTTGATTAAAAGGTAAGGTATAATGACACAAATAAACAAATTTGCACCCGCATTAGCATATACAAACTCCAGGCAAATCCGTGTCCTCTTTTTGGCGTGTGTGTGACACATTTCCTCTTTGTTGAGGCAGAGTTAAGTGGCCACCCTCCTAGACACGGGTTTCCTGTCTCAACGAGAACCAAGCCACAGACATTGTTTTGAGTGTGCCACTCAGACAGGCAAAGCCCCCCTCTGCCATTTAAAAAAAAAAAATTACGGCACCTTTCGCCGTATCAGATTTCAGGGTGGTGTACAAAACATAAAAAATAAGCAATTCAATAAAACACATTCACCAAAGCAGAAGCAGTCAATCAAACCTTTAAAATAAACACCAGGCTAGTAGCAATCTGACTGAAAATATTAAAATTCCTGTGTAAATAAAAAGGGATGTCTAAAACATAGCCCTGCTAGGCAAATCTCATTAAGAAAAGTACCGGTACATTCCACAGTAGTGGGTATTTCTGCCCCCCCCCCCTTGCAAAAAGCCCTCATTGTTCTTTGTTGTTTCTTACCTCAGATGGGAGATGGGCTTCAGCAAATAATATTATGAAACTGGCAGATTGGCATGGGAGTAAAGTGCCTGGAAGATGTTGCTGGACTCCAATTCCCATCAGCCCCAGCCAGCAGGGCCAAAGGTCAAGATATGACAGGAGCTGCAGTCCAACAACATATGGACATCACCAGGTTCTGCACCCCTGTTCTGGAACCTCCCAAAGCTAAAGAAGAATTATTTCCCCTTACACTACACTCAAGCAGATGGAAGCACCCAGAGGAACCTCACCACAAATCCCTATTTAAAGTCAGGGAAGCCCAACACATAGCTTATTCCTCTCACAGGTCCTACCTCATAGCTCTTTTCCTTGCCTCACTGTTTACACTGCCTGCTCATTCATGGGGTATCCCCTTTCAGATCTGCATATGGGAGGGAACAGAGTAGTAAAGGTCCTCAGAGACAGGGCTGTCTCTGGAACAAACTACAAACAGAGAGGAACTTAGGGGTTCAGTCCCATTGCCTCTGTATAGGAATTCTGGCCGACAGACAGCACCACCAGAAAGAGTCAGATTTCTGAATGCAAAACAGCATCTCCCGGGACACATGGAGTTCTGCACTGGCAGGCAGAGATGAGCAGGTGTTATTTTGTTTTGTTTCTATTGATTTATTATTACATTTATATGCCACCTTTTCTCCAAGGAGCGCAAGGTGTTGTGTACACAACAGCCCTGTGATTTAAATTCAGCTGAGAGGCAGAGGCTGGCCCAAGGTCACCCAGTGGCCAAATGGGGATTTGAACCTTGGTCTCCCAGGTCCTAGCCAGACGCTCTAACCACTACACCACACTGCCTTTCAATTCTTAAATGCAGCAATAGCCACATCATGATATTACACACACACACACACACAGAGTGGGATGTGGCAGGAAGGAACATCTGTTCAAGCGGGATCAAATAATAACCCAGTAGTACTTCATACAATGTCACGAAGACCTCTCACATGACAAATTCAAACTTCATACAATGTCACGAAGACCTCCCACATGACAAAAACCAACCCCCACATATGAAGGCATTAACATGGGAATCTGCAGACACTTGCCCATGGACCTTCCTTCCAAAGGAGCCCAGGGAAGCAACCACACAGACAATAAAACACTTAAAACAACCACCATTCCAATCCAGATGCAGACTGGGAAAGATCTCTAATTAAAAGCATTGTTGGGAGAAGAAGGGTTTCAGAAGACGCCGAAAAGGCAACAGAGATGGCACTCATCTAATATTTAACAGGAGCGAATTCCCAAGGGAAGGTGCCACAACGCTGAAGGCCTGAATCCTATATTGTGCGGAACAGATATAGGTGATATCCTGATAAGATGGCACCTGCAAGAAGGCCCTTCACCTGCAGAGCACAGTGATCACAAAATACGACCAGGCTATAGGTGGACTTAGAATAAGACATGGGAAATCAAAGACTCAGTTCTCCACACCATGACAACACGCACTCTGGGGGAAACCACCTCGTCTGAGCCTAACCTGCCTTGTGACAAAGATACGAGTATCACCTTGAGCTTCATGGAGGAAGGGCAGGGTTTAAACACCCACACACCAAAAATAATTCCAACAAATACAATCTTCATGGAGAAATAGCAGACATCTACAGCTGGTTTTAAACCCCACTCCAACTAGCTCATATTGTAAGATCTGGTCCCACCCCCCTTAAGCTGGCAAGGTTGTAAGGCACAAGGAACATATTTGCATATGTGGTGGGGATGTAAATTTGTACACAAGTTCTGGAAGCAGGTTGTAACAGAGATTAGTATTATTGTTGACAAGCAGGTCACCTTGGACACTAAGTTGTGCCTCTTACCCACTTTTGACAGTGCCAATGCTGACTTTACTTCTCAATAATTAATTCTGTACCTGTTGTTTTCCGCTCGCCTAGTGATCTCTCAAGGGTGCGAGGACACATCTTGTTAGTCTATGGATCTATGGTTTCAAAAAAGTCATGTTCATTGCCATTTCTGGAAAAAATCCTGACGAATAAAACATGTGCCAGCAGGGGGGTTGGCAGACTCCTCCGACTTTGCTTTTGCTTGGGGGCCCGTTTGTGATTTATATAACCAATATCACTGAATTTGAGTTTATTTGGCAACATTCGTTATTATTTGGTATGTTTGGTACAAATGTGAACCTTGTATTTCACCAGAGAATATATTTTACACCACTTATTCTTTTTCAAGCTTTGTACAATTATTATTAAGTTATGATATTGTAATTTTATTCTCCCTGCTTTTATGACTTCATTATTACCTTTAGCTTGGTGTTTTTGTCTGTTTGTTTGAATAAAAATTTGAACAAGAGGGGAGGGGATAGAGATGCTGCACCCAGGAAGCCGGTGGCACATAAACAACCCCGCAAGTTGGGAAGCATAGCTCTGTGAAGGGTAAACTATAGTTCCCAAGATTCTTTGCGGGGATGCAATGTACAGTGGTACCTCAGGTTACAACACCTCAGGTTACACACTCCGCTAACCCAGAAGTAGTACCTTGGGTGAAGAACTTTTACCTCAGGATGAGAACAGAAATCGTGCACTGGGGGCACAGCGGCAGCAGGAGGCCCCATTAGCTAAAGTGGTACCTCAGGTTAAGAACGGTTTCAGGTTAAGAACGGATCTCCAGAACAAATTAAGTTCACAACCAGAGGTACCACTGTACTTTAAATGTTAGCCGTATACGCAGCCCTATATGATCTTCTGGCATTGGGTCTTCTGGAAAGAAGTTGTGGACCTCTCTTCCCAATAATATCCTTTACACACAATCAAACTTGTCAGACAAGCAATAGGAAGTGTTTCTTCATACAGTGTATAATTAATTAGCTGATGGATTTTATTGCCACAACATACGAAGGCCACAAACTAACACGCCTTTTAGAAAAAGGAGGATTAGACAAAATCATGGAAGAAAGTGGCTTCTTCTATTTTTCAAGAGGACATTCCCAATTTGGCTTGGGTTTCTGCGCAGCCTGGACAGGCTTGTATTTTCACACTCTACTCCTATGCCTCCCATGAAAGCTGAAAATGGAACATCCAACTTTAGGAGCACTATTTCTCTGATTAAAAGGCATCAGGAACAAACAGGAATGGCCATCTCAGTCTTGCCTTCCTCGTGAGCTCCCTCGAGGAGTATCTGGCTATTAGCCACACCATTGGAAGCAAGAGCGCTTGACTCACTAGACGAACCTTTGATACCAGTCCACAAGGCTGTTTTGATGGCCTCATGTTCTTTGTTTGCCTTTATGGTATGAACCAAGTGCATAGCTGGCATAAATTGAGAGCATTTTACTCAAATGATCCCACAAGGTCACACAGCACAACACACAAGGAGCTGGTTTCTTTTGCAATCTCAGAAGGGATTATGAGGAAGCTCCACTGATTCGAAAGGCACTTGCTTCCCCACTGGGGTCTCGCATATTCAAGACAGCTAAATGCAGGCCCTTCCTTAGGAGCTCGGGTGCCAAATATGACTCTGAAGGTTTTCGTGCAATGTGCACTACTGTATTGGTATGTGTTTTATTTCAAACACCCCTTCAGCCATTTTCATTTAAAGAACGAAACACGAAAAAGCAAAATGTATTGCTGTCTGGAGCAGAGATCCCTGAAACCTGGGTGATTACTGCTTTACTCTGTTCTACACACATGGGATAAAAAATACAGAACATATCGTTTCAAACTTTTCTGGGTCCTATCGAACTATCTGAAAAGTAATAGAAAAGAAGGCCTTCTTTTTTTTTAAGAGAACGGGATGGGGGAGGAATAGAACTAGCAGAACAGCTCTCTATAAAGTAGTTTGTAGAATGTAGTGTAAAGCTACATTCGGAGGGACCTAAAGATGCAGTCTGAGTGCCACTTAGAATGTGGAAAGGAATGCCATGGACGGGGCAGAACTCGCATCCAGAACTCGCGTGGAAAAACCTCACGGGCATAAACAATAGGGTTTGGGTGTTGGCAGCAGACAATGGGAGGCCCTGAATTCCCAACATGCACCACAGAATGGGCAAAAAAACGCATTCACACATCAACCCTGGAGCTGGCCAAGTGATTCCCAACCCAATGAATGTCAATACGAGGGAGAGGTTAAAACTGGCATAGGCAAACTCCGGCCCTCCAGATGTTTGGGACTACAATTCCCATCATCCCTAACCACTGGTCCTGTTAGCTGGGGATGATGGGAATTGTAGTCCCAAACATCTGGAGGACCAGAGTTTGCCTGTGTCTGAGTTAAAAGCAAAAAAAGGAAAGAAAGGAAAAGGAAGAAAATTCTCTCCAAACCCATCTCCCACCTTGGACAGAGCACGCTGGCATGCCTCATAGAAGTATTAATTCTTCAACCACTGGATCTGTCCCCTCTGCTCCCACCCACACCCCCCAAAAAGAAAGCCCCTCCACCTCAGGATTCTTCAGAAAGTGGTTAAGAATGCAAGGTGCCTTTGGTTCAGATCTCCAGACAGAATTTAGTAGGCAAGCTCCCGTTCTTCCTGCCTCCCATCTGCCACATAGGTACAAAACTGACTTCACAGGGCTGCTGCGAGGATCACGGAGATAATGGGTTTGAAGCACTTTGAACGCTCTAAAGCACTGCCTACGTCCTAAGCTTTATCATTATTAAGCTACGCAACGAAAGAAAGAAAAAACAAAGAAAGAGTGCGCAGGGCAAACGCAGCACGATTAGAACTTGGACTTCTCAAGGGACCAGGATGTGTTATATAGTTGACAACCAAGTTGAGCAAAGTTCCAAGGCTGGCAGGAAAAAAAAATTTTTTTTTTTAAGGCACAGGCATGTCCACACACTATGCATGGCTTTTCTTTTTCCTCCCGACTTTGAAGTCCTGCCAGCTGATAACTCATCTCAATGGATGGCTGCTCCCCTTCTTAAGGGTTTACCTTTTCCTCGATGACAGCTAAGCACCCAACCAGAGTCTGGTTTCTTTCATTTCTTTAAAACAGAAAAGCAGCCAACTGGTACCAGCCTCAGGCTCGCACCCTACCGCGGAGCACATCAAGAAAACAAAGCACCACCCAGGCACCAAGGAAGCTATTCTTCACACCCTTTGCAAAAGCCACCTTGCGCGCTCTTTGTAGACCTGCACAATGCCACCCATCGGGCGCTAGATGCACACAAAAATTACTCCCCAACTGGCCACCAGGTCCCAAAGCAGCAGCAGCAGCAGCAGCAGCAGCAGCAACACCACCGCAAGACTGGATCTCCCAAGCTATGGAGACTTGGGCACAAAAATGCAAGAGCCACGGCTCCAATTTCACACCCACAAGACTGCTCAGACTTTGCAAAAACACAGACCGAGTTGGAAACGTCCTCTTGAAAGCTAAGCCACGGTCTTGTTTTTCCACCCACGGGTCGACCAACCGCTGGCAGCTTGGCAAGGCGGATGCCGCTAGCTCTGCCGTCTTTTATTTGGACACCGAGATTCCCTGCAAAGGACAGGGGCTGCCATCGTGCAGTCGAGGGAGGTGGCAAGACCCAAGGGCATTTCTTCCGACAGTTATCTTGAAATAAAGAAAAGGGGGGGCGGCGACACTGAAGTGGTGGCTGGGTTTGCTGCCACCCCCCACCCCCGCCACCCACTAATAATATAAAGCGAACTGCAAAGCTGATTTCTGAAGGCACCAGAAGCGCCAACCACACCCACACGTGGCACACAGTACATATCAGCCTTTTCTTCCAAGCTCCGGAAAGAGAGAAAGATCCACACGGCTCACAGATTTTTTTAAAAAATGAATGTGCAGCAACCCGTCCAAAGACTTCTTCCCCCCTCTAAAAAAAGAAAAAAAAGCAACCTTAAATGGGAGATGCTGCAAAAGCATTTAGTGATGAGAAAGTCAGGAAGAACCATCAGCCCCCTAAACCCTGGGATGCCTCTTTGACCAGAGCATGGGGTGTCCCCCCCTCTACATTTACACATGAGACGTTTCTTCCAGAAAGTAAGTCAAAGTAGGAGAGACGGAAATAGAAAATGGGTGGGGGGATAGGGGTGCGTTTCTAGAAGAACGTGGGGCTTTATAGGATCAGAGGGAAACCCTTCCACCCTTGTCGCAGGCGGTGGCGTTGGGGAGGGGGGAGCGGACAGCCCCAGTGACAGCTGGCCAGAGCTACTGGAAGCAACAGTTGGTTTTATTAAGCAGCCTCATGGAGAGAAGGATGGGGGGGGGTGGAACTGGAATTGAAGAATTCACACACACACACCTCAAAACGACACCCCGAAATATCAGGCCCGCAGCTTTGCTCACCAAATTATGGCAGCAATTCCGGATTTAGCAACTTGCGCCAGAAGGGTGCCCCTTAAAAATTACTTTGGGGAGCGCATCCGATTTCAGCGCAACGGCTGCAGTTCAGAGGGGTGACGCGAGGATGAGAGATGTCACTGGCGAGGGAGGGGGTGCCAGGGGACGGGGAAAGAGAGAAAGACGGGCGATCCTCTCCGAATCAAAACACAACTTTGGGAAAGGAGGAGGAGGGAGGAGGAGGAAAGCGGCTGGGGTTTTGCAGTGTAATCCTAGACTTCGATCGGAATCTAGCAGGAACCAAACAAGCCCAAAAAGAAAGAAAGAAAAGAAAAGAGAGACACGGACAGACTCCCTGCCCCCTCTCGCAACTTAACGCGCATAAAAGAAAACGCAAGCAAGCCTCCTTTTTACGCCCACCGTCTCCCAAACACACCCCGAGCAAAGTTTGCCAAAGAAAGGGAGGCGGGTATTCACGCTGGATCTCTTACCTGGAAGCAGGTCTCCTTTTTCCCCCTCCCCTCGGTCGTCTTCTCGGCTTCTAGGACGCGCACGAAACTCTCCACCGACCCCCCTCTTTTGCGCGCGATAGACTCAGAAGCGAAGCCTTCCTTCCCGCGAAGACCAGGAAAGACAGGCAACCCTGCGCTTCCAGCTTTGCAAAGTCGCACCGAACTGCTTGCTCGAGCTGCTTGCTAGCCCTGCTCGTGCGGGGACTGGGACGGAGCAGCGGGGGGAGGAGGAAGGGGAGGAGGCAATGGAACGTTGTGCTGGCCAGGGCGCGCGCCCCGGCGCTCAGCAGCCATTAAAGCCAGTCATGTGCTTGGGTGAAACTTTACACTGGAGCGCGGGGCTGAGGGATGGGGCGGGGAGGGGAGGGGGATAGGAGACCGAGGGGGGAGGAGACCGAGGGGGCCCGGGCCACGCCTATTTCCATTTTCCCAGCCAATGGCGCTGCTGCGGGAGACGGGAGGGAGGAGAATGCGGGGGGGGGCGGGGTAGGGTGGAAGAGCTGCCCTTGGCGGTTCAGGAGAAGTAACCCTTTGAAGTGTCTCCGGCTTTGTTGGGAGACGGGGAGGGAGGGGGGAGCGGAACTTTCAGCCGAGACTGGCGGCGCTTACTCGGAAGCAACACTCGTGGGCTTCCGCGGAACTGGCTTCCGAAGGCTGCAATGCATGCCCACAGCTGGGGCGCACGGTGCAAGCCTTGCCCGCGTCTGTTCAGAAGTCAGCCCCGCAGCGGGGCTAATTCATGTAACGTGGGTGGGTGGGGATTTGCAGAATCGCTGCCCTGATTCGCGAGGAGATATGGATAGGATCTCTCGAGGATCGCCGCAGCGCAGCCCTGTGCACTGCGCCTTTAACTCCCAGGGAAAGCGCGCAGAAGGAAGGAGTTGCAACTTCTGGAAAGGGAGCGCAACATTTCTAAAGAGCGGGGTGGCGGGCAGCTGTTAAGAGGCTGAGCTGTGAGCCAGATAACTGCCCCATTCGCATCTCCCGCCTCTGTCCCAGCCTTTCTGTCCCAACATGGGGTGTGTGGTGGGAATAACAACAGCCCTGGCTTACTTTGCAGGATGAATGAGACCGTTTTTGGAAGATAAACGTGCTGTTATTATCACCAGCATGGAGGCTGCGTATGAGACACCCTCTGACCTGGGCTGTCTCCCTTAACCCAAGCTGTGATTGAACGATGGGGCGGCAAGAGTGATGGATTTGAATGTGGAGGGACTACGACCGAGTCCCATCTCTGCTATGGACTCCCTGTGTAGGCTGGAGGAAATCCCTCTTTCAGCATCCATTTCCCCTCCCTGTAAAACAAGGAGCAACTTTTCCACCCAGGAATGTTTTGAATAATTAAATTCACGTTGCTCTATTGTATGGGTAGGCAAACTAAGGCCCGGGGGCCGGATCCGGACCAGTCGCCTTTTAAATCCGGCCCGCGGATGGTCCAGGAATCAGCATGTTTTTACATGAGTAGAATGTGTCCTTTTATTTAAAACTTATCTCTGGGTTATTTGTGGGGCATAAGAATTCGTTCATCCCCCCCCCCAAATATAGTTCAGCCCCCCACAAGGTCTGAGGGACAGTGGACCAGCCCCCTGCTGAAAACGTTTGGTGACCCCTGCTCTATTACGTTAAACAAGCTATAAAAGTGAGAAATAGCCACCATGGTATATGCCCTCTGGCAAAGGTGGCTAACCTGTGCCCTTCCAGATGTTGCTGGACTCCAAACTCCCACCAGCTCCAGCCATCCTTAGCGCCTGGAGGTACAGCAGGTAAGTCACCTGTGCGGCACTGGTAATGAGGAAGTGCACATGCTCTCTGCACTTTTTGCGCTGCTTCTGCATGTTCTGATACTGACAGCAAAATCCTATACATGCCTACATGAAAAGGAAGCCCCATGGAGCTCAACTGGTCTTATTCCATGAGGACAGGACTTCAGCCTGAGGGTGGCTTTTCTTTAAAAAGGAAAATTGTAAGGTTCCACAGCAGAGCCTTGCTTTGGATTAGGCTGCAAAGGGAACCATAGAGTTGGAAGGGATTCCAAAGGTCATCTAGTCTAACCCAGGAATCTTTTGTCCAACATGGGACTCGAACACACAACCCTGAGATTAAAGAGTCTCAGGCTCTACCAGCTGAGCTATATGCAATCCTGGAAAGCGAGGTACCTGTGAATGGCATGTGTATGAGCTGTTTGGGGAGAAGCACAGATAATGCACTTGTAGAAGAAGAAGAAGAAAATCAAACTGCCAAACAAAAGAGTGGTTAGGGTGTTGGGCTGGGGCCTGGGAGACCAGGGTTCAAATCCCCCACTCAGCCATGAAGCTTTCTGGGTGACCTTGGGGCAGCCACAATCTCTCAGCCCAACCTACCTTGAAGGATAAAAAGGAGTGACTGTGTATGCCACCTTGAATTCCTGTGGAGGAAAGGTGGGGCATAAGTATAATAATAATAATAATAATAATAATAATAATAATAATAATGATGATGCCATGGAAAAAATCAAATCCAGCAGTAAAAATAACCAAAACATTACTCCAACAAAGTGCACACAAGCTCTAAATAAAAGATCCAACTATATTGCTTATTTTGTCCAAGGTAGTAATTGAAGGGAAGGCTGAACTTTGAAATGAGTTTCTATTAAAGGAACAATGAATCTAAAAGCCCAGCTCTACTAAAGCCACATGTCTGCAGAGCAGGTACCTGTTCTCTATTCCCCGTTCACTGGGAAGCAGCTGTAGGCTCGCAATCGTGCAGGGACATCAAAATGAATTCAATTAAGTCCAGTTGAGGTCATGGTGCCCAGGCTTAAAATCCACGTGGCGTCTTTTTCTCAGAGAACTCCAACAGTTTATTTTAAGCATTCATTTCTCTGCAGCCCAAGAAGCTAAGGCTCTTACACTAGAGATGGCAGACTTCAGTCTTAGGTGGTCCACATGCTTTGTTTCTTTAAAAATAAAACCCCCAAGATTGGTTTTTAATTTACAAAGCAAGAGTGCATACTCAGAATCTCTTCACACTTTAAGACATAATTAATTTGTGTTAACACGATCCTGAATTATGCACACATTTAAGAAAAAGTGTCTTGCAGACGAAAATCCACTCAGCCCAGCGTAGTGTGGTTTTTTTTGACAGAATCCCAAACAACCAGCAAGTCCCTAGGTATCTACCAGAAACTTGTCAGAGATGCCAATCTCTGCTTACCCAAAATTCCTAACCTGTATGTCAAGGGATGCTGCTGTGCCGTGAGGAGCTGCCAGTATGCCACAAGTTGATTAATCAATTAATTGCAAGCTTCTGTGAACTGAAACATTCATCCCAGAGTTGTGGGTTCCAGTCCCACGTTGGACAAAAGATTCCTGCATTGGACCAAAGGCCCTCATAGTCCCTTCCAACTCTACATTTCTATGATTCCATGATACACAGAGGATGTTGCCTGGTGCGTCTGCATCATTTACTGCTCTAGTGTTGACTCCATCCAATCAGCTTCCACTTGAGAGCAAGAAATTCTGCCACATCTCTCTGCACTATATTGATCAGTTCGGTCATTTGCAATGAGTAGACGGAGCCAGACTCCTTGAGCTCACAGAACGCTGCCCATTGGACATCTGTATCAAGTCATTGATATGGCCAAAAAAGGGGTCCTCACCACTCCTCTAAAAACGAAATTTTATCAGATATAGGAGAGAACCATACCTAGCTCTCAAAGTTGTGGAAATGCTTACATTATTGAGATTGCCAGGTCACCTGATGCTCAGACTCTCATGGGACAGAGCCTGGGAGCAAAGCAGTTCTCAGGGTTTGGTCAGAGAATGCATATAGTCATAATCATAGCTTTGCACTGTGTATGTAGAAGAAGAAGAGGAGTTTGGATTTGATATCCCACTTTATCACTACCCAAAGGAGTCTCAAAGCGGCTAACAATCTCCTTCCCCTTCCTCCCCCACAACAAACACTCTGTGAGGTGAGTGGGGCTGAGAGACTTCAGAGAAGTGTGACTGGCCCAAGGTCACCCAGCAGCTGCATGTGGAGGAGTGGGGAAGCGAGCCCAGTTCACCAGATTACCGCTCTGAACCACTACACTACACTGGCTCTCTAGTCACAGTGTCACAGAACAGAGGCTTATGGGGACAGAGGATGATCAGCGCTGGATTTCGGGTAGTTCCCTCCATACAAGATTCAGCCCCTGAGGGAGCCTGAGGATCCCTACCGCTGGGGTAGAGTCTAGCTTTGCCTAATGACCCAGTGTTGGGCCTGATAAACACGGGAGCAGAATGAACAGCAGAATCTCTTGAACCAGGCAGAAAATAAGACTTGCTCTCAAAGGTAGTCTCTTTTTTTCTCCTCCAGCACAATGTTCCAGGAACTAAGCTCGAAATTATATCCTCATTTTAAAAAAAAGTTTAGATACCAACCTTTTGGGGCCTAAAGGTAACCTAATTAGGATCCCGCAAAATGGGAATAATCCCAGGATCAGAACCAAAAGCATTGTTTTTCATTTTTTAAAAAAAGAACTGTATGTATGGGAAATCAATTTTGTTGGGTCTTTAGCTCTGAAGCTATCCCAAAGCCAAGACTTAGCTTGCACTAAGGGGTGGGTCTGGCTGTCCTTGCCAGAAGCAGAAGAAAACTGTCTGCACAAGGAGCAACTCCCCCTCCCAATCAAAACTCCAGTTACACACACACACACACACACACACACACTATGGCAAAGGCTGCATTTTCCTTTGCCAAGCTCCTTGCTGTCCATTTATATTAATTGCCAGAAAGGGACCGGAAACGGATCTGAGGGGGAGGAGAAGCAGGAGGGGGAAGTCTCTCCCCCCCCCTTCAGTCCAGGCCTGATTTATGGCCTGGAGTCCCAGGCGGGAGTTTCTGGGCGTCAAGATGGGGAGGGTGGGGAGAGAGAGAGAGAGAGAGAGAGGAAACAGAGATGAGATGGTCTGAAATGGACATCTTGCATCTTGATGAGGAACAGCAATGCTTTTCCAGGATTGGGGAGGGGAGCGTTTTGCTAGATCCATTTGGCTCCTGTGGCCAGCAAACCGGAGTGGGTCTGCCTGCATTACAGGGATGGGGTCTGGGAGCTAGGATTCCTAGGTTTTATTTCCCCCTGCTCCCCCTCCCCAGTTCTGGGAAGGAATTCAGGTCTAGCGTAATGGTTTTTCGGAGCACACAACAGGAGTCGCTAGGGAGGCACAGACCTTTGCCAGGAAAGGCGCAAGACCCTTGCCAAGGTGTGTCTTGATCCAACTAGGAGGCAGCGACAACCCATATATCCCTATGTGTTCAAGGCAAGACAGATGGGGTGGGGGGCTGGGCCCTCCAACCTCTGTGCTACGTGTTAGTGCTGGGTAGCTAATGGGGGGACCCCTCTATTCCCCTTTATAAGACTTGTTTACTCTACAAAGACCCTTCAAAGCAAACTGTGCGTTCATGCAACCCTACTCTTTCCTCTTCCCTTTGGATGAACACACAGCTGTGCCCTCCTTTACCTCTCATGCCCCACTAAGGCAGGAACAAGAAGAACGCTACGCAACCGCCATGATTCTTGCAGCTGGCTGCTTTTCCTTCCTCTGGTTGCAGCTAATACACTATCTGAATTGCCTTTCCATATACTTTGCTCTAGGTTTCTGGCCAAATTCAGCTCAAGGGGTGGCACACAAAAGCCTTGGACAGTATTCGTTGACCAGCAAAGTTCACCATGGCAAATTGTGACAACTCTGGACACTAGGAAGGCTTGAGCAGCACATGGCTAAGAAGCAGGACTTACTTGTCCACTTGGCCCTCTGACACTGACTTAGTGTGAGTTCCTCAAAATCTATTCCCCCTTCGAGATATTGATCAGAGTATATTTAAAATGAGGAGTGGGAAGGGAAGGAATGGTGGGTCATTTGCTAAGGAATAGTCATGTGTTAAAACCCAAAGGCAACCTTTTTTAAAAAAAAAAAAACCTCTTGCCCATCCTCTTGCTATTAAAGATACAGCATTCATATATTCTGAATATTATTTTTGCAATCTAGGATGAGCGCTTAAGTTCAGATCTCCAGTTCCAAAGAGACCAGGTGCTTATCAGACCAACGTGCTTTCTCTCAAACCATGCAAAGTGTGCTTTCACATGACCTAACTCACCATGCTTGCAGAACCTGAAATTATTATTGTAAAGAAGCAGTGGTGTAACAGGGGGGAAACTTTTTGTGTGTGGCGGTGCAGGGTGGCGGGAGCACACAGACAAGGAAACACGGTATGTAGCCACACGGGTCTCAATATGTCTGATTCCCCTTTGAGAGCAAACGCGTCTCTATAAGCATGAGATCAGGACTGCGGTTCCACTTTTATGCAGGTGAAATTCTGAAGTCTGCACACCGTAGAACAGACTTCAGATTTGGCACAAAACTCTCCAAACCCGGAAATCGCAGCAGACAGGTTCAAATGGCTTCAGCGGCCACTGCAATAGCCATGCTCTCAAATTATGGATCTCTCACTGCTCAAAGGCAGATGCACCAGCTTATCTAACAGAGGGGCATGGGCCATTTTAATCTAGCCTTTTAAATGTATTTTAATCATCCTCTTAGCAACCCTCCAAATCCTTCTAGGATCGTATCCAGTATTAAGACTGTAGAGTACAATTTCTGAATCTACTCCTCCCTGAAGGCATAGTGTCCCTATTGTTAATTTAACCCCCCTGGTGCATACTTACTGCACCCAATACTGATCTGCCCCGCTTCAACTTCTTCCCTCTTGCTTGGTTTCACGATCCATTTCTCGCCCCACAAGCAACTGGATCCCAGCAGAATGGTCCACTCTTCCCTCAGCCAATTCAAAGACCCTGCTAACCCACCCCACCCCACCCCTACAAGCTGGGTTGTCAGTCTTGATGGAGCCCAGCCTTCAAGTTCCTTCCCCAACGAAGCCAGGGGAGAGTGGCAGATTTATCTTTTCCTACAAAGCAAGGGGCCTCCGGGACCCTTTGAAGCCAGCAGAGGGGCCCAGGCAGAGGGCAGCTGGCTGGAGAGGAGAGCCTGCTGGAACACACACACCACCACCCCACGCTGACGCCGCCCCCACCACCACCACACGCCCTCCCCATCCAGATCGCAAAGAATTCCTGTCTTCAGAAAGCCCTTGTTTTATATTCGAGTAACTACCACCCCGACCCCCTGCCGAAAACAATAAGAATGAAAAATATTTTTTTGAAGAACAACCACAGTAAG
This sequence comes from Podarcis liolepis, assembly GCF_965112155.1. Taxonomy (NCBI): domain Eukaryota; kingdom Metazoa; phylum Chordata; class Lepidosauria; order Squamata; family Lacertidae; genus Podarcis; species Podarcis liolepis. Next base: position 30,139,084 of record NC_139573.1, on the reverse strand, counting down.
AACGGCTTGTCTTCTTCTTCTTCTTCATGCGCCCACAAGAGGGAAAAGAGCCGTCTTGGAGCAGAAGAGGACTCTTGGCTCACCATCAGCCTCTGGAAAGGCGAATGCTGATGCCCATCAGCACCATGCCTTTTAACACACTATGCTGTCCTCTGCTGCAAAAGCACTTCATTCCTGGCTCTCGCTCCTCCTAAGCCTTCATACTGAAGCTCTCACTTAGCATGTCCCTTGCCTCTTCCACCCTGTAATTGCTCTCCTACTCCCAATCAGTCTGGTCAAGAAGCAAGGTAAGAGGGTTGATCTGCTGTTGCGAATGTTTACAGCAGTTCTGCAAATAAGGCCACGGACTTTACTAGCCCAAGATGGACTTTACTTGCAAATAAGTCCATAAACTTTACTGGCCCAGCCCACAAACCTTACCAGCCTACTACGCGATCTGCCTGGAAGAAGAATTGAACCAAATCTCTTCCACTCTAGAAAAGATTCCCTGCCCGGTCACCTCCTTTTGCACTAGGCGTTTACTCTGGAATATTCACTCTTCATTTACTCACACTTTTTTACAACCTGTACCAGTCAATTTAAAAAAGAATGGAATGGTAGCCTGACATCTGCCTGACATTTATTTATGTAAACAAACTGAGCGCTACTCTCCATTTTTTGTTTTTGCTTTAAACCTTTTCTCACGTGTGCAGTGACATTTTGTGTGATTGAGCCTATAGCCACTTCAGGAAACGGTTAAGTACTTTTTAAGTAGTGTTTTAAATCTCTCTTAATTTGCACTAAAATGCTTTTTCACCTACATTAAAGATATCGTAAGGTGTTTTTGCAATAGCACACTTGAATTAATAGCATTTTAGTGCAAATTTTAAAGCAGATAGCCTGATAAACTAACATGATTGCATTGCTATTTGCTTCCCACAAACAGGTATCTCATACTTGGTAGTTTGGATGGAACATAGTGGCACGTTTTCACACAAATATACCATGTATCCCCTAGGTATGGAAGCGCACTTGCAATTCCAGATGTAAGTACAGAGGAATGACCTGGTAGCACTAAAAGTAAACAGTCCTGAGTAGCATCCCTATATGAGAACCTTACTCGGCAATAGGTGATCAGGCAAGTGGCTATTTACAAGGCTTAATTGTGGATTTTTGTGCAGCCCAACTCTGTTACTGATTGCAAACAGAGAGTCAAAATGCGTTAGCTATTCTGAACTGATTAACATTTGCATAACAATATGATCTTAGGTATGTGACAAACTTAGCTTCCATTTTGTGATGGATGCCAGTGGAAAGAGTAAAGGAATGCAGAGCACTGTCTTCTCCCTTTGTAGCAAAAATTGGTACAGAGTTCTGTTTCCTTCTAAGAGCCCAGAAACCTTACTTACCAGGTCAGAGTGCTTTAGTACATCTTAAGAGACTGAAACAAATATACAGAAAAGACCCCATTGCCTCAGAGACTGTACCCTCCATATTCTTGCACTGGGTTCCCAAGATGAGAAACAGCTGGGGGGAGGGGAAATGGGGCTTATTCCCAGGAAGCAGGGAAAGAGATCCCAAATGAACAAGCAGAGACAGACAGATACACTATATCCCCTTCTGCAATGCAAGCCCCCTCTCCCCAGGCCCATCCATCCATCAACACCATGTGCTCAGCATCTAGGAATGGTCCAAATGTTTGCCAGATGTGTGTGCTGCTGCCCCTTCCCAACCCTGCCAGCAATAATCCCAGGGCAAGCACATCCCTGTGATCTAGGAGATATTGGACAGAGGCAGAGGTGAGGGGTTTAAATTAGGGTGTGTTTTTGTTTTTTTAAAGGTCTTTCCTCAGAAAACATCAGTTGCAATACAAAGGGTTGCACACAGCAACCAGTTTTCTCCAACTGGACCAAGATGACTCTCGCCAAACTATACGTTACTTGCTTGGCGATCACTGTAAGCAGACAGTTAATAGATCCCAATCAGAGTCTCTCTCATTCTCTCTCTCTCTCTCTCTCTCTCTCTCACACACACACACAATTCTTCCACCAGCAGCAGAAAAAAAATCCCAAATCCTGGGCAGGGAAAAGAGAGGGTTGTTGGGGCCCAAGCCTCTTTGAAAGCCATTCCCTCCTGCTTGAAGGCCCTTTCTCCTAACCTCAACCATGTAGGCTGTGAATACTTAACTGCACTCTGCACATGCTCAGGGGCCCTTTTTTCTAATACCCGGGGGTAACCCCCTGACACTCACAAAAGTTCCCCGACTCTGCTCCCTCTCAAATTAAGGGCTGGGATCACATGGCTGACACAATTAGCCCAGAATATAGTAGTGATCCCCCCTTAAAGAGCTGAAATTATCTGATTGGCCGCAGCAGCTCATCCTCTCTTCTAGCTTCCTGATGGGAACTTGAGACCAACCCAAAGCTAGCAGGGGAGGCTCCTTGGAGGGGGTACAGGACTGCATCAGCCCCGAACGTTATCTGTCAAGTCTCCTGCAGCCAGCCAGCCAGGGAACACAGCCTGCCGACTTCCGCCAGCAACTGGCAACTCCTGGTTCCATCTGGAGTCCAAACACAATTCAACCAGCTGGAATAGATTTGGAGGGACAAGGAGCGAACACAAAAGTGTGGGGGGAGGAGCGGGGGGCCTCAGTAGTCCTCCCCGCCCACCGGCTGCCCCTTTTGCAGCATGGGGGCCCGTGGCCCAGCTGGGAGCAATATGGGGAGAGATACCGACCTGCTCCTGCTACCGTCCTGTGAAGTCATGAGTGACGGCTCTAAAAGCAGCCACCCATCAGATTTGGCGGCAGCAGGAGAAGTCGGTAGTTTGAAAGCACTCACATCCTTCTAAACACCCCCTGTTCCTATCCTATGGGCCTGCCCTGATCCCCCACACCCCAAATCTGGGTACAATGGTACCTCAGGTTACATACACTTCAGGTTACATACGCTTCAGGTTACAGACTCCGCTAACCCGGAAATAATACTTCAGGTTAAGAACTTTGCTTCAGGATGAGAACAGAAATCGCGCAGAAGCAGCAGGAGGCCCCATTAGCTAAAGTGGTACCTCAGGTTAAGAACAGTTTCAGGTTAAGAACGGACCTCCGGAACGAATTAAGTACTTAACCAGAGGTACCACTGTATATCGCAATATCGCAGGAAGGAAAGAAGCACACATTGCTTTAGCACACATACAAGTACCACCGCAGCCCCAGGAACCGACTCCTCACTGGAGAACGGCAAGGGGTGGGAGCTAGATTCTCCTTTGTTGAAGGGGGTTACTCGGGGTCCCCATCCCCCACCGCCGCTCCTCCAGCAGCAGCACAAGCCCAGCCGTGTGGAAAACGCTTGCTGTCAGAAGAAATCTGGGCCAAGCCGGTGACATCGCCACGTGCAGCTTATGTAAGGGGAGGGCAGGGGAGGACAGGATGGAGAGGAAGAGGCTGGCACAGGCGCCGAGAAACGAGGGGACACTCTTGGAAACTGCGAGGTGGTTTGTTGGGGGGGGGGAGACGCGGGGATTCCTCCCCCACGAGGCAGATGGGCCAGAGCTCTTCACGCCACCCGAAACAACCCTCGCCACGTTCACAGGGAACGCGATGAGGCTGGGCGCAGGTTGGCGTGACACAGATGCCATCACGGCGGCTGGAGTTGGGAGCCTGGGTCCAGATAACGGATTTGTGGAGGCTGTAGGGAGATCAGAGAAAGAGAGAGAGAGACCGAGATAAGCCACGGTTAGAGGTAGAAAGGAAAGCATTGCTGTGTCTGGCCTAGCAACCCAGAAGGACAGTGGGCCACAGCTGTCTTGTGGGGGCACAGCGAGGGCCGTTCCAAGGGAAATAGGGTACCATAGCTTGCTGTTTATAAACTACTGTGAAACAGAGGCAGCACCATGTTTCTCTGTCCAGGTGAGTAGCCACCATTAGAGGGGGACAGAGGACCATGATCACCGTGGGGGTCTACCAACCAGTTGTAGAGGGGAAGGGAGAGGCACAACTTCAGTGTTGCCTAGCAACAGCTAGAGGGCTCTCCCGACAGATAGCGTTGTTTTTGCTAGGCTGAAGGCCCAGAAGTGGGCAGGGAGTCACAGTTCTGCATGACGTAGCCCAGAGGTACTTGGATTTGGGGGCAACTGTGCCACAAATCAAACCCAGAATACGGAATATTGGCAGTCTGGTGTACAATACAGCACATTCTCTGTGGTTGCGCTTGATTCTTGCCCACTTAATCGGGGACCAAACAGCCCAGAAGAGGCAGGCTGAAGTTCAGGCTCGTAGGCTCCTCAATCCTTGCTAGAGGCAACAGTGTGCCTTGCAAACATCACAAGAAAGGAGCAGAACAGCAGAACTCCTAGCCCTGACTTCGGTCTAGTACAACAGCCAAACGTTCTCGTCTTTCCCAGTGCTTTTCCACACAAAGTACTCCTTGCTATTTGACATGTGCTGCTCACTGAGGACCCTTTCTAATGATCCTTTGAATCAATCGGTCCTACAATTAAGCTGTTTGAAGTCTCTTAAGATCATTTCCATAACATATTTTCAATGCACTGTGATGATACCATTGCAAACAGTCATGGCCTTCCCCCAAAGAATTCTGGGAGTTGCAGTTCGCCATGGGTGCTGAGCGGGGGGGGGGGTTGCAGCTGGAACTCACTGGAACTCAGTTCCAGCACCTCTCAGGTAGGTGCCATTGCCATCCTAAGAGAACAAGGGAGGCATTCACAGGGAACTCTGGAAATTTTAGCTCTGAGAGGGGAGAATAGGGACATCCTAACAACTCTCTACACCCTTAATGAACTACAGGTCCCAGAATTCTTTGGGACTGTTTAGAGTGGTCTCATAGCGCTTTTAATATATGGTGTGAATGTGGCCTGTCTGTCTCTACCACCGTGGTTTGGATATTGGTCCAGATATCTATCAATTTCACCATAGGGACACACACACACGACATCCCAATTGCCCAAGCACTGCTCCCCCACTTAGGCTTGTGTCTCATAGACCAAACCAGCCAGCCCCCATTTCTCTCTTGATCCATACACAAATTTGTGGGGCAAGGCAGGGTGTCTTTTCTCCACGGCCTCCTCCCCCTCCCATCTGCAACCCCAGCCCCCAACATATTCCCCCTCCAGGGAACAGTTGTTTATGAGCTTCTGGTGAGGGAATTGATTAACGGTTCCCGTGGGAAGGGGGGAGTGGGGTGGGAGGGCTTTGCCGCCGGCGGGAGTGAATCAATTTGCGCCATCGATTTTTCACGCACTGCGGCAGAAACGGGAGCCGAGGGGATGGCGGGAAGATGAATTCCCCTGCGGTCAGCCAGCTTGCACCAGGCTTGGCCACAAAGAGAACCCCCTACACAACACAACACACACCCTTCCACCATATACACACTAGGGCTGTGCGTGTATCAGATATTCTAGGTCCCTCCCCACCGCCGCCACAATTTGGAGGGCTTTGGTGGGCTATGCTGATGGAGAGGGTCTGCATGAAATACTAATGGGGAAGTTTTAAAGCGGGGGTGTGGGGGGGAAGGACTGGGTAAATTAAAACTAAATGCTAATGTTGCTGGAGCTCTGAGGAGAATGGGGTAGACACGGTAATAACTGCAAGGCAAGGTTGTAGAGTGTTAGCATCAACTAGAACGGGATCTAAAGTTCAGGAGAGGAGGCTAGGGCTAGGGGCAGGGTCTAGGTACCTAGGCCCACCTACTTGTAAAGGTAAAGGTAAAGGTACCCCTGCCCATATGGGCCAGTCGTGACTGACTCTGGGGTTGCGTGCTCATCTCGCTTAAGAGGCCGGGAGCCAGCGCTGTCCGAAGACACTTCCGGGTCATGTGGCCAGCGTGACGAAGCTGCTCTGGCGAGCCAGCACCAGCGCAGCGCACGGAAACGCCGTTTACCTTCCCGCTATAAAGCGGTACCTATTTATCTACTTGCACTTAAGAGTGCTTTCGAACTGCTAGGTGGGCAGGAGCTGGGACCGAACGATGGGAGCTCACCCCGCCGCGGGGATTCGAACCGCCGACCATACGATCGGCAAGTCCTAGGCACTGAGGTTTTACCCACAGCGCCACCCGCGTCCCCAACCACCTACTTGAGGTTCAGTTGAATTCATTCATCAATTTTAAATTTACAGCCTGCTATCTCCCAAGAGCTTGGGTTTTGGAGCGAGCGAGCCTGCCTGAAAAAAGACTTGGAGGAATTTCCTAGGCCCCCTCAGGCCCTGTCTAGACATAGGAAGGTGGAAGGAATATTGGAGGGGTCTGAACTTGAATTTTGTTGTTGTTGTTGCAATCAGTGTTGGGAATTATTGGGGTGGGGGGTGGGGAGTGAAGACATTCCTAATTTGGAACAAATACATAGATCGGTCAGCCTTGGCCACCATGGAAGAAGATTAGTTGGGAGAACCAAACAGAGAATTGAGGACGGAGGCAGATGGAGCGGGGGAAAGTGGACATGAGGTAGTGTGCTATAATAATATTGGGTAAGTCAGATGGAACTGAGAATCTGCACTAAAAAACAAACAAACCCCAAAACCCCACCCTCCTCTGCTATGGATCCTCAGGATCGCCTTGCGCACAGACCGCTACTTCCGAGCCACTTTCCCACTTTTCTTTAAAATAGAAAATAACAATCCACCTCAAGGGGCACAGCAGCTGCAAGGAAAAGCAAGACGGGAGAACAAGATTGAAGAGCACTCCACAATAACAAAGAAAGACATGCTTTCCTAATACAGCAAGCTCTGAGGGTACAGCAATTGCGCAGAACAGGCAGAGAGGCTGGCTGAAAGCAAAGTAGTGAAGACAGCATGGTAGGAAGGCATAGGGACTGGGGTGGGGTGGGGGCCAAGTGAAGCTCTCTAGGCTCTTTACCTGGGCCACATTCCTCACCAGCCCTGCTTTGCAACCCCCTTGAGAGTTTTGTTTCTTTGGATTCTGATAATACTTCTCACTTGCAGGGACGGAGGATAGAGAGGGATGTGTGAATGAATTAACGTTGGTTGCGCCACCCATTTTTGCTTCTGGCACTGGGCATGTGGCCCCTGAAAAGTTACCTTGGAATGAATGTGGCCCTGGTATTCTCCCCACCCGCAATATAGTCTGGAAATGCGAACAAAGTGAAGGAGAGCCTCACAGGGTCAGAAGCTTGGCTGCAGTAGTAGTAACTCTGAGGATGGCACTAATTCATGGCTCCATTTTGTTTTCTTATACATAAGCAGCCCTGGTTATTACTTATTTATTTAAAATATTCACACCTCACCTTTCCACTAGGTTCTCCCCAAAGGGCAGTTCAAAATAAACAACAGCTAACCCAAATACATATTTGAAAGAACGATCAAGAACAATTCAAGTCTAACACAAGTCTAGCAGCAAAGTAAAAAAAAAAAAAGCAGTATGTCAAATTTTACATTAATTAATTAATTAATTAATTATCCCATTCATATCCCATATCCCAAGGTGGCATATATGGTTCTTCCCTTCCTCATCTTATCCACACAACAACCCTGTGAGGTAGGGTTAGGCTGAGAAAAAGTGTCTGGCCCAAGGTCACCCAGTGAGCTTCATGGCTAAGGGAGGATTTGAACCCTGATCTTCCAGGTCGTAGTCCAGCATTCTTAACCACTACATACCAGAATGGCTATCAAAGGCCTGGTACCTAAAGGAGATCTGGTACCTAAAGGAGAAAAGAATAAGCCGCAAGCAAATGTCTCTTGAGAAGGAGTTCCACAATCAAGAAGGTGTTCCACCATCTACATCAGGGCCTCTAATGACCAGCAGGCAGGCAGATTCAAGATAGAAGATGGTCCTTAAGATACCCTTGTCCTACTCCGTTTTGGATTACCATTTTCCAGTTTGCACCCGTAACCATGCTGGTTGCTAAGTTAGGGTAATTACGTAGTGGCAAAATATATTCAGTCTATCTAACCACCCCAAGTTTGACCACCAGATGCTGAACCAGCTGATGTTTCTGAATCCATGTACAAAACCTTGTGGTAATGTGACCTGGGCCTTTCCAATGTGTGCAATTGTAGCAAGATTCACCCTCTACTCCCAAGTAGTGTTGTTTTTAGGATGGCTTGATGTGAGTTGGAACTATCAGGTTATGACAACACCAGAAAACCTGTCCTTTTGGGTCAACATTGCATTTGGAAACAAGTGGAACGAGAAAAACCGTTGGTTCGCGTAATCCAGTGGCGTCTACTTTTTGCAGTGGTCTCAGCGAAAGGGGATTTTAAGAAATCCCTGCTACCCGAGATCTTGTTTGACAAGAGATGCCAGGGGCTAAACCTGGATTCTTGTGCACTGAAACTATGCGCTCTGCCACTGAGTTTCCCCACCCACCCATCCCTTAAACCTGTTGGCTAAAAGCAGGAAGTGAGATGGGAAAATGTTCTTTAATCTCGCCTCCCCCCAACCAGAGAATGCTACAGTTTGCTTCCCTTTCTCCCAGCACTGCTAAAGCTGCTTTGGTTCTGAAACAATCATTTCCCCATCTTGCCACTGCACTTTCGGGTTCGACTCCCTTCGCCAGCCCTCGGTACCCCTGCCTACTCAGTGTAAAGCTGTTATTCCAAAGAAAAAGGCTGCTATCTATGGAATCTATAGATTTATCTACCTACCCCTAAGGTACAGTGGTGGCTGTTGCCCAATGGTACAGGAGCAGGCAGAGAGGCCAGCAGTAGGCCGGAGCCACAGCCAACTCATTCCAGTTCTTTTTCCCATCCCATTCCTTCCTGCTCAGTTTCACAGGGGGCAACCCTGATGCTTAAAAGCTGCCAAGCAGTGCCACCCCCTGGACTAGATGTAAGCAAGAATGTCAGGAAGGAAGAGGGCGTCTGTGGCAGACCGAGGGTGGTGAGGAAGGGCCCCTTTCGCCCTAACTAGTGGCCACTGTCAACACACCTCAGGAACATCGTCTCACTAAGGATGTCTTGGAGGAAAGGAAGTGTGTGTTCGGCGCCCCCCACTCCAGTCCACTGTCTCTCCCCCCCCCCACCTCTATTTTCACCCCACAAGAGGCACCGCGCTGCCCGGGGACTCCCCAGGGCAGAGCCAGTCTCCATAGCAACGAGATGGAGGATTGGAGGATGTGCCAAGCAGCTGGCACACAAGCCATGCTCCCTGAAGAAGCCAGAATCCTGATCTGAACCCGGCGCGCATTTCCCTCCCTCCGTGGCCGCCTCTTATGCTGCCGAGCACGTACCACACACACACTAGGGACCGTAGACTATAAATAGCCACTGGGGGGGTGTTATCTGCTTAGTCGTGGAGGGTGTGGAGGGAAGCGCACAGCTCATCTGGGGAGGGAAGAAGCAGCCAGGACTCCTCCTGGGTTCTCCCGGCAGCTCTGGGAGAGAAGCGGAATAATGGGTTACAGCGAGGCATGCAGGAGCTGGGATTTGGGAGTGCTCTGGAGTAGGTAGAATCGCTAAGAGCAAAGGACTCTGGGAGCAAAGTCACCTTTGGGACCTTTGGAAATACCTGCCCAGGGGGACAGAGCGAAGGATCCTGGGGGCATTACTTCTGCTTCCCCTGAGGACGTGGAGTTGTAGAAACAGATCTGGAAAACTGGACCTTCATGATCCTGGGGGAATCTAAATAGAGGGGGCTTTTCCCGAATCCCCTGGAAAGCAAATGTGAGCCAGCAAGGGCTGGCTTTTTTTTTTTTTTAGGGAGGGAGCAAGTGACTCGAGGCAAACTATTCTGAAAACCCAGGAAATTTTGGGGACTTCTAATGGGTAAAAGAGAAAGCCTCACATTCCTGGAAAGAGGGGCTATACCGGATTGTCATATTTGAAAAAAGCACTCCCCCCCTCCCCCGCCTGGACAGCCATTAGTTAATCCTTGGCTAGGAAATCTCCCCAGTGCCCCCGCTCCAATCAGGCTCCAAGCCACAACCTTTGCTCATTGCCAAGTTGGCGAAAGGTCAGCGAGACATCAGCTGTTTGCCAGCGGGAAGGGGCGGGGTGGCCCTGGTACATGAAGCAAGGGGAGCCAGGCCTGGGTTTCAGTCCACTGTGACCTGAGGAGGCCATGGAACCCCAAACAACACTCTCGAGATGCATAGCAATGGTACCCCAGATCAGATGCCAGCTCAGGGGGCTTGAGGGAAAAGCTGAGGGGGTGAGGAGGTGTGCTCTTTAAGAATTGGGCATTGCACCACATGTTGGGTAGTTGGTAGGTGCTGGATGTGTCCAGCACACTCTGCGCTCTCACCCATGTCCATACCCAGGGTGTCTACCCCAAAACAGTTCTCTCTTATACTGAGTAATAGCGACACCCAGTGGCAACTCTGCTTTATCACAGCACCAGCCCACTTTCTCCCACACCTTCAGATATTGCAGCCCTTTCGTTTTTATGTTCTTTTACTACTAGGTTTAGTGTGCCGGGGCTAAATCCCGCTATCAAGCTCAATTCCCTAAAATCAGCAAGTCAAGTCTAGCTCCCCCAAATATCCAAGTGGTTGGTGTTCCAATTCAACAGAAGAACACTCTATATATGCTCAGAGACAACGCTTTTGCGTATTTCTAGCTTAATTTAAAAGACAGCCTCAGTTGGCAAGGCTCACGATTTTGAAGCTTGGCATATGGATAGACCTTACTTCCCCAGTCAGTTCACTAGAAAGGCCCGGGAATAATTAAGCCATGATTTGATTATTCTTCTAGCTACACAAGCAAACAGAGGTAGTAGACAACTATATTCCTCTGGGTCTTGGAGGGGAAATAAATAACCTGTGTATTTATGCACAACAAAAGAAGACACCTCGGAAATCATCTCTAGCAGGCAGTAGGACGAACCAATGCAAAATGTTTTGTGAAATTTCCCAAATAACACCACTGAAATGGATGAAGCGCGTGTGCATGTGTGTATGCAGGGGGAACTAGGTGTTGACTTTGGCGTGAAAAGACTGAGCACTCTACTCTGTCCCGAAATTCAGAACAAGTCCATGGGCTCAGAATGTGTTGTTTCTAAATGGATTTATTCTCCAACAAGCACTAGTTGGTGGATCTTGGTGCTCTAGTAAAAAAATAGTAGATCCTACAAGCCTGAAGTTTTCCCACCTCTGGGTGACGGCAAATCAAATGATATAAAAGATACTGATAAGCAAGAAAAAGCCTGTTTCTTGCAAAGCGTCAGAGGCAAATTACTATATTTCTTTGCCACTACAGTTCCCAGGATGCTTTGAGGGAAGCCATGAACTTTAAATGTATGGTATGGAGGTGACCTGAATGCAGGAAAGGAGAGGGGCCTTCCACGCCAGCCTCTTTGTTCCTCAACTCTCTGCTTACTGCCCGACCTGCCTTCCTACACCAGCTGCCCAGCACCCATTCCACCTGAGAGGGGATGCTTCTCTTGTAAACCACTGGAACTCACCGCTGCAGGAAGCAGTGGTACCTGGGCTCAGAAACAGTATCCAAACCCAATTTCCTCTCCTTCAAACTTCCAGCGCCTAAAGGTACCATAGACTCTATAGCATTCTACAACCAGGGAAGTCAGGGAAAGCATCCCCCCTTTAAGATCAGTCTGCACACAAAACATACATTTCCTTTCATACCATGCCTCCCACCCCGCCCGTTCCCCACTCTCTCTGTCAATTTCTGGCCTTAAAAGCCAACATAGTATTTTCTCAGCTGTCAGATCTGATTAGCTCACACAGACATTCAATTGGTCGGCTGAAACCACAGGGACACAGAAGCGGGCAGCCGAGCAGGATGGGGGGGGGGGAGGACAGGATAACCGGCATCTCATCCCTCCCCACTTCACATTCTTTCTATCACAAGAAGACGCAGAGCTTTGACCTTCCAAGGAAGGCAGTTTGGCACCCAAGAGGACACCCTCTACGCAGCCTCCACTTAGCACTAGTGGCGAGAGGAGGATTGCCCCACATCAAGGGAGGGGGGGGGTGGAAAGAGCCAAGACTTTGCAAGCCCTTTCCCCTCCAAAACACTCTCAGGCCCAGAAAAGAGGGGAAAGTGGGTCATGGAAGGGGGAAAGGAGAGCTGCAAAAATAAAAAAGGGCCACCACCCAGCTCCCATTAGCTCAGCCCCACTCCCCTCCCTGCTTTGGACCACTCTCTGAGATCTGATCATCAGCAGTGGCTGCTGCTGTTTGGGGATGTTGGGGCAGAAGGCAGGCCAGAGCACCATAACCACACAGAGCCTGAGCTAATGAGAACAAGACACAAACAATTCTACTTTTCGTCCCCATCCTCATCTTCCTGCCTGTTGAGTTCCACAGCAACGAAATCGAGACTAAGGAGGGGGGAAGCTGGCAGCCAGGACCACCTTTTGGACTCGCTGGAAGTATGAAGATAGGTGGGCTTGGAGGAATCAAGCGTGAGGTGGGTGGGGCAGGGCCCCCTTTGCTTCAACGGATCAGCCCCCGCTGCAGCCGTACACACCCCTTCGTTGCTACAGCATCGCCTAGCAAGTTTCATGCCCGAATAAGCCACGGAAGAGCAAGGACCGCAGCTGGGATTTTCCTCGCTGCCTCGGACAGAACGCCTTTTCAACGGAGCCTGGTCAGGCACGCTCAAGCTGAGGGTTACAGCCAGAACCAGGATTCAGTTCTGAAACGTGTGAAATCGTGAGCACACAATTTCAGAGTGTGGCCCCAACAGGAACCTCAGCTTATTCCACTCAGGGCACACATACCACCATGGCTGTGGCCACTGAAGCACAGCTGGAGGTCACTGGAGAAGGGTTTCAAGACAGAAGACTCTCTTTCACAATCAACTTTGTCTTACTTTCTGGCGGAAACTATTGCTAATGCTTTATTGACTTGCTTTTCTCAGAGACAGGCAGCGCAACAGAAAAAGATTCATTCGGTTTTGAAAACCAGCAGCAGAAGAAAGCTCCATTAAGAGTTTCAACTATAGAGTTCAGATGTTCTGGACTACAACTCCCATCCCTCTCAGTCAGCTCAGGCTGCTGTGATCCATAGTCCAAAAGAAAGCCTGGAGGGGACCAGGATGGGGAATGCTGACCTATAAGCCTTTCTGGGGAATATGCTCGTGAAACCGCACATCCCACACTCCATGCAATGCAACCAGATAGGAATACACACACATACCGATTGTGAGCTGGCATGCAGCCATCCTTCAGTCTTCCTGATGCCGAAGGGAGGAACATCCCTGGGGCTCCTGCAGAGTCCAGAGCCCTCAGAGGTATCTTCCTCTTCAGAGCTGGGAAGACTGAAAGATGGACGCCTACTCTGCCAGCTCAGAAACTAGCACCTTGTGTTTACCAGCGGTGGACCCCAGTGATGCTTAGGAGCGGCAATGTGGGAGAGGCCACCTCTGAGTCAGCCGCTGCTGGTGAACCAGGTGCAGAGGGGATGGGGGTGGCCCACAAGCCTTCAGTATGCAGGCTCTGTCCTATGGAAACAGGAATACAGTGGTAGCTTGGGTTAAGAACTTAATTCGTTCTGGAGGTCCATTCTTAAGCTGAAACTGTTCTTAACCTGAGGTACCACTTTAGCTAAAGGGGCCTCCCGCTGCTGCTGCGCGATTTCTGTTCTCATTCTGAAGCAAAGTTCTTAACCTGAGGTGCTATTTCTGGCTTAGTGGATTCTGTAACCTGAAGAGTCTGTAACCTGAGGTACCACTGTATACAGAAGAGCTAAGAGTCTGGGGAACCTGCTGACATGGCGCCTGTACCTGTGTACTTCCTATCGGCAGCGCTGAGGGCTTTCGCTTTGGGTCAGCTTTCAGCACTGGTGGATGGCACAGAGGCAGAAGTGGGCAGATTGCCCTTGTACAACAGTAGGCTAGTTGCTGCACACAGTCACATACTCCCCTCTGTCCAGGCAAGCAAGATACATTTTGGGTGTTCTAGGACATATTCCAGCTAGGCAAAAGCACTCAGGAAAAGTGGGAAGGAGGGCTAGCAAGAGGGGAGTTCTGGGGGGAGTCCCAAGGGGCCCCCAGGCATATGACAGGACACGTCAGGGGAAGCGGTGGGTAGATTTTAATTCACTTAGGGCAGAATAAACACACACACACACTGAGGGTAACCCTGGCTGCATTCTGTGCCCAATGGCAGCACAAGGCCAACGTACAACTGGTTACAAAAAAACAACAACTCCACCCCCAATTAAAACAAGTTCAAATTATATTGAAATCAAAGAATGAAACTACAAAACAAAGCAATAACCAAAACAAACAAAACAGTAGCAGAGAACAGCAATGCAAGAGGAGGGAATGTGGCCACTCAGTCTAAGACCTTGCTAAAAGAGGTCAAGTTATCCTAACCTGGATGCTTTGCACTGACTTGCATACCTGCCTACTGGAGTTTTAAGAAAGGTGGTGTAAAATTAATGTGCATGTAGACATGCGAAGGAGAGGTATTTGGATGGTTGACAATGGTTTGGAATTAAATAATAATAATCACTGTGGCTGTCTCCCTGCATGTTCTTGGTGCAGGCAAAGGTGGAAAGAAATAGGCTAGGCTTCAAAGGGGTTCTTGAACTCAGGTCTTAGAGAAAGATGACCCCAACCATAAATCTCACAAATGACTGCAGGTTTGGGGGGGGCAGTCAAAGACCCCATTATTTGGCAAGTGCAGTGGCTCCCTGGGACTGCGGGAACTGCTAAATACAGTGGTACCTCAGGTTACATACGCTTCAGGTTACATACGCTTCAGGATACAGACTCCACTAACCCAGAAATAGTGCTTCAGGATGAGAACAGAAATCGTGCTCTGGCGGTGCAGCGGGAGGCCCCATAAGCTAAAGTGGTGCTTCAGGTTAAGAACAGTTTCAGGTTAAGAACGGACCTCCGGAACGAATTAAGTACTTAACCCGAGGTACCACTGTAACATAAAACATGTACAAAAAGCCCTGCGGAGTCATGCCAAAGGCCTCTCTAGTCCAGCGTCCTGTTCTCACAGTGGTCTACTAGATGCCTATGGGAGGCTCTCACGCAGAACCTAACTGCAACTACGCTTTCCTAGCAATTGGCATTCAGAGATATGCTGCCTCTGAAAGTGGAGTTAGGACCAAGCTACTAGCCAATGAGAGCCTTGTCATCCAGGAACTCATTCCAATCCCCTTTTAAACCCATCCAATTTACATCGTCCCATAGGAGCGAATGCCATGGTTTTAAGTTTGCACAGTGGGGGAAAAGAAGTACTTTCCTTTGTCTTTTCTGAGTCTTCCAACAGGTGGTTACGGATGCCATAAAAGTTGAATTCTTTGAATTCTTCATCAGCCAATTAGTTCAACACTCATGCGATGTTCCAGAGTATTTTTCATTCTCATGTATATTATATCTATTCAAAAAAAGACTGGTTAATGAAGAAATTACATATCTTTCTACTTACGAGTGTTGAACTAATTGGCAGATGAAGAAGTCAACGAAACAGTAGTTGTTATCCGGAAACACTGTTCAGCAGATTTCAGAGTTGGACATCAGAACTGGACATTTGCTGATTATACAAAGCTTCACAGCTTGTTCTCCACTGGGTAAAGTCTGGCACTGTGATTCATTTAAGGACTTTCAGTTTGTTAGTTTTGATGTTTTGAATTATTCCATAAAGTTTTTCATATTGTAATTGTTTCTGGCCATCGTGTTGCTTTTGATATTGCTGACTCATATTTTGAAACACAGGGGTTTGTTTAAATTACAGCTCAAGGCAGCCCTATTCAGAATCTCCAACGGTCAGGGATGATGGGAGTTGTAGTCCACAACATGTGGACGGCCACAGGTCCGCTGCCTCTATGAGAACAGCTGCCCTTCCAGGCTCCCCACTCTCAGCCATCCCTATCGCTTATGTTTTCTCTATATTCCACTGACAAAAGCAGCCGGGCCTCTTTGCTTCCCCCCATCTTCATGACCCAGATTTGCCGCTAGCAGCTTGTGGCTTCGCAGGATGATGATGACAACACGGAGGAGAAGGAGGAGTAAGAGAGGAAGCTTCTGCCGCTGTCAGCAGAGGGATAAATAAATGCACAGGAGCACCCTCCCAGCCCGCTGAGGCAGGACACAGACACCATCGCACTGTCAAGGGAGAATTCTACTTAGCACAAAAAGCTTGCAAACACACACAGACTTAGTTTTTGCCCATTAACAGCCATTTACACGAGCCGCTGGACCTTGTGTTGTTGTCATCATTATTTACCTGCCTTTCACTCTAAAGTCCAAAGGAAAGTTACAACAATTTAAACACAATATTCAAAACAGTGTAAAGCAACTTTACAATCGCATAAATAAGGTGGGCTCCAAAAATATACACTTCGAGGGTCAAAAAGCCAGGGTGAAAGAGGTGCATCTTCAGCACTTGCCAAAAGCTGCACAGTGAAGGTGCCAGACACACTGATGTGGAGAGGAAGTCCCACAATTAAAGAGGCTGCCACAGAGAATGCCATAGATTTCATAGGCCACTGGGCAACACCTATCCACAAAACAACAGTTTGGAGCTGGCTGTAGCTAGTCCACTTTGCAAAGGTGGAGGGATTGGGGGGGTGCACAGGTAAGGCCCTCCATGCGCACATGCGGCTGTTAGAATTCCTGCTCCATGATTGCAGTCATGGGATTGTTGTCTATCACATGACGGTATATGTTTTGACTCCACAGAGTGGGAAGTGACGGAGACAGGATGTTTGTGTTACTGTGTTCCATGAAGTGGAACTATTGTCCTTTGTTCTTTTTCTCTTTGCTGTCTGATGATACAGAGGGAGCCACGTTGCAGTGCTCCGTGTGTGTTTATATGTAAATAAAGTAGATTAGCCAAAATACTGAGTTGCTGAGGTCTGTCACACAAGCTGTGAAGACTCTGTGGATCCCTAAGTTTACCGATGTCTGTTGGCATCGGTCGCTGTGATGTTTGGGCTGAAGAAAGCTTTTGAAGCTCCCAGACGATCCCAGTCAGGCATGTGTCTCTACCAGGGTCCTACTCGAGTGTAGGATGAGCTCCTGACAGCGGCAACCACCACAATACAGATATGCTGGGAAGTGGTAACACTAACTTGCTGTTTGTGTAAGCTGATGAAGCCACAGGTCGTTTGGCAGAATGAAAAAACAGGGTCAAAAGAGGCCACCACTCACAGTTCTGGCTTTCTGTAGAGTGCCTTCACAAACACACAGACAACTGTGATTAGTCAAGCATCAAATACTTTAAAAAAAACCCACAACCTATATCCTGCCTCCTTTCCAGGGAACTCAAGATGGCTGGCAAGTCAAAGCACCAAAAACAGTATTTCAAATGTGAAGCAATTTACAAGTGACACCCAGTTATATTAAAAATCAAAATCATCCACACTAATAATTCAAACACAACCAAGCACACACACACACACAAAATAATAATTGAAAGGTCTTTTCTAGCAAACATGTCTTCACCAGCCACCCGAAACCACATAGTGACGAAGCCCGACACACCTTGCTTGGCAAGGCAAAGCTATGAGAAATCCAGTGATTTTTCATGTAGAAGTGAATCAGTGCGCTTCCAGGTTGCTACTTCCAGGTCAGATTCCAGCAAATTCGGGTTGAGCAATTAAAGCTGATTTGGCATCCTTGCGCAACAAGCCCACTCTCACTCCCCCGCAAAGAAATCCCCAACCTTCCTTTTTCTGCAATATGCCAAGTGATGGGAAAACTGCACTGGAAAGTGTGAGATAACAATTGCTTAACCGCCCCGGAGGTTCAATAAATAGCCAATGCTGTCTAGCCTTCCCGCCAAACTTTATGCAAACGAACCGGGTTGACTGCTCAATAAACAGATTGCCTAGAAGTGACCTATGTTTAAAGAGTGGAAGTTGTAGGAGCTGCGATTCGTAGTTTCTCCCCACCTCTCTAAGCAGCCATTACCATCTCCCCCATCCCCACAACCAAGACACCAAATACGATAGAAGCAGGGGGTAAGAAGAAGATGGAGGCTTTCGATCATAACAATTTAGGGAAAAGACACACACCAGATGTTCTGATCAGAACCACAAGCTCATGTCACTATTCCAGGTTTATCTACACGTCACAGAGGCAGAGCATCATAACACAGACTTCAGCAGACATTGCAAAAAATTATGGAAAGATAGGTGAAGCCAAGAGCCAACCCTCAACATCCCCGTTCAACCAACACCCCCCACCCCAAACAGCTGAAGTTTTTCAGTAATGTATTCTCAGCTACTGACTTTCTTCCTTCCCCCCAAAAAACTATCTGCCCTTAACATCTAGGCATGATGTTCCTGCACATGGAATTTCCATTTAGCTGCCATAGCAAATAGCCACTGATACAATTTTATATTATCCTTTAGAAAGGGCATCTTAAGCAGGGGCCTTCACCATCTCTCATGGTAGCTGTTGATAAGAATATAAGTTACAGAAAGAAAAACTTCACTTTAGCAATACTGGGGGGGAAACAACAGCTTCATTGGGTGACCTTGAATTCTTGAATTACGAGGAAGAGAAAATTGATCCATTTACTATAATTTGCATACGCTTACCCAATAACACTGCTTTCTGTATAGCTCACAAACCTAGAAGTATAAAATACTATGGAAATACATAGTAAAATAACCATATCATAAAATTGCTCGCAGAATTTAAAATAAATAAATAAATTCAGAAGAGAGAATAAAACCAGGTCAAAGAAAATTCTACACAGCACATAAACAGTGGTTCAAAACAGTAAAATCATAGCTGACTGTGTTTGATTAAGTAAGACCTGGGAGAACAAAGGGCGGGGGGAGTCTGGCACCAGAATGAACATAAAGAAGGCACCAGATATGCCTCTGTGGGGAGGAGCCAACATTCTGTGTTTTGATATTTTACATAACAGCAAACTACAAAATATTACAATCATGGACTTTGGTTTATAGTAGCTGTTATAAACCACAAATGTCAGATGACATTTCCTAGAGAACGCAAGATCTGAATTGAAGAAGGATTCACATTACTACATTTTTGTAATATTTTCAAAGCCAGAGAAGAGGTGCCACCACGGAAAAGGCCCTCTCTCCTTTGTAGCCACCCATCTCATTTTACTTACTGAAGGACCCATTTTACTTACTGAAGGCCTCTCCCTCTTTCTTTCTTTTTCTTTCTTTCTTTCTTTTTTCTCTCTCCCTCATATTCCATCTTGTTCTCCCTTTATATTATTTGCTGTTGCCTCTCCCTAACCCCAGAACTCCAAAAGTCCCAAATTATTTAGTCATTCCTGGATAGAAAGGACTGACAAAACCCGGGACCAGGAGGAAGAGACGTTGGATGAAGATTGGAAGAAAGTTTTAAAAAAAAATTATTTAGGATTGTTTTGTAAAATTAATGAGTATTAGAAAAATGTTGGAACAAAATTATTTGGCTTTAGCAGAAATGTTAAAAAGAACTATGTAAGAATATGTTATGGTTATGAGAAATTGGTATAAATAAGATTTAAGTTTTAAGTTTTAGGGTTTTTTATAGTAAGATAAGGACAGAATATTATGAAAAATGGGAAGGATTTGCTGTGATAATTAATAACTAGAATACAAAAAAGGGAGGTGTGAGGAGGTCGATGAAATAAGGTAATGACAATTAAGGATTTGAGAATATTGGATCTGTTTTTAAATTTTTGTGGTTTACTTTTGTTTTTTGATTTTGATGTATTATGTGTTTTGCTTTTGCTTTTTATTGATTTGTATTGTTTGACTGTTGTTTGTTTTTCCCTTGTTTTTTCTTCTTCTTTGTCTTTTTGTTTTTTCTGTAATTTTAAAATATCATTTAAAAACAACAACAACAAATTATTTAGTCATTCCTATAGCAGCCTGGTTCCTTCTAGATACATTAGAATACAATTTCCATCAACCCCAACCAGCACTACCAGAGAATAACCGCTATGGTGTTCTTTTATTTTGCTGAAAGCCGCCCAGTGTGGCTGGGGCAACCCAGATGGGTGGAATAACAATAATAACAACAATTCTCTACAAGCTTTTATTGACTCCTGGGGATTGTTTTGATTTTTCTTTCCTGCTAGGAAGACCCTAGTACAAATTTGTGAGTTTGTCTGAGAAACATCACAAATAAGACGGTGCTAGTTTTTTTTGGGGGGGGTGTATGTGGGGGGCAGAGTATGAAGTCAGGGTGTGTGGGTGGAAATTGGAGTACCCTGAGCACAAACCAGGCCATTGTATAAGTCAGCACTTCTTGCAGACGTTGTGTGTCTCGCCTCCCCATCTCACAAGGCTGAGTCATCTACACAAATCACTTTTATTGTGCAATGTGCTTAAGCACCTCTATCTTGGGTCGCCTTGCAAAATCCCTACAAAGAGTGGGGCATAACTAATCGGGCATTTCGCAGATGAGGTAACTGGAGCCAAGCCATTTTGCTGCCTGAGGCAAAGGTAAAGGTGGCAGCACCACTCCCCCCCTACATATCTGTATACAGAAGCCAACTCAAGTAGAGGCTGAATCTTCTAACACTGGCAATGGGGACCACCCCTAAGGGAAGCAGGCTAGTTTAGCGGGGTGCGGCACAATAGCGCTTTCCTACAACCCCTCGGTGCTGCTCTCTGCCCCCACAATATCTGCCACCTGAGCCAGCTACCTCATTCTGTCTAATGGCAGGGCTGGCCCCGACTGAGACCAGCAGAGGGGACTTGCCCAATGGCATCAGCAATCTATGATGAGAAATGGATTTGAACCCACACATCTGTTCAACACAGCCAAGAAAAATACGCAGGCCTCCATCTGTGCTACACATTTAAAGCAGCGTGATACAATTTTAAGCAGTCATGGATCTTCTCCAGCCCCCCCACCCCCCCACCCAAAAAAAGAATATTGGGAACTGTAGTTTGTTAAGCTATCTGAAAGATGAAAGGAGACTGTTGTTCCCCTGACAGAACAACAGTTTCCAAAGTGGTTTTAATAGCCAATCCCTCTTCCCAGGGAACTCTGGGAATTGTAGCTCCGTGAGGGGAATAGGGGTCTCCTAACCACTCTCAGCTCCCTTAAGTTTCTCTGGGAGAAGATCCACAACTGTTTAAATTGGTATGATACTGTTTTAAAACATATAGGGCAAATGGGGCCCGAGCATAGCTGTCAACTTTTCCCTTTTCTTGCGAGGAATCCTATTCGCAATAAGGGAAATTCCCTTAAAAAAAGGGACAGCTATGGGCCCGAGGGAGGCCTAAGCAGCTAAGGAGTTGATCATGGGAGCTTGATCAACAGCTACTAACTTGCCGTGTGGGACACTGGCCTCAAGCTCCCCATCTGAAATGGGGCAACTAATCTGTCACCCTACAGACATGGTTGAACTGCAACTGCCATCAACCCTGGCCATGCTAGCTAGGACTCATGGGAGCTGTAGTTCAGCAACACCTAGATGGCTACAGGCTAGCCACTTGTATGTTTTTTGTTTTTTTTTAATGTATATCTTTTCCAGTGTTAGAAATTTGAGATATGAAAGCTTGGAGCTAAATTGCACCTTAAACCTGGGTTATGGGAGCAACAACAGAATGTCTAAGCACGCTTTTTTAATAGCAAGAATACAAAGCTGAAAATGAATGAACCAAAACAACAACAAACCTATGGTTACGTGAAACATACTCAATAAACACACAAGACGTAATCGGTTGTACTTTTGAATAAATAAGGTATACTGTTCATTGTATCAAATTGTAGATTTCAACGGAAATCTCATAAAGTTCAACGAAAAACGCAGAAGACCCAGTGGATCAGTTCATTCTCTAGTCAGTTCATGCATAAGGTCCATAAATGTATAAGTGTCTATTCCACCTGTCTGTTAATAAGATCCACTATCCTGTAATATTACAGGATAGTGGATCTTATTGCATAGTAGTGGTTGCAATATTACATATGAGCCTGTTCTACTGATGAAGCCTAGGCTGGCAAAACAAGGCTAATACTCCGGAAATCCTTGTCTTAGACTCTGTGAAAGGATTCTGTGGAACTGTAATAACCCTTCATGTGGATTATTGGACTCTATGAACAGACAGGTGGAATAGACACTTATACATGTATGGACCTTATGAAAGAACTGACTAGAGAATGAACTGATCCACGGGGTTTTCTGCTTTTTTCGTTGAACTTTATGAGACTTCCGTTGAAATCTACAATTTGATACAATGAATAGTATACCTTATTTATTCAAAAGTACAGCCGGTTACATTACTGAAAATGAATGAACTGCAGCTAAAATATGATGTTCATTTTTCACACAGTCTAGTCCTTCCCCTACCCATCCCCCTAATATTCTTAAGAGGGCCTCTTCTCCAATCTTCAGAGAGTAGTTGGAAGTGGGGAGGCAGAAAAAGGTCCTCCTTTCCTTCCATTCTGCAGTTTTAATCTGAAATTTTAGGTGCAATACTGCGCCCAGAGCTCAGAAACTGCTTGCGCTAATGAAATTCCACGTCGCAAAATGCGTCTGAACAATGGGAGTTTCGAACACCGATCTTGCCATATCTCTCAAGTGTGCGCATGAGGTTACTACCCCCAGTCTGTTGAAAGACCCTGAGCTGCCCCAAGGCACCATGAATGGACGAGCGGCATTTGAACCCAGCTCTAAGGTCAACTCTCCACCATAACGCCACCAGCCTAGACACTTGTTTTTCTCAGCACCAACTGTAGGACAAACTATAGATGCTAAGCAAAGTTCTCAACACCAAACACACCTGAGTTCCCAGGAGGGGAATCCCCTCCAAAAATTATCCCAACTAAACCGAGGATATCTGGATTCCCCGCTGAAAGGGGATTCCATGGCTGAATTTAAAGGGGAGCACTTTGCGAGCTGAGGGGGGAGGAGGAGGAAGAGAGGGAATTGGTGCAAAAGTGGAGCAGTCACAGATTCAGCTACTCACCTCCCGTGCACAACTTTTAAGTGGGAAGAGGTCTCCGCATGGCCAGCATCTGCGGACTGGGGGGCTGTGGAATCTAATATCAGACAAGAGGAAGAAAAGGGGGAAGCAAGGTTTAAAACATTTTATTTTTAAATGGCAAAGCATTCTCTTTGTACCTTTAATGCAGCGAGGGATATCTTCTTTTAGCGGGGAGGGTTGGCATGTGAGGGAAGCGAGGGACAGAGAGCTGAGCTTTCTTTTTACCTTGTCCAGGTCCAGGGGGGCTGCCGAGGGAGCCGGGTCTCCTCAGGTCCTGGGGGAAGCCCTCCTTCGGTGGCGGGCAGGATTCCCCCTCCGTCTCGCTCAGCGCATGGACTGTCTGCACACGCTGCAAGGCGAAGTCCGCTCCCACTGGGTCCTAACACCCTCCTTTCCCCTCGTCCAGGCCCCTCTGCGCTCCCCACAGCTGCTGCGAAGCCGAGGCGGCGAAACGACGCCGCGCCGGGTTTGTTTGGAAACTTCCAATTCGGCGCCAAAGGTCGCTCGGGAAGAGACGCGGCGGGGCAGGGCGAGGGCGAGTCCAAAGTTCGCTGCCACAAGCCGGAGTCGGAAATCGATAGGAGGTGCTGCTGCTGCTGCTGCAGCTGCAACCGATTTTGCAGGCTTTGCTTAGGAGGCAAGCGGCGTTTCCTCTGGGCGGGATCCACCTCGGAAGGGCCGCCGCTGCTGCTCCGCGCATTATTCGCCCCTCGGAGCTAATCCGAAGGCTTCCTTTCTTATTCAATTGCGTGTGGACGCCGCCTTTCCTCCAGGGGGCTCGAGGCGGCGCACATAGTTCTTCTGCTCCCCATTTTCCCCGCACAACAACCCCCGTGAAATAAGTTAGGCTGAGAGTTGAGTGGCCGCCCCCAAGGTCGCCCAGGGAGCTTCATTGGCTGAGTGGGGATTTGAACCCAGATCTCACAGGTGGAGTGACGGGGGGGGGGGCGGAGCTCACACAAATTCGAAGCAAAGCACTATTTCAGCATTTATTGGTTGTCTCCAATGGTTTAAAAACTTTTAAAAAATGAAATTCATATTGGCATGATGGTTATACTAAAAAAATCCAACAACAATAGCAATATATTTGTACCCTGCCCATCTACCCGGGTCATCCTAGCCACTCTGCGCAGCTTCCAGCATACATAAAAACAGAATTAAACATTAAAAGCTTCCCTAAACAGGGCTGCCTTCAGGTGTCTTCTGAAGGTTGTATAGTTACTTATCTCTTTGGCACCTGATGGGAGGGCGCTCTATAGGGTGGGCACCACCACCAAGAAGGCCCTCTGCCTGGTTTCCTGTAGTATACTGGTACCTCACGTTAAGTACTTAATTCGTTCCGGAGGTCCGTACTTAACCTGAAACTGTTCTTAACATGAAATGCCACTTTAGCTAATGGGGCCTCCTGCTGCCGCCGCACCGCAGGAGCACAATTTCTGTTCTTATCCTGAAGCAAAGTTCTTAACCCGAGGTACTATTTCTGGGTTAGCGGAGTCTGTAACCTGAAGCGTCTGTAACCCGAGGTACCACTGTAGTAGTAATAATAGTAATAGTAATAATAAAAAATTAAATTTAGCACTGTCAGTGGAAAGCTATTGCAAATGGGGCCCTGCCCCACCATTATAGTCTAATATGGCAAATGGGGCACTGCTCCACAGGCCTCAGCCAGCCTTCGCCTGCCTGCCTTCTGATTTTCAGGGCTTGGTTCTGCCTGCCAGCTTCCTCCCAGTTTTGCTCTCAGAGGAAAATGGAGGAGAAAATTATCGGAAGAGAATGGAGGCAGAAGCATACTTAGTGGGCTGCCCTTGGCTCCGGCTCCATGCCCTTGGCCCTGCAAGTCTCAATGAGTGCCAGCCCTCCACTGCCCCATACCCATTTAAAACATATGGATTAGTCAATGTGAGATTTAACCGAAATTTGATAAATTTACATACAAGGAAGAACAGCAGTTTTGAAGAAAACACACACTTTCTTTGCCCTAAGGTGCATGCAGGAGTCACTGGGACCATCATCTTAAGCTGTGTACACACTTTTATCTCCAAAGCACATTCTCCTCAAAATAATTCGGGGCACTGTCGTTTGTTAGGGGTTGCTGGGATTTCTAATTGGCCCCGTCTGCAGAGCAGAGCAGCATTGTACCACCTGAAGCAGTCGTGACTTTTCCCCCAGGTGCTGAGATTTGTTCGGAGACTCCTTGTCACAGGAGCATCAGTAATCACACAGTTCAAAGGAGGAGTTTACTCTTTTATTAGGGGGGGGGGACTCATTCTCTGGAGGGTTGGTTGAGTGTCAGGCCTAATAAGCAGAGAAGCTCATTCCTGGTGGTCTTCCTCCGTGAAAATCACTTGCTGAACTTGCCAGTCCCCACCTCCTCACCAGGGCTTTTCCCAAGCAATTGGAGAATGGACCTGCGTACAGCCAACCTCTCCTTCGCCCTCCTTCACCCTGGGAGACAAGGGTAAAGGGGAGCTTGTCGCAGCAGGAGAGACACCCCCAAGATATTTCACCAGCCTAACTCTTGGTCTCCCTCATCCCACTCTTCTGCCACAAACTCTCCCCTCTCATTAAGCCCGGTCACCTCCTCAGCTTCTGACACTTCCTCCTCTTCTCCCTCTGACCGCCCCATCGTTGTCCCACCCCAGCTCCCTGGACTCTGAGCCCCTTCTTCCCTTGGCGGTTCCCCAACTGGTTCCTCCCACCATTCCTCTGTGTCCAGGCAGTCCATGACACAGACCTACAGTTCCCAGAATTCCCTGGGAAGAGGTAGTGAGTGTGAATCGCCACAACATCTACACTGGTACCTCGGATTACATACGCTTCAGGTTACAGACTCCGCTAACCCAGAAATAGTACCTCGGGTTAAGAACTTTACCTCAGGATGAGAACAGAAATCGTGCTCCGGCAGCGCAGTGGCAGCAGGAGGCCCCATTAGCTAAAGTGGTACCTCAGGTTAAGAACAGTTTCAGGTTAACAACGGACCTCCAGAACGAATTAAGTTCTTAACCCAAGGTACCACTGTATAAACATTATTTGGGAACGCCAAAATCAAGAGCAGAAGCAGTTAAGTGCAGTGGTGCCCGGTGCCCATTGGGACTGGAAGATAGGTAGCTCGGGCAATAGGTGGAGCCCAAGCTAACAGCAGGCAGAGGAAACTCATTCCAGTTTCGCCCCTGCTGAATTCTACACTGAAACAGAGGAGGAGGAAGCTGACAGGATCACCCCTTTGGACTGGTCTTAATTAAGAATCCTGTCCCACCTTGTGTTGCCTGGGGGGGCAGTTTGTCCCCTTTTCTAGCACCCCTGTTCACCGGTGGTGGGGAAATTGGGAGGCCACGTTGAAGGAAAATCACAATTCATCTTTTTCTAAGCAAGCGGGAAGGGCTGTGTTGGAGAACACCTGCTTTGCATGCAGAAGGGCTCAGGTTCAATCTCCAGGTACGGCGGGAATGTCTCTTGCCTGAAACCCCAGCCTTCTGCCGCCTGTTTGTGTAGGTAATATTAAGCTAGCTGGACCAAAGGTCTGACACGGTATAAGGCAACTTCCTACATCTCTAAGTTCAAACTAGAAAACAATTGTTTTAAGTGCTTCTTTACCAGAGTTCACTGCAGCCCTATTAACTTCGTATTTTGCGAGCTGGTAGCTTGTGCTACGGCGGCTGGTTCTGCGCACTTCTGTATTTTAACTTAGCACATAACTTAGAACTGGTTCACACATGCGTGTATATCATTCCGTTACAGTTAACAATATACTGAGGTTTACACAAGTCCGTGTCCAATTTGTCTTTTCGTAATACAGTATACTCTTTTTTAAAAACCCTGCAATATTGGTCAGCTTTACCGTCCTATTTCACATGGAGTGGGGGCCTAAGAAAGAGCACAAGTTGCCTAAGGCAAACTGGTGTTTTATGCTGTTGTCAGTTTTATTGCATTTTAAAGTAGCTTTTGTTCTACTTTTTTCTGTGTTTACATGAGACAGTTGGGAGGGGCGTGTGACAGTTTTTAGGGCTGCAAAGCAGCAGAGAAATAATGTTACAAACAAAGGGAGTTTATCAGTGCATCTGAAGAAGTGTGCATGCACACGAAAGCTCATGCCAATAACAAACTTAGTTGGTCCCTAAGGTGCTACTGGAAGGAATTTTTTATTATTATTTTGTTTTGACTACGGCAGACCAACACGGCTACCTACCTGTAAAAGGAGTTTATGACAGAGATTTAAGTAAGGGGGGGCTGTTTAGGAGAAAAAAAACACAAGCTCTTGGTTGCTTAGTCACTACACAAAATCCCAGCAACTTGGACTACTTGCCCCTTAATTAATTAATACCGGCCTCGGCTCAGTATACCTGAAGGAGCATCTCCACCCCATCGTTCAGCCCCGAGGGCCTTCTCTTACTGCAAGAAGCGAAGTTACAGGGAACAGGCAGAGGGCCTTCTCAGTAGTGGCGCCCGCCCTGTGGAACGCCCTCCAATCAGATGTCAAAGAAATAGAAAACTACCTGACGTTTAGAAGACATCTGAAGACAGCCCTCTTTAGGGAAGTTTTTAATGACTGATGTTTTAATGTATTTTTAACCTTTTTTTGGAAGCCACCCAGAGTGGCTGGGGAAACCCAGCCAGATGGGCAGGGTATACATAAAATCATTATTATTATTAACAACACCCTTTGGGTGAGAAATGCTGCATTCACTGCAATATGGAAGTTCCCCTCTGGGACAGCTCCTTTTGCCCACGGGGTTCCCACTTCTTGCTGCAGACGTCAAGCAACAAAGGTGCACATGGGGAAATACTCTTTTGTCTACCCTGTTTTGCGAAACGGATGAAGCGTGAGATGATGGTTGTCTATTAAAGCTCCAGCTGTAGAACTTTCTGCATTTTGCGCCTTGTCCTTTCCGGCTCCGGCATCTTCAGTGCATCAACTTTCCATTGTATCTTGTTCTAGGCACAGCTCCACCTATATTATTAGATTAGCCCTCTAGGACTGTTGCAAATTCCATAGTTGCTCAGCACATTCTTCATCGGGCCAAACAGGGGCTTAATTATGAATCACTTTATGCAGGGCTCCATTGATTATTGAGAATCCTGGGGCTTTCCCTCCCAAGTTTCATTCTACATATGATCTCACAGCAGTGGCTTTCCTACTGTATTCCGGTGAAACCTGAGAGTTCCTCTGAAACTCCTCAACGAGAAAAATCTCGGTTACTTTAGGAACATAGGAATCTCTCTTGTTCTAAGTCGGTCCATTAGTCCATTCAGCTTAGTACTGACAACACAAACTGGTAGCAAGTCTCCAGGGTCTTTTGCTGTTGTTGTTTCAGTCAAGAGACCCTCGGAGCCCTACCTGGAGATACCAGGGATCAAACCTGGAACTCTCTGCATGCAAAGTTGATGCTCTACGGCTGAGCTACAACCCTTCCCCAACTCATCTCTGGCTCCAGTTCACAGTCATAGAAGTGGGGCTTGCTCTAGAGGCGGTTGCTTGCTTCATGTGAGACAATGAGGAGACCAAACGAGCCTAAACTATGCTTCATCCGAGTTGATGCTGTGTCTGTCCTCTGCATGCATCCAGAATCTTTGCAATATGCAGATTCCTCTGCAGCAGGTGCAGGAAGCTTGAAGCTAGATCCATGCAAACCTGGTCCCCCCCCCCCCCCGGATAGATTTCCCCAGGGAATTAAAATAGCTGGTACAGTTTATGTCGAACCAACCCAGGATATATTCTCATGCAGGGCAAATGCAACAATTATCCAAATTTTTGTTAACAGGGCAGTTGAAATTATTAGGAAGGCCAGGCACTTTCCCAGTTAAGATCTAGGATTCAGAGAAATATTACTGGGGTGAGACAGGAAGGCAGAGGTTTACATCAGTGAAATGATGCACAGAAGATAATACTGGTGCAGTGGTTGGAGCGCAGGACTAGGACCTGGGTAACCAGGGCTCAAATCAGCACTCCCAGGGTGAGCTTGGGACCAGTCACTCATCTCTCAGCCTAACCTACCTCACAGGGTTGTTGTAAGGATAAAATGGGGGGGGGGCGACCATGTGTGCTACCTTGAGCTCTGGAGGGAAGGAAGGCTATATGTGTAGAAATAATGGAAGTGGGTGGGTTATGGGGGGGGGGGCTATCTCTCACTACCAAAACACATGTGACAATTTACTGAAATGTATTGGTAGCAAGTTCAGGAATTAACTTTTGGAATTTACTGCCACAGGATATAATTCTATGTCTATGAATATCCCTTCAACTAGTTTGGTACAGTGGGTTGATATGAAAATATTCCAGTTGTGGAAGAGTCCTCTCTATATCCATTTTCTCTTCCTTTCCTCCATTCTTTCTCCTTCCTTTCATCTCTCTCCCAGCCCAAACTGGAGTGCAAGCTCCATGAAACGGGACCATTTTCATTTCCCCCTTTCGTTTATTGTGCAAAGCAACGCATGCAACCATGTTGGCAACGTTATAGAAAAGAATGCCAAGACGAGAAAAGTTCCTTCAGGGTCAGAACTTCACATCAACGTACCTCTGGTCAAGCCGTCGGGGGGGGGGCCTCGTGTATCACGCTCCGATCTCCGCACGATTGCGCTGAAGGTCCAGCGTGGATCCAGTTCAGGGACTGAAGGTCTTGCAGCAATTGGACACAGATGCAAGAAAAAACAACCACCAAGAGCCCCGTGCAACCACACCCTCGGCACTTCTTGTTAAAGGAAGGATTCAGCCCGTTCTCCCCCTCTGGGCTTTTAGTAATCAGATTCAGCTCCTTTCTTTTTTTAATGTCTGGCAGATGGAAGGATTATTTTTTCTAAAAAAGGTTGTTGTTTTTTTCGCGTTTGAACTCTGACTTGAAATGAGGTGAGAGAGTTTAAGTTTGGTATCTCTGGGAGGAAAAGATCACATTGCTCCTCTCCCTTAACGCACCCCCCCCCCCAAGGTATTCCCGACATCTCCCTTACGTTGGCTCAGAATTAACTTCTGGATTAAATTCATCATGCGGGATTTCAACTGGCAAGTTTTAATTAGCAACAACAATAATAATAATAAAGGAGAGAGTGGTAGGGCCCCCAATTTGTGCAGAAGCCACCTTCTGAATCCCAGGTGTGTGAGGAGAGCTCTGGGCACCGCAGTGAGAGAAAGGCTAGGTGTCAGAGCAACCTGGACCTTGGCAGGAGGCGGAAGGATGGGTGAAGCTGACATCATCCCATCCAATTTCTACCGCTTCTCTTTGCCTGCCCACCTCAGCTCTTCTCCTGCCTGTAACAGCTGGAATTAAGGCATCCCTAAATCCTCTTCCTTCTCCCACCAGGGCACATAGTGATAAAAGAGAAAGAGACAGTAGTCAAGGGACGTTCTGTGTCCAACTAGGAGTGCAATGATCTGGAGACAAATAAAATGCATGGGAGCAGCAGCTCTTAAAATAGGCACACATTACTCCGCAACCCCTGCTCCCATCAGGCACAGTGACCAATACGCCATACTCACTTGCCCAGACTCTCATCCCAGGTTTCCTCAAATGATACCTCCGGTGCCACACCCAGGTGAGAAACAAGGCTGATCAGTCTCTCACCCTATAATAATAATTTATTATTTGTACCCCGCCCACCTGGCTGGGTTTCCCCAGCTACTCTGGGCGGCTTCCAACAAAGATTAAAAATACCCTAGATTTCCTTTCCTGCTCGTCACTTACCCTGGAGCCATTACTCTCACCCTCTTATAAATAGGCGGCTTACAAATCCCAGAATAAAAACAGCACATGCCTTTTGCCAGCAGCAGAGTGTAAGACTCTATAGTGCAGGGGTAACCAATACACTGTCCTCCAGATGTTCCTGAACTCCAATTCCCATCAGCCCCTGACCAACATGGGAGTTGCAGTCCCAACTACAACAGGAAGGCACCAAGTTGGCCATCACAGATACACAGATGATATAAAGCAAGCCTTAAGATACAGAACACCCCCCCAAAAAAATCAGTGGATTCAAAATTACAGGCAACACCCTCCCCCATTTACGAGTGCTCAATATGTGCGTGATTGCACACACGTGCATCGCACCAAACACGGAAGTGACCCCAAAACATCATGGAACAGGGCAGAACCAGGTGTTTGCAGGCTTTTCCAATAGTGTTTTTCGAATATACACAATTTCACTGACGTGCATGGTACCTAGGAATGTAACTCTCGCTTAAGTGGGAAGGTTGCCTGTGCAAAATTTGTAAGTCATGGGCAGGTGGAGGAAGGGGGAAAGGTATTCACTGGGTGCTAAAAAGACTACAACTGTAATGCCTAGCACGTCTCTCTTTGGGGAGCATGCACCACAGACTTGTCAAACCTTGGCTCCACCAGCTGTTTTGACCTACAACTCCCATCAGTCTAGCTAGTCTAGCCCATAGCCTGGGCTGAAGGGAGTTGCAGTGCAATATTGGGAAGGCACCAGGCTGGGGAAGGCTGGCTAAGCATAACCAGGGTGCCACCACTGAGAAGGACCTTTCCTCGGGAGACCTCACATGGTGGAGATGGAAGGGCCACTGATTTCAGGGTCCAAGTATATACAAGAGGGAAGTGATGCTTCAGGTAACCTGTTTTCAAACTCTCTAGTACACTGGAGACCGAGACCAACACTTTGAATCAGTAGTGGAAGCCAACGCAGATGCTAATGGCCTAATATGATCAAATCACCCAGAGCCCATTAAACAGTCTTGCTATTCTGGACAAACAGCAGCTTTCAAAGGCAGCCTGACAAGTAACACATTGCAGTCAAGTGACCACAGTATGGATCACCCAAGCAGGGCTGTATCCAGCAGGTACAATTCATCAGCGACTCCAATATATCCCGTAATGGTGAACACCTAAAGCACTGATTAGCTGCCCTTTAACCTCCTTGTCCTACTCACAGGAAGGGTAATAAATGATAAGGCAGCACCTCTCCCTTCTTCCAAATCTCCACGCATGCCTTTTGAGTAGGCTGCAGAATCTCATGTAAATTATTGAGTTGGGAGCAAATAATTGGGCGATGGGCATTTATTCTGGATTAAGGCAGAGCAGGAGGGCTTGACCTCACATGAACAACGCAGCGCACACCAGCAGCAGCTGTAAACCAAGGTAGGAGGAATTCAGAGCAACCTCATTTCTGTCTGCTACCTTCCGACAAGGGGGACACAGAGTCGCTCCAAACTTTACACTTGGATTGCCGAGGCTACGGCCAGAGGCATGTCTGAGCCCCGGATTTCTTTTTCGCTGCTTCATTACCGGGGAAGACGGGTCTGAGAAGACCAACGGCCCGCTCATTAGAAACTGCTGATGAGGCTGTTCTTGAGGCTGTGTGGGAACCGGCTGAGAGATCAAAGCAAGCTGATGTGATTCAGAACCCAATTAAGGGCTTTGGATGCGGGGAGTGGGGGGGGGAGGAGAGAGAGAGAGAGAGAGAGAGAGAGATGAAGATCCCACTTGCTACCTTGTTCCCAGAAAACAAGCAGAAAGTGGACAGAAGCAAAACCACCCCGTCCAGGGTTTGTGGGGAAGACCTGCTTAGGTTTCTACTGCAATTAATTTTCCAGGGAGATTTCTGTCCCTTGATGTGGGCAGACACGCTGCAACAGAGTTGGGAGTTTCAATGTTTTCCATGAAAAGTTAATCAAACGTATGGTGAATTTATGCAAATGCCTTGAGAGTAAAAAGCCAAGCACAAAAGAATTTCAGATTCTCCTCTAAGTGACATTTTTCTTTCCCCATATTTATTTGCCTAAGTAATTGATATAGCTGCTCCATAGCAGAAGAACTTAGGAAGCCAGTGCGGTATAGTGGTGAGTGTCAGACTAGGACCTGGGAGATCAGGGTTCAAATCCCCACTCAAGTCATGAAGCTCACTGGTTGACCTTGGGCCAATCACTGCCTCTTAGCTTAACCTCAAAGGGTCGTTGTAGGATTAACTGAGGAGGGTATGTGTGTGTGAACCATGCATTCTTTGGAGAAAAAGGTGGGATATAAATGCAATGAAGAAGCTCCCCTGCTTACCTTCTTAAAAATGCTGAAGAGGCTAGCCAGATGGAGATGTCAGTCGCCAGCCTGGCAACCAGAGGCGGTCGCAGTTGGACCCGCACCAGTTGCAAAATGAGCCTGGCTAATTTCAAACACTGGCCATGTGTTAAAGTATATTGCAGAAAAACACTCCCCCACCCCCCAGCATAAACATTTGAACATGTCCTGAGAAGTCACTAGAAAATTAAGTCACTCCCAGAAAGTGGGCCTTCACTGTACCTATGTGCTCCTCTCCCCTAGCTAACACTCCCTGCTAACATTTATTCAAGTCTGTGGGGGCACTTTTCATCTATCTTTTCCCTATCCACTCCCAACCCCATAGACTGAAAACATGAATTCCAGATGGAGAAAACATCACGTTGTTTATCTGCCGACTCTCCCCACCCCGCTCTCTTTTCACTCAAAATACATACAGCCCTGGGGTGGAGAATAGATGCCCATGCTGTACGAAGCGCTGTCTCGCTTTCAAGGTCCTGGTAGCTAGCAAAATATGATTTAAAATGCAGCTGCCCATCTGCTCTCAATCCTTCCCAAAGCCTGCTTTCTATTAGCCGTGAATGCTCTAGGCCTTTAACTCTTTGAAAGCTGGCTCGCCGTGGTGCACGGCCTTGCTTTACTAACAATGTTAGGAGCCCAAAGTCTCGGTGTGGTTCTCTAGGCCCTATGGAGGACAGCACAGCTATTAAAACTGGAGGGGGAAGAAAATTGGGGATCTTGCAGGTTAGCAATACTGAACTTTGGTGGTGATGGGCCTGAGCAATTTATTCCAGAGGGTATTGCAAAGGGTTAACCACCTAAGGGTTCGACTAGGAGACAGAGCCGCAAAATCCCACTCGCCCCCCCCCCTTTTATTACTGGGCTGGTTTCTCTTAACACTGTCACGGATTTTTAACACCCGATGCCATTGTGGTTTACAGGAGCCAGCCATCAGGGCTGCAGATGGGTCAAGTCAACCCACTCTGCTGTGTTTGAACAAGCAAGTTGCCAAAGCCACTCTGACTTGCCAAAAAAATACAAAAAATGGATGTAGTACGTCTCCCGGCTTCTGCCACTCAGCTGTAAACAAAGTTCCACAAACTACGGTACTGGGCAGCATGGAAACTTAGGGGACAATATGGATAAAATTGAAGGTCCTTGGCAGTTCAATCATACCTGGGCTAACTAGAATATTTGCAAAGGGGTGAATGCTCCTAATATTTTGTCACACACAAAAGTCAGACAGAACCAACTGCAACAGATGCTGAATGCAAGCACAAATCTGGAAGAAGACAAGGGCAGCATACGGAATGCGTAAAAGCACTATTTGCAAGTACATTGTGACGTGACATTCAAGGCGACACATGACAAAGAGTCTAGTGAGCACTAAACCACAATCCGCAGGGCTTGTTGCATTTCTAGATGAATGCCAATGTAGAATTAACACCCCCAAACGTGCACCCTTGTGTATAGGAAATCCTGAGCAGTTGCTGCTTGAAGATACTTGAAACACGATTGCAGCCCTGCTCTAACGGACAAGAGATTAACACTGGGTGCTCCCTCACTTACGAAGCTGCCACTGGGGAAAGCAACGCACCACACGACACGAAGGATGAAGCTTAGGAATCCTATGCAAGGGAATCTGTGCCACCTCGTTGCCTTAAAGGAACCAACACACAAAGTTGTGAATCTGAGCCCCAACTAAACAAAACGCACACGCCACACACCAAAACCATAATCAGGACTGTTTTAATCTATAAAAATTTTTAAAAAGCAATGCAAATATACTCCATCTGTTGTTTTTTTAAAAAACAAACATCTGGCTGTAAATACGCATTTCAGTACATCTCAAATACTATAAACTCATGGGGTGGGGTGGGAAAAAGATGTTCTGAAATTTCCCTCACCAGGGCTGCAAGCCACTCAAAGAGGGAGGGGCGCAGTGTGGAAACCCAAGGCAGCATTTCATGGTAACTATAAGAATTTTGAGTTCCACACAAAGGCATCAGACTAAGCAGCCGGCAGTTCGCAGAAGTGGCTCAGAAACGAAACAGGCCAGCTCTTTGCCCCAGGCCGCAACCAGTTCCAGCTCCAAGGCTGCATCCACAGTTCATAAACGTTAAGACGCTTGGAGACTTCAGGTTTCTGTGCCTCTCTCTCTCTCTCGCTAAGCCCCACTGCAGCTCCTGAGATGCTAAGCCTCAGCATGACTGACATCTGCTTCGCGGAAACAGCCTTGACTTCAAAGGAGCCTGCGAGAGAAGCTGCTGCCTCCTTATTTCCTCCTGTGACGTTAATGGTTTTTGTTTCTGGCAAATGGGCTCTCTTGCTGACAGCCTTCATCCTCTTTCATCTTGGGTGCTTAAGACAGGCAGACGCCCCAGGAGTGACACAAGCAGCCCCAGTATGTGTGCAGGTGGAGGGCGGGCAGGGGGGGAGAGATGTTAACACCGTTGGCGTGTGTTTCTCCCTCTGGGATTCATAAAAAGAAAACGGGAAGTGTAGGAAAGGGGAGATACCTAGGCGAAGGGTGGAAGTCCAGCTCCTAAAAATTAACTGAGTCAGCTCCATTCCACCCATTGCTTAGGATACCTTGCAGTTTAAAAAACACCCATTGGAAAAATAGACAGGGCATCTGTATAACACTGATGCTGCTGGGGCCAGCGGGGGTAGGGGGAGGAGTAGGGATAATCATAATCGTCCACCCACTGATATGCCTCATGAAATGTTTCCGGCGAGAAGTTACGGTCCATTAGTTAGGAACATTCTGTGCAAGAAGGGAGGTGAGAGCACGAACTCTTAAATCCCCTCGGCCAAGATGCTTCCAACCAAAACTCCATCCTTGAGGGCATGTTCCACGTCCTTCTCTTCTATCTTCAGGAAGACCTGGGAAGAAAAGGATTTGTCAGGCTGGAAACTGGTAGTCAGCATCCATCATTGCCAAAAAGCACGGTCTCTACAGGAGGCCACTCCTGGTAGGACGCTGGAAATCACTAGGCCTCCGTAATGGGAAGATGGGGAGAGAGAATACAGGCACACCTGCTATACACAATGCCATCCAAACAGCTCCGCTTCCACCCAGTGCCCAAAGCCCGCATTGCAACGGTAGCTAAATCGTATGGTGACTCTTGCAGAATTTCACAACCTGTCATGGGATTCCCCCACTGCCAATTCCCAAGGTTGTAGAATCATAGGATTTGGGACACCTGAGGGTCCACCTGGTCCAAACCCCTGCAAGACAAGAATCTCAACACAGAGTCTGCCATCCAATCTGAAAGCATACCAGGCCCTGCATAGCTTTGCAAATGTGCTAGCAGTTTTATTGCTGCGCTACTAGATGGAAGGTGGAACATTTGTGGGCAGAGGGAGGAGGCCCAAAACCATCAGGTACAATGGGTGTCTTGTATCTTTATACTTCCTTCATCCAGCACTTGCTTTCTTCCTCAAGCTGCAGAACAAAACCAATTTTGGCCATCAAACAAAATTCAACTATCACGGCTTCTTCTCTTGACAGCTCCTCGCTCCACAGAAGGATTCCCATTGTTTGCATAGATAAAATGCCATCCTGCGGCAGGCATTCTCCACCTTTTCAAAACTTACTTAGCTCAGGGCTAAGGTTTTGGGGGGACAGGATAGCAGGGGGACCTCCATTATCTCTGTGCAGCAGAGCCAATGGCGCCATGGCGGCCCAAAAGTGCCCTGTGATGCTCCTGAGACTTTTCACAGCTGCACTGGCGGTGGCAGATCTTACACAGGCAGATCAACTGATGTCAGGGACTGGTTGGACGCAGAGGAGTAGTGGGAGGAACCCATCTGGGGAACCCCCAAGGGAAGAGAAGGTTTCAGAAGGTGAAGAGGTAACAGGTCTTAGTGAGCTATGAGAGTTGGTGGCAGAGAGCAGTCCAGAATCAAAGGCAGAAGCTGAAGCAGGAGAGGAGGGAGGCCAAGAGGTAGAGGTGGGTCAGGCTTGTGAAGAGGCATGGGTGTCTTCAGTCCCTGCTGCAACAAGCACCCCTCCCCATTGGCCTTCCAGAACCAGGAGAGGCATGAAGTGGGGAGTCTCTGATTGCTTGGAAAAAAAACTCTGGAGAAGAGGAGACACTGCTGGCTGTGGGGAGGCAGGGACCTTTAGTCTTGGCATCTGCTTCATGGGGGCAGTTGTTGTGATCATTAGGCCTGACACTCCTGTGCAGATTCTGTCTTGCTAATAAAGTTATCTCCAGCTTACTCGGTGCGAATTTCTGCTGGCTTGCTCCTGTCAACTGACCTGGCAAGGAACCTCTGGGTTTTACACTTCTGCTCCCTTTTGGGCACACCTATGTGCAAGAATGCTGACATTTAATTCTCCATTATTTCTACACTTCTCCCTCCTATAGAAGGGTGCAGCCTCTTTCATCAGACTGACAGGAGGGGCTGTGCACTGTGGCTCTCCCACAGAGCTAAAACAAAGGAGAACAAGAAAGATGCAGCAGTTCTCCCACCAGCACAGCTAAGGCAGGCTGAGGAGGGAGACAGATACATTTAAGGAAGCCAGCAGGGGATTTTCAGGCATCAAAGCAGCCTGGCACCCAAAGTTTTCCAGAGGAGGCTGGGACCATGAACCACTGGGGCAAATCACCACTGCTCAGTGTTATTTCTTCCACTATACTGGAGTGGTGGAATCAACATGTTTCCAGTGACTCGTGCTGAGGACCAGTGAAATAAGGAAACGCTGCACACTGAGTCCTTAGGGGGAGAGTATATTCTTAATCTAAATCTGTGTTTCCCAAACTTGGGTCTCCAGCTGTTTTTGGACTACAGTTCCTATCATCCCCGACCACTGGTCCTGCTAGATAGGGATGGTGGGAATTGTAGTCCAAAAACAAGCTGGGGACCCAGGTTTGGGAAACACAGATCTAAATAAATGTAAAACCATTTTAAAAGGCATGGGGCTAATTCCAATGCCATGCATTTCCACGGCAAAGCACACACCCCTTTCTCAAAGGTTTATTGTAATTTGCTGAGGGACACAAAATTTTTCGCATCTCAGCACACAATTTAGTTCTGATGTTTACTAGCAAACTGCCCCATCAAATATATTCAGCAGCCCCATATAGAGTGGGACTATTGGGTTCATCTACCACAGCACAATCCTTTCTGAGTGGTGGCGGCTCTCTCCTTGCATTGGGATTCTTTTAGTTAGAGATGCTGAGAGTGAACATGGGTCCTTCAGCATGCAGAGCACGTGTCCCACCACCAGATCATGGCCCTTTCTGAGAGGTGAAGGGGACCCTGGATACTGCCCTCCCCACCCCTGCTGGAGTCCAGGCCATAGCAAAAGTAGGTCTGCAGCAGTACCTTAGTCAGACGCGCTTCTTTAGTCTTCTTCAAGCCCACAATGCCTCTGGATTCCAGGAGAGCCGAAAGCGACAGGCATTCTGATTGGCCAACAGCTCCTACTTTCTGCTTGCGGCAAACCTTGCTGTAGGCCTCATGCAGCTAGGAGGAAATGCCATTGAAAAAACACAGCGTTTTTGAGTAGAGGAAACAGAAAAGTGTGCATAATGCAACTTGCTCTCTATGGCTTCCTCCAAGTGTCCCAGGCTAGCTAGTTCCCTCTTTGTGGCTTCTAACTGAATAATAGGTCTCCTGCCCATGTCCCGCACAGCCCAGCCAAAGCTGCTGGCAAAGCAACACACAAGTGCTGCTCCACACCTCTGGCATATGAGCACTGCTACTAGTCCAACCCCCCTGAAATGCAGGAATATGCAGCTGTCCCGTACAGGTATCAAACCTGCAACCATGGTGTTATCAGCACCATGCTTTAACCAAGTGAGCTATCCAGGCTGACTTGATGGTGGAGAGACACAAAACCCTTCCACTCCACAGTAGTTTAGGATGGGTAGAATAATACTCAAAGAGAAGACAGAGGTTTTTAGGGTGCAATGCATGTAGCCTATGCTGCACCAAACACTACTAAAAGACATTCCAAGCAGTCATCTTCCACTCCGTTCCTACATAAAAACTTACTTCTGTAAGCAAACAGTTTTCATTAACTCCCATGGCCTTTAAAAAAAAACAAAAAAAAAAACCAAGGACGGGAGACGTAAGAGGAGAGGAAGAGAGAGGCAGATGGAGCCAATTCCCTTGAAGGTTTTTTGGGGGACTCTAGTTCTTTGTGTACTGCACGTCCCGCATAAACAGCCAAACATTTTTAAGTGGGTCCATGGTAGGACTCAGAGAAACTCCTTGTGCACTTCTTCCTTTGTGCTCCCGAGGACTCTGGTTTTAAGAGACGAACCCTTGTGCTGCAAAGCAAAGCTCCTTGCCAAGTAAGAGTGGCATAATACACTAGCAGTGGCAATTTGAAGAGGTTGGGGGGCAGAGAGACTCTGCACACTCACCTTTCCCAGCGTCACCTCTTTGGTTTTCTGTTGCCTGGTTAAGAGCAGCAAAGAACAGACCAAGATTTTCTGCTGCAAGGGAAAGGTATTGGCATCGTCACGGCCTGCACCTGAGGCCAAACGGTCACCGTACACATCAGAGATCACCCGGGATACGTGGGCCAGTCCCACCCGCTGGGGTACTGCTGAGTCTGTGGCTGGCTTAGAAGAGGATTTGCCTGAGGACGGGAGAAGTCAGAAAGAAGACAGTGAGCAGCTGAATGGAGAGTAAGGCAGTGCAGGTAGAGCTCAATAAGAAGGTCCTGGCATGGGTTGTATCTTCAAAAGGCAAAGCTTCATTCCCATATGATTGTTGCACAGTGGTACCTTGGGTTACATACGCTTCAGGTTACAGACTCCACTAACCCAGAAATATTACCTTGGGTTAAGAACTTTGCTTCAGGATGAGAACAGAAATCGTGCTCCGGCAACGTGGCAGCAGCAGGAGGCCCCATTAGCTAAAGTGGTGCTTCGGGTTAAGAACAGTTTCAGGTTAAGATCGGACCTCCGGAACGAATTAAGTACTTAGCCCGAGGTACCACTGTAATGTATACACTCTTCTTGTGTTTATATGCTGCCTTTGGGCCAAAGAGCTCAAAGTGGCATAGCTAGAGTTCCCAGGCAGTCTCATATTCAGGCAATGACCAGACCCAGACCAACTTGCCTAACACAGACTTAAAACGGTGTATCTGCTCTCCATCCTGCCCATTCTGAAGCAGAAGTAACAGATGTCCGCACCATTTATACATTACAGCAAATGAGAAAAAGATGAGGCAAGGTGGACCCAAAGCTATTGCAACACTACACATTCAGAGTACAATGTCCCTAAGATGCACAGATTTTCAGTTCATTTTGGGAGATGCTTTGAAAACCGAAATCGCTTGTTTTCATGCTCCCTGGACGTAGTAGTAGCTTCACACCTGCATTTGCACTGCTCAAGTTACACTTAAAGCCAGTGCAGGAAAGACAAGGAGCAGGTGTTCGCCTCCCTCTGCAGGGCTGACTGCTGGAAGGGAGAACATTTTCCCCGTACCAGCCAGCTGCACGTTCCTCTCTGTCTCCCTTCACCACTGCCCCCCACATCCCTCAGCAAGGCCTGAACAAGTCCCTGGGAAGGAACGCTACCAACTAGGGTCAGGAAAGCATTTAATGAAACATGACAGCACTGCACAGCAGCCTAGGACCTGCTCAGGGGGAAGAGCAGGGAGGAAAGCTACTTACAGGCAGGCAGCAGTTTAAGCACAGTTTGACTCTTCACATCTGACTCCACAATTTCAATGGCCCTCCTAAGGACAAGAGTAACATTTCAGACAAAGGCGTTAGTTCCCTGCTAATGCTTTTTATCAAACACAGGGCTACTCCAGATTTTCTCATTAAGTTGTCCACTGAAAGACCAGTTCCATTGGGCTATCCATCCTTCAATTCTCATCTAGTCCCCTTGAATCGATGGATGGAAGACAGGGTAACTCGCAACATAGGAACGGACTGCTAATAAGACACAGGTTTGTTTGGACAAATATATTGATATTTGGAATGAGGTTATACAGAATATAGTTGGTACAGTATTGAATACATATATTGCACTTTTCCCCACTTTATTTTGTACAACTGGGGGGGAAAACACTTTTAAATATTATTAATAATAGTAAGAGTAATGATAGCAAGTCATCATCATCTCCCATCTGGCAACAGATATTACAGCAGGCTGCAACAGTGGGTGACATGGAAAGCAGGGTCCTTTCCAGGAGCAGCTTAACCTGTAGTCCCCCAGAGGTTGCTGAACACTATACCACCCATCATCCCTGACCACTGGGCCATGCTGGCAAGGGTTTCTGGGAGTTGGAGTTCCATGACAGGTGCAGCATATGCCAAACCAACCTCCCCTGGCCCATTCCAGCAGCTCCGTTAGGCTCCTCCCATTTCCATTTTGGCGGCTCATTTGTAAGCAACTAGCATTTTAAGGACTGGCGCTTGAGTTTCCTTATTTTGTCCCGCTTCCCCATCCCTTTACGGCTATGGAGGTAGGGAGCAAATGGTTTGATTAAGCTTATCTTCATAAGCAGTCGCCCAAAAAGATTGAGAGAGAGAAGAAGGGAGGAGACTGTGCCTGGATGTAACCGGTTATGGGTCCTGACCCATCAACGAAAATCAGCAGTCCAGAAGGACTGTGTTTCTAGACTTTTGTCTGTTGTCATAATAAGGTACCTAACCAGCCCGTAATTTTATCATACCATGTGGCTGTTCTGTCTTTCTCACCCCAATCCTGCTCTCAAAGCAGTGTTGAAAAGTCACAAGAGGGAAAACTATGCAAGCAAAACCCCCCACCCCACCCATAGGAGACCTGGAGTGGCACATGCATGGCCCATTAATGGGAGCTCATTACAATCTTGCCTCTTAATGAGACTAACGCTCTATTTGTTGTAGTGGAAGCGATGCTGGAGGCAGTTCTCAACCCAAAGCCCCAGTGCCAACCACTGTCTAATTTGGGCACCCCACGGGGGGTGCGGAGCACGGCTAAATCTCTGTTTAAGTTGACAAATACTCCAATCAGACTAAGCTAAAACAAAACTAAGCCAGAACTAAAGATGTTTGGACATATACCCTAACTAGGGTTGCCATATTCCCAACATTTTTTTTAAGGTCAAACTTGAA
Organism: Podarcis liolepis; assembly: GCF_965112155.1. Lineage (NCBI taxonomy): Eukaryota > Metazoa > Chordata > Lepidosauria > Squamata > Lacertidae > Podarcis > Podarcis liolepis. The sequence goes on along the minus strand of NC_139573.1, from coordinate 30,097,233 downwards.
CTTTTTTGGGACATCTTTTTGTTGATTTTTTTTTAGTGTACCCGCTTTGCCATACGTCAAAGGGAAGGGGGGCAAATTAAACTCTTCTAGTTTTCATTTATTTTAGGGAAAGAGAATATACTTAATGCTCCCATTAAATTCAATGGGCTCTTAACATTGGCTAAATGCTCCCCTGGAATCTGTTGTTTGATAGGTTTTGTATCAACTTTAATGAATTCATGTATTTCTCCTACTGGTTTTCAGTATTTTACGAGATTAATCAGGGGCAAATTTTATTTTGATTTTTAAAAAAAGAAATGTAATTTGTTTTAGGAAGTTTGTACATACAAACTACTTTGTGTTGATAGTTATGACCTATGGCCAAGTCAAAATGAAATTAAAATCTGCCAGAGACAAAGCTTTTATGAGAACCCCATCAATAGAAACAACATACCAACAGACCAAATTATAAATGTGTGGAAGAATAATCTGCGTCTTACAAGAATGCAAAGGTGGGGCTCTAACAGGCCAAGCTGGAGGGTGTTGGGAGAAGAGCATAATGAACAACAACAACTTATACCTTGTCCATCTGACTGGGTTGCCCCAGCCACTCTGGGTGGCTTCCAACAGAATATAAAAAACGTAAGGAAACATCAGACATTAAAAACTTCCCGATACAGGGCTACCTTCAGATGTCTTAAGAAAGTTGTATAATTGTTTATCTCCTTGACATCTGATAGGAGGACATTCCACAGGGAGGGTGCCACTATCGAAAAGACCCTCAGCCTGGTTCCCTGTAACTTTATTTCTTGCAGGGCGGGAACCGCTGGACGGCCCTGGGAGCTGGACCTCAGTGACTGGGCAGAACGATGGGGGTACAGACACTCCCCTCAGGTATACAGGACCGAGGCCATTTAGGGCTTTAAAGGTCAGCACCAGCACTTTGAATTGTGCTTGGAAATGTACTGGGAGTCATGTACTTATTTTAGGACTGGTGTTATATGGTCCTGGCAGCCGCTCCCAGTCGCTGGTCTGCCAGCCGCATTCTGGATTAGTTGGTAGTTGTCAACAAATGGAAAAAAAGGGGAGCACCATAAAGTGAAACGCACACACACAGGCAGCCACAAAGCCTCAACCGTGCTCAGAAGATAGAAATATTCTATCTTCTGAGCACGGTTCAGGCAAGCAGTGGCTTCCCCTTATGTTCCTTGGTTGGTATATTTCTCTCTCTCTCTCTCTCTCTCTCTCACACACACACACACACACGTTTGCTCTGCTGTAGATGCTAAGGAAACTGCTGCTTGCAAAATTGACAGGTCCATTTTGATATGACAGAGACAGCAAGAGCAAGTGGTATGTAATGGCTGCCTATCGCGGTCCTGGCCACGATGGTATGTGGTCCCCGACCCTTTTCTTCCAAGAGAATTTGGCACTTGGGGAGGAGGGCTACAATCCAAGAATTGGGAGTCCACTCCCAATTCTTCTATCTCTTAACCACTGCTTGTAAGTTTCAAGTTGCAAACTTGATGTTTCCTGCACTGGACATCATATACATTGGGCCCAAGAAAGACGGCCGCTGTTTCCTCCCAAATGGGCTGATGAGCCAACCTCTGAGGTCTGGCAGGGAGGTTCCTACCACGGTCTCATTTCCTTTCCAAACCTATGAGCAGCTAAACCCTATTTCACACACACACACACGAGAAAGATCTGTGCCAACATCCCTGAAAAGTAACAGCCGTGCCCTTCCTTCTGCCAAGGGGTCATGTCTATCATCAGCCTGTGCTGAAGTACATGTTTATACCCCCCAAAAAATTGTTGAGTCAAACAGAGGAAGAGGCAGCCCCCAAGCAAATGCCTGGGCAAGGTCAAGGAAGGCAGAAAGCCAACTTGCAAGGGAAAAGGAAGTACTTCTAAGCACCATAAAGATGTCTGCTTGAGAACTGTTAATGAGAGCCTTTTGCAATCCAAATGTAATTAACCAATCTATAATCGCAGCAGGGAGGACCAATTCCTCTCACCCTTCATAGGTAATGGGCTGTGAACGTTTCCAGACATTAACACAGTCAGGAACAGGAAGCACCCTCCCCTCTCACCACAAAGGAATGAGGGCTCTCCCCCGCTCTCTCTCTCTCTCCCTCCACCTCCCAGGCAGGGGGACCAAACAGCATAATGAAGCTTTAAATCACATCCCACATGCGCTGTAATTAGCTCGGGTTTTTAAGAGTGCTATATATTCTTCACCTGCAGATGTCCAGAGCTTTGCGCGCATCCCCAGAGACAGCAGAGACTTTCCGAGCACAGAACTGGATGGCGGCGTGGTCCAGCACCTGCTCCCCTGACACCTAAGGGACAGGGAGAAGAAAACAGGAGCTGCAAGAGAAATCTTGGAAGCTCTGCTGCGCGACATTTTCCTGGATTCAGTAAAAAAAACAAACCAAAAGGGTTTTGGGGGCATGTGTAAAGGCAGCGCCTTTGTAACAGCCCAAGAACTCTTTGTTTTGTCCAACTTACAGTCTTTAATCCCCACCCCCCGACCTTATTTGTTGCCACCAGGAAGTGGCATAGAGACATGGAGAGCAAAGGGCTTAGCAAGGAACAAGACAGGCTAGGACTGATTTATCAGTAAATACAATGTCAGCATGCTGTGGCCAAGGGGGCTGCGTGGAGCTCCTGGATGTGTATGTACTGCACCAAAACGGAGGGAATTTAATTGACTGGTGATCTGCTACCAGGCCACGTTCAAGGTCATCATCCATCAGTTGGTTTCAGATGTCTTGTAAATACATTGTCCCTTTTTGCCCAAGCTTTCCCTGATCCACAGGTTTGGACCCTCTTATTACTGAATTGCCATTTTTATCTTTAAAAAAAAAACAAAAACACACCACTGTTTCACTCTTTTATATGCTGTAACTCTGTTTATGGCATAGCAGCATCTCATTTCCCCCAGATTACTAGCGTTCTGTGCCTTCCTTCACTTTACAAAGTAGCCACTGCTCTCGCAAGAGGGGGAAAGTGGGCTGGTTCTCAAACACAGGGAACCTGGAAAGCACCCCTAGTGCCAAGGCACAAGAGAGGTATATATTTTGCATGTTAAGATATTAACAAATTTAGCAGGGTTCCAGAGCAGAAGTGATTGTGCCTTCTGCAGGTCATTTAGGTGTATTCTGTATTCTCATTTTGTATTTTTCTGTTGCAAACCGCCCTGGGATCTTTGGATGAAAGGCAGAATACAAATTTTACAACAATAACAACAGGACAGGAATTTTGGAACTCGGCTTCTGAGATCTTACCTGCTTAAGGCGTTCCTGGAGGATGGAGGCAAGCTGGTCTTTGTTGTACGGGGGAAAGTTTAGCAGCTGTGGCCTGCACTTGGGACGGGCTTGCAGGCGGGGCAGGATGCGATCTGTGAGGTCCAGAGCATTGGCTATCCCTACCAATGAGAAGAGATACTTAGAGGCCTTGGAGACACCCAATTTCTATCCTTCTATACCTTTCTATCCTTCTTACCCCATAGCTTCCCACTCATATAGCTTGCCTCAGAAATGAAGGGACCGCATTCTTAAAATAGACCACATAACAAAAACAAGAATTCACATACAGCCTGAAGTGTTCACCTAGAATGCTGACCTTGCACCTGCTGTCTGAAATACAGCTCCACATACCTTCACTCTGCATTTGAGGGACCACACAGACCCACAAAATAAGTTCACGAAAAGACCTTATATTCCATCAACGCCTAGCCAATGAATATGACGGAGAAGTGTAGACCTCATATAGAAGCTTAAGAATTAGCAACTTTCTTGTGGCATGCTGCGATAAACTTGCATGTTCCATTAACCCACCTGGAGCTCCAGGGTTTCAGGCAATTGCTCAGCCTTTGGTCTGTATCCCATAGGCTGGTCAGTGGAAGGCTGGTGGGTGGGTGGTCCTGCAGTTTGTACAGGGAACTCGCCCAGGTGGCTTTCCCGTCTCCCTTCAGATGTTCTATTTCTGTCAAAGGATGCACTGAACCGATTTACGAATAACTCATTCCTCCACCAAAGGGAGTGAGGTGGGCAGTGGCATACAATCCTACTGGAACAAGTGCCTGATCTGGTTTGGGGAGGCCTTAAAGCCAAATGTCCTCGGCAGGTCCACACACTCCTCCCTGCCTCCTGTTGTTCCTCCTCCCTCTGCCTTCACTGGCCTTGTTGCCTTCGCCATGCCATATTCATGTAGCAAAATTGGGCCCAGTCTGCATAATATCCTTGCCTCCAACTAGTAGGTTCAGACAGGTGACTAGGAAGGTGGTGGCTTGCTCCTGCTTTCCAGACACTTGTGTCTTCTGGGCCACAGAGAGGGGACAGGCGTACAAGCAGTGAACGGGAGGGACAGTGGCAGGAGCGAGGGCCCTGTGGCTGGCAGTGTGTGGGTGCTTGAAGATTTCCAACTGTGCCACCCACCCCACAATGCCAGTCCTGAAGTCATGCTCTCCTCTCTCCTGAAACATAGGATTGGGCGTCATTAACTCTCGACACTCACCGATGAGAACGAGCCGGGAGTTGGGGAGGGAAGGCCACTCAAACATTGTGTACAGCACATCCTGCCCTTTGCTGTCCAGCTGATCCATCTCGTCTAACACAACCAAACTGTGAAGATGAAAGACAAGAGCACGTGAACACCACCACAGCAATGTGCTACGGTAAGAACATCCTTTCTGCCACTGTCACAGCATCCAAACACCCATCAAATGCAAGTAGCCCCATGGCATCCTTGGCACAGGACTGAAACTGCACCTGTCCTGCCAGGTACCCTATGCTATTTAGGCAGGGTAGAATAAAATATTTCAAATTATAATCACTAGCTTCTTTTTAAAAAAAGAAAAAGTAGTAAATGTTTCTAGCCCTGCAGAAGACTGAATTGATCTCTCAAATTCTTAGGTCCAGAATCAAATTTACCATTATCCAAAAGACTAAGTGTCCACACCCTGCCCCCAGTCTGTTATCAAAGTATGGGCATTTAGATTGACACTGCTAAACTCTCTCTGACAGCAATGTTTACAGCTCAGCCACATATACTGCACCAAACGCACAGCAAAGAGAAAGTGCCCAGTATAATAGGCTTTAGATATTACAGCTGTTGAAGACCTTTCAGACTAAACCCATATTTCTCTAAACCTCATTAAGAGACTTTTATGAAAGGTTTATAGCACAAAATGTGCCTTGCCACTCAAAACACAACAGTGACGTGAGGATGCCTGTCCAATAGAGGTCATGGCTACCCTGTGACAGAGCTGCTCAAAACTGGCTAGTTTTAAGAATGCCCCCCTCCTACCACAAAGGGCTTGTGCTTACACCATGGGTGCACTTTCTGATGTCAACCGTTTCACCAGCCTTCTGATCACGTCACCCCTGGCTGCTTTGTCTGCTCCAGCCTGGCCCAGTTGTCCAGCCATTGCTGGGAACACAGCCTGGGAGCTTCTCAGAGCCATGCAGTTCAGGACTATGGTCTGGCACCCAGCGAGCTCCGCCTGGCAGGGAGACAAAGGAGTGTTTGAGAGTAGATCAAACTTTGCAATAGAGTACAAGTAGTGCAATAAAGAGACAGAAATTCCACAGACCATCACTGAGCAGAAGTACCTGCAAGGAAACTGTGGAGGACAGGAAATTACGGGAGGCCACTTTCTTGTGCCTGGGGGGCCAATAATCCAGCATGAGGGATGGTCAAATATACTCTCTTAGGCAAAACTGCCAAGCTGCCCCCATCAGGCACAAATTATAAGCATACCGCCCTGGAAAGGCAGGTCCTTGAAATCCATAGAATAGCCATGTGTTCACATATATCTTGTAGGGGCAACATATTTTCAATTCAGGCAGCACACCAAAGCATGGTTTGTGTCAACCATAGCTCAAAACTCCTATCAGTTTGAGCATCCAAATGTTCAGCTAAGCTATGCTTTAGAGTTGTTTGTCTGCTTTCATTTCCCCACTTCTTCAGCACTTCCTAAGTTCACTCCTACTTTTGGAAACAAAGCAGTGGTTGTCCCTATGGTTTGTCAATTCGGATACCACACCAAACTTTAGTTAGCACAAAACCAAGGTTCCTATACCCATCTTTAATCAGAGATATGATTTGCTGGCCAAATACAAAACACAGTAAAGCTTCCTTAACCTTGTTTTGGAATATTAAAAGTGTAAGATATACAGGCAAAAAGTATTTTATGGGCATTGGAGTGATTGCAGGAAAAGGTTCTCACTGGGCTCTGAATTCACATAGTTCTCCCACACTTAATGGCATATGGGAGAATTCTGAAAGAAGAGTAGACCCAAAGCTGTATCATATAATGTTAAATGCCATTTGTCAGAGCTGGGCAATGGTTCTTCCGGCATTACCGTCTTTTTCGCTCTATAGGACGCATTTTTCCCCCTCCAAAAATTAAGGGGAAATGTATGTGCATCCTATAGAGCAAATACAGGCCGCGCGGCTAAGCCCAAAGCCAAAACAGCGCTCTGTCTCACTCTTCTAGCTTGGGGTTAGCTGTGCAACGCCTCTGAGGGGAGCGGGGTGCCTTCACCCCGCTGCCCTGCAGAGGCTAGAAAGGCTGTCCCCGAAGCCAGAACTGTTCTGTTCTAGCTTGGGGATGGCTGCGCAAAGCCTCCACAGGGCAGCGGGGTGCCTGCAGAGGCTCCAAAGGCTGTCCCCGAAGCCTGAAAGGCGCTGCAAAGGCTTCAGGGACCTTTGAGGCTGGCAGTGGGGGAAAGCAGCGCTTCCCCCCCGCCAGCCCAAAAGAGCTGGTTGAAAATAACCTGAAGCCTCTAGAGCCCAGAGGGAACTCCCGCCGCACTCGCAGAGGCTTCGGGTTGCCTTCACTGAAGCCTGAAGAGCGAGAGGGGTCAGTGCGCACTGACTCCTCTCGCTCTCCAGGCTTCCAAGGTAGCCGCCTTAAGCCTCCAGAGTGTAGTGAGAACTCTCGCTGTGCTCCGGAGGCTTTGGGTGAATGCACCTTGAACGCACCTAGTTTTAGAGGGGGAGAACAAGGGGGGAAAAATTCCCCTGTTCTCCCCCTCCTATGGTCCGGTGCGTCCTATAGAGCGAAAAATACGGTATGTTTCATAGCAAAAGTCTGAAAGAGGACCAGCGTCCAAATTCAAATCCAGCAGTTTTACCTTTAAGTCCATCAGGGCCCTGTTGAGGCAGGCAGTTTTCCCAGTGCCTGGAGCTCCAGAGATATAAAGGCTTCCTGGGATCTCCCTAGAGACATGCTCTCTCAGGAATCTATGAAGAACACCTGTCTCTTTCTCCCTTGCATGCAGCTGGTCCGGAACAGCCGTGTGTAGGAGACTCTTTGCCTGCTGGTAACAAGTGCCTGTATAAACAAAATGAAGACAGGTTTAGAACAAATTAAACACCTCAATATACCTAACAAAAAACTATACAAATAGTAATTGTACAACTCTCTTCTAACAGAGACAACAGTAGACAAAAAACAAACCAAAACCAAAACAAAAACAAAAAACCCACTGGAGTTAGGAAGAGATCTATTACAATAAATGAAAGATTACTTTTGCTGTCTCTTTTTAAAAGTTCTATCGTTGAAGCTAGCAGCAGCTGAAAGCAGATTGCTAGACTAAATAGACCCTTGCCTATTCAAATGCGTCTTGTACTGCTCTGTTTAATACTACTGATGTATTGCCTTGCTTTTTTGAACACTGCCTGTAGTTGTTAAGATTGCCGACATAAGAATCAAATAAGAATGTTCAAGAAGGGACGCCATTCTAACATGAACGTTGCTAATAAAACTTACTTGCAATATTTTGACCAGCAATAAATGACTAAAGATGAAAGGCAGTATGTCAAGCCCCTCTGTGATCACAGCTAAACCACAAATTTCAATGGTTTTTATTCCTTGGCTTCCCTCAAAGCATCCTAGGAACTCTAATTTTATGAGGTTGCTGAGAATGGTGAGAAATATTCCAACCCCTTCCATGGAACCACAGCAGGTCTTGCCTGCGGGTAATGTAACAATTGAAAAAGTCTGAAAATTTGAATTCATGACACAGCCATGCCTTAAGTTTTCTCATTTTGTGGGAATAACAGTGAACTAGCCTTGGATTCTGAGGACTTAAGAGACTGAATTCTTTATAAACCCATTTTTAAAAATCCAAGCAACCGCAGAAGATGTAGTACCCAGTTCTTCCACCATACACAATGCTATTACATACCTTCTTGCTTAAAGAGACGAGTACACACCAGTTCTTTCCTTGGGTGGCGATGCTGCGGTGAAGCGTTAGGGGTTTCTTGACCACCACGAAAGGGAGAGGGAACCAAATTGCTGCCCTTAGTTGGAGATTTGGGGGTTGAACGCTCGCTGAAGAGTAAAGCCCGGCCCTTGGGAGAAGTGGGTGGAAAGCTATTCTCTTTTTTACCCTGCTTACTCGGGGAGCAAGGCAGCAACTGGGTGACATTGCAAAGATTGTCATCTCCTGTGGGAAACACACAAACACATGCCAAGTTTAGAAGAAAGCAGCAGCAGAAGAAAATGAATATGAAATACAGACAAGAACCCAGATATAAAAGACAAGTTTGTCTGCCCTCTATTTTACCAGAGTTCATGTCTGCCATACAACATGATGTCTTTAAGATGCCTTTTGTTATTTCATTTAAAGTTTCAGAGCTCTTATTATCATAGGCATCATTTAGGAAAAGCACAAGCACAGGGCCTGTCAAATGCCCCCTTATTCAGAGAAGTGTTGCTGTGCTCTGCCTGCTCCTTCCCTCTGGGCCCTTTGCAATGTACACTTACTGCATCAACCCTACTTGTTCTGACTTGCTACTGCAAAAACTCCAAATGCTGGGTTTAGAACACAAATAACCACTTCAATCTTTGTAGATAAGCCTGTCTGTAGGAATACTGTTGAGCAGAGCAATTATTTCAAGCACAGACTCTTCAGCAGTACACAAATAGGCCTACCTATGAATTACTTTTTATCTTTCGAGTTAGCCTTCATGGGAAATAGACCAGATGCTTTGCAAGAAAAAAATTGTCCCAATTCCACTCACTAACTCCAGGTAGGACCCGTCCAAAACCCTGCAGCCACTACCAGTCAGTGCTGACAATACTGAGATGCATGGCCTGAAGCTGCATAAGGCAGCTTTTCCTTTTTTTTTAAAAAAAAGATATTTATTAGAGTTTCCAATTTTTTACAAACAAAAAGAAAAAACAAACATAAGAATATTAAAAACACATAAATTTCACAACTTATTTTCTCATAACTTATTTTCCCGACCTCCCCATACCTCCCCTTCTTGTATATCCAGTTTAAATTATTTATATAGCAAATCCTTATCTCAAAGCATTACAGCTTAAAAAAAGGAAAAAAACCAAAGAAAAAAGAAACACCTTATTTTCTCTCCAACCTCTTAAATTATTATAACTTTAAATTTTTACTTACAAAAATAAAGTCATTTTATCATAATTACAGCTTGAAACCACTTAATTTCAATCCAACATCATTCAACATTCCTTAATTTTACAATATTTTTGTAAATAGTCCTTGAATTTTTTCCAGTCTTCTTCTCCCTGGTCACGGATTCTGCCAGTCCCATACAATCAATCAGCTTCATCTGCCATATAAGGCAGCTTTTCCTGTGTTCTTAACTCTGGTGTTCAATCTGAGAAAATCTTGGCATCACTTAGCAAAGTCCCATTCACTAATAATAATAATAATAATAATAATAATAATAATAATAAATTTTCGTTTATACCCCGCCCTCCCTGGCCAGGGCCGGGCTCAGGGCAGCTAACACCAAATATAGATTTTGGTAAAACATAATAGGAAAACAAAAACAGTTAATTAAAATACAGCTGGTTTAGTGCCAAGCAGAATGGCTGAGCAGGCTTTCTATATAAGAACGTGTTAGGATATTTTTGTTGGATGAAGAGAAAGGCAACTCACCAAGCCGTTTACGGGGGCTGAGAGGCAAGACCTGCTTCTGGGGTGAAACTGACAGTGGCCTTGTGTCCAGTTTTGAAGCCTCCTCATTCTCTAGAGGTTTGTGACATCTCCTAATCGATTTCCGCTTTGGGAATTTGATGGTGCTCTGGCTTTCAGACTGAGATCTGGTACAAGGCATGATGGACACTGGAGCCCAAAGAGAGCAAATGAAAGACATTTAAGTTAAGTGTGCATGTGTGCGCGTGCACACACTTTTAAATTTCACAAATAGTCTCTAACAGTTACAACTATCCTGTCCCCCAGCGATGCCTTTCCTCCCGCTAGGTGAACAACAAAATAAAGACCTGATTGGAACAGAGTATTTTCCCCTCCTTATTCACCAAAAACAGCTGAAGTCTTACATTTGGGCTTAAGGGGCTAGGCTCCCATACAGGTCTATGAACCCACACCTCTCTTTTTAGCAAGTTATTCACTATCCCCAGACGTCCTTGCCCCTAATGATTAATCATGCTCACCCCAGCACAAGCTCTTTATTTCCCATCCTTTGTTCACAACATGCCCCTCTCACCCATTCCTATACCTTGAAGGTAAGCTCAAGGTTAAACATTGACGACTGTCAAGGTGATAAACCTACCCACCACCTAACATAAAAATTGTTGGCTGAAATAGTTCGAAACCCAAATTCCTGCTGGATCATCACTCTCTGTTCCAGGAGCAGAGGCATACTGCGTTAAAAATACTCACCCCAACCTGCCTCATTTTGCTCATTTTGTGGCATCACTGTTGTTCTCTTTTCTTTTTATAGTGATAATTAAAAACAACAACCCTAAGACTTATTTTGCTTTATCTGTTTTAAGTACAGTAGCCAATGTTTTTAAATGATTATTAATTATTGAAATACTTTATTGTCACTTGTACAATTTGTATACAGTGAGATTACACGAGCACCCCCCACTCAGCTCTCTTAGTCTTAATCCCCCTCGTTTACTGACGCACAGTCACCAAACCCGAAAGTCAGTTGCCCTGTTATCTAAGAAAAGCCCTTAGTATCCATTCCTTAAAAGGGCCTGGCAGTAAATTCTGATGCCAGAGTTGCCTGTTTTTCTCTACACTCTCCTGCCTTCCTTCCAGAATTACATAGGGGGGGGGGGGAGGTTTCCACTTGCTGATTTCAAAGATAAGACTGCTGGAAATATATATATATACACACACACACACACACACACACAGTATTAAAACTGGAAGAAAAGAAATGCAATTTCAAATTCCCGCCCCCCAGCCATTAAAAAAAAACCTCTTCAGTAACTTTAGGCCAGTCTCCAAAAGCCACACTGAAGGACGAGGTGGCCCATGAGATATGTGATCAGATCTCCCAACTTTTTATTACGGCGGGGGGGGGGGCAGAGGGCTTTGAGTTTGAATGGGAGTGGATTCAGGGGAGATGTTTTAATATCCCCACTCGCACTTTACCGCTCTAAATGACTCTTCCCCAAAGCGAAAAGTGAGCCAGTTGGGTCTCACGCCCCTCAGAAGCACATTGAGCGGATCTTGCTCCTTGGCGAGCGTGTCCTTAGGGCCAAAGCGCCCAAAAAGCCTTTGCAGCGAGACGTCTCACAGACGAACCCCCCCCTTTTTTCATGCCCTTTCCCTTTTTTCAAAATTTCTTAATTCATTGATAACAGCAGCAATAACCACTTCGCCTCCCCTCAGCCCCCCGCGCAACCCACGAACCCCCTCTCTGCTCCAAGCGCCTCCTTACAGCCAGAGCCTCTTTCGCGCGCCAACATGCGCACCTACCGTCAACCCGAACCTGCGGAGCCCAAGGGGCGCGAAGCTTCTTCCCGCAACCAACCCGCTTGACTAAATGAAGCGACTCCGCCTGCCCGCGCGTGGCCAACTGGCCCCGGTCCGCCCATTGGTTCCCCGGAACGCGCGCGCCGGACCCGCCCAGCCAATCGCCGCTCTCCGCGCCAAACCTGAAACCTTCCGTCTGCCCAACTACATCCCGCCGCAACCGCGCTGGGCGTTCCAGCCAATCGGCTTCTTTCCCGTATCGCTCGGGCTCCTCCTATAAGGACCTGGTGTTGTTTTTCCCCTCCCTTCCTCTTTCCGAGGGGCGAAGCAGCGCACAGGGGACCCAACTTCCGGTTTGATTTTGGAACGTTCATCCCGCGCTCTGGGCGGGGCTTCGAAAGCCGCGAAGTTCCACAGATAAGACTCAGGCGGCTTCTTCTGATAACGCCTTTTCTCTCTCCCCTCCCATCAGTGGACTACAATCCCCAGAAAGCATTGCTGCAAAATAGATGCGAGATGTTGGGAGGAGCACGCTGGAATATGTAGTCCGGAAATGCGGTTTCTCCCCCCCCCCCAACTGGGAAAGCAGACGCACACTTCCGAGGCTTTCCGTGGCTGCGACTTTCTTGAATTCCACGGCTTATGGAAGAACAAAGGAACTAATACACTTTTAAAGATAGACTACTAAGCCCTCTTGTGTGGCCGGTGAGGCACATGAAAGGCTTTCCTCAAATGAGAGATAGGAATACATTTCTGTGTGCTGCATAGCACTGACTAGAATACACTAAAGGTGGAGTAACAGTTGCTTTGTATTTCAATTGCAGTAGCATAATTGAGGGCCACCTAAGAAGCGGAGCAGAAGGAATTAAGACAGCCACCGTCACCCTGGTTCCATCTCCGTACTGAGATGCTTCGAATCCCTTCTCATAGTAGCCCTTTAAAACCAACTGAACAGTCAGGAAAACAGCTTAGTGAATGAGCCCTAAACAATCTTGCGCCGCAGCTTCAATCTGGACTTACTCCTTTCCTCTTAAATAACTTTTATAGAAAGAAAGGGTGCAGTCCAGGTCTTGCAGAGGCATACCTGGGATCCCTTGTGCCCTTAGCAAGGAGTTGTATCGGCAACCCACCCCACAAAATTACCACTATAGCCACATTAGAATTTACTACATTTTACGTGACCCAAGTACTCAAAGCTTCTGGAGGTCGAGAAGGGTGAAAAGTTTGCACAACTTTGGGCCACGGTGTGAGGATGGGAAGTGTCTCCCGTGTTTGATCTCAGTCATGATAGAGCCGTTGTTGCCACACACGTATACATAATAAATTCCAGAGTCTGATAGATCCTTTTTACGCCCTCAGCATGGCCGGTTTCACCAACTCCTAGGTATGCTTTTGAGGCCTTGGGGTATTTCTGTTCAGAGTCTCACATTTCATGTGTGTGTGTGTGTGTGTGTGTGAGAGAGAGAGAGAGAGAGAGAGAGAATGGAACTAGAATGAGGTGTACCGTGTAAGAAATATGTGTATTTTTGTTATTTATATCTGCCTTTACTCCAGGGAGCTCAAGGTGGTGTATGAGGTTCTCATCCCTCTCTATTTTATCCTCACAGCAACCCTGTGAGGTAGGATAGCCTGAGAGACTAGGTCACTGAGTGGGAATCAGAACCCTGGGCCTGTGGGAGAAAAGGGCTAGGTGGGAGTGAATGGGAAGCAAGTATTTTTGTTACCCTTCATTTGCTTCTTTCAAGGCACCCATATCTAACATAGTGCCTGGAAATTCTGAAGGGTTTTAGTCAGATATTTGTGAAATTTCAAGTAGCCTTGAGTCCACACAACAGAGAAAGATATCAATATAAAAAATAAAGCTTCATTGTGCTTACCCATGCTCTACACATTCAATTAGCAATATTCATCTTGAAGGCAGAGAACAAATTATGCAAACCACTGTTTGTATTTGATTAATTTATTAGATCATGGACACAGACTCAATTCTGCATCAGCAGACGCAGTTACAATTTTAGTAAAGACAGCACCACTTACTGTGGGTCAGGTACAGTGTCTTGCAAAGTATTGAAATAGTAAAAGAGAAGGAGGCACTATCAAACATAGTAGGTTGGGAGCAAGAGTAAAATCCCTCCACCCTCTCTTCAACCAGCCTCTCAAGAGGCTTCAGCAGATACTACCTTCATGTGTTAAACCCTCATCTCTATGGAAATGACGAAGACTAGTCATTTCCCCATTAAAAACAAAGATAGGATTACTGTATGATGAATGATATGGATTTAGGAGGGAGAGGAGCTGGCCTCGAAAACAAACATGCTCTGCAGAGTGGGCAGGATACTGTGCTGTACTGGAAGTCTTGGGGTATGTCTTGTAGCACAGTTATTCACTAACCCTTCTCACAAGCCAGCAGTTTTGTGAAACAGGGGCATACACAGCTGTTGCTGCTGCTGCTGCTAACTCAAATCTTAAACTACTGCCCTCTGCACATAAGCCTTAGAGGAAACTGGCAGGAATTGCTCTTTGGAGCTCCCATTAGGAAATAAATTCAGGAAGAGGGATGCTTAGTATAAAAACTGATCACATAGTCCATTCATACGGGAATACCCAAACCGTCTGTGCTTATTATGATAGCTCACAGTTCATGGAATTTAAGACTCTCTCAAAGCATTCTGACCATTTTAACGGCAAAAAAACAAACACCAAACCGAAGGTTTTAAAAAACACCAAGGGTTTCTCCAAATGCCACATCAAGAACATCTTAAGAGTTCTCACAGTTGCTTATCTTGTAATGGGACAAGCAAATTGTGTAAGAATGTTATAACCCTCACGGAGAAAGATGCCTCACATGATTCTGCTCACAGCAAACGACTCAAGAATCCTGGGATTCTTCACTTGCAGGCAGTCTAGAGGAAGCTTTTCGAAACCTTTACAAAAGCAAAGCAAAGGTGATGGGGCAAACGAAGGGACAGCTTTATCTTAAAGGCAAAGGGTAGACTTGAAACAAAGTAACAGTGCAAGAGACCAAAATTCTAGTTCTTGAAACCACAAGAAGTGGCTCTCAGTAGTGTTTCTTCACTTAACAGTAATGATACTGTTAAACCAAAGCTTAACATAGGATACAGAGTGCATATCAGCTTGCAAGAGACGAAAGATTGACCAATATCCCACACACACAAACCCCTAATGGGAGCCACCTGAGGATAAGGCACAGTGAGTGAAACTCTGAAAACTTGCCATTCAACAATGGGCGTGTTGCACCCTCCACAACAGCCTCTGCCCTGGCACACTCATGCAGTTTCACACTTCAGTTACAATGGAAGACTAGTAAGAGAAGGGCTGGGTGCGCACACAAGAACTGAGCCAAGATAACTCAAATCCTATACCAAGAAATGTGGAATTCTACAACCTATTATACAAATTTAGCTAATCTGCATGATTCTGTTTCTGCCCCATTTTCTATTTCTAATGCTGCTAGCCATGCGTTAGTGTCAATGAACCACACAGAACAATGAAGGCATCTCTTTCCCTTGACCACCAGTAAGCTTACCCAGCTGTTCCACTGGTTAATACTCCACCAGGCACTGCCCACACGTTTTCAAGCACCTCTTGTTGGCTACAAAGGACTAGAACCATTTTTGACTCCCCAAAAATGGTCCAGGTCCATTCTCAGAAAACAGAGTTCTGCACCAGGACATGTGAGCATCTCCTGCACTTCCATGGAATAATGGCATACACAGTACTACTGATTCAGAGCTGTAGGCTGCCAGTCCTCTGAATCTGCATCTCCAATATCGTGCAGTTTTTCTTGGCAGCATGTGCGTCTTTCACAGCTTCACAACATAGAGGCTCCTGCATGGTGCTGCTATGTTCTATCAACCCAGCATCCAAATCTGTAAGGCAACCGTTTCAGGAAACCAGGCAGATGAGGCCCAAAAGCTGCAACCTGCATTACACTCTTAAGATTGGTCTTGTCCATATTTTCCATATTAAGCCATAGTTAAAATTACGGTTTAAAATGATGGCTTAGTGTTCTGTCTGAACCTACCCTGCAAGCGGTAAGCCAGGAACAAACCTTGATTACCAATCATTGGTGGTTTGGAGTAAAATAAATCAAGGTTGTGGGTTTTAACATAATGGTAAGCCATAGCAACACCAGGAGTGCAGGAGCAAACCACCCGCAACTTCAGCAGCGCCTAGTAGCACACTGCATGTTCACATTAAACCAGTTTATTTTAACTATGGTTTAATATGATGTGCGAATCAGGCCACTATGCATTTTCTTGCAGCTAATCCTGGAAAAAACCACATATCAATAGGGACAGCTGTGGAAATGAAATAAAAACTGGTATCTTGATCACCATTCCTGAATCTTTGTTCAGAGAAGGAAATATATGAAACAAAAAAACTTATCCTGGACTGTTCTTCAAGATGTATACAGAAAGACACATGCTTCAGTCCTCTATCTGAAAACAAAAACAAACAAACAAAAAACCCATGCCAGAAGATGACCAGGCTGAGCATGATTTTTAATATACATAAACTTTTTCTAGAAGGAATTGTATTCAAATATGTGATTCCTTCATCTGCAGCCTGAAATGGTACAGCCCAGGGGAAAGGAACTTCATTGCTTGATTTTGCTAAAAACAAAACTAACTGCTAAGAGTCTCCAGGCATAAAGTATGTCTGCCACCTTCAGCAAAACTCAAATACCTTTTGGCAGAGTCAATGAGTTGGGAGAGCAAATTTGAGGTTTTCATCTTGGTAGTGGGTGATGCGAGTTTCACATTTGTGGTTTTTAAAATGCTATATAAACCTGGTCTGAGGTCTTAGGACAGGAAGAAATAGGAAAATGTCTCTCTGTGTGCCAGTTTCCCCTTGTACAAACACACCTGGTCAATAAGGAAATGCAAAGCCACCCCAACCCATCCCGCCCCCCCCCCAGGCAATAAGAACAGACCTAACATGGGGAAAAAGGAAGGAGGAAGAAAGCAGTGCTTTGGCCCAGAACGTGCAAGTATAACACAGGTGCCTCATTTAAGAAGTTTTAATTCCACTGCCATTTTGAACTTAGGAACCCCCTTCACAGTTGCTTCACAAAGGGTTTATCTACGGGAAGCTAACATTATAGGGAACATAATCTTTAATAAAAATTAAACACACACATCAAAAATGCACAGTGCATTTAACTTCTCTTCCCAGCAAGCTATGCTGGGTAAGACTTAATTTTCCTCCAGAAGAAAAAAGGAATTCCTCCAACCAAGCATTAGCCCTCAACATGAGGGACTGCCTGGTCATTAACATAAAAGTGGATGAATTTCCATCATCATTAAAAAAAAAAAGATTAAGTAGAAGGTGAGGGAGCTTTTGTAGTGTATGGCCAGCAAGCCTACCTTGATCCTATATTACAAACTTTTTACAACATACAAAATAGATCAATATTTATGATTATAACACGTATTTCCCAACCCGCAAGTTATTCAAGAGTAAATATACACAATAATTATAACAAATCTGGTACCAATCACATGACAGAAGTACTGTGTAAGGCAAAAAAAAATAAAAAATCAACCAACCAGCTAGCTAGGTCTGATGTTATAACCATCTGCATCAAGTATAAACAAGTGCAGGGACCAAGAAGATGACAGCAATTCTGCTTCTGTTTCAGGATCAATAGTGTTCAGTGCAGAACGGGATGCATCTACTTCTGGGAAGCAGTGTAGTAGTGATTTCTGAGCAGGCCAACACGCATGGAGACAAAGCCACACCAAGAAGAACATGTGCAATCTACAACTGGAGTGTATTTCTTGCTTACTGGTAAAAAGGCAAATGAGAATGCCACTGCTCTGACCTCAAGCCCCAAAACAAGCACTATGAGATCTCCCTCTGAGAGGCCGGCCAGGTTTTCTGTGCTACAACCAAGACACCTAGATTGCACAGGCGACACTTCCACAGGGGGAGCAACAAGCACCCCAACGCTCACGTGCACAGATGGCAACTCTCCTCCTCCTCCTCGTGTGCAAGAAGCACCGAGAACATGATCATCTGTGTACAAAATATATTGCATGAAGGGGGCTCTCTAGTCACCCCCAACCTTAGCAGCTACTTTGCTGGAGTGGGATATTAACCGTCACAACGATCAACTCCGAGTTAGGAGTGATCAATTTACCGTTTAACCGTTTGCATTTGCACACACCGGCTGGGGGCCGCTGCTTGGAATAGGACACCACTCATAACCAGAGCTGAATGCTTCCCTATCTGACTTCCTTCCGGTGCCTCAGGGTGGGCAGGCAGCCGGGACCCACTCAACCCTCAGCACAATGGTAAGCCCCCAAAACACGCCTGCTGCCAGAGGGCATTAATACATAGGACAACTCCTTCTCAAAGCTACCCACGGCTGGAGGAGACAAGATGGGGCCGTGACTTCATTCGTGGAAACAGTAGGAAGTGATCTTTCTGAAGAGGCAAGACAGCCAATGTCACAGTCTGAACAACAACTACAACTTGGGGCCTAAAGTGCACTCTGCCCTGCATGGCCGCGACATTTGCGCCCATGGCAATGCCACACATGTGGCAGTAGCGACTGACAAGATTATAATCGGCATGATTAGGAGTCACAGGGATTTGTACTGGAATGCTAGCAGCCGACACTCAAGGGAAAGATGACAGCTTCAGATCTGCAGGACAAGGAGCGCTGCAGCGATGGAGTGTAAATGTGCACCCTGAATTTCACTTGTGCTACCATGGATGCTGCTACATTTGTATAGCTTTCTCCATTTAGAATTCGCTGCAAGCGATGCTGTTTATATTAATTTTCTCCCCTCCTCCCTTCAAGTTAACCACAATTTTAACGTGTTAGTATGTAGTGTCTGCATTCAAAAACAGAATAGCTATTTCAGTCCTTCTAATGCTCACCTCTTAAAAAGAAAAAAACCAGAATTCCCCACTTCGCAGGCATTTCTCTGCCCTACGCTAGGCAAAGATCAGTTGCTTCAACCTGGCCCAGAGATCCAAAACAGTCCTGTTTGGCTTGCGTTTCTGGAAAATATTCACTGGACCCTTGATCTTGAACAGTAGTTGTTTATGAACTGGGGTGGCTCTTCCCTCCATGACACGAATGGCAAGGGAAATGAGAAACCCACACAGATCTGCAGAAAAGGGTTCTCACCCAGCTGTGCCAAGAGACGTCCTTTTAAGTCCAGGTGTGAAATGCATAGATGGAAGTGAGTAATGGTAAGTTTGTCCGGGTTCTTGAAACAGTTTGGGGGTTGGGGGAATCAACAGCAGGAATGTATTTTTCATGCAGGTTTCTGAGGGATGGGAAGGGAGGGGGAAATCTGAGAACACAGGTCCATTTGTTTTGGTGCTGTGGAACCATGCCCAGCTGCTGTTTTTCACCTTGGGATGGGAGGCAGAGGAGGGGCCCCACGAGTAGCTGAAAAAGAAATAGATTGTTAATGCCACAGATGCATCACCATAGGAAGTTAGGATCTACAAAGATGCTGATCACAAAGCAAAAGAGATAATAGTAATATTAGTAGTAGTAGTAGTAGTAGTAGTAGTAGTAGTAGTAAGTATACCACCCTTCATCCAAAGATCCCAGGATAGTTTACAGCATAAAATAAGAACAAGGATAGTTCACAATAGAAAATCAGATACAAAATACAAAACAAAACAAAATCAATAACCTCCCAATAATCAATACATTGCTACCACTATCCCTAGGTAGTCATTTTGCCAGGGCTAATGAGGTGCAGATCTCATTAGGCCCACCAGGCCTCCCTGTTTGGCCCAGGAGACTATTTTTGCCAAGCTACATCCACCTGCCCTACACCTGACATCAGGTGCAGGGCACGTAATAACCTAGCTCAGCTGAAGGGGGCTTTGCAGGCACTGCTGCTCAGCTGGGACTGCAAAGCCCTGTACCAAGTGCTCAGCAAGGCCAGGCTATCAGCTGACAGCAAAGTGTTTTTAAATCCCTTGTAAAGTGCTATGCAAGACCTGTTGGGTGAAAAAGGGATGACCTTGCACCACTGTGACATCAGGTGACTTACAGGTGGGTGGATCTGTCTACCTATAAAACTTGGTCCATGTGGGATGGGGGAAGATAATAATTTGCCGCACTAGCCAAATTCAGTTCCCCACCATTGCACGATGCAGATTTGAGTTACACAAAAAAATTAAAATAAAATAAAACTGAATCATATTGAATCATAGAATTGTAGAGTTGGAAGGGACCCCAAAGGACATCTAGTCCAACCCCCTGCAGTGAAGGAATCCTGCCCATAGCCATCCCTGGGTGGGCTCAAACCACCAACCTTCTGATTAACAGCCAGACACGCTAACCCACTGTGCCACTTCAAACTTGCACATCGTTCTCATGTTTTCCAGCTTCTGCATCTTGTTCAGCCCATTCCAGCACATCCTTTGCCATGAAGAGCAGTGAGTCATCACGTTCCCACCCCCGGGGCTCCCCAGTCAGTCTGCTTCTGCAGCTGCTCCTGTAACTCCTGCATTCCCTCTTCCTCACAAAGGCACAATGAACTTGGACAAGTCTAAATCAGAACCAGCATTAAATTTATGCAAGACTGCACAGTTTGCATAATTTGAAAAGGCCCGGAAATAGAATGAAGGAATTGTTGATGATTTTAAATAAAATCATCTCATTCGTAATGCTGGCAAGCCATATTCTCAGTCCCACAGAATTAAATTGCTTATCACAACTTGCCAAATTTTCAAGCATGGAGCTGAAAATAGTTTGCTTTACGAACTATCAGCCAGATACCTGGGAGAACAATAAGCAGATGTGAGCCAAATCAGTGCTCACCTCTATTCGTTTTGCTGGGATAAATCTTCTGGAAGTGCTTGAATTCTTCTGGTGCTGGGAAATCTTCCACTGGATGAAAGGAGTATTTAGATTCAAAGTCATCTGCAGAAAAGGAGGAAAATAAGGCCTGAAAACCATTTCTGGTCTGAAGGATTCCCACTGCCCTACTTTTCACATCCATAAAACCCTGAGTCTGGAATGGTGGCTAAAATGGCAAAACTTGAAGCAGCCCCATCCTGAAAGTAAGACATGGGGCCGCTCTCTCCACGTGCCAAATTTTGGTCACCATTAAATGCAGATGCCAGACTGGGGGCAGAATCCACCAGGAAATCACGAGTCGCCTGGTAATAAGAGCTTTGTGCAGAGTGTCAGAATGGGCATGAGTCAGCATTTCAACATTCCTATAGATATACCTATCTATATATATAGTTTGTGTCACTGCTTCTCCAAGTAGCTGTTTGGGCATTCTGTACAAAATGAAATGTACCTAAAATAAACTGGTACAGACTATAAATAAAAACATCCAGCGAATATATAATTCAAAGCATCAGATGCTTAACAAGATGTCAACACCAAAAGGGAGATAGCGGTTCCATCTGTACACATGCTAAGCCAAACCCAACGAAGGATAAGTTCCCAGAGAACTTTGCACCTCCTTTTCAGGGTTGCTAGAAGTGAAGCCACAGTTTGGCTTAGCTTCCGACATTTGGTCTATTTTGCTTCAGACCAACCATGAGATGTTGGCAATGTTTGTTCTGCGGCTGGACACACTGAGTTTGTCCGGAGCAAGAAAAGCCATGAACCCGAATTTGGACATAGCGTTAGGGGAAACCATGGCTTAGTTCACAGCAGTGCAGCATCAGCAGGATGAAAGGAGGAGCAAAACTGCAGCAATCTCCTCTCTGGGAACCCACAGGGGCACTCATTCATGTCATGTTCACGCTAACACGTCTATGCCAGTGTCTTTCGTTTTAGAGCTGCTTCCTAAGCTTGTATGAATGAAGTTTCATCCCCAACACACACACTTCTTCCTGGCCGATCACAGCATTTTTTTATAGCCACCGATACCAGCCAAACCAGCAGAAGTATCGTAATTCTGGGCCAGCTGGTTTTCCTTTGAATCCAGCGCATTTCCTCAAAGCCAACTTAAATGCACCTGACACCTATAATTTAAGGTAACAGCAGGTTCTTTCTACTCACCTCCTAAGAAAGACCTGACAGTGGAAATAGAGTCCCGGTGTCCATTTCTCATGGGTGGGGGAGGGGGAGGAGGTCCAACTGGCGTCCTGGTGGGTGGGGGTGGAGGTTTCCCACGGCTCGTAGGGTCTGACGTCCCGTGCATTCTGTAGGGTGGGGGAGGCGGAGGTGCATCTCTACCGCCATTTCGGATCATGGGTGGTGGCGGTGGAGGGGCTGCAATGGAAATTTGCCAGGTCAGGATTTCATGAGCTAGCTTAGTAGGCAAAATGAAAGGGATAAGCAGAGTTCCCTAGGTAGCCAAACAACTGAAACAGCCCTAGGCCTTCCATCAACATCATTGGCTCTGCAGGTCCTTGACAGCCTTGTCTTTTCCTTGCACCTGCTATATAGGGTTCCAGGTTTCTTTCCCTGACCTCCCAACTCCGTTAAGGAATTTTCTTACTTATTGAAGAGGCTAATTCACCTATGTGACCCTTAGCATGACGAGTTGTAGGCTACCAAGCCCTTGGCGAGCATTGTGCGCAGGCTGAAGTGACTGATCGCGACGTACCTGCACCAACTGTCCTCTCTGCTTCTTTTTGGAGGGTTTGCAGCTGCATGGGGAGTCACGATCTGAGCACAAAATAGGCTGATCAGATGATCGTGCTCCACAGTAACAAACACCCCACACTAAACAGGTTGGCTTATTTGTAGGGCAAGAATGTAATACCTGCTTTTTGTTGTTGTTGTTGTTCCGAAAAGCACGAGGGTCTACTAATTAATGACCAGCTTTTTAATAACTATGAAGTTGTGGGGTCCTTAGGAGGGCAAGGCATACCCTTCTGCACAACATAGAAAACTAAATTCGATCCCACATGTCTTGGTTGCAAAGACTCTCCCCATGCAACGTGAATTTATATTCCAGTCTTCCAAGCATCACTAACATGCTATGGTGGCAGTACCCTTTGTGCACAATGCCTGGGATGGGGAAGCTGGCCCTTCGGGTGCTGAGTTGGACTCAAAACTCCCACAAGCCGCAGCCAGCATGGCCTACGGTCAAAATTGGCCACAACTTAAAACGACGGAAACTGCACATCCACACCATTATCCTTGTCTTTGCACAGCTCTTTCAAGCCTTCAAATGTTTCACCTGCAGATTTAGGAGTGACAACTCTCCGCTGGCATCCACCTGCCTTGGGAGACAATGGAAGAAGGGTGTGCCTTTGGGAACATCTGAGACTGTGAATTTGTGGCTTGGCCAGGTGATACCTAGCAAGTTTGTGGCAGAGGTATGGTCCAACTAAAAACTTCCTAATTCACAGCTCACTCGTAGTTGCTATGCTACAGAGCATGAAGCCAGGCCATTCCTAACCTTCTTAAAACCACCGCATACACATCCTGGCACCAAGATTGGAGACTACGGGACAAGAAGGCATTTTTTCCCTTGAGAGATTAACAAGAGGCTGTCAACGCCAAGACCACTTCCAGTTTTTCACAAACAAGGGCTAGGAGATGCTCTTACCTGCGCCCCGGCTTGGAGGGTCACGGGCAGGAGGTGGGGGCCGACTGCTCTGTAAAGAAGGGGAGGCTGAAGGGGGCGGGGGAGGAGCCATACCCCTCACAGGCCCTGGTGTCTTTCGGTGCAAGGAATTGTGTCTCTGCGGAAGCTCGGGAGCGGACTCGTTGGTGGGGCTGGCGGGGCCGTTGGGTACACCGGGGGGTTGGCGGTAAGGTGGAGGAGGGGGTGCCAGAGACTGGCCCTGACTGCTTGGTCCCGTTCGGATATTCACTGGGGAAGGGGGCGGCTTGATAGGGGGAGGAGCCGGCGGTCCATCCCGAGTCCCTGGGAGCCGCTGTCCTGGCGTTGGTGGCAAGGGCTTTTCGCGGTTGTAGGAAGGTGCTTTGCTGCTGTGCATGGGAGGAGGGGCAGGGGGTGCGTTGGCTCGGCGTCCAGGGGGCGGAGGCGGCGGAGCCGATGAGCTGTGTTTCATGCCGGTGCCGCTGGCGGTATTTGGCCGCGAGAGATCTGGCAAGGAAGGTCTCTGCATGCGCGGAAGTTCCGGAGGGGAAGCCCGGCTGTTGTCAGCGTCATCTTGCGGCCGGTTGCTGGTTGCAGACACTGGGGGCCGCGGAGCTGCTGATCTGGACCCAGGGACCTGGAGGCACTGCTTCCCAGAGGGACTTTCTGAAACCAAGGAAAGCCAGCACAGAGTTGCTTATTAGAGAAGCGAAACATCTCCTTCCAATATAAAGCAACTCCTTTTGGCAAAAACCACCATCCAATTAAGTGGAAACTGACAACGTTTGTCCTTGTACTGAGACCACAGCCAGTGATATACTGTTCATGCAGAGCCTATATTCTAAATGACTGGGAGGTTTTCAGATGTCTGGACACAAATGTTTCCCACACAGCAGAAGGGATGAACGATTCAAGTCAAATTTTAATTGCTGCACATAGAAGGGACATTAGGGGAAAGAAAAGGGCGACTTCTTGATTGCCAATGTAATCCTGGCAGGCAGCTAAAGCTTTGGACAATTCACTCACTTAGGGGTGCAAAATTCTGTTATTCCGTCCATTAACTTCCTATAGCTACAGCTTCCTGAACAAGGGTCCTCTGATTCCCTTGCCTGTTCAACCCACTTGGCCTTCCTGGCATTAACAGCACACCACCTCTCATCTCCAAGCACTGAGAAAGTCCTCACTTCCAGCACTTTATCCTTGGCCAACCCTACGTCCATGTGCAGCTCCTTCTGAGCCCACTGCCTCCTACTTTCCAGTGCAACTTTTCCTCACTGGATTCTCAGCTTTCAAGCTCCTTGTTGCCCCTTAACTTCTCTCTTCTCCCCCATGTTTCAGAAGCCCGACTGGCTTCAACAAGTCAGGTATTAAGTGTTGATGGTCCCTTGCTGTGGAATGCTCTTCCAGCAGAGATTCGGCAGGACTCCTTGCTGGTAATTTGCTATCATCTCTCCCAGACCCTATTCACTTGCTTATACTTTTCTCCATCAAGTCAGTTTTTAAAAATTAGTTTCCATTTTTAAAATACTATTTTATATTGTACTGTACTTAATGCATTTTGTTGTAAACTGCCTTAATGTAGTCATATGAAGGGTAGGTCAACAATATGTGTGTGTGTGTGTGTGTGCGCGCGCGCACACACACACACACACACAGACATAGACATATACAGCAGCTGAATGATAGTGTTCAACCCCAAGGGATTTTCACAGCAGCCAACAAGTTAAATAATCAAGTCAAACAATGATCGATATTAAAATTCAGAACAGAAACTTATCAGAGGTAATGTAAACACACATGTCTCTTTGGGGAAGGCATTCCATAGACAGGGTGCGCTTCACCCCTACCATCAAAAACCCTCTCTTGGCCACCACCAGCTTCACCTTAGATGGCCAGAGTATCCAAAGGGGGATCTCAGAAGAAGATCTAGAGGTCCAAGTAAGTTCACGTAGAAGCAAGCAGTGTTGTAATACACCAGTAATACACAGGCAGACAGGTGGGGGAGGAGACATGGTTATTATGGTTGATATTAAGCCTGACTAGTCTCAGCTCCACAGGCATTAAGTGCCACTACAAGCCAACATAAATTTTCCTGATTGTTTCAATAAGGCATGGACTTGCTCTCAAAACCAAGTTGCAATCACTCTTCTTCAAGAGCTAGG
Source organism: Podarcis liolepis (assembly GCF_965112155.1). Lineage (NCBI taxonomy): Eukaryota > Metazoa > Chordata > Lepidosauria > Squamata > Lacertidae > Podarcis > Podarcis liolepis. The sequence goes on along the minus strand of NC_139573.1, from coordinate 30,071,841 downwards.
ATCACTCAAACACAAGGTTCAATGTCTGGTATTTCACAAATCATGATTTAAACCACTTTTATTCAGTCTAGTCCAGTCCACATTCTGTGGTCCTCACCTGAACTGTCCTTTACTCCCACAGGTCGAAGCTTGGGGACACCACCCTGGAAGAGGCCGCCCTTTGGTGGCAGAGGGGATGCGCCGGAGTTGTAGCCGCCACTGCCCTTAGATTCTGGAAGAAAAAGGCCCCTGGGTTATTTATTTAGTTTCTAAACACAATTTTTTAAATACCACCTCAGGAACATAGGGAACTACCTTAATCTGAGACAGAACGTAGATCCAAGCTGCTCAGTTCTGTCTATGCTTTTCTCCAGGGTTTCAGGCAGGAATTTCCCCCAGCTCTAACTGGAGGTGCCAGGGATTGACCCTGAGGCTTTCTAATTACAGTGGAACCTCTACTTACCACCATAATTCGTTCTGGCAGCCCGTCTTTTAGGCGAAACGGGTCGCTGGTACCGTTGTGTGCATGTGCAGATGGTAGCAGCCGCTTCTGTGCCTGTGCAAACAGCGGAAGCCATTTCTGTGTGTGCGCGAATTGCGGCAAACCCGGTATTTACTTCTGGGTTTGCCATGGTCGCGACTTGGATCGGGCCCAAGTAGAGGTAGTTGTAAGTAGAGGTTCTACTATACACGAGAGAAGCTCTAAAGAGACGCTCTGCTCTACTCTACACTGAGCTATGGTTCTTCTCTTCTGGGCTTTACATAGGCAGTTCTATTTTACTGCTAACTGCAAAACTTTATTTCAAGCGTTTGCACCACTGGGACCTGTGCAGTTTAGGAGGTAGTTTTCTGCCTTCCTTCAGAGAACAAAGAGAACATTTTTTTGCAACTACAAACGCAGACAGGAGAGTGCTGTTTGTGAGCTTCCCAGAGGCATCTGACTGACCATGGTGGGAATGTTGGTTTAGCTAGACCAGGGGTCTGCAACCCGTGGCTCTGGAGCCGCATGTGGCTCTTTTACACCTTTGCCGCGGCTCCGGGGCGGATACTAGTGAGGGGAGGAGGCGCATTGTGCGCCCCAACACTCCCCACTGTGGCGGGCGCTGTACTGGCTGTGACGTCGCATGGGGCGGTGCGTGCGTTAGTCACGCACCGTCCCGACGTCACCTTCCCGTCCGCCTGCTACATTGTAAGGGGCATGTATGCTGGTCACTGCATTGAAAGGGGGCATGTACGCTGGTCACTGTTTTGAAGGGGAGTGAAGAACACACACACACAAAAAGGTAACTTGTTAATGTAACGTTTATTTCTATGAGGAGGAGTAATTCTGAGGGGTCAAACAAAGAAATAATTTAAAAAGTGACAAAAAAGTTATTTTTATAATGACGAGTTTTGTGGCTCCCAGTTTTTTTTTCTTCGGAAACGGGTCCAAGTGGCTCTTTTTGTCTTAAAGGTTGCAGACCCCTGAGCTAGACCTTTGGTCTGATCCAGCAAGGCTCTTACGCTGGCATACAGAGGGGGACTGTGCAAGAACTCACGCTGCCAAACAAGGAGGCTTCTATGCTTTATGCTGTCAGAGGGAATGATGGCCTCAGTCACAAAACAAAGGGACCGACTGCAGAGCCTTCCCCCCAACAGATCAAGGGAGAGAGCTACTGACAGCTCAGTCCATAGAGCCTGAGACCCTTCATCTTAGGGTTGTGGGTTTGAGTCCCACATGGGGCAAAAGAGTCCTGCATTGCAGGGGGTTGGACTAGATGACTCTCGTCATCATTTCCAATTCTATGATTCCACGAAGGGATTCAATCCAGACCACCAAGTTCCACAAGCTATGAGTGAGTTCAACACAGAAGGTGCCCTCTGAGAAGTGACCCGAGCAGTGCAGTCAGTAACTGCTACTCCTGCAAGGTTCTGCTCAGGAGTAAAGTGGGGGAATGGGGTGGCAGGTTGAGAATGACTCGTGGCGTATGCCAGCAAATGACTCCAGGTAACTCAAGCGAGTGAGCCCAGCCACATGCTGCAGTGCACGGGGGAGAAGAGTCCTCCCCTTCAGGCCCTTCTGTCTTTCCCCAACTCCTCATATGGCACAAAGCCAGATCAAGCACACAGCGTATCAAACAGACAAATGTAAGCAAAAGCCTCACCCCAGGGCAATTTTATGGGCCACAGCCTCTCCCTCCCCACCTGCCGCCTCTGTTCATAGAGATTCTAAGCCATTTGCTCCCATACCTGCTGCTGAATTCTTTTAAGAGTGAATGCTCAACAGAAGGGCTGAGCACCATCTGGAAATGGGGGGGGGGGCCACCGTGAGCTTTCCCAGTTAGATAGCAAATATCATATTGCAACTGCCCCAGACCCCATGCTTACTCTCAATGACGGGTGCACTCCGGTCATTGACTTGGGTCACCTTTTTCAACTTGGCCCCTTTACAGATGTCTTGCAGCAAGGCTCCCCTCCCTCGCTGCTCATCCCTGCTCAGTTTTGGAGGGTCTGTGTTAGCCTGAAAGGAGAAGATCGGCAACCAGGTTAAGTGGAGAAAGGTAAGCACAGGAGTAGTTCTTGGGTGCCCCTGTGAATGCTTCTCAGCAGGGCTCTTTGGATGTGGACAGCAGGGACAGGAGGATCACCTACCTGATTGAAAGTTGGGGGTGGGGGTGGTCCAGGGGGAGGGGGAGGAGGTATTGGCATCTTTGCCCCACTCCCTGCCGACTCAGCGTAAAAAGAACTTTTGGTCACTCATAAACCTGCAATGACAGGGGTGAAACAGAAAACTGTTACAAAGGAGAAAGAACAGCAAATGAAATAGCAGGAGGCAGTGACGGAACCTGGTGGGCATTGCTGCAGTTTCATACCCACTTCACCAGCTGCCAAGAGAGAATGCCATTGAGGTAAGTATTTTATTCAGCTGATTAAAAAAGAGTATTTCATACAAGGTGACTGCAAGGCAGTTAAGAAAATAAACACAATAGAAGAAGCAGGAGCACCACCACATAATAAACAACACACCAGGATAAGAACTAAAATGCTTTAAAGGCGAGGGGAAACGAAGGTCACTGCAAGCAAGCTTTGAAGCTGCAGACCCAGGAGACACATGTGCAATATAGACCATATTCAAGACACATGGAGGACAACAGGTAAATCAAAATTATCTGCCTTAAACTGAAAAAGTGAAATGCAGTTTAAAAATAAAAATGGCAACTCAAGTATTCCACACACCCCCGCCGCAAAAAAGCCACCCCACTTTTTACTGGATTATCAACAGAGATTATTATTATTATTATTAATTGAATTTATATACTGCCCTGTTAGTGATGCGAGGTGAGAATATTCTCTGCTAGAAAATTCTCCAGAGAATATTCTCCACAAACTGTAAATTCTAATGTAAGAACTGGTTTTACAACCCACATTTTAAAAATCTAGTAAATAATAAGTCAAGCTGTGATATTGCCAGTGTAAGTAGTGTAAGTTAGTGGCAGGCTTAGTGATTAACGTGAGTCATTCATGTTGAATTTTCAATTTCAAGTTTGGTGCAAAAAATCAAAGAATGTGAATTCAATGCATTGCCCCACTGTATAAAAGTATCTGTACAGTTTTTGGTTGCCATCTAAACAAGTTTACCCATGAATAAACATGCATATTAACTAATTATATCATTTTCAATGCATTAAAATGAATGTTCTCCTATTTTAAATGAAAATTCTCTAATATTCTCATTAATCGAGAATATTCTTGAGAACTTAACATCACTACGCCCTATACCCAGAGGTCTCAGGGCAGTTCACAAAATAAGATTAAGGAAGGACCTTTTTATATTGTGCGATCATTTAACATTGCTGGCATTCTGAGATGCTCTCTATCATCTTTTGCATGAGCCATGGAACTAGCCAACAAAATGGAAGGATAAAGGAAAAGAGTGGCAGGTAGAAGTCAAGTGTGCTCACACCTCTGTACGATATACAGCATTTTAGCTATGGTACCCCGATTTCTAGTTTTCTCCTTAATTTATTTTAAAACCCTTTCTCATACAAAGGTACCGTACTTTTCTATATTTTTTTCTTGAAAAATCATGCTAAAAAATTGGGGACGTCCTATACATGGATAGTGAATAGGGTGGACATTTGATTGGTTGCTGCTGCATCTATTAGTGGCTATTGTGTGTGTGATTGGTTGCTGCATCAATGGGTGGTGTTGATTGGCTGACACTGTGGCAACTGGGCGGGCAATCAGCAGCTTCTGCTGGCGAGGGGACAGACGGGAGGCGGATTCTGTGACACATGCGGGTGAGCAATTTATGGCAATCCCCCCCCCAAAAAAGCTCTACAACCCTGTGTAATCTCCCCCCATTTTCTGAAAATTGAGTCCCCAAAAATATGGGGCGTCTTATCCATGGGGGCATCTTATAGACGGAAAAGTACAGTAAACAGCATCCTAACAAGTGACACTCTGAACATAGGTATACCACAAATTTAATCAGGTCTGAAAGAAACTCATTTAACTGCCACGGTTCCCAACCAAGGAACCACCCAGACAACTATAGTCTTGTGAAGAGACTGAAGATCTCTTAACAACATACTCAACACTCTCCCAAATCGACCGTTCCAACAGTTCTCCGAAGGAAGCCGTGACAATTTAAGTGATATAAAACTAGTTTCGATTTGTAGAGCAGATTGACTCATAATGAAAACCGCCCCCCGGTGAATATATTTCGTGAACACAACTATAATAAGTGAGCCTGGAAAATTCCCAGGATCGAAAGCACTTGAAGTCGGGGGGGGGGGGGTTCAAAGAATTTGACATGTTCATATCCCATAACTGGGAATAAGAATGTGCAAGGATGCTTCTGACACTTCTAAGTGCAGGCCAACCTATACCCTGGAAAAGTGAACAAGAGTTCAGTTTTAATACAGCACTGCGTTAGCTGGTAGTGCTATAGCAGGCTCTGCATAACCTGACTGACAGGCAGAAACATCCGCCACCACGTCACCACAGAAGTACTTCAGATGAAGCAGATACAGGAAGAAGTGGTGTGATTCACCCTAGATACACAATGCTGATACCTGTCAGAAGCACAAGCCCAATGACATCAAATTACCAGTCAGAACTATTACAGACAAGCCAGTCTAATGCTAGTGGAATGCACCCGGTTTCAGCACCTGCCTGTCCAAGGAAGGGAGTTGCAGCAGCTCGAGGCAAAGCAGAGGAATGGAGTTCTGATGAACTCCAACCAAAGAGGAGCTGCCAAGAAAGCTGGCTCCCCAGAAACCCTCATGCAAGGCAACCCATAATAGTACTTAAGAGACCGGATACCTTTGCCAAACCCCAGCTCTGCCAGAGGAGGTGTGAAGCTTTTTAAAATACTGGCTAAAAGGCAAGTCCGATACTGAATGAAAAAAGCTTGTGAGTCCGCAACTCCAGGCATCTCCACCACCACCCTAAGAGCAGGCGAAAGTAGGCATTTCCCAGCCGAAAGGCACGATCCACCAAGAACGTTTCCCATACGTGAAATTAACAGAAGCTGCAAGAACACACATCTATTCTGGATATGCTCTAGGGCACCTGCAGTTTCCAAACCTGGAAAAAAACTTTGTTTTTAAAGAAATGCTTCTAACCTTCGTGGATACAGAGATGTGAAAGAGGATGCTTGCATCAGCTATTTCCCCTAAAACATAGATTAGCAAAGCGGTGCCCTCCAGGTGTTGCTGGACGACAACTCTCAGCCACGCTGGCAGAGGTTGATAGGAGCTACAGTCCACTATCACATCTGGAGGGACCCACCTTGCCTATCTCTGGCCTCAAATATCCAGGGAACAGAAAATATTAGGTACCGCCAATTTCAACTTTCACGAAAGAGGCTATGTGGCAGGCAGGAGCATTTCCTCTCAAATACAGTGGTACCTCAGGATGCGAACGGGATCCTTTCTGGAGCCCTGTTTGTATCCTGAAGCTAATGCAACCCACGACTGTGTGTCTGCGCGGGTCGCAATTCACCTGTGCATGCACGTGACGTCATTTTGACCGCCTATACATGCGCGAGTGATGAAACCCGGAAGTAACGTGTTTCGTTACTTCCGGGTCGCCACGGAGCACAACCCGAAAGCGCTCAACCTGAAGCATATTCAACCCGAGGTATGACTGTAATCATTTTGCTGTCCTTTCCCTAAGTACTGCAATGACAAACAAAGGACTGTAGAGGATCAGACAATTAAATGCACGGGGGGGGGGGAGCACAATGCAACATAGCACCTCGCAGCAAACAATCCAAGTTTGCAAAGACGGTTTCACAAGCTACCCTTAAACAGCACTTGCAAGTAAAGTCATTAAAATCACCAGCCCATTGGATGTTTTGCCAGCCTGTTTGCCTCCACACACCCTGGGCTAGTCACTTGTGGTCCCCCCCCCAAAAAAAAAGAAGGAGGGGGAGGAAGAAGTGTTTCATTCAAGTTTTCCTACTTGGTCTTCTAAGGAAGACTCCTGCTTGCTACAGACAATTTGTCTAGTGGTTACTTGCCAACCTTCCTTAAACTGCGACAGGCTGCCTAGAAGTCATCACTGGAAATCTCAGCTCTGCCTGGTAAGACAGCAGCAGTTGACAAGAGATGGCACAGCCAAGCATCCAAAAACTCTGGCAAAGTGACAGCCTTCGAAGATATCAACCTGGAGAAGTGCTGCCACCACGTTTCACACCATTAATGAAATGGAAACACTCTCCCTATTGTCAGGTAAATCCTTTTTTCCTTTTTTCTTTGGACCAGTGATATTTTGTTTGACCTATAAGTCGGTCTCCCTTAAAGCTGGCTGGACGATACTCAACAAGAATATACACGCTTCTATTCCACTGCTTATTTTCCTTCTTCCCGTCCCTACTTGTTTGCAAATCGGGCGCCTCTACCTTTTATTGTTTAGAACAGGCTAGATATTAGAACTGCATCCCGATTAAACAAATGGCAATTCATTGTCAGACGTCTTTGCCCCAACCAGCTGTTGTTGAAAGTATTTCATGCTACCAGGATCTATGCATCCTCTGCCTCGTTACTTGTGGTCAACGTCTACAAGCTTACTGGTGCCCAAAGGACAGGCAGTCTAACCTAACCTGCAGAGCTTCTTTTCTCTGCCTGGAATATCAGGTCCCCTTATTTACTCAGCTCTCCAATTTAGGAATAAAAATGCTAGATACTAACATATTCAGTATGAAAGCAATCAAATCAGAGAAATGTACAGCCAAGGCTAGATATTTGCCACCACTCAGTCATGCCTTTTTTTAAAAAAAAGTTCATAGCATTGTACAATGGAAGTACTAAAAGATCTTCACAACTACTTGAAAGGGAATAAAATTGGAGGGAAAATAAAACATACCCAAGATAGGAGCTTTCAATCAAGAAGTCAGAGAACACAATTTAGTTTGTTTCATCTACTGAAGCTCTGCCTCTCCGATTCCATTCCTGTTCCGACTCTCATCCCAGTGTGCAGTCACACACTTGGGTTTACAAGCATGCAAAGACGCAACGCCCATGATGTGACTACAATGTTATGGGGGCGGTGTGATAGTTTCAAAGCATGGTCACCTGAGGAGGATGGGAAGTGACTGGTCCAAAGGCAGCAAGCACTCAATTAATCACGCAGTCTCTGGGAATGCATGTGCTGCAAGACATGTAAGCTGGCAAAGATAGCCGAAGCTATGCCTAGCATGAAAAACCCTTGATTGACTGATGGAGTTTGTCCCATTGGTTCAGTTGCTGTATGTAGTAGAACACTGACTTTTTTCTAAGCAAAACACTGAATCAAGCAACTGTGGAGCAACTTGCCTGAGTCTCCTCTGCTTTTGGCTCGTGAAAATTTGGGGATTAAATTGTGCACATGATTACTGGGGTGGAGGGGAAGGATCTGAATTTAGAGGGGAAGGCTTTAGAATTTACAAAAAGCACTGAGTGAAGTTGTGTATATTTGAAACACCATTGAAAAGGTATACAAACACTCCATTCTGCCCCTTTTGTGACATTTTCATGTCACTTCTGGGTTTGGTGTGATGCGCATGTGCGCAATTGCGCACATAATGAACATGCGTAAATGCCTGTATCACAATGTGCTGGTCAGCCTTGAAGGTGCCAAAGATGACCCCCAAGATACTATGCCACCATTTTGAAGCTTACTAGTGACTTGTGTTGGAATTTTTATTTTTTATTTTTATTTTGCTGTAGTACTGCTACTGTGGGAATAGAAGTGATTTAACCATAACAGATGCCCTGGCTCATTAACTTCCCAGAAACACAGCGAGCCAGATATAATCGCCCTCATTATTGCAAAAACAAGATGCTGTTTTCTCTCTGCCCAGCATTTACGATATTGACAATTCCTTTCCTAACGATGGTCGCCTTTTGCGTGCCTCATATGCCCTAAACGGAACCAAGCAAACATGTTTACTCCCACAATGCAACTTTCTGTGAATGGCAGCAGCGAGAGAGTGATAAACGCAGCAGAACTGTACAGTATTGGTGAAACGCCTCCTCTCTCTTTTAGCTATCAACAGCTATTTAATAGCTAGTAGCAAAATGGCAAAAGTGATCTCTCAGACATGGGGAGCAGGCTTTAACCCAGGGGTCAGGAAGGTTAACCTCGCCTAGGCCGGATCACGCGCAGCCACGATTTCCAGCGTTTGCATCTGTGCAGACACAATTTCTGGCATCTGCGTCTGTGCAGACGCGATTTTCAGCATCTGAGCATGCACAGACGCAATTTCCAGCACTGCGGAAGCGAGTCCCCGTGCTGCGCTAGTTTAGTGCAGCGTGTGGGGACTTGCCGAGTGGATGGCTCGGTTCAGGGGCGGCTCAGGAGCTGGTTAAATGACCCCCGTGGGCCGCTTGTTTGCCCATGGGCCTTAGGTTGCCTACCCCTGCTTTAACCTCTTCCTAGTGCTCGCTATTCGCCCAAGCACTCCCAATTCCCCAAACTGCTAACACCTCTTAACAATGCTAACTGTGGTCTGAAAGCACAGGGTGAGACTACCCATAAAGGCACTCAGCTAAGGGACTGGGCCAGCAGATTATGCCTTTCCTATACCTTACCAAGATCAGCCAAGAGCATCCTCTGAATGTCACTTAAAACAACACATTTGGACATCGATGACATGCCAAGAGCTATCCCACTGACAGTCCTCAATGACAGAACTTCCCCCCTCAGGAGCTGGTGTTGCATGGGGACTAAGGGACTAAACTATGTGCCATGATGTCCCCAAACAAAATTCTACATCTACCATGAGCTCATCAAGTCCTTTCTCTCTGCCTCAGTCACCAGGCAGCAAAACGGCAACGGCAACAGAAATTTTGCTTTAATCCCAGCTGCATACCCTCTCGCAGCCTATATTTGAAGTGACTTATAAAAAATCCAGGTATTAGCATGGAACAGTTACAAATATATTGTACTGTGTCATTTGTGAAACTCATCTCTGTATTCCACAAAGAGACAATAGCTTTGACGGAAGCACCAGTCATGAAACTTACAATATTCAGAAGTTTGGGTAACCAAGAACCTAAAGAAACTATTTCTGGCCAACTTCACCCTGATGGTAGAAAAAAATTAAAAGTGATTTTAGAAGGTGGACCTCCTTTAATCTTGCCATACTGGGAAAAACTGCTTCCATAAAAAAATATGTCTTGTCTGCCTAAGTTATTATCTCTTTTCAATTTTTCAGCCCAAATTTTGGCCATTGAAATATTTGGATCTAAAGAGACTTGGGTGAATAAATCTAATCTGTATGCAACAGGCAAAACAGGTGGTTGGGGAACACCAAAAATTAACCTGTATTATGAAGCCAATGAGTTAAGGCAGGCTACATCCCTAATAACTAGCGATACATGAAAGGCATGGGTTCAAATGGAAGAAAAGCACAATATGGAAATTTCAATAGATGCTATTCTTTCAATGGGCATGCAAATACAGGATGAAAATGTCCCCCCCCCCCTTTTTTAATAAGAACAGGCTTCAGTATTGTTATGGCTGGGGTAGGGGAAAGGTTTATATCATTTAAATGAATTTTACTTGAAACGCTGAGCCACTTGGAGGAAGGGTGTTGCAGGAGAAACTTGGAACCCTGGGATGTAATTGGCTGGTGTTGAAACAAACCACCTCTTTTATATCACAACAAGAAATGAAGGCTCAAGCTGCCCTCACTCTCAAAAGATTTTGAACAGCTTGTACTTTCAAGTGTTGTTTGTTAACATGAGAGGATGGACATTTAAATGATACAGAACATTTGTGTCTCATGACCTAAAAGAGTGTTGGGAAAGTGACCTAGGAGATGCCGCAAATGACTCTGATTGCAGGGGGAATTTGCAATAATACTGTAAGGGCTGAAAGAGCTATGCTCAAAATAGTATTGGGGGGCATTATACCACCGTAAGATTACCTCATATAGTAAAAACATCTTCTGCAAAATGTTGGCAATGTGGTCAGCATAATGGAATGTATTTCTACCTTTGGTGAGAATGTCCTCAGGGGAATTTACCAAACTGCTGCTCCACACCAGGTACAAACACAGGTACCCTAGAGAGGAAGACTACATCCTTATGAATCACACGCCCCTCCTGAGCCCTCCAGTCTGTCCAGCTTGTCTATCCATGCCTTGGTAATTCATGCCAGGATCAAGTGCTAGATAGAAGCAGGCATGCCCTGGGCTCTGCTCCTGGTCAGGGAACAGGAGCCACTGGAGATTTCATATGCCCCCATCTCCTGGACCAAGCTGATCCCATATATAAACTCCATTGCTTTCTTTTTCTCTTCTGTTCCTTTTTCCTTTAACGTTGAGAAGCTTTGGCCTGGGTCTTATCTTTTTGTCATCTGTACATTGCTTAGAAAATGTTATGTTCTTTATTAGCTGCTGCTCATAATAATAAATAATAATAATAATAATAATAATAATAATAATAATAATAATAATATTACAGTCGTATCTTGGAAGTCGAACAGCCTAGTTGTCAAACGTTTTGGCTCCCAAACGATCAAAACCCGGAAGTGACAGTTCTGCTTTGCGAACGTTCTTTTGGAAGCTGAACGTCTGACAGGGCCTCGGTGGTTTCTGATTGGCTGCAGGAACTTCCTGCAGCCAATCAGAAGCCGCGCTTTAGTTTCCGAACTTTTTGGAAGTCAAACGGACTTCCGGAACAGATTCCGTTCAACTTCCAAGGTACGACTGTAATGATGGGATTTAACAGCAACATCTGTTGATAGGGTAACTCAAGGGGGTGGGGGAGGTAGTGGAAAGCGGGCAACTTTTATGTCTCTGATCTCCCCTTCCCTGGAATGGCTTGTCTGCCCCCCACTGCCATATCTGCTCCTGCCGTATCTCAAATATTTGAACAGGGTACACATCCCTCCTCCCCAGGTACCAATCCTGTAGTCCAGGCACATGCTAACAATTCTTTTAAGAACACTGCAGCTACAACAAGGCCAGGAAACAGTGGTGGTAATGTAATTAGTACATATGCAAACCAGTAAAAGGAGCAGCATTAATAAGGTGAAGTACAATTATCAAAATCAACACACATTATAGTACTTTAACATATCACTGACCTTCTCCCCCAAAGCCTGTGGTATGGAGAGTGTTAAGAATGCTATCTGAATGGACAGTTGAGGCAAATTTCTTACAACTGCATAATAAGAGCCACAAAAACACTTAGAAGACATGAATAGGTCATAGCAGTCTTCCTATTAACCTCCTGCCCAGGGCGAGTAACTGACTGGATCCTTACCTGAAACTGCCTTGTAACATCTAGGGACAAGTGTGGGGGCCATCTGGCATTTCTTAAAAACACACCATTTTACTTTATTTTTTGGAAGGCTGACCTACAGACCTGAAATGCTAGAAACATGTGGGATATGGGCCTTCCAAGCCGGAAGACAAAACCAGCCCATGATGGAAGTGCTGTAGGAGACAAGCTAAGGTAGCAGGGCCCAAGAGAAAGCTCTCACATTGATCTGAACACGCCAAGTAGGGCACCGCCGTGGCTTAAATTGAATCAGCTTGCGACACAAAGGGATGATTGGATTGGCAACATTGCCACGGGCTGGGAGAGGCGCCGCATGAACAGACACGGCTTCTCAAGCATGGCCTGAGAAAGGTCAAATGGGGACTTTGGGATGCAGGTGCCAAAACCCACAGCATCTTGCAAGGAACACCCTAAACCAAATACTGAGGGGAAAGGGGGAACACTTCAAGGAAGTAGCACCTGCTGCCTCCACCCACTCCAATTTTAGTGCTATTTGTTGCCTAGTCTCCTTTTACACAAAATGTTAGGGCAGCAACAAAACGGAGCAAACAAGCTGGCTCGCTCACTTCTAATATTTTTGCTCCTTCACACCGTTTCCGTATTTTACCTTAAGACTCTTTCCAAGATCTACAAGGAATCTACAGAATAGGACAGATTTTTCAAACATTAGTTATACACGTTCATTTCCCACACTACCTTTGGCAGGAATATAAACGGTGCTAGATACTTCTGCATGGATTACGATGTGCACAGAATTTCTGCTTAAGCATTCTTTATACGCAGGAATGTATTCCTCACAAGGCTGCTTGTGTTCAGTCAAGCAAGGCCTTCCTCCATTTGGTTTTCTGAAGAAGATGATGCTATCGCTTCCTCTCTATGGTGGACCCTGAAAAGGGGCAGAGCAGACTTATCTTTTTATACTCTGATAACATTTAAATAACTGTTCCAAGGTACAAGGACATGTTCTTCAAACAGAAATCCATGCTCCCGCTTCCCTCCTTTATTCATTCAGTAGAATGGACAGCAGGTATCTTGTGTGCGGTGTATGGGCATGTGTCACATTTTTTATGCTCTCCTAAGGGAAAAGATCCCTGAAAATATAAAAACAGAATAGCAAGCAAAGAGCTAGGCTAAAAAATTTGCTTGTTTTCTATTTCCAGGGAGTGGGTGTTGTTTCACACAGGGGGAAGCATTAAAAAAAATGTTATCCCCACCAGCATTCTGAAGTGGAAAAGTTCACCTTATTCTGCCACATTTGTTGACCCAATCTCAGAAAGCGCACTTTGCAGACTGTATATTTCAGAACGTAAGGAGAGGAGAAAAGGTTGAATACTCGGTCATAAAAGCTCCACACCTGTGAAAAGCCAGCACACGGAGAAGGTGTCCAACCTTAAGTGTGAAGGCACATACTTTTTGATATCAGAGAATAAAAATGCAGTCCCTGGCAGCATTCCCAAGTCCTAGGATAAGTATATAGTGGGTTTTCCCCTGAAATGAACAGGAATTAAACTACACTAGCAGTTGTTAAACTGAAATAATTCAAATAATGACGCCTTCTCCCACAATTACAGAACAGGGAAGAAATGCAACCAGTCAGTGCTGTTCATACTTGTTATTATAAGAACTAAATCTATCCTTACAATAAAGGATGCTAGCCAGATGTACACACTTCAGTGGATCAATTTACTCAATTTATTCTGATGTCATCATTATATATTCAAACACAGGGGAAAATGCAACATCCACTTCATATTCCTCAAGAAGGAGATTGATTAAAACTTGAGAAAGCGCCAAAGGAATCAAAATGCTCTAAATAACATTAACCTATCAAGCCACACAATTTACTCGAGAAGAGCACTTATATGGCTTTGTGGCCCATCCTTCCACCCTAAACCTGACATATCATAGGTGTGTGGTGACCTTGAGTCACTCTATCACAACCTGTGAATTCATTTCCCTCGCACACAGCTACTCAGTGATCCAAACCCATCAACATAATCCCAGACTAGACTGTTACATAGACTGCCCTCAGTCTCAGGCATGAGCCCAAAATTACCATCGCTCTTAAGGATTTTGTCTACCAATACGAGGCAGCACTATGATTACAACTCCACAAAAAACCCTTTGACACTTTTTGTCTGGTACCAAAAATTCATAGGCCAGGGGTTGCGAAAATCAGTGCTATAAAGGAGGGTAACATTCGGAAATTCCTAAGAAGAACCATAACGACCTTCATACATACTGAATCATGACATGCCTAGATGGCCATGTGGATGGATTTCAGGCAATCATGATCATTCCACACAGAACAGCTCATACCACCACGGAACTGTTGTGCTTAATCCTCATGCACAGCTACCGTTACTGGTACATTCGTGGATAAATGAGCACAAACATCACTACACCATGCAAACTTGTTACGGTTGACATACAACAGTGCTTCCTGAAAAGTTACCATCCGCCTCACCTAATACACCTCAATAATGACTTATTTCTAATTTAGATTCATGGTAAGGAGCTGCTCCAGAGGTTTCATCAGGATTTTCACCTTCTCCAGCTCCACCGTTTACTTGAGCTTTACCTAAGAGCAACATATTATTTTCTAGGCACCACAGCTATTTTAAAAGAAAGCCACCTAGAAATCACCTTATACTGTAAGCCGACTGTTCCCTATGCATACCTTTACATAAATGACTATTATCCACAATGCAGAAAGCCTCTTCTGTATCCAATGATGTAGGCTCTAGCGCATGAAACATTATGTAGTAAGAGATGGAAAGTACTACAGGAGTCTTATTTGAGGGCTAGTTTTTTGTTGGTATAATCAATGCTAGTTCTGGCTCAATGTAGTAGTTAGCAAGCTTTCTACCTCTCTGTAAATCACTTCCACACTGCCCTGTCTCCCACCATTCCCCCAAGAAACCTTGCACATTGCAGAGGATTGGAAGATGATCAAGGCAGATCCTCAGTCCACGAAAGCACTTCCCAGGCTTGTCGGACTTCATTGTAGGAGAGCGCCTGGAACACACCCAACACTCACCTGCAGATGTGTATTAAGGGACGGACAATCAGCAGTGGTTGGTAAGCTGCCTTTCGGGGAAGCCTGTCTGCTAGTCTTGATTTACTCTTTGAGGAATCTCTGCTATAAGCTTCCAAGGAAACCCAGGGCTCCCCAGAACATAATATGAAAGCCACTGGTTTAGTGAGAATATTGTTTTGTTGGTTTCACCTGATTTCGTGTCAAGTACCGTTATCCGCCCCGAGCCATTACAAGGGGGAAGGTGTACAGCAAGCTGTACAATTTGAAGAGGTAGATTGGTGTAATATTTTACAGGTACCTCATGCAAAGCTAACATCCCTCAGGCATTCATAAGTTACAATTCTGCTGTATGCACACTTAATACAGCAAACAACCCAAGCTTATTTAATGCACTACTTTGGGGTGGATAATTCCACGGAAACAGCTATATTTTTCCACAGATTTTTTCTTCTTCTAAAAATGAACTATTTTATAAATCCAATTAGCAACATATTGAATGGATAAAATGAGTTGTATTCAACTAAGTTCTGGGTGAGATTAGCCCCGTTAAAATTAATGAACCAGTCACATACATTAACTTCAATGGGTCTACTCTGAGTAGCACGAGCACTGAATATCATCCAATACCAGCCAAAATGGTATTTAATAAACTTTTTCTCCAGGAAGCACATTTTTATGTATTATATGCCTATATAATTTAGCTATCTCCAAAAACATCATCAATATTCCCATATTGCATATAGGGGAAGCAGACTTATACAGGGGACACGGATGGCGCTGTGGTCTAAACCACTGAGCCTCTTGGGCTTGCTGATCAGAAGGTTGGCAGTTCGAATCCACACAACAGAGTGAGCTCCCATTGCTCTGTCCCAGCTTTTGCCAACCTACCTAGCAGTTTGAAAGCACAACAGTGCAAGTAGATAAACAGGTACTGCTGTGGCAGGAAGGTAAACAGTGTTTCCGTGTGCTCTGGTTTCTGTCACAGTGTTCCGTTGCACCAGAAGCGTCATGCTGGCCAGATGACCCAGAAAACTGTCTGTGGACAAATGCCGGTTCCCTCAGCCTGAAAGCAAGATGAGCACTGCAACCCCATAGTCACCTTTGACTGGACTTAACCATCCAGGTGTCCTTTACCTTTACCTTATCATAGGGGAAACAGAGACTGTGAGTGGCATGGCAAACGTAATCAAGTCAGGGGTCCTTAAAACCGGGGTGGGGGAACCTGTGGCCTTCCAGATGTTGCTGCACTACAAATCCCATCATCCCTGGTCGCTGGCCATACTATAAGGTGAACAGCATATAGAAGGCCACAAATTTATTGACCCCTACTTTAAAAATTACTGGAGCCAATCTACCTTTCCATAAATAAAGTAATGTATCAATGAAGTAATGTTGAAATGACCCTATCCAATTGATCCTTCCCACAGTATTTCTTCTTATTATTATCCTGCCTCTTCCCCAGATGCCTTACATATAAAACAGGATAAAACATAGAAAATAGGGGCATTGAAAGTAATTAAACACTTACAGAATTGAAACACTACAAAAAGATATATTTGGAAATATAGCTAACAAGAAGAGGAGGAAGAAAACAAAACATCACAGCATGAGCCCTTTTTCCAGTCAGTTCCTAAAGACCTGTTGGAATAATTGGCCTCCCTTCTCAGTCTTGTACCAATTACACTGGCCAGAACCCCACAATCAAGTTTAATCACCTTGAGGCCTGTCTCTTGCTCCACTCTTCCGCCTACTATAATCAGAAACAAGGAGGACTAGCATCTCTATATAACAACAGATTTTGGAAGATGGGAAATGGAAAGGCCAAGACTACAGGCAGAGAAAGCAGCATGTAGAAAGAAGATATTGTAGTTACTGCTCAGAAAAGAAACACATGCATCATTCCAGAACTGGCACCAATATTTATTTTATTTATTGGATTTACATCCCAGGACAGCTGACACAGTAATGGCAAAACATATTTTTAAAATCTAAAAGCAGTTTAAAAACATTCTTTAAAAGTTAAAAACATTCACAAATCAGTGATCAGGGTTGTCAGCAACAGTTTCCTTCTGTCATCAAATGCTTTGGTAAACAGAATTTTTTTTAAATTTCTCGTGAACATCAATAATGAGAGAGAACACACCTCACTAAGGAGGGCATTCCAGGGTCTGAAAAGGCCCTGTCACTGGTCAGGCCAGCACAAGAACAAACAGCAATACTCTGTCAGGCGGGTACTAGAATCAAACCCAGAATTGGGACCAAACTAGATTATCCAGGTGGGCAGAACAGGGAACATAGAGCCTTCCTGATGCTTTTCATGACTACAGCTCCCATCCTCCCCAACTACAGACCAATTTGACTGGGGCTAATGGGAATTAGAGAGTCCAACAACGTCTAGAAAGCACTGGATTCCCCATCTCTGCAGTAGAGCCTTCTCATGTTTACAGGGTATCCTGTACCAAAAGTAATCCCTGACAGATAACTGTGCAATCTGTCTTGTTTTATAAAACTTCAAAGAAGGTTCCACACATTTTGGAATGACAGTTACCCATCACAGGCATGCAAATAGCAACACATTTAAGAGGGCAAGACATGCAAACCAGGAGTGCCATGCAATGTTGACCGCAGCAGGAACAAGTTACACTGCAGTCTTAAAATGCACAATGCTTTGCAAAGCCAAGGACCATATCCAATTTAGAATATAGGGAAGCTGAAAAATTATAAATTGTCCAAATCCATCATTTTACTCCAGCAGGCCATCATAGAACCGAAGCAGAACATGAGCAAAGACTGCAATGAAGGAGGAATCTAATGGAAAGAGAAAGCTCTATGGGGAAAAGGTATATGCAAACAACTGTTCAGAAAGAAAGCTGTATGCCAGCACGCTGTCTTAATACATAATCCCACCCCACCTAACTTGCAGGTATTTCTGCACTCTCCACTTCCAAGTATGTTGAGAGTTTTGAGAACCACACATTTAGTGAACAAATACTACAGTTAGACAAGCGCTGATAACATTCTAAGAAAAGCGACTGAGGAAGGCAACTCCACCTGCAGAAAGGTGAGTGCACAGTTCCTTGAACTAAAGTTATTCACTGACTGACAACACATACCTCTGAAGGAGGAACGAAAAGGTGACCACACCCAGCATATGCCCAAAAGGCCATTTACAGCAAAGGGAAAGACAACATATAATCCGGAAGAGGCCCTGGTTTGGAAGAGAGCAAAAAGGAATAGAGGACTTTGGGAATTAAGCAGATGCAGTTTACCTGTAAGCATGTCAGATCCCAAGCGCATTCAGCTCATATTCAGAGGACGTACTAAAACTCCCTCAATCTTTGTGCACATCTAAGTTTTGAGTACCTCATTTGGAGCTTAAGAACAAAATATTATGGGTGACACCCCAAAGAAACCCATATCCTCGCCACTTGTTCTTGTTGTGTCTGACCCTCAACTTCCAGCAACTTAGAAGAATAAGGAAGAAAAAGGGCAGTTTCCTCAATGCCACACCCTCACTCACCCTATAAATAACCTAGCCCCCTTCCACAGATACTTCACCATGCCACCATTTCAGCAGCGAAGTATATAATGTATATAGCCCTCACAAAATTCACAGCAGCTTATGTAAACCTCCCTCCCTCCTGACAGTTTGTCACCTGCTCCCATTTTATTCACCCTCAATGTATCACCCAGATACATAAGCCACCACATGTTTATCAGCTTCACCTGTTCAGCTTATGTCTAAATCCTCAACCACCCGCAGACAAAAACCTCTGGCGCTGCAACACACCCCTTCCCCGGAAAGCACCTGCTCAATACCAACTACAGTATTTCAAACCGGGCTAACCAAGCCCCGCAATGCTCTTGACCCACCTCTCCCCATAAATTCTCGCAGGCGTAACCCTCCCAATATCCCCAGCCTGTACACACACCAAGGGTCTCTCCCCCCCCCCAACTCCTCTTTCCCAACCGCTGGCTTGAAATAACCCCAGTACCTAAACAAGCGGCGACACTAGGGGAAAATAAAATCTAAATACAATTTTCCAATCTCTCCTCCTCCTCTTTCCAGGCCCCTTTCTTTATACTAAATTTCTCCTGGTCAACGAATCAAAGTATCCTCTCACCTTTGCTCACCCCAGAAACCCCTCTTCTTCCCCCTCACCTCCCCCAGCGCCCAGGGGCTCCTACCAAATCGCCCACCCCCTTCAACAACAGGCCAATGGGGCCCACCCCTCTTCTCCCCCCTGTTCCCAGTCCCTCCTGCTGTGCTCCCTCCTCCCGCCATCCCTTTGGCCCCTCACCGCCGAGCCCTCTCTCTCCACCCCGCCCCGGCTCGCCCACTCCCCAGCCCCGTGACCTCCGCAGGAACACGGGTCAAATGTCAAAGCGCAGCCCGCCCACCCACCCAACCACTCAGCCAAGGGGTTCTCAAGGAGGCCACGTATCCCACACCCAACCAGCCGCCCCTCGTTGTGGATTTCGCAGCCCTCTTCGCTTACCCACAAGCTCTTCTGCCTCTCTGGTCTTCTCTCTCTCTTTCTCTCTCTGCTCCGGGGCCTGCAACCCGGAAACAGCCGTGTGCCCGCCCGGCGGCCACGCAAAATGGCGTCGAAGAGCACTCCCCGGGGCCAACGCGCACGCGCAACGTGGCTCCGCCTTTTCCCGTTTGGAGTAGGTGGGAGGAAGTGAGGCTGGGTGGGTGCGTGGGTCGCCATATTAAGAAGGTCCAAGAGGCCTGAGCAGAATCGGTGCCGAGCTCGGCCATGTTGGGAAGGACACTGGAAACACGAAACCACAAGACTCGCAACTTTCAGACTCGTAATTCCAGCGCCCGTGAAGGGGATTTCTCTCCCCCACCCCAATATCTCGTCAGGCCCAGCAAAGGAGGATAGCGGCAGGTTTAGGCTGATAACTTGTGAGTTTGCAAGAGCTGTGCAATGCACGACGCAGCCCACCGTTTTAAACTGTAGGGGGATGGATGTTGGACGGGGCTTTGCGGCAATTCTGGATTGTTTTCCACTTTGCAGGTTGAAAGCCCTTGCAGGATTAGGCAGGGAAGGTGGCTCACGACAACCCTGCAATGTAGTCCGGAGGCGTTGTGTAAATTAGAAGCATCTCACCACATCGAAGTAGCCACGCCGATGTACAACAAGAATTATGAAATCATAGGGATCTCAAAGATCGCCCGATAACGTCCCCGAAAAGCGGCTATGCAGCCCCTAAAAGGTGCCTTATATTTTGTATAATACAGCGGGTGTTATACTGCCCATTACTTTGTGCCCAGAGACTTTCTGAAGTCTTCATCTGTAGCCTGTAAATTACAGTAAATTTCGACTGCATATGGGATGTGTGTGTGTGTTTTGCCGCCCTCCAGTGCATATCTGCTGAATGAAGCCTCTTTTTTCCCCACTTAGTAGCAGCTGGGCTGGCTCAGTCGGCGGAACATGAAACTCTTGATCTCAAGGCTTGTGGGTTGGGCAAAAGATTCCTGCATTGCTGGGGGCTGGACTAAATGACCCTCAAGCCCCCTACCAACTCCACAATTCTATGCATTTGTCTATGCAATCTGTTGATAACAGATTGTAGAATAAGCATCATCATGATTACTGAAACAATGAAAGACGGGCTGTTGAATGAATGAATGCAGCAGACTGGTCTTGGTATGAGAATAGGAGTGTTGCTAGCATGCCCCGTTTGCATCTGTGAAATGCTGGAGGACAGAGGCCTTGGTTAAAAGCCCATAGTTGCAAGCAGGAGGATTTCCTGTTGTGCTGGGGTTGTTCTCACACTGAGGGGCTTTGTGCTCTTAGAAGCACAGCGGTGATACCTAGGTATAGTTCCTTTTCTGGGTTAAAACCAGAAGCTAGTTTCACTCTCAAATTCAGACAGATTTATTTATACGAAAGATGCTCTATTATCAACACGGGTTGCTTCCACGTTAGAAGTTTACCTGTCTGAAATTGCCATCGTTCACTCACATTTCATATGAAGAAGTCACAATATTGCTGCCAGCTCACTGCATTCCACTGAATTTTGCATTTTAAACTACTCATTTTTATTGTATCTGTTTTTTTAGATTGTATGCCTTGTGTGCAGAGCCACATACATTGATGGCACTGTATAAAAGAATTTTACCTAATAATCTGTATAAAAGCCGACCACTGATTTTATTTTTCACAATTATTTATTTCCACCATTGGCTTCTTACCCAAGTGCTGCAGTACCAAAACAATAACAACAATAATTATTAATAATAATAATATCAACAACAGCCAGACCTCCCCCAAAAAACCCCTAAGCTTCCCCAGAACAACACAATACATCTTACATTCCACCTCGCGGAAGCTTGTAGGGTTATATGTGTAGGCAAGCGATCCCCTCATTCCAACAGTAGAAAATTCACTGTACAATTGCCCAATGATACAAGGCTCTTCTTTAAAAAATAAATGTACAATTCAAGAGTGTCTTGTTAAAAATATATATAAATATATACACATCCTCGCATAAGGACCTGAAACTCTCACCGGGAGAGAGAAAAAGAAATATAGACAAAAGCGAGAGACCCTGAAACGAAAAGTCCCTGAACAGAAAGCCACTAGATCAGGTATGGGGAACCTGGTGTTTTCCTGATGTTGCTGGAACCCCATCAGCCCCAGCCAACATGGCCAGCAACAATGATATATAGGAGATGAAGCTCAGAAACATCCGGATTGCCACAGGTTCCTCACCCCTGCAAAAGAGGCAACCCCCCCCCCAAAGACACACAAATAAAAACAACCCTTATCAAAGAGAAAGGGAGGAGGTCAGCAAAGAGAAAAGCCATTTTTTAAAAAAAACGAGAGAAATTCTTTACAACACCTGCGCTTTGATATCAATTTTTGAATAATATTAAAGCTGTTAGAAACATGGTAGGGAAAGCAGTTCATTTCTAAAAAGAGAAGCAGGCACCTTTCTCTCTTGACCTGAAATCCCTGCCCCCTAATCAAGAAATGTGTGGGAATGGGCTGTGGTTATTCAGTAGTGTGGACAATGCACTCTGGACTGGCTCAGAGGCATTCTTATTATTACTTCACATTTCCAGGATTAGATCATGGCACTGGAAACAAATTCCAGGGGGAACACACAGCTTTTGGGACGTAGCCCTGAGATATGATTCTTCCATGCAGAAGTTATAGGGCAAGACCCAGAGTTTTTACTTGGCATCACAGGGGTTCCCTAAGTTCAAAGCAACTTTTTAGTTGCTTTGCTCCAAGTATAACGAAGATAAATAATTCACCTGTGTTTCTTGAAAGATGCTAGGAGGTTCAGTACTTTTGCAAGATAGCAGGACTATCCCACTGCAACCCACTGCTGACCCTCATAATTAACTGTAGGGTGGATTACAAATTCTCTGTGGGGGAAGGGCTGGGCTATATGTGTGTTTGGCAATCTGTGTCACAGAAAGTTGGTTAAAACCTATTGGGAGGGTCCACTAAATTCTATCCAGTTGTCCCAGATTAAATAATCCAAAATAAATAGTATCTCTGGTTCTGATCTCACAATTACCAGCATGGATTAAATTCAACACTTTTGAGAACTGAAGTCTTTCTTTGAGGTCACTTGACCTTATTCGTACAGTACACTTCAAATCAACTTTTTGTTCACACAATTGGAGGGGAAGTACAGAAAAAGATCATCCCTCTTCCAACATGCTGTTTCCATAAAAGTTTATGGAAATCTTCCCCAGTCTTGTATCAATCTCAATAGTTTATTCCAGATTAACGTGAAGATAGATTGAAATCAACACATTGCATCCTTTAAAGGCACTTTGGAGAAGTGAGAACAAAAATTGTTTTATCACTGTGTAACCATCAAAACTGTGTGAATAACAAGGGACAATATAGTTAAGTGTTATTGTGAATGTCCCTGTGATAATATAGAGAGGGGAAACCCCACTATCCGATCCTGAGATGGAAATCTCCCTGCCCCTCCAAGGCTCTTCGAAGTTGCTGAAGGACACATCCCAGGACTCAAGAGTGACCTATATCTAGAGCCCAGTTCAAGAGGAAGAGACAATTGGTTTCTTGCCAACACCCCTCCCCAAAAATAACCTACCTAAAAATAAATTTATTCAACACAAAGAGATGTAAAAAACATTTGGACAGCAGCCAAAACCAGAAACTCTGTATATCTAGACTACGATTAAAACTGTCATGGCTTCCCACAAAGAATCCTGGGAATTGTAGTTTGGTGAAAGTGACGAGGGTTCTTTGTTAAGGCAAATCTTTAGCCCTAAGTCCCCGTCAGAGAACTGCAGTACTGTGGGGGCCTGAAATGACTTTTAGGCCAGTTAAGTTTGTAGCGAGCTCAAGGTGGTGGTTCTCCCCTCCCCATTTTATCCTCACAACAAACAGCCCTGGGAGGAAGGTTAGGCTGAGAGACAGTAACTGACCCAAAGTCACTGAGTGAGCCTGAGTGGAAATTCAAACCCTGGCCTCCCACACTCTAACCACTGTACCGCACTGGCTCTGCCCCAATAAGGAACTACGACAGCCTTATAATTTTGGTGTTTTAAGTTCCTGTAGCTTAGATCCCAAAGAATGGAAATCGTTGAATACTGTCTTATCCGTCACAGCCAATCAAAACTGAATTTTAAGAACACCAGGGGAAAACATTTTCCCACTTCAGTTTACCTGGACCAGCTTTTTAAAAACAAAGCAACGTTCTGTGAGAACAGAACCAAAAAAATACTTTTGAGAGTCTCCTGTGAATTATTCTTAATAATAATAATAATAATAATGTTTCCACATCAAACCTTTCTAATACATAAATAAAAATGCCCACTGATAAAGAGTAGTGTAATAGGAGAAATGAAAGGTAGCAAACTGACATTTCTTGACGTTTCTGCACACACTGCCTCTGGCAACTGTACTATGTCCGACTCATGAGACCGGAAGCTTATTTTTCTGATTCAGAAACTGTTTGTTTTCAAGGACTTGTTCGATTATGGTTATAGTGGGGAGGGAAACTGCCAGAAAGGGCATTGGCCGCTAGTGTGAGTTGTCCCACAAGCAAGTCAAGATGTCCTGCTTTGTCTTGACCTCCTCCACAAAACACTGTTCCATCCGCTCGGGCCATTTTGGGTTCAGTCCTCCAAACTTCTCTACACTCTGCCGTGAAGCAAAGTGAGATAGTCACCTCAGGCAACCGATTTGGAGCGCCGTTCCAGGTGGCGGAGAGGGAAACTGACAGATGGAGGATAAGGGGCCCCAATACTCCCTGGGAGATTCTTCTGCGCAAGTCCCACTCACGGGATGCTCTGGCGGAGTCTCCCTTCCCTTAAATGAAGCTCACACAGGAGACCAAGAGAGCTCTGCCAATGGGCAAAGGCAGTAGATTTGGGGGGCACGGTTAAAAGAGCAGCACAATTTTCGGTTACTTAAATAGTTGTTTGCTTTTTTACTGCTGGGGGAGGGACGAGGGGACAGGAAGGTGCTAGTTAGATTTTCAATCTCTGGCATCAAGATTATCTCGGGGCCAGCCCTGGCAGGAGAACTCTGTGGTGAATTGTGTCCCAAGCTCAAACCGTAGGAAGGCGAGGTGCCGTTTTGATGTTGCACCTCAGTCACCAGGATTTCTTGGACGGGACACCCCGACCAAGCTTGGCCATCCCTGCCATTTGGCGACTCCGTGCTCTCCTCTCCCAACAGGGTCAGACCCTAAGGAGGAACCCCTGTACATCCAAAAAGTGCTCGAGTATTGCGCAGAGTAAACATTCTTTGCTAGTGACACCTGCCCTGTGGGCAGCTGCCTCATTGGCTGTTTGACTCCAGCTTGTGAGAGAGCTCAAAGAGCAGGTTCTGATTGTCAATAACTTGGAACTGCCGGACGTAAGCTTTTGTCTGCAGCTGTTGGGGAGATGACTCCATTTCCAGGCCTGGGGGAAGAAGGAGAAGACAGTCATTTGGGAAGAGACACCATTCTAAAGCTAAACACAACAATCATGCCTAGCATAAGCAGATACTCTAAAGCAGGAATGGGGAACTGATAGTCCGCCAGATATTATTGCATTCAATTTCCCATCATTCTCACACAATATGGTCAACAGCCAGGGACCTTAAGAGCTGCAGTCCAATATACAGAGGGCCACAGATTCCCCATCTGTTCCTTAAGGAGTCCAGGATTAGCCCCACCTGATAAGATCTTGCTGTCCTGAATTGTTTCATATTGAAGGCAGGGGAATGAATGTGTGCCCCACGTAAAATTCCCCTCCACACCCAAGACCTGTGGATCCAAAGACTCATGTCTGACTCTCTCTGACATGATAGTTTTGTAAGATGAAATGAGAATATGATGGGTGAGAGCATTTGCACACGATTCCCATGCCTGAAGAATAAAACAGTACCACCCAACAATAGATACCTCAGATATGGACTTCTGCACATTTGTTTGACGCTCGTATCCTGAGGATTTTGACACTCAAATATGGCTGGCCAGACAAACCCAGGATGGTGTGTATTTTGCAAATCTACAGCATTGCTGAAGTATGGAAATGAGTGTGAGGTGCAGAATCTTAAGGAAATCTACAACTCATATTTAAAGTGAAAGCAAGTTTCTTCAAAGTTGCAAAGATAGACTTAAAATGTGATATATGGGCATCAATGCCGAATGAAATCTCATGACAACTTGGCCAACCCCCAGAATCTCCTCATCTCTGTTGCTGTTTGTAAGCACCTGGGATAGTTCAGTTGGTAGAACATGAGAGTCTTAATCTCAGGGTTGTGGGTTCGAGTCCCAAATTGGGCTAAAAGATTCCTGCACTGCAGGGGGTTGGACTAGATGATCCTCATGGGTCCCTTCCAACTCTACAATTCTGTGATTCTGCAACTCTGTTTTATGTAGACTGTAAGCTCTCTGGAGAAAAGACCATGCTTCTTCTATGTTCTCTACAGCAGCATTTTCCAACTTGTGGCTTGTGACCCGCAAATGGGTCACAAAGCCTGTGTGAGTGGGAGCTTCATAAGTAAACCCTAAGTAATTATTGTTTTTTATTTTTAACAGGTATGATGAATACCTTGTGCAATTTTTTGTTTCGTTGCCTTATTACAATACTGTGTTGATGCTTGTAACTGAACATCAGAAAGGCTTAAATTTTACACCTTAACACTTGGGAACTCCTCACTGGCAGCTGGTGGCAGAGCCAATGACAGTTTACAGGGAGCTGTTTTGAGTGACTATTACAACTCACCTTTGATGCCATTTGAGTAATAATAACTACTCAAAGCAACTCCCTCTATGAGGACTTTATGGTGAGCTATCCACAGATCTGCTGCCAAGCTTAGTTAATAGTCAAGCCAAGTGTGATTTGAGATTTGGTTAGCAAAAATAAGAAATACAGTCGTACCTTGGTTTTTGAGCAGCTTACTTCTTGAACGTTTTGGCTCCCGAATGCTGCAAACCCAGAAGTGACTGTTCCAGTTTGCAAACAATTTTTAGAAGCCAAATGTCCGATGGGGCTTCCGTGGCTTCCAATTGGCTGCAGGAGCTTCCTGCAGCCAATCAGAAGCTGTGCTTTGGTTTCCGAACGTTTTGGAAGTCAAACGGACTTCCGGAACGGATTCCATTCGACTTCCAAGGTACGACTGTAACACCTTTACCCTATGTGTCCCTAATGATCTGGGATGATGTCTGAGAACCAACAGAACTACTCAGTGGCAAAAAGCAAGCTCAGCACTCCACCCCCACAACAGTTGCTAAAATGGGTTTTATCATGAAGAAAACTATCACAAATATCCATAGTTGGTTATATCTAATACGGCTCGTGCAACTGTATGTTCTTAGAATAAATTTTTATAGCTTACAAAGCATGATCCTGCAATCTGATGGCTGGTGTTCTTATTCCCATAAACATAACTGAGAATAACTTTTTAAGTACTGCACATATTTCAACAGTTTCCACATTGATTAATTTTTTTGCTTAGATGCCTCAAGTAAGGGTTATGAAACAGGCAAACTCGCAGTTATGATGCAGAAAACTGACAGCTGCTGGAGACCTGTTCATGTGACAATAAAACAATGGGTCACCATACCAAGTGAATTTGGACTTGTGGGTTCCCATACCAAAAAGGCAGGCAAGCACCGCTCTGCAGCACTTAGCATGCTGCTGGTACTGAGCACCTGTCAAAAAAGAGTAGCAATGAAGTAATTGCATTGGCTTCCCTTTGCATCCTTGGTGGGGGCATGGATACTCACAGAGGGGCCGGCTCCGGCACTTCCTGATTGTCCGAACTTTCTCTGCTACTGAGTGCTGCATAAAAGAGGAGGAGAAAGAGATGCTTCATTGTCCCAGGGCACCAGACCTTCAAATCTGCAGCTGGGAATCCCATTCTGCAAGAACCTTGGTGTTACTGTAGCTAAGATCTAAAACAGAGAGCAGCAGTGTTGTGCAGTGGCTAGAGCGTTGGACTAGGAGCTGGGAGACCAGAGTTCAGTTCCCTGTTCACTGGGTGACCTTGGGCCAGTCATTTTATCTCAGCCTAATCTACTAACCTACCTCGCAGGGTGGTTGTGAGGATTGAAGGGGAAGAACCATGTTCCCACACCACCTTGAGCTAAACATAAATGTCATAAATGAACAAATGATCTGGCACTGCTTTACATCTTCCATCAATATTTACCAACGGTTCAGTAACACCACAGAGAAAATGCTAGATTTCACAGCCACAGAAACACCTAGTATGTGAGTTGGACAGGTGACAAAAATGGATGTGTCCGAATGGTCCGTTATAAAAATGTAAGAAGAGCCTGCTGAGGAGGCTGATTAAAACTTCTACTTGACGAAAGTTGGGATTTAGGGGAATAGATAGCTCTGGGCCACTTTGCATGGCTAGCAAAACCAGAGTTATGCAGAATAATAAAGGTGGGAAAGCTGACTAGATTCTACAAATTAAGAAAATGCACATCTTTTGCTCTGATTTGCAGAATTTATACAGGTCACAGAGTTTCGCTTTCCTGGATGAAATGTAAAACATAATATTCATGGAGTACACAGGATTAACTCTCAGCAGGGGAGAGTTAATATAATAAGGAAATTGCTTTTTAAAAATATACTGAAGGATATATAATTTCAATTATTCGTTTGCATTAATTGGCCTGTAGTTTCCAGTGTGAATAGGACAGGGATTTCAGTGAATGAAATAAATCACACTTTATTATTAATATCGTTAACTGCCTCAAAATTATACTGTGCTAGAGGTCAGCAATTAGAGGCCCGAAGAGCAGATCTGCCCCCCTGAATAGTAGCAGCAGAACTGCTGCCAACCCAGAATCAAAGAGAGGAGAAAGAGGTGGTTCTGGAAAAAAGAACCTGTTGGCAGTCTACTTTTGAGGATGGACTATGCTTTCCTCAAAGCACAGCTGTTGTAAAATTAGTTGCTGACCAGAAAACTTGGATATCTGCACAGTTATTGTTACATGCATAAGGGCCTTGAGAGACGAAGGCTTTTCAGCAGACTAAATAAAATGCCTTTATAGTTCTGTACCAGTAGAGGGAGCCTAACACCACCCCATTTAAATGGTTAGGAAAAACACTCTCCACTGGCAAAGCTTTTATGCCGATATTATTTTCCATCCAGCTATTTGAAATTGTGCCTGCTGGACATATTGCTCCCTTTGCCACCAGATTCCAAGGAGTAAATTTAATAAGTCTGACTTTTACACTTTTTTAAAAAAAGAAGACACTCCTAACTTGTTGTTAAGAGTGGGGGAAGACGGGGAGAAACCTTTCAAACCTTTTAAAAGGTGGGGGAAGGTGAGAAAAACCAAGACACTCTCTTAGGCCTCACTCATTGCACCACTTCAGGGGTACAGAAGATGTAGCCCTCCAGGTGTTTCCAGACTACAACACCCATGACTACTGGCCATGCTACCTGGGGCTGATGGGAGTTGTAGTTCAACAACATCTGCAGGGCCACAGGTTCCCCACCCCACTCCAGTGTGTGTGAAGAAAACCAAAAACATTTTACCATATTTTTCGCACCATAGGACGCACCGGACAATAGGACGCACCTTGTTTTAGAGGGGGGAGAACAAGGGAAAAAAATTCTTCCGCTCTCTGCCCAGCGCCCCTTCAGTGAAGCGGCAGGAGGCACTGCGCAGAGAGTGGGAGAATTTTCCCCCTCTTGTTTTCCCGCTCTAAAACAAGGTGCCCTTTAAGGTGCGTTCAGGCGGCAACCTTGGAAGCCTGGAGAGTGAGAGGGGTCGGTGCGCACCGACCCCTCTCGCTCTCCAGGCTTCAGGTTCCTTTCGACCTGCTCTTTGGGGCTGGCGGGGGGAAGCCCACCACCAGCCCCAAAAAGCAGGTCAGAGAGCAGCGGAAAGGCGCAGCAGAGAGGCTGCTGCCATAGTCACACATCACTTCTCCAGCTGGGAGAGAGTCGCGGGGCTATGGCTTCTTTAGCCCCGCGCGCGCTCTACCGGCTGGAGAGGTGACGCGTGCCTATGGAGGCTCCTGCCATAGGCGTGCATCACCTCTCCAGCCGGGAGAGGGTCGGGGGGGGGGCTGCTTTAGCCCCGTGCTCGCTCTCCCGGCTGGAGAGGTGACGCTCGGCTATGGAGGCTCCTGCCATAGGCGTGCGTCACCTGGGAGAGGGTCGCGGGGGGGCTTCTTTCGCCCTGCGCGGGCTCTCCCAGCTGGAGAGGTGACGCGCGCCTATGGAGGCTCCTGCCATAGGCGCGCGTCACCTCTCCAGCCAGGAGAGGGTCGCGGGGGGCTGCTTTAGCCCCGTGCACGCGCTCCTGGCTGGAGAGGTGACGCGCGCCTATGGAGGCTCCTGCCATAGGCGCGCGTCACCTCTCCAGCCAGGAGAGGGTCGCGGGGGGCTGCTTTAGCCCCGTGCACGCGCTCCCGGCTGGAGAGGTGACACACGGCTATAGAGGCTCCTGCCATAGCCCCGCGTTACCTCTCCAGCCGGGAGAGGGTCGCCGGGCTATGGCGTCTTCGCTCCATAGGACGCACACACATTTCCCCTTCATTTTTGAAGGGGAAAAAGTGTGTCCTATAGAGCGAAAAATACGGTAAATGGGGGGGGGGCGTGAACCACATTTTACTTTTGAATTCTGAAGCCGATTCACTTAGTTGCCGTTATTTTCTACAACACCCAGTGGTTAAAGCAGTGATTTGTGGTTTTTTAAAAACCTCTCTTGCAACGGGGTCCTCAGAAGCTGGTCAAGGGGTTCCTCAATGGGGAGATCAGTGGACAAGCTTCGCTGAAAGACTGACTCACTCACCTACCCCAAGCAATCTCTACAATGTGCAGAAGAGAATTGGATGGTGACCTCAGAGTTCTTGAGGGAGGCGGGCGTGGAGATGCCTCACCACCAAATAAAGAAAACCAATTAATGCCAAAATGGGCTTCTAAGCTATTTACGAAGTACAAAAACCAGTTAGACGTGCATAATTAAAACACACAATAAAACAATCCCATTAAAACAACACATTAATTAAAGCAGGAGGCTTAGGTAAAGAGATCAAAAAAATGCCTATGTAAACAGGCATCATCTAAACCCCACCTGATCCCGGCCTCTTCTCCCTCTGCTGCTTCTCCTGCCAGGTGAGAGTCAGCACCTGGCTTGCTGTAAAAAGATAGTGCTGTTGTGCGTTGCTTCTGACCTGTACGAATGGCTGCTTTGTGTAGAACTTTGCAACCAGCAAGTTTCTGCTCCCGGTAGCTGAGAGCATTATTCACGGAGGACAGCTAATGTTGTCATAGCTGATCTCCTTATAGAAATATGTAACTCGTCCCAAAGATCAGCCTCGCTACACAGGGACTGGAAAACTGGCCAATCCTTTTGAAAAACACATTGAGCAGGAATCTGGGAAGTTACAGGCCTGCCAGCCTAATGTCTGCTCCAGGAAAACTGCTGGAAAGTATCATTAATGATGCATATCTACTTATTACAACTGTAAGAGAAGTTAGGAGAGGGAAATGAGGACTGCATTTCCCCTGCAACAAATATGACTATTTATGGCTGGTAAAATATTGTTTTTCTCCTGAGAGATGCCTTCCTCAGTGCACACGCATATATATTGCTGGGATTAACTGGCCATGCTTCCATGTTTCAGCTGCTAAGATATACTGAGGAGGGTAGGTTTGGCTGTGATCCCTCCAGTACTGAAAAGAGCATAAGGTGTTTGCATACACACAAAGTCAGCCTTCTATATTTCTGCATCACATATTTTACAGGTTGAGCGTTGGTACAGAAAATCAGGTTCCCAACTAAACTCCAGTGAAACCCAGATTTAAATAAAGCCCCACTTCTGGCTATCAAATGCTGCGGATTAACTGGGAGTAGGTATGGTCTGTTAACAGTCTAAAGGCACAAGTTTGGCTCAGTTAGTTGTTTGAAGGCAGAATGCTGTGCTTAGGGGAATTACTGGGGTGCCACAGCCAAAGTAATTGTAATTATGTTCTTAACGATTCCCCAGCAAAAAGAATTCCTGGAAGCTCTCCAACACATATTTTGAACTACCGAGGACCTACAATTTTATGATTTACACATCAGGTTTCTAGTTCTCATTGCTCAAGCTATCAGCAAAGCGCCTCTAGCACTCTAAGGACGGAGAGCCATTGCCTTGCATGACTCCCTTATTTCTTTTTTTTAATCCCTTATCCTCCCACATAGCCTCTCTGCTCTTTCTTCCTAAATAATTCCTTGCTGCTATTCACTATCCAGTTTCTTCCCCCTACCAGAGAAACCCCTCCTATTTAAAAACACACACACACACACACAAAAAACCAGGTTCAAAGAAGAAGTAGACAAATCGTCACATTTTGTAAAATAAGCACTTTTGTAGAAATACCCTTGTTTGGAATACATTAATAATTATACGACTTTTTTATAATTGGAGGATATGAATGTTCAGCGCAGGAATAATTCTGTGTTCTGCACAGTGTGGGGTTGGGAAGGAAATTAGAGCTCAGCTGACAGTGACGTAGCTTCATCCCTCTTCCCCCCCCACCATCCCCTCCTCCCTAGAGGCCAGGAAAATCTGGGCCAACTCCAGCATTGATCTCACATATGCGCACACACACACACAGACACACACTCGTCTCTTGACAAGGAGAGCTGGAGGAGCTTCTGTGAAGCCATCGCCATGGCAACCCGACTGTCCCACTGGGCTAGAAACCATACAGAGGACCAACCAACCGCTAGTTAATCCCCACAACCACCACCGCAGCGGGAGGGAGATGGCAGTGGGGGTGGGGTGAGAGAGACCACCTGAGCGCTTGTAGATCCTTGCAAGGTCATGCTGCATTTGCTGAGCAGAGCTCAATGCTCAAGCCTGCCAGACCATCTCTCCTCTTCCCCAGATATGCAGCAGGGACAAAATTCATGCCAAAGATCCTTTGCTGCCTCTCTCTAAAGCCACTCTGGGTGAGCAGTTTGAGAAGGAAAGGGGAGGCGAATGGGCAAAAGGGGCAACAGGAGGAGGAGGAGGAGGGCCACAGTCTCCTACAAATCACATCAGTTTCCCCTGAAGGATGGGGAGGGAGAGGAAGGCCTCCGGACACACAGCTAAAACACAAAAGTCTCCTCCAGATTGATTTGGGGTTTCTTTTTAAAATTTCTGCAACATGTCATTGGTGCAAGCACAGTGCATGAGGGGTGCATTCATCCTGGGCTGCCTGCAAATTGCTCCATTTCACAAGCAGCTCTGCATTGCTTCTCCAATGCCGTCACACAGAGGGGCGCCTCTGCACTATAAGCGTGGCAAAAGCGGAGCCAAACACATACGCCAGAGCCCAGCAGGAAATCTGGCACCAACTCAGAACTAAAGGAGGTAGCATATAAATGCAACTTACTAGAACCTAGGAAGATGACTTATATTGGTCCATCTGCACTGACTGCCAGCGGCCCTTCAGAATCTCAGGTGGGGTTATCTCCCAGCCCTTCCTGAATTTGCTGGGTATTGAACCTGGAACCTCTCTCTGTATGCAAGGCAAGGTGTTCTGCTACGGAGAGGCCATCTCTCCCTGCTACCATTAAAACAAGGGTGGGGAAAGCTTTCCAGTCTAAAGGCCACATTCCTCCATGGGCAACCATGCCAGTCATGGTGGGTGGGGCTCCAGGGCTAAAGGGGGTGGAGCCACAGACGGAACTCTTAGCTTTGTAGAGTCGGCAACATTCCAGCTGTGCAAAAGCCAGAGGTTTCTGGTTTCTACGCAGACACACACACACCTTCGTCTTGCCAAGCCAACAACATTATCACAGCTCAAGGACTCATATCAGGAGGACATGAGGCAGGAAAAGGGAGGGGTGTGGCCTTGGGGGAGAGAAGGGAGGCTAAGGGAAAACCCCAGAGGTAAGGTAAAAAAGGCTAGGTGGGGGCTCAAATCTGACCCCTGAGCCTGAGGCCCAGGCAGTATTATTGGCAGTATTATTCGACACTATCACCAGGGAGATGAAAGGGTCTCTGGAAGACAGACAGACAATTCTTTACAGCACCTCCTATCTTCGATTGCCTTCAGTTTCTGTATCCCCCCCATATCTGAAAATAAACATCTGCAGCTGCCCTCAGGAGTGTCTCTGTGGATGAACGTCTCATTTCTGCAACAGGTGGTCAGCCCTGTTCCTGCTTATTTCCGCCCAAATTTTTTGCAATCGTTGCAGTGCTTTTAAAAACTGCCCGATCCTTTATCACACGGATAACTGCTTTTATTTAACTTCACAGCCTCCCACTTTGGGGTACAGATTTGTCTCATGCAACAGGTTGGAATAGATAGCTTTTGGATTCCTCCCAGTTCTCTGGTTATTATTCCCATTGTGGAGTTTAAGTAATTGTGCTCGGCACTGAAGACAGAAGAACATGCAGGGGCAAAAGACTTGGAAGGGAGGGATGTTCTTACCAGCTTCTCTACATTGACTAGTCCGTCCACCAAGGTTTTGCTAGCCTCATGCAAAAATGTCAGATCTGAGTGTTAGAAGGGGAAAAAAGAAGAGGAAAAGTTTATGAGAGGAGAGAGGAGGAGTGGTAGCCTGGCAACAGTTAAATTCTATTTTTTTTAAAGGTGCCTGGTTGTAACTATGGCCTGGAAATGCTTCCCTCCAAGCCCAGGCGCCCAGGATGGTTTGTGGCAATTAAATGATGAGAGAAAGGGGAACTCTGCACATGCTCTTACGATGACAGCGGCTGTATACAGTGTAGGGAGGGCTTATAAACTGCAAGGACTCAGGTGACAGGGGAGGTGAAGTGTTTGAAACACACTGTGTGTGCACTTGCACACACTCACGATCCCATCCAGTGATGGCTGGTTAAAAACATCAAAACACAGACCCCAAGTCTATCTTTCCCATAGGAGTGAACAGAAAACATTCATGTATAGGGAGGAAAGACAGCATGTACTCACAGTCACCTCTGCAATGTGAGTCAGACATGGTCACCCCTTTCATTGGGAATCGAGCCTGGCCCTATTTTGCATAGCCCCGCCCTTTCTGGTTCAGGGTTCTCTTTCTTGGTCACACTTCAGTGTGACAGGACACTGCAAGCGAGCTTTTCCTACAGAGGTACGTTATTTTTTCAGGTGCCCCTAGTTCAAATTAAGCCCCAACCAGGATAGCCAAGACAAAGCTTTCTACACACCCCAGTTCAAAAACAGCAATCCCCGCTCCAGCAGGTGTGACTCACCTTTTAGGATGAGGGGCACGAAGGGGATAATGGGGGGCTTCATTCTCGAGAGGACTTCTCTGTAGCTTTTATGATTCCTGCAGGGGTCCTGCAAGGCAAAAGAGAGAGAAAAAGACGCTGTTGTTTCTCGGCTGGAGGAAGATGCAGAAAAACAACTGCTGCCAAAGTACAGCTGGGGCCATAATACCAAAAAGTTAACACTGTTAAGTGCAGATAGCTGAGCACGCAGGTGCATCTGGAGATGGGACTTCTTAAAATATTATTTTTAAAATATGAAGAAAGTCTGGACTAGAAACAAAGGGCTTTAAAAAAAAAGGAAGGTGAGAAAAGGAAACTGAGGGGGGAAAGAGAAGGGAATGGTCACCATCTTTCTTTTATCTGTGACCTCCTGACGATGAAAACCCATCTCCTTGACTAATTCATTTATCAAGGTAGTGATTTCCAATCTCCCTACCAGCAGAGAATTCCTTTCCCACTAACTTGCATGATGTGGAGCCAATACATGGTTGCAGAGCATGCAAGGTCATGTTTGGGGGACACTCACTTCAGTTGCGCTAGGCCTCTTGGGCTTCACTCACTGCCCTACCTCAGAGATGAGGAAGCTGGACTCACACTAGGCAACTCTCCACTGGCCATGATGGCTGAAGCTGATGGGAGTTTTAGTTCAACAACATCTGAAGAGCCACAGGTTCCCTGCTCTTGTTGCATCTGTACTGAGAGTGTAACCTAGAACAAAACCTACAAATCTTCCACAGCTGCATGTTGTGCAGGAGATCAGAAGTAGTGGGCCTATCTTTCAGGGAATCTCTCTACTGTCCCCAAACTTCTCCATAAGGAGTTCCAATGAGCTTCCAAAGAGCCCCAGGGTTCTCTGCGGCACAGTCTGGAAACTGTTGCATTAAGGAAGTAAAAAAGTTATATTCTGCTAGAGGACAGCAGTAGGGGTATTTCACACTACAGATCTGAGATCATCGAAGGGCAAAAGACCCATGCCATATCCTGATTGTTGGGGATGGAATAGCTATACAACTTTGTATTTACATAGTATATTTCCTAACTGGATCAAAAATGCTAGAGATAGCTCAGTGATCGTTATCACAACCCTGAAATTTAAATATTATTTAAATTAGGCATCTTTATTTAGCATTTGCTTGCACAAAGCTTACAAGGTGGTTAGACTATGTCTAATCTTGATTCAACATTCTTTCTGATTTGTTTATAGGGTAGTTAAATAGGGTTGCCCTCCGTCTGGAATTTCCTGGACATAGCTGGGATTCAGCCATCAGAAACAGTGTCTGGGAAAATCTGGACATGTGGCAACCCATGTCGGAAGTGTATATTTTGGTGAATTTCCATAAAAATAGCCCAAAATTTCAATTTGGCACAACTTTTGTGTCTGGATTTTCACTTTTTGAAATATGGAAACCCTAAGTTACATGACAGTGATCATTCATCCTGCATCCATGCTCAATTGGTTGTGGGATATTTATAGGTCTCCCTCAAATTATTGGTTCATCTCACACTTTTCAATGCATTTCTGCATCACTTTCCTAACAGCAAAAGTCTGTTGTTATTTTTTTAAAATTGGATTTGTGGGGCTTTTGGAACAGCGAACTTTAATCCACTTCAACTGCACAAACCTAAAGTTCTGGTCCACGCATGACTCAAAACAGTGACAGTCAGGAGGCACCATAAGAGGAGTGATAAGGGTTTGCTTAAGGCTAGACAGAAGATAGTTAAAGCAGAGAATAGAGTGCGGGCCTCTACTCTAGCTCTAAACAGAGGAAGTGCAAAAGGGCTCACCGTTAGGTTCTCAAATTTCCGGAACAGGTTTTTAAATTTCCCTGGAAGCTTCTGGAAAAAAGCAAATGAAAAAAACTCAGTTCAAAACAGTGACTCGATAGGTCTTATTTATTTATCACATTGATAATACTATCTTTTCCTCCAATGAGCTAACAGGGGAGCGCAACATCGCGGCAGGCCGTATGAAGGTCCTGAGCTGGGCTAGCTGCAGCGCGGGCTTCAACTCTGGGTCTGGGCTCATGTCCAAAATGCCAGTTCCAGAATGGGACTGGAAAACCTGCATTCCATGGATCTGGATTTGGGGTAAATAACAAGTCTGTGGCCTCAATGGTGCACAGTTATAATGCATACCTCCAAGGCTATATGAATAGACCTGGTATTAAGAGCAGTCAGACATGTATGTGATGGATTTACACAGAGGGTACGGCTTATCAATGCCCACTGTAGTCATTGTGGCTATATACTGCCTTCAGTATTAGTCAAGGCACACTAGCAGCAGAGGGCTAATTTGCACGTCACTGGCCACTGTGAAAGCAGGATGCAGGACCAGATAGGCTTTTGGTCTGATCCTGCAAGGCTCATCTTAGGTTCTTATGGAAGACCCGTCTCCCGTTTGTCTCACGGTAACCTCGTTGCATATTTTGGGGAGTGGATGAACCAACCCGGGGAAATGTGCCAAACATGATTTGTCTCATGCAATGAGTCAGCCTAGGTGTTGGTGCTGAACTAACCCTGATGGGCAGCATGTCTGGGAGTGCACATGCAATGTGCACATGCAATGTGCAGCGACTTGCCCGACACAAGGCACTGCCCTCAGCCCTCAAGGGTGTGGCAGTCTCAGTTTAGGAGAAAGGAAACCCAAGACTCCCCAGCACCAAAACATGTTTTGAACTATTGTGAAATATTTTTCCCCCAAACCTTTTAACATTTTCCATACTGTACTTCCACTTTAAAAAGCCATCCAAGGGTATACATACATACATACATACATACATACATACATACATTTTTAAGCAACATAATCATCTGTAGAGGCACTGTCCCCCATGTTATAGAGACCTCAGCCAGAAGCCAGGCATTTAGCGACACTGGTCCCATGTTATGGAACACACTTCCAGCAGAGATGCGACAGGCACCCTCGCTTTTGACTTCCAAGCATCTCTTGTAGACTTTTCTTATGTCAACAGACCTTTGCAGCTAACTTCTCTTTCTTCTTATTAGCCAGTCACTTTAATGATTATCTGTATTGTTTTGAATAGTTCCATATGTTTTAACATTGTATATAATGATAATACTTTATGATACTGAGGTACGGAAATGCTTTTATACATAAATACGATTAAGTAAGCAACAAGCAAACATGAACATAATCCAGAAAAACCAAAGAACCGCCTTTGTGAATCGGATGGTTTTGATGACGTTTGATGATACCTTGGGTTTAATATGCCAATATATGACAGCGCCCTTATGAATGGGTCTTTAGCCTATATAGCCCCTTTCCACATCCCTCCCCTCCCTGCAAGTGAGCAAAGACACCACAAACTTCCATTAACTACAGTTTCACATTTCAATGAAGCCTGAAAACAGCTTTGGAACAATCCAAGATATTAAGTCTACTTCAAGCCATGGTTTAGGATACTCCAAAGCTGCTGCTGCTGCTGCTGCTATTTGTTTATTTGCAATATTTATGTTTCACCTGTTAATGGAAGTTCACTGGGTGGCTCACAGAGTTTGGGCAAAACGGGAAGCTAAAATCAGTGGGGAAATTATTGATTTGTTTGCTGGCTCGTGTAAAAGGAAAGAGAGCAAAAGGGGATGCATGTATAGGCAAAAGCACTTGCCTGAGGGAGAAAATAGCATCCTGCCCCAGTTCTGTGTGCAGACGCCAACCAGACTGATAGCTGGATTATATTGCAACACTGGTGACGGGGCAGAGTCCTCCAGCACAGGGCAGAAGGCTCACTTTTACAGGGCGCAAGGCAGGCTGTGTGGCACACCTCACTGCTCCTGCCTACCCTCTACCCCCAGCAGTTGCCACCAGATGCAGCCAGCTCATTCTGCCTAATGACAGGGCCGGCCCTGAGCCATAAGCTCATTCATACCTCAACTTATTATGCTAAAATATGGTAATCCATCCTCTCCCACTGAGTCCAGTGTTGTGCTTCTAACAGCAGCCTGCTAGCCTGATGCCTCTTGGAGCTCTGCAAACGACGTTCCAGAATCACCTAGTATTCCGAAACATTCTGCCCCTATACACGGAGCTCGTGTGACATTCATTTGTCACAGCTATCAGCCTCCGAGTGAACGCTTAAGCTGTTTTGAGTCTCACTGATTTTCATCAGAAAGCAGTTGCCTAACTCTCTCCGACAGAAATCAACGAGACTTAAAATGTTCTTAGATTTGTCTGGGGTTGCGCCCTCAAAGTGGTACGGTAAATACAGATATTATCCCACAAGCCATCTTAAGCGCTGGCTTTGGCGGTGCAACAGCTAAAGACTTAGCCAAACAAGAATATATTCACTTGACACCCAAGCTTAGAAAGCATATAATATGGTGACGGGGCCAATTCAACACATTTTCCCGCCTGAGGTGAAGGAGAAAATTGTCCCTTCCCCATTCCATACACAGAAGTTGATTGGAGCAGCCGCTGAATCTTACTTCCACGGGCTTGTCCACATTTGAGGCAATATAATACTTTGTGTTATATAATTCACTCAGAGAAGCAGCGGTGGCCACCAATTTGGATAGCTTTGAAAGAGGATTAGACAAATTCATGGAAGATAACACTATCAATGGCTACTAGCCTTGAAGGCTATGACCTGCCTCCACAGCTGGAGGCAGCAATGCTTCTTGAATGCCCAGCTATGTTTAGCCGGGATCAGGACCATTTCCCACAGGGGAGGATCCTGTTGCTTCCAGAAGCCTTATGGCTCCCTGTTTATCTCCCTCCTCCGGGATGATGACCCAGTTTGATAGCAAAGATTATGTGTGAATTCTTAGGGAGGAGCACAAGAAAGGAAAGGAGGGAGAAACCCTTTCATAAAAGTACGTGCACCCACAACTCCTGGCAAACAGGAAAGACTGCAATTGCAAAAGGGCTGGAAATACAGAGAGGAGGAAGGAGTGTGGGTGGATATTAAAGAGAAAGTAAGTGTGTGTGTGTGTGTGTGTGTGTGTGTGTGAGAGAGAGAGAGAGAGAGAGAGAGAGAGAGAGAGAGAGAGAGAGAGAGAAGGGGTTCTGGAAAACTGAACGAAACCCACACATACCAAACTGAGAGCTGTGAGTGTTGCCTTGTTATGATCCACCTTGGCTTCTGAGAATCTGTTCTTCTTTTGGGTGTTAACATAAAGTGTTGCATTTATTCACTTTTAATTATTTTTTCTAAAGTATACACAAGAGCATAGCTGCTTCCACAATTAGATCCACAATTAGTCTCTGAAGCCTTGGTTTTCTTGCTGGTTCATCTCAAGTTCCCTGGTTCTGCAGAAGTGCTTTTGGTTTTCCAGCATTTCTGCATTGTTTCTAAGCTGCTTTTTATATTACACGTGTTTTACGTTTGTTCATTGCCACAAGGGCCTACTCTTGGCTGAACTTTTAGGATATAAGGCTACAACCACCCCGCCCCAGCAGCGGCCAGTGGGGAGAGGGCAAACGACGCTGGGGTGGGGCAGGACAGAGTAGGTACTGCCCTGACCTTACCAGGGCCCGGCCTCACCCCAACTCTGCCTAGGTAAGCTACAATGACAGCCGTGTCAAGAGGACAGCTCCGCCCCACCAAACCAGCTGCTGCTGTTTTAAATAGCCAACGAACCAATGTGTAGATTTTGGGGTTTTGACTGTAGAAGAGGAACTGCTTAGTTGCAGAATCTGGATGGGGTTGGGCGGGATTACACATAGCCGTGCCACCCCCACCCCACCCCCACATACATATGTGAACAAATCAGGCTCCCTGGTTCTTCTTACCTCCCAGGTGAGACGCAAACGGCTGACAGGTGCGTTGTTGAGCCCTATAACCACGGCATAGAACGTCAACATGTCCTGGTTCTGTTTACATCTGTGGGGAGGGGGGAAAAGGGGGCAGGTAAGAAGTCAGACACTGATAAAGCTCAAGCTTGCAAAAGCCTCTGCTGGGATAACCATTGTAAGCTCTCTAGAACAGCAGCCACTTTGCTCCTACATTCAGTATCCATCACCTAGCATCCTCTGGACAGAAAGCAAATGCAAATCAATAGTAACTGAATTATGTAGGGGCCGGAGTGGTTCCCCTTAAGGAAACCCACAAGCCCCAACCCATAGCTCCCACCACTTGTAGCAAATGGGGGCCACTGCAAAAAAATAAAAACCAGGAGGCCACAGGCCCTCTCTACAATCCAAGCACCTATGATTCATAGTATTCAAGACCAGAAAGCCTAACCAAACCCACTTCCAAGTACATGGCTCTGCTCAGCTCCTCACTCCAGCCTCCAGCCTTTCTGGCCTCCTTTCCCCACTCCTCAATGCAGAAAGCAAGCTGAGAAGGAAGCCGAAGCTATAATACAGCTGTCGTGGGCTGTTAGAGTCACTCTGGGTGATGGTGTCAAGGTTGTGACTTCACCAGCCACTAGCGCCCAGGGAGGCAGGAGGCAGCCTGAACATGCGGGGGAAAGGCAGACAGGGATTCCCAGCAGCAGCTGAACACAACAAGACCAGAGCAAAGATGGGAAGGCAGGGGAAAGCAGCAGCAATTTTGTTGTGCAAAGGCACTATCTCTTCCCTGCATCTGCAGACCATTGGCTTCACCGCCTCATCTTTTCTCCCCCATACTAAACTCTTAACCCACCCCCTTTCTCCAACATCTTCTTTCAGTCTCCCTCTCTCTTTCGTCTTCCTTTCCTTCCTTTCGGTGGGAAAGAGTGACTAGGAAACGGCTACCCATAAGGGTTCATACATAACAAAAAGCCACAGTGTGCTTAGCTGAAGTATGGCTTGTCCAAATGTTTGAAGTCAATCCAGCAGCCTAACTATGGCTTGTGTTTCTGGCTACAAGCCATGGTTTGTGGTTGGCTTACAAACCATGATGTCATTACCATGGTTTGGCATGCCTGACCCCTAACAAACTATGCTTAACTATGGTTTGTTTGGCTATTCCACCCACCCACCCAATACACTCACCAAACTACAAAGGCACAAGGCAAAAGCAACTGGGAAGCAAGCCAAGCTTTAGAGAAGCAAGGCATGGCTTGTTAGCTTATCTGTGAAATCTGTGGTTTGTTGAACAAGTCATGGGGAAGCAAACCATAGATTAGTGTTCTGTGCTAGTGCAGCCAAAGTGTTTTCAAAACACTTGGGACAGAGCATCCTGCACTGGAATACAGTTAGAAGAAGAGTCTTGAGATTGATTTATTTATTAATCGCCAAATGCTACCATGCTCAGATCTCTGTTTTGACAGGCACCACTCTGAGGAGGTGCGGGTGCACTTTGGGATGCAGGTGGCACTGTGATCTAAATCACAGAGCCTAGGGCTTGCAGATCAGAAGGTTGGTGGTTTGAATCCCTGCGACGGGGTGAGCTCCCGTTGTTCGGTCCCAACTCCTGCCAACCTAGCAGTTTGAAAGCACATCAAAGTGCAAGTAGATAAATAGGTACCACTCTGGTGGGAAGGTAAATGGCATTTCTGTGTGCTGCTCTGGTTCGCCAGAAGTGGCTGAGTCATGCTGGCCACATGACCCGGACGCTGTACGCCGGCTCCCTTGGCCACTAAAGCGAGATGAGCGCTGCAACCCCAGAGTCGTTTGCAACTGGACTTAATGGTCAGGGGTCCCTTTACCTTTACCCTGAGGAAGTACGGTACACTTTTAGCATGGCTGGGGCCATGTGCACTTTGTGCAGAGCAAACAAACAAAAATTAAAATTCTGAATTCTACAACATGTAAAAATTACATAAATTAAGTACATTTGCACAACTTATTCTGCAATTCCCCTCTATTTTGCAGGGCACTGAAGCCCCACCCCAATCTTCATCCAGTGAAATTCTTGTTCAGCCCTGTCTCCCACGGAATTCTGGCACTGCACTCTGGTAGTCTGACTCAGAATAAGGAAGCTCCTTATAGCCTCTTTGCAAACAATTGCACATCTTAATAAAACATTTCCTTCTCCATGGATTTATTTTCCTCAAAGGTTTCAGATTACAACTATGCAAATGAACTTTATGCTTCATTATCAATTCCAAACACAAATTTTGCCCAGCCCTAGTTATAAGCAGTTTGACAGACAAGGGACTTGAGTAATGCTGAGGCATTACTTTTCTGCAATCGCCTGGAAACAGAATAAAAATGGAGGTTCAATAGGCTGCTTAATATAACAGGACAAAGCCAGACCCCCAGATCAATCTATTTCTATACCATTTACTCAGAAGTTAAATCCTGTTCAGCAAAAACACCCTACAGCTTTAATTAGAAGCTTCCTTTGTGCAGTTTCTGCTTCCAGTTTGCTTTCTCTTGAGTGCAGCCAAGCTATTACTGATTAATTCCCCTTTATCAATCTGTTCCTATGCATATCTGCTGATAAATAGGTTAATTACAGTCATATTTTCATGGCCATCATTTGCTTTGTTACAAAAGATAAGAGAAACTCAGGAATTAAACCACCCACATGAGGAACAGGACTGACTGTGGGGAAATGAAGGGGCAATTCACCAGTGTGCTAAGCAGGAAGTAGTGAGGCAAAGGAAGCTATTGCGTCCAGGTGCTAATCAAAGCAGGGGTAGCTAACCTTTTCAACCCAAAGATTGCACTGACAGCTCCCTAACTTTCTGAGGGCCATGTCCAAGTGGTGGGCATGGCTACCACACATACAGACACATGCGCCACAAATGAAGTACATGCATAACACATCCTCCCCATATAGACACATCCACACTCACCACACAGACACAGTGGCCCTGAGCAAGCCGCCACTACTGCAATCATGGTGGGTTGGGTGGCAAGTTCTGCAGCAAAGCTGAGAAAAGCCACCACCATGGCTGGCTGGTGGGAACACCCTGAAAGCAGGAAGGACCACTCTGATCCTCTCCAGTGTTTCAGCAGCCCTTGGGAAACACTGGAGAAGATTGGAGTGCCTCTCCGCATTCCCAGAGCACTCCAACCTGCTCTCAATGTTGGCCGCTTGCTTACTCACTGCTGCTGCCAAAACCACCTCAGTCATTCGATGCCGCTGCCACTAACAAAACTACGGTGATGACTTGGAAGCAGTGGGTAGATGATTGTGGGTTCAGATAGCTCCGATTCTTCTGAGTAGGATTTGACACCTTTTTCTTGGTAGGGCTCCAATGCTTTGAGCAGCAGTGGAATAGGCAGGAATTCGTCAAGTGAATTTCCCCCCACTGTTGCCTCTCTGTGTTTGGAAATTCCCTCTGTGATGGCTCTCTGCCTATCATGCAGCCCTTAAGGATACAGGAGCCTCAGAAAGAAAAAGAGGTG
The DNA here is from genome assembly GCF_965112155.1 of Podarcis liolepis. NCBI lineage: Eukaryota > Metazoa > Chordata > Lepidosauria > Squamata > Lacertidae > Podarcis > Podarcis liolepis. The sequence goes on along the minus strand of NC_139573.1, from coordinate 30,028,135 downwards.
GCAAACAGAATTTGAAGGCTACTTGGAAGGTAACTTACTCTACTGGTGTGTGGGGCACTTTTGCTCAATAAAACATGATCATCCATTCTTAGGGGAAAGATTTAAGCTGGTAAACCCAACTACATTTAGCCCAAATTACTGCACAGGCAGTGGCACCCATTGGGATTGGTGAGGAGGAAGACAGTAGGCAGACTGACAGTAGGCAGGCAGAGCCAACTAATTCTGGCGTTGTCCCCACCCTCCGCCCTGCTGAGTTCTACAAGGGCAACACTGGGACTAAGGAAGAAGCGGCCAAGCAGTGTCACACACTGGACTGGTTCTAAGGAAGAAGGTAGGGAAGGCAGGGACTGGTTTAAAGCAGACTGAGGTTGATGACACAGTGCCCCTTTTGCCCTATCAGAACAGCCTCCACTTTGGACAGAACTGAAACTGGCACCCCATGCAAGTAAGGAACACAATCTCAGAGAGGGGATTCAAATTAATACATGCTATGTAGCGGCCACTTAAGAGACTTCTCAAATTGTGTCTCTCAGTGCATGGAGAGCCACTTACATGTCCAAGCGGCGACAAAGCAAATTTCACCAAAACCATTGCAACCCTGTTTTCTCAGATATTGGAGTAGCTGCAGGAACTCTGTTGGACAGAGAAGCTGTTCAGGTTGTGCAAAGTCTTCAAACAATCGCCAAAGGCTTGATCTTTGCATGTCTCTACCCTGGCCCCAGACAGAAAAGGATTAAGATGCGGCACTCACACAGCTGCCACCTTGATGAACTTCTTGAGCAGGTGGGCCCGCTTTCCGAGCGACTCGCACAGGAGCACCTCCGTGGCCACCCAGTGCTGAACTTCACTGCAGCGCTGCAGCAGCAGCTCTAGGTTGGCTGTCTCCCGCCGACCACGTTCCCCATGGAACACGTAGTCCACGAATTCCAGCTACAAACAAGGATGCCAGAGCAGAAGTTAATAGCCTGCGTGCCTGTAGCCCTCCCCTGGCCTGTAGTGAAGGGAAAGGACGCCTCACTCCACACAGTGGCGTAGCCAATGTGGTTACCCCCCCAAAATATATATATATATATTACTGGGCTACAATTTGCATCAGTTTCAGCCAGCACTGCCAGTAGTCAAAGGTCGCAGGAATTGTAGTTCAGCCCCACTGGGCGGGGGGACACATTGAGTGTCCCTGCCTTACAACCACAACACCAGCTATCCGGTTAAAAGGAGTGGCTTCATCCTTCAGTCCTTTTTATATAGATCAAGGATGGAGAAGGGGCAGAGGAGAGACTACACAGAGGGAACATAAGAATAATAGAATTGAGGACCTAGTTCTCATTGAGATGATCAAACCATGTCTCTGGGCTGTACCACTTCAGAGGGGAGAGGGGCTCCCATGACTGAATGCTCCTTGGGATGGGGCAATGGTGGATTTCCCTCCACAAAGAAAGCTAGCTGCCAAGGAGACACCTATCCCTTTCTCTGACATGCTAATTGTCTCCTGAATCATGCACTTGAGGGCAAACCATGCGATTAACATCCCATGCAGTTTGATCCTTCATCTGTGGCTGCTCTGAATGTGAAGGCACCACCCTATTAGGGCAGAGATAGGGAACCCAGGGGCTGAAGGCCTCTCTATCTAGCCCCTAGGACTCTTCCCCAAGCCACACCCATCACCAGCCCTGCTCTGCACTTTCCTCAAGTGCCTTTGCCTTGTGCGTGGCTCTTTTGCTGAACCAAAGTAAGGCTCACAATTGTTGCTCCACCCATTTTGGCCATTGCCCTGCCCACCATTGTCATGTGACTGCCCATCCCCACCGCTCAAAGGTTGCCCATGAAGGAATGTGGTCCTCACGCTGAAACAAACTCTTCACCCCCTGAATTAGGGCATCCAGCCTGTAATATTGGCACCTAACCTAGCTGCCAATCACTTCTGAAGGCCATGCACATCCTTCTTAAGTTGGAACATTTTCAGACTTCCAATCCAACTCCCTCACCCAGTTTCCTCCGTGCTCACCAGCTATGGGGGCACATTTGTTTTTGTTACCTCATGGACACAGCGGAACAATTCCCAGTGGAAGGCTGTGAGGTGATTCGCCACGTCCTCAGCTTCAACCCGGTGGATCTCCGTGTCACCTGGCGACACCTGGATTTCCTCAGGGAGAGGGACCTGGAGGAAAGGCCAAGTTTGTGGAGAGCAGGGAGAGAGATTCCAATGTGTGTGTCAGAACCAAGAAGAAAACCTGGGTGTTTTTAGAGCACAAGAGGGGGAAAGTCTTTCTGGCAACTGCAGCTCCCTGATCCCACAGAGGCACAGAAGCTCACAGTGGGGCAGGGGCTGGGAACCTTTTTCAGTGCAAGAGAGACGATGTCATCTACCAGACCCCACCAGGGTGATTGAGGGGACCTCCTTGTTCTGGAAAGTGAATGAGGTGATAACATGGGCTTTCTGGTTTTACTAGTGAAGGTTTAGGACAGAGGAAGTGCAGATAAATAATCAAGCAGAGATTGAACACTTTCCCCCCTTTTCCTTGATAGGGTTCCTACTTCACACTGGCAATTTAATGGTAACACTTCTTTGCTGGGTTGTTTGCACTGCTAATTAGAATCTAAAGGCTGCATTTCAGCTGGCTGAAGGCCTTTCATTAAAGCTCAATGTGTTCTACAAGCCGAATCTATGCAATTAGAAGTACACGGCCCTGAGTTCAATGGTGCTTACTCTCAGGGTAATTATGCATAGGACGTAGTCATGCCAACTGGCTGATCAGGGATGTCAACCCAGGTCTCCTCGGCCAAATTCCAACATACTATCAATACACCACCCTTTGCTAGCTAACATAAGGTAAAAGACCCCTGGACAGTTAAGTCCAGTCAAAGGCGACTATGGGGTTGCGGTGCTCATCTCACTTTCAGGCCAACGGAGCCGGCATTAAATGGAACACTGTGACAGAAACCAGAGTGCATGGAAATGCCGTTCACCTTCCCGCAAAGCGGTACCTATTTATCTACTTGCACTGATGTGCTTTCAAACTGCTAGGTTGGCAGGAGCTGGGACAGAGCAACAGAGCTCACCCCGTCGTGAGGATTCGAACCACCGACCTTCTGACTGGCAAGCCCAAGAGGCTCAGTGGTTTTGACCAAAGAGCCACCTGCATACCTAACATGCTCTATGACTGTCAGCTGAGCCTGATAAATTGGGTATTACACAATATACTGCTATAGCAGCTGTCATGAAGAGTTCCTGCACATCAAAATTTACCTCTACACTACTGCTTACACCAAGAAACGTATCACAGCGCCCGCATGACAAAAAGTCCCTGCCAGCCGAGGGAGGAGCAGAGCGGAAGAAAGGAACTCACTCACCAGCGATGGGAAACTCTCCTTAGTGCAGGCAAAGAGATGGCTGTTTATCCCCAGGGTAGTGAAAACACACTCTTCATTGGGCTGTAGCACAGATTTCTCTGGCAAAAAGCAAGGAAAGAAAGAGTTCCTGAACAATCTGGAGCAACAGCAGGAACATATCTCAAATATATATATATATATTGTTCAGGGTCCTGTTTATGTTCAGGCCCTGTTTATGTTCAGGGTCTGGTAGGGTTTTTCCTCAAGTTCAAACTGGACAGGGACTCTTGCTCCCCCACACCCCGAAACACCCCTTCTGTATGTAGATCACTTCTTTGAGGCATATGGAAATAGGGCACTTGATCACAGTGCAATGTGGCCAGGATTCTATTAGGGCAGAGGCTCAGAAACCCATGGCCCCTTCAGATATTATTGGACTATAGCCACATTCACATATACGTTTAAAAGCATTATGATACCGCTTTAAACAACCACAGCTCCTCCTAAAAAATTTGGGAAGCTATAGGTTGTTAAGAATGTGGAGGGTTGTTAGGAGACCCGTATTCCCTTCCCAGAGCTACAATTCCCAGAGTTCCCTGGGAAGAGGGACTGGTTGTTAAGTCGCTCTGGGAATTGTCACTCTGCCATTGTTGCCTTGTCCCCCACCCCAGCTCTCGGGGGAGTTACCTCCTGAGGACGCTACTGCCACCAGGATGAGAGCCTCCTCCCGGGTGGGCTGCTCATCCGAGTACTGGAGCTTCTCAGTCACCGAGGCGAGGATGTCCTGCACGGAGGCCGAGAGGCGGCTGCGGATGGTGACATATGAGTGGTCTGGCATGTAAACACGGCAGAAGACTAGAAAGAAACAGAGCCGAGAGGCTGGAGGTTGGAATCCTTAGCCAGCAAAGGACAGCCATGCTGAACAAATACACTCAGTCTGGGAAAAACTAAAAATAACAATCATCCTGCAATAAGGAAGGGATTCGGCCTACTGTCGCTGTGGGATTCAATCCCCTTTGTCGACTCATCCTCACAACCTTGAGGGGCTTCCCAGAGGCTCTTCTCCAGCCCCTTCCTCTGAGGGACACTTGGAGGGTGATGTCAGAGGGAGCATTCCCAGCTGCGGCTCCTAGTCTGTGGAAGGCTCTCCGCAGTGAGGTCCGCCTGGTGCTTTAAGCACCAGGTAAAGGTTTACCTTTTCACTCAAGCTTTTGAAGTGATTTTGTTCTATTATTTGTGTGCTGCCAAAGCTTTCTATGGTTGTAATTTGATGAGGAGGATTTATGGGTGGAATTGCAGAACTATGTCTGCAGCTGCACTCATCAGCCCTTTTAAAGACAATCCAAGCGGGAACCCCAACACGACCGTCACCAACGCCCTCATCTCCTTTAATACTCACTTTCATCTGAGCCACGGAAAGCGACCCGTGTCTGGAGGCAGGAATCTATGCGCCGGAAATGCCTGAAAAGAGGTTTGACTTGCTTGCTGGGGGGATGGCTTTCTTCAGTCACCCTGCAGCCAATAAGGCAAGATTTAGAAGCTAGAAAAGGGGCAAGCAACATGGGCAACAATGTGGGAAATTTTCAGAGGAGCAGGGCATCCATGCCATTCTGTGAGGGGTTAAGGAGTCTGAATTTCTGAATGCAGTTTCTAAGGAGCATTCAGGGCAGAGGCAGGGAGCCAGGGGTCCTGCAGATGTGGCTTGACTCCCATCATCCCCAACCACTGGGCCATGCTAGCTAAGGCTGATAGGAGTTGGGAGTCCCACAACATCTGAAGGGCCACAGGTTCCCCAATCATGATTTAGGGATTTCAGAGGCAGTTTGGCCAGGGAGATTGTTGTGAGAGTAGGCTGCTGCTTGTAACAACCCACCATTAGACAGCTGGCCACTATTAGAAGAGTCTAAACATTTACCCCAAGAGTTGTCTCCTGGACCTGGAAAGCACAGGGCGAAAGGTAAATATGGAAAAACCCTAAGCTTTCTATGTTCTTATATACATCAGTACCATGTACAGTATACGTAAGTTGTTTGGGTTGCAAAGTAACAAGGATTGCGGTGACCTCAGCTTTATGAAAGCTTCCACTATTCAGAACTAGGTATAGCATAGTGGTTAAGAGCATGGCCCTCCTTGATTTCTAGTTCCAAGGAGATGACCTCTTAGTTTGCAACCTTTGGGGAAGTTCATATCATCCCCTCTAAGCAAAGAAAGAAAGTGTGTAGGTGTGTGTGTCGCAGGACTGCACAGGAGGGATCTGGCCCTGCACACCACCAAACACCATGTTCAAACGTTCTACTTGGGTGCCACTGTATGCATGTAGCTCCTCCATATGGAGAGGGATTGTGACTGCATGAGGAGAACGACTACTGACACAGAAGTTTGAATTCCTGGAGTCCTGGGGCTTATTTAACCTGAGCTATCTTGTTGAAACTTTGCCCAGCAAATGCACAAATGAAAAACAGTGGTCTGCCCAGGAAGATGCGGTGACAGAGGAACATGGAAAGCGGCAAAGTTTGTGCAGGCGAACCTCCACAACAATTGTTTTGCCTAGATGTGGAGGAGGTTACATGAAACCCGTTCTTGTGAATGCAGTACCGGCAACATAATGCACGTAGGAAAAGCAGCCTGAGAGGTTTCCCCATGCAGGAGAAATTCTGCATTCCATATTCCAACTCCCCCTCTCCCCTTACTTGAGTTCAACTGTCTCCACAAGCTGATGAAGCTTCAAAATTTCATCTTCCAGTTTGTGATAGAGGGAGGAGTCCTTCATAATGAGCAGATACAGGTCCTAGGAGAAAAGAAAAAGTGGCCTGATCCATCATGCTCTGATATAAAAGGAAGGGGTACCTTCTATTTTGGCCCCCCTGGATCTACGGCTATTTGCCACCAAGTAAGGCAAAAGGACATTGGGGCGGGGGACTGCGGCTGGACTAATACTTTGCAATCTGTTGCTATTCTTCTTTTCTTAAAAAGTTTCTCATTGTAATGAGAGTAGGGTTAGGGGTGTCATGGTGTACCTTGATAACTTTGCCTGCTTTCTCCTCCTCCTGCAAGATCCCCTTGTACGTCTCGAGGAACTGAAGCAAAATAACCAAAACTGCTCGCTTTCGGTGCATGGCTTCGCCTTCCTTCCAACATGGCGGTGATGGGATTGTCGACACTGTCATGAAGGTGACCACATGGAAGTCAAGGGAAAATATCGGGGCTGCGGCCACAGAAGGGAGTGGTTGGAAGAAAGGAAAACAGCCGAAGTGATGAGGTTTGGAATGGGGTGGGTTGATTCTGGGTCCAGATAGCAAGATGGCAAGTACAGATCACAGAAACTGCAAAGATCACTAACAGGCCAACAACCCCATTCTCCATTAATGGATATAGTTTGCATATCCCTCAGCCATCCAGGCGGCTGTGGACTTTGGTATCTTTTGGTGCAGAATTCAGAATATGGAGAATCTCGATTTATGTCAGTGGTGTGGTGGTTCACATTTCAAACGTGAACCAGGAGACCTGCGTTCAGATCCCCACCCAAGACATCCAGTTCACCACCTGACCCTGGACCCAGTCACTTTCCATTAGCCTAACCTACCTCAGAGGGTTGTTGTGAGGAAAGACAAAAATGGGAACTAGCGCCATGTAAACTATCTGAGCTCTTTGGAAGAAAGAGAGAGAAATGCAAATGAAAGCAACAATGGCTGTCCCTGCAAGCTACGTAGCCTGAAAATCCCAGTTTATTTAAGTTCAACTGTCTCCACGAGGGGGGAAAAGAAAGCAAGTTTTGAGATTTTGTGGTTGCATAGATGAGATGGAAAACAAACAAATAGGGGTAACTGAGATGGCTGATAAGAGTAGACAAAATGTCATGTACAATTCGCTCCTAAGGAAATGCGAAAAACAGGGCTGATTTTTTAATGCAGTGTTATATGTTTGTGTGTATGTCATCACTAGAAACTCACAGAACCAGAGGAGGTCACATTCCGCACACCCACACCCACACCCCCTTCAGTCTATCAATACCAGAATTTGTGATGGTGGTGGGAGCTGTTAACAGGGAGGAGCAGCTTAATTGCTACCTGTTGGCTGAAATTAACAAAGTCCACCCAGGTTGTTTATTTTTTCAGAGCTGTGTAATGTTATCTTATTCTCTCGAGAGCCCTGTGTGTCAAGAGAAGTTGACAGATGAGGCTAAAGGAGAGAGATTAAGGCTGCAATCCTATACACCCTAAGGAAGAGGAACTTAGTTCTGAGTAAACATGCGGAAGATTGATCAGCAGACCCCAAAATGCAACACACTAGAGGCTGAGATTTAATCTGCCTGGCAAATGATGTGGGATTGACAAGATTTCTTCATAAGGTTATTATTAGGTGTATGGTTCTCATCACCATGACCATCAAAACTCCAAAAGGTTCAAGGACACATACATGGGTAAATAAACTAGGACTGTATCATCTAATGTTATCCTCAAAGCAATACTGTTAAGACTGCTTAGGGTAAGACCCAAAGCGCAAGTGAAATGGGGACTTGTGGGCATCATCAACGCACGTCTCCCCACGTAATGTCGTTGTGCTATTATTTCCTTGCTTCCTTCAAGCAGCAGCCAATAAAGCGAAGCAGGAAGTGAACAGATGCTGTGACATCCTATATTTTCTTTCCACTACATATTACCAAGAACACACTGGAAAATACGTGGATTAGTGGTTCCCCCCCCACGTCTTGCTATAGCATGCTGCTTGGACCCAAAAGGGTGACTTTGCACAACAACAATAAGAATTCACACTCTCAAGAGGTTAAATTTGTTCTCCAAAGCCAAATTTCTGCACTAGCACATTCTTTCCACTCCCTCCCATTAGAAAACTGGCAGGCACCATCATTGTTACATTGCAGATGGTTTCATTTCAGAAGGCCTTTGCGCTATATAACATTGCTCTAATGTTTTCTATTTTTTGATGTAAAAATCTGTGCATGTTTTGTTTCTTCTTCTGCAAGCTGCTTTGAGCCACGCAGTGAAATGCAAGGTATGAACCTTTCTTAAATAAGAAAACTAATAAATAAAACCTGTGGAACTGCAGAAGCCACAGGGTTCTATGCAACAAGAACGAGAAATATGAGGTGACCCAAACAGAGTTTCTCCCGCAGGAAAATGTGTCAGAATGGCATGCATTCCTCCCCCACCCCCACTTCTTCCCCCAACCCTTCGACCATTATGGGACGTTCCAAAACATCACGCAGAAAGGATATTGCTGGTGCAGCTGGTGCAGGAACTGCTCTGTGGGCAGGAACAGCGAGTGGGTGAGGACGATGTCGTCTAGCAGCAGGTCTGAGAAAAGACAAGGAAGGAAGAAAAGAGAGGGATTATACTGCTGTCCCGCCCTGAGAGTGCAAGGCGACAGAACTGACAAGGAATTCAGTCCACCCTTCCTTTTCAGTGGTGTAAAGGGATAGGGCACGTAGGCAGATAAGCATGGTCACAAGGAGTTTATAACGAGGCCCAATCCAACTGGTTACAAAGGACCCGCCTCCTGTATCCCAGCACTGGGGACAGAGAAGGCTTTCAGGGTAGGCCGCGTTGCAAAACCTTCATCTTAAATACGGAGGAGGGAAATGGAATCTCTTCCCGCTTTCCTGTTAGCTCTTTCTTCACGCCATCGGAAAAGTGGTGCGCTGTGGTGTGACCCAGACCTAGAAACTATTCCTAATGTCCCGTCTCACACCTGGAACAGGTTGTCTCTGAACACGTGGCAAAATTGTGTCTATGTAAGGCAGCGTGGAACAAACCAGAATCAGCTCCTGTGTATTTCACGTGAGGGTATCAAAGAGCGCAACTTTTAGGGCAAGTGTGGGGAACCTTTTGGCTCCAGGTGTTGATGAAGATTAGTAATGTCCACACTGCCTTGCAGTGGCTTCCTAGGGTTTCGGACATTGGTCTCTCCCAACCCTGCCCAGAGATGCCAGGGAATAAGTGAACCAGGGACCTTTGACAAGGAACAAGTCTGCAGATCAATCCGCCAAAGACCATAAGACCTCCCTAACCATCCATTCCTAAAATTCTTTTGTTAATATTAAGTCTACATATCCGCCCCACAAGGAGACTAAAAATCAAAGCTCCTCCACCAATAAAATAACTACCCCTCACCTCCACCTATAACCAACTGATTTTTGTTGTAAAACAGAAAATTAATAAGGCCTCCTAAGCTGCCTCCTCTTTAAAATGCCTGAGGGGGAAAGATCTGATAACAATTAAGCAGCAGAGTTCTCTTAACAATTGTTCAGCTTCTTCCCAGAACATTTGCTCCACTAATTTTGAAAGCTATTCTCTTACAGCTTGGCTAATGTATCAGCAAGATGCTAATCAGAACCAAAGCATCTAACCCTTGAGCCTGAAAAGAGTCTGATTCCTCATGTTTTCCTCAGTCTGTTTCTCTCCCCTCTATCAGAAACCGTCCTGAGTCTTCTCTCACTGTCCATATAACCAAAACGTTAGAAAACCGTATGCAAGCTTGTGAGCTCTCCAGAATTCTTAATCCAGCTAGATGCATGATGAAGCTGAAAGTGGGAAGGTAGGTTTTTTTTTGCTTGTGTTCAAACCATCCATGTTTGCGTCTCCTAAGAGACTGAAGATGGAGTGTAGGAGGTAACAGACATTCAAACGAGGTCCTTTTTAGGGTAAAAAACCAAAAACATAGTTTTACCAGGGGCTGGAGAGAATGTTCCCTCAGAGAACAAAGTTCCTAAAGCCTAGATGAGGTTTAGGTAACATCACACCTTTTGCATGCCCCCCCCCCCAAAGTGTACCTATTTTCCAGGGACAGTCCCGGATTTATAGAAGCCATCCTTGTTTCTGATTTTATCCCGGAATGTCCCTCTTTTCCTTAGGACGTCCCTATTTTCATCAGAGAAATGTTGAAGGGTATGGTGTTATGCGATGGACAAGCCAAGGAGATAAGTGACTATACAGTGGTACCTCGGGTTAAGTACTTAATTCATTCCGGAGGTCCGTTCTTAACCTGAAACTGTTCTTAACCTGAAGCACCACTTTAGCTAATGGTGCCTCCTGCTGCTGCCACGTCGCCGGAGCACGATTTCTGTTCTCACCCTGAAGCAAAGTTCTTAACCTGAAGCACTCTTTCAGGATTAGCGGAGTCTGTAACCTGAAGCGTATGTAACCCGAGGTACCACTGTACAACGTTTAGAAGACATCTGAAGGTAGCCCTGTATAGGGAAGACTTTTGTAATGCTTTATGTTTTATTATGTTTTTATATATGTTGGAAGCTGCCCAGAGTGGCTGGGGCAACCCAATCAGATGGGCGGGGTATAAGTAATAAAATTATGATGACGATGAAGTAAGGCGTCCTAGTTTTCATTGGAGAAATGTTGGAGGGTATGCTTTTTGTTTCTCTACACCAGAGGTGGAGAACCTCAGGCCCGGGGACCAAATGCAGACTCTAAGCCTCTCTATCCGATCCTCAGGACACACCTTCTCACTGGCACAGCTTTGCACCCTTAAGTGCTTCTGCTTGGCTGGAATGTGACTTCACACTATGATATTATCTCTTTCTTGTCTCAATGGAGAGACTGGTGTAGGTGTGCAGACACCTCTGGCTTGTGCCTGGCTGCTAGAATACACAGGTAAGAGTTGCATCTGTTGCTCCACCCATTTTCTGCCTCTGGCCAAGGCCACATGTGGAGGGTTACCCATGAGGGAACGCAGCCCTCAAGCTGAAAATGTTTCCCCACCACTGCCCTATATATTCCCAGGGAAGAGAAGAGGAATAGACACCAGTGCATAACCTTTCTATCCCTTCTGTGTTGTCCCCCGAGATGTTTCTCAGCTCTCCTACTGGAGATTTTGTGTGTGTGTGTGTGTGTGTGTGTGTACATGCGGTGTCAAGTTATATGCAAAACATATTCCCTACTATTAAACTATGGGTTGCTTAAAGAAATTACGTAAATAGAAAGAAGAGGTTCCAGTCAGAGACACCTGGGATGTTTGCTCTTGTGCATCTTTCTCCCAACACCACCTGATTGTGGCTACTGCTTGGGCTAAGCATGTGTTTTAATTTGACCGTATCTCTACCTCCTCTGCACAGCACCACACACACACACACAAGGGGAAAGGGAGTAGTGTGAACTTATTGCTTTCTGGCAAATTTAGCATAGCCCTCGTGAGCAAGAAAATCCTATTGGATTCACTTCAGTATATTGGGGGCAGGGAAGAGACAGAGAAAGGAGGCCAGCATGTTAATCCCTTGCATCAGCCAGACATCAAAAGACAGCGGGATCTTCAGAGCTAGGCTCCCAGACAATCAAAACTGTCTGACTAGGAGAGAGGGAGAGGGAGAGGAAGAAGAAGAGGAAGTTAATTAGCCACCTTTGTGCTGTGCCTTTGCTAGCGACAGGGTTCTAATCCGAGGCTGACACCCCCTAAATAAACCGTTAAAACGTACACAAGCTTCTATATCAGGAGCAGAATGCCTCAGGGTGGCCTGGATTAATCACTGTGCTAAGTAAGGATGTATTCAGACTAGGAGGTTATTGTGCTAGCATGCCTGCTTCTAATCTGTCACAGTTTCTAACGCTGCATTTACACTGCGGTACCGGTTGCATTATGGAACTGTGCCTTTTTATATATCTATCTACTGCCACGTCACACTAAATTTCACTCAAACCAGGCATGACATAGCAGCAGGCGTCGCTGGGCATTTCACCACCCTTCATGCACATGAGTGCTTCTGTTCCCCAAGGATTCACCCATGTCAGGAAAGAACTGTACACTAGGATATCGCCCCAAATTTTATCGTCCAAATATTGTGATCCGTGTAAATGGCGGGAAAATCATAACACAAAATCCCCACGGATTTTCCCTGCCATACTGTGGTCTATCTATCTACGGAGTTGACTCACCTTTTGGCCCCGTTTGGGGCTCTTCAAAATGTCCAGACATCCAGAATTTAACTGACAGCTCCTCTTCAACAAGTAAAGGTAAAGGTAAAGGTACCCCTGACCATTAGGTCCAGTTGCGGACGACTCTGGGGTTGCAGCGCTCATCTCGCTTTATTGGCCGAGGGAGCCGGCGTACAGCTTCTGGGTCACGTGGCCAGCATGACTAAGCCGCTTCTAGCGAACCAGAGCAGTGCACGGAAACACCATTTACCTTCCCGCCAGAGCAGTACCTATTTATCTACACGTACTTCGTGCTTTCAAATTGCTAGGTTGACAGGAGCAGGGACCGAGCAACAGAAGCTCACCCCGTTGCGGGGGTTAGAACCGCCAACCTTCTGATCGGCAAGCCCTAGGCTCTGTGGTTTAACCCACAGAGCCACCCATGTCCCTTCTTCAATAAGTAAAGGTAAAGGGACCCCCTGACCATTAGGTCCAGTCGTGGCTGACTCTGGGGTTGCGGCACTCATCTCACTTTATTGGCCAAGGGAGCCAGCGTACAGCTTCTGGGTTATGTGGCCAGCATGACTAAGCCGCTTCTGGCGAACCAGAGCAGTGCATGGAAACGCCGTTTACCTTCCCGCCGGAGCAGTAGCTATTTATCTACTTGCACTTTGACATGCTTTTGAACTGCTAGGTTTTCTATTAGTGAAAAATATTGTACTGTTCTAGCGGGTGTGCGTTTCCTTTTTTTTCAGATGATCTTTATTTTTCAGATGATCTTTATATTACCAGTGGGGAAAAGTCATGAGAACATAAGGGCCTGCTGGATCAGGCCAGAGGCCCACCAGATGGCTATGGGATGCCCACAAGCAGGAATCAAGCAGGCGAGTACTCTGCCCTTTTGTGATTTCTAGCAACTGGTATTTAGAAGCAGGCATACCAACTCTATGGGGCTGAGGCCTCTACAACTCCCCCATGTCCACTGGGATGGGGCTAACCCACCTACCACAATCTTGAAGGGGGCAGAGGAGGCCTGGTGGGATGTTGTCCCAGGCCAACCAGCACAGTCTGGCGTGTGAATGTTGTATAGGGAGGAAGCCTGGTCAGCCGATGCAACAGTCATCATGCACACACGCAATGTGCATGATGTCGTGCACACACACACCCAATATTGGGCGCATCAAATGCAGCACCCAGTTAGCTCAGGGAAGATTTTGCAAGCACTGCAGCTATGCACATTGTCAGCGCACACAGAAGTCTATGTCCACCTGGCCACAATATAATTGCTTTCTGAACTTGCCATTGACATGTGTTTATACTGTGTGTGTGGCAATCACCTGGTGTGCAACTCAGGAGATAATATAAGGTATTCTTAATAATTTAGATTTCTGCTATTAATATTCCTTCTGCAGCAGAGGTTGTCAGAGGTTACATGCACACACACACACACACACACGCGTGCACATACACACACGTTAAGAAATAGAATATATTAAATAACACTTTCAGTAGGCTGAGAAACACTACAAAAACGAATTATGGCAATTATGTCACCCATGCTGCCGCTAATTAACTCCTGCCAAGAGAGCTTGAGGACATCTTCTAAAGAGTTGATTCTGTAAGTGATCATAAGGATAGAGATTCTTCATGGGGTTGGGGGCAATGCATAGTTACCGCAGTTTAATAAAAAGGAGATATTGTGAACCAGCACCCCACTGCTACAGTGCACACAAGGGCCTTTTGGCTGGAGAAATAGTCATCACACCACTAAAAGGTGTTTTCAGTTTAGCTCACCAGTGCGGAGAGGGGTCTAGCATCTTCCCCAGGAAGGGCAGAAGGTCTCAGGCAAGCGCTGGCCATGGCTAAACACCATTCATTCAGCAGAGCTGATCACAAACTCTGCAATACAGTGGGCTTGCCAAGCTGGCTCACTGCCTGCTACTGAGCTAAGCCTTAATTAATTGGAAAGGGAGAAACAGTCCATGGAGAGTGATGCTGGGAAAGAGATCCCTGCCTCCACTGCACCAGACAGTATCCCAGAAAGGATGATAAAAGCCTGAGCGAGGCAAGAATCCAGGCCAAACTGGTCAGGGTGCAGATTAGCAACAGAGAAGGGAATGCCCCATCGCTGATGCCCACTTCAGCCTAGTCAGCTCCAGCTAAGCACCAATGTAGCAGCCAAACTGACTTGTTGCTGGGAGAGGAATTTGATTCAGTTTTTGCGTTTAAAGGCAAATCCACCCGGTTTGCTCTTTCCAAAACTATACACAAACCAAAACACAGCGGTTCTTTGAAAATCTTGCTTCTCCAAATTTTGCAGGGTGTTTCTCCAGAAAGGTAGCATGCACAACGATGCACGCATTAGTGAAAATAGCATAGAGAAATGGATTGCATTGGGAAAACTGCTTTGCAAAAAAACGTGCATGTAAGGCCAAATTGCATACAAAAATTAGTATGTCAGGAGAAATTCACACTGCTAATGAAATTTCATGAGGACTTAAAAAATATTGCATAGTGATGTGGAAATGTGGAGAACTGAACTTGACTTGAAAAAATTAAAAACTAGGAGAAACCGATATTGTCACATTTGCTCATTCTTACTAGTTGCTGGGAAGGAAGAAGTCAGACTCGCAGATAGCCAAGTGTATCATCTCCCAAACTGAAAACTAAGGCTTAATTCATTTCTGAATTATAATTGGAGGCACTCTTCTCTACTGTACCCTTACTTTCAGGTGGTGAGAAAGTAGTAAGAACAACCAGCCCTTAGAAAAGTCTTCTGTGTGAATTGGTTGAATGATCTGACCATACCTGACAGTCCCAAGAATCCTGCTGTTTGAGGGTGGGGAGGGGAGAGCAAATGCTGTTTGTGTCCCCACCTCCATGTTAGGGTACATAATACTGAAGGCCAGCCGAGTTATTTTGGAAACTGAGGCAGAAAATTCCACAAGGGCCTCTCCCTCTCATTGGCAGTAAAAACAAAATAATAAGACATTATTATTGGTAAAGTACATTGCTGTCCTTTCATGACACTCAAAACAAGTTGCCTCAATCCGGCCAACAGCAGAGCCGGCCCCATACATGATGCAGAGATGGGGCAGAATATTAACAACTTACAGCAGAGGATGGTTGGAAATAATTGAGACCAGAGCAGCAAATCATGCAGTGATACAGCAGCAGGTGTGGGTGAGGGTGAGACATACACACACACACACACAGAGAGAGAGAGAGAGAGAGAGAGAGAGAGAGAGAGAGAGAGAGAGAGATGGAGATCAAACCTTTCATTTTTCTTGCCTTTTCATGATACAGTCACTGTTATCTTGCAGCACAGTGTTTGGGAATAACTCACCTAGTGTTAGGTATACGCTTTCGGAAAGAGGCAGCCAGTGCTCTCAAATGGACATGCACTTTCCCCTGTATGAACATACCCAGATGGGATCTTTCTAGTGGTTACCAGTTGTCACTTTCCCACTACTGTATTGGCCCAAATATAAGCCGCACATTAAAAAGTCATGGGGGGGAGAGAAAAAGACAATAACCAAATATAAGCCGCTCCCTTCCTTGCTTTTTCCCTTCCCGGCCTTGGGGGAGAGGACGGGGGACTATGCGCAGGGCAAGCGCCACTTCGTCACGCACCTGGCACTGTTTGCCCCACGCTCCTGGCTGCATACTGGATAATTTTTGCATTAAAATCAGCACAGGACAGGCTATTGTAAATTAACAAAGCAAGTGAGGTGAGGGGGAGTGTGAGGAATGAGGACTGCAGACTCACACAGTGAGCCACGGTGTGAGAGTCAGGAATGACGCAAGCAGACTTGTCCTGATTTCCATCTGTGAAATGATGGAGGAAATTATCGCCCGAAAGGTTCGCCCAGCGTCTTCATTTTATTTTCATATTGCGCCCAAGGACATGTGATTTGATCTGATTCCGTAAATCAGACTGAAAGAGCCATCTATGTCTAGCAATCAATGCATACCCAAATCATCTGAGGACCTTCACAAGCATGACAGCATGGTGGGAGCAAGCCATTGTCTGTGTCTGCCTCCAGTATATGTTAGTTAGAGGAATCTGGGCTCTGAACACGAGAACCAATGTGGTATGGTTGTTAAATACTGGATGAGAAGAAGAGACAACCAATTTCAAATCCCCATTTAGTCTTGGGGCTCACTGGGTGACTCTAGCTAAATACATTCAAGCACAATTCCCACCACCCACCCAAAATAATTCTGGGAATGTTAGTGTAAATGCTCCTGCAATCTGTAGCCCAAATGTTTTATAGATCGGGCCCCACTGGCGACTAAGTCAGTGTTTCCCAACCTTTTTTGGGCAAAGGCACACTTGTTTCATGAAAAAAATCTCGAGGCACACCACCATTACAGACCCGTGATGTCAGCGCGCAGCGTCACGCCGGGAGGGACGCACGAAAGTGTAAGTTTCAATTTTTCCCCCTCCCCCTTGCCTTCCTTCTGTGCCAACCGCCAAAAAGCCAAGAAAAAAGCCAAGACTTTAGGGCAGCAGGTCGACACGGAAGAAGCTCCTACCTAAGGACAGGTACGACAGCCGTGTCCTCTTCTGCCACACTTGGCAGCCCTGCCTCACGGTCGTGACTCCCACCCTGATTTCTCCCCGCAGGTCGAGCGGCACAGGCAGCCCAATGTGTCCAGCCCAGACACAAGCCCCGCTTCCCCACTCTAGATCCTGAATGCGACCAAGTGCTCTGGACTCCCGAGCAGGGTGGGAAAGAGGACTCGCATCTGGTAGCCTCCGGGCTCCTCGCCTGCTCGAGGGATGGCATTGCAGGCAAGCTGACGGCCGTCGCCATCGCCGCCCCCTCATGCGAGTGGACCTGCCCGGAGTGGTGGGCCGGGGGAGGCTCGCTCTCTGTGGGGATGTGGCCCGCACGCGCGGCCCCGCTTCCTCCTGCCCAGGGCTGAGCTCCTTACCCGCGATCTCGGTCTCGCGCACGCGGATCCCACTTATTCCGAAGCTCGCGCCACTAGCCGGGGCTCTCACACCGTGCCAGGGCGAGGCGGCGCGGCCCACTGACGTCATAGCGGCTCGCCACCACCCTCGACTTCCCTGTTCCCTCCCCTCCCTCGGGTCGCCGTGGTTACCGAGGACTGCAAGCTGCTCGGGCGAGCGTGGGGCATTAAGTGGGAGAAGGAAAATTAAAATTAAAACTCGCCTGAAGGCCGCCTCTCCGGATATGAAGCTATCTTTCGAATTTTTTAATTTTTCCCGCGGCACACCAGGCAACATCTCGCGGCACACTAGTGTGCCGCGGAACAGTGGTTGGGAAACACTGGACTAAGTCCAGAGGTCCTTTGGGCTTCAGCCTGTGACACAGCTGGGAGCTTTAAATTTTAACCACCAGAGCAAAACAAGAGATACCACCATACAACCTGTTGCTGGAACGGTCTGTGCAAATGGGCACAATATGACAAAGGAGTACTGTTAATAACACTTAGCATTTTTAAAAGTGCTTTAAAGTGGTCAGCCCCGTAGAGCAGGCCAGTATTGTTATCCTTAGACAGCAGATAGGTGAGATGAGCCTAAGAAAGTGAACTGCCAAGAGAAGGAAGGTACAGTGGTACCTCGGGTTACATACGATTCAGGTTACATACGCTTCAGGTTGCAGTCTCCGCTAACCCAGAAATATTACCTCGGGTTAAGAACTTTGCTTCAGGATGAGAGCAAAAAACGCACGCTGGCAGCACAGTGGCAGCAGGAGGCCCCATTAGCTAAAGTGGTGCTTCAGGTTAAGAACAGACCTCCAGAACGAATTAAGTTCTTAACCTGAGGTACCACTGTATTCCTAACTTACAGCTCAGTCTCTTAGCTACTGTGTCACATGGGCTGTACAAAGCAGTGCAATCCAGCGGTGAGTTTTCCCCATGTTTTACTGCATTTCGGAACTATTTATCCCCGTGACAGAATTCAGGGTTCCAGGTCAGCAGAATCTGATGGTCTGGGATGGTTTATGTGTAAAATCCCAGGCAAGAAGGATGGCCGGTCAGATGAAGCAGGAGGAGCGACGTGAGGTTGGGACAGTGATTCGCCAAGTGCAACTGCAAGCCTGACAGCAAATCATAGAAAGGGGTGACAGCCCTGGATATTGGCTTTCTTAGCTCAGCAATGCCAGCCCAGTGTGATTAATAAGCAAAAGGACACCGAAATGGCCAGCCAACTCTGGCAGAGAAACTACTCAGAGATTGGAGAGCAAGCCAACAAGCTCTCGAGACTGCTCTACAGGGGAGGGATTAGCAGGCAAGAATAAGTGTCACAGAGTCACCCCCTTCACTGCAAGGAACAGCATGCTGCCAGCTGCCTCCAGGGCACAGAAGCCTAGAGACGAATGCTGAGCATTAGGCAGGGTCCAAGAAGGAGTAGGAAAAGATGAAGACAGACAGCAGTGGCTGGATTAGGGATAGGTGAACCTGTCAGTTTCAGTTTCTCTTGCATTTCTGCATTTTACCAGTTTTAAATTCAGCTTGGCCCATTTCTGCCTCAGGTTGCAAACATATTTTTTTTTAAGTCTGCATGAAAATTTGTATGCATTTCTGTATGTCCTTCAACTAATATACACCTTTCTGCATTTTGCACATTTTTTCATTAACAGATACATTTTTGTGCACATTTCCCCCCAATATATCCTTGTTTTTTTAAATACATTTTGCTGGAGGGGTGTGTGTTGGCGGTGGCTGGACAACTGCATCACAAAATTCAGGGAGGTGCAAATTTCAGTTTGTGCATTGGTTTGAGAGCTGTGAATCGGGTAGTTTCGCATTAAAACGCAAACTGAATTAATTTCTCCCCCATCCACAGACTGGATAACAGTCAGAGAGCAATCACACGCACACCCCCCTTTTTGTTACTCCTGAATAGTTGCATAGCCCCAACAGAGTGCCAAAGGGCTTGCAATCTATGGCTGTGTGCACGTTACAATTTACTCTTATACTCCACTGCGCTCCCACTGCTGGTGCTTGAAGCCATGTACCCATGACATTAGCAACAATCCATACCTATCATGTAGTTTCTTGAGAAATACTGCCGCTTGGTGCATTTCCCCCTCAAACCAGCTTCCGCCTGATTTGAAAATGCAAGCCACGTTCGCTTTGCTGTTAAACTGAGGTGTGTACATCTGAGACAGTCACTGCTTGTGTGCAGATGACAGTTCATGCCCGGGTGACCACTTCATGAATAAGAGCGCAGGGGGTGGAGGTTGCAGGCGTGGGGAAACCAAACAAATAACGCACATGGGGTGAAGACATTCCCTGCCCCCTCTCTGGTGTGCACAGCAACATGCAAATGTGACTTGAAAAACTACAGGGAAGAAACGACCTCACTGCAGTTTAAACCATTAATGTGTGCACAGCCTATATGCGAGCCTGATTGCAGGGTAGGGAGAGGAGCAGTCACTGACGGTCAAATAAGCAGCAAGCATGAGATCAGGGAGAGTCAAGTGACTGTGTAGGTAAGATGCGGATAAAGTGGTTCAGCAAAGCTTCTGCTGGAGAAAAGGATCTCAAGGAAAGACCTCCAAAGGAAGAGAAGGAAACAGGTCAATTAATGGAAAGGCTATCCTGGGTATAATGAACAGATAGACTGGGGGGAAGGGGGGGCAAAGAGAGGAGGTGGATTATGAGTTCGTAGGAGAGCTGGAAGGGGAATACTGTATGGCAGGCATGTTAACAGTCATCCTGCCGGGAGACCCCTAACAACGGAGAATTGCCTCCAAAAACTTTACCAAAGCTGGGCTTTTGTCCACAGACAGACAGGCATGTTTGGACAGGCAAACTAATCTAGATTTTTAGGACCAAGTCACTTGGGCAGGCTTAACAGGCAAGGCTAGGTGGTTTCTGATGCTGATGAAGGAAGAGGTACATGCAAGACGCGGAGAGGGGAGAGCTTGGGGAATGAGAAATGGATGCTTATGCCACAGAGGGAGAGGGAGACAGCGAGAGAGGGCAGGAAGCCAGGGCAGTCTTAGAAGGAAAGTGGTGAGGAATGGATGCCCCAAGGCCAATTGTCTCCTATCAGACCATGGGGAGGGGGGTAAATCAACTATCTCCATCATGCCCTGCTTCTGAGCATCCCAAGGACATTAGCTGACCAGGGTGCAGTTGGACCAGATGCATCCCTGGCCTGATCCAGCAAAAAGATTGTCGCTTGCCTTCTCTGGCTCAAATGGGCAAAACTGCCACCCTTCTTTCACCGGTGATGTGGGTTGTGAGCCACCGGGAGGGAAAGAAGTGGTGAGGCATGGGAAATCCTCCTGGCTCCAGCAGAGAGGCACAGGCCTGGATGTCAAGCTCAGATCAAAGCGATTCTGGGCTGCTTTGCGGGGAGGGAATCTTGGACAAGTGATGGCAGCGGCGGAGGCAGTGCAGTGAGGAGAGGATTAAGGAAATCCTTGGCACAATGGGGAGCCATGCTCTGCGGCTGGGGTGGTCCTGCAATTAGCAAGGATGCGCAACAATAAAGGAAGGAAAAAGCAAGCCTCGTGTTTTTTTCTTTCTTTTCCCAGGCGCGGCAGGCCTGTGCAAACATTTCAGCCAGCCCTCAGAAGCCTACAGGCCTTGCCTTTCTTTTTGAGAGGGAGAGAGAAAGGGCATATAATTATATCCTAAGGGGGAACAACATAAAAGGAGGTTGTGTCTCCAGTGGTTGGAGTGGGAAGCTGGGAGCAGGGACAACTGGAGACTAATAAATTAACAACAAGAGGTCTTGGAGCCAAGAGTTCTGGGTTGCACTCCACACCCTCTGCCAGAGGAGGAGAAGGGGTGCCCACAGCAATGGGTGGGGGAGGAAGGGAAGAAAGGGGAGAATCTCTGTGGTGGCGGGGGGGGGAGGATGCAACTAGGCTTCTGAAAGGAGCGCTTCTGGGGCACAATCCTCTCTGAAAGCCACCCACCATGACCTGGAAGCCCCCACTTCTTCCTAATCCCAAATGTATAGGAGGAGCAGACTGTGGTTAGCCAGCAAAGACTGGAAAAGAACTCTGCACAGGCTCAGAGAAATTCTGCTCCCCCCCCCCATTGCAATTATGATCACTGTTGCCGGGTGTATCCATTTCTCCCTTATTCACCACGCCATTTTTTCTCTGAACATGTGCTGAACTTTTTTGGTCAGAACTTGCTGATTTGCAGGAATATCAAACAGTACAGACTCCTGTCCTTAGGAGTTTACCATTTTAGGGTGAATTTATGCATTTTGTACTCTGCCTTGCAAATGCTTTAAAACTGAGCATGGAACCCTTAATTCCTTTCATCCAGCTATTCATGGGAGCCAAGTTTGCTTTACTGGAGGTCTATTTTCATCTCCCAGCAGTTCTAGTTAAAGGGCCCTGGTTAGGACTGGGAAAGAAATTCTGCCCATTGGCTTGCAAAACTGGGTTTTGGATAGGCTACCAGCAGTTCCACTGAAGAGCTAGACAACCCACTGGTCTGAGTCAATGTATAAAGTTGCTTTTTATACCCACAATTACCACAATTTGAGAGCCCTGGGCTAGGGTGGAGGGTTTGCGCTGTTTTCCACAGTATTCAGCCCTGAAGATCAATGCTCTAGTTAATTAACAGCCTCCCCACAAGGCAAAAAAAAGCTGTCTTCCCACCCTCCTTTCCATCACACAGTATTGCAGAATCTCAGATTTTGTTGTAATTATTGCTACAGTATTTTTAAAAGCAAGTTTCTAGCTCTCATTGTGGCTGAGCAAATGTTTTAAAAACAAGCTCTATCCCTTGAATGCTCAGAGAGACATCTTCAAATAATTCTGCCTCTTTTTGTGGAACTCTAATCCCTGGCTTTACATACACGCACAATCGAGGGGCATCCATGTGTTAGTTTTGGAAGGAGGTGGATATATGCATAGTAAACCAAAGAGTCCTCTCAGCTCCCAAGCTTCAGTCCTCTTTAATTTCTACCTGTCTCCACCAAGGCAGGAGGTGGAACGCAGCCAGCAAAACACACACACACACACACACACACACACACACACTTTTATTGCTAGCTTAGGGGCTGCTGTTTGAATTTGAGGGGAACTGACACTGCTTTAAAAACCAATGCTGCCTGCCCACTCTCTCAAGCTGTGAATGTGTCATGTCAAGGTCAGGCTGGGGCTGCGAACGACCCAGGAGAGAGCAGTGTCTAAGGCAGAGCTGCGTCTACAGCTCAGGGCAGTTGCTGGATCAACCTGAGCAATAAAATGCACCATTACTGGTGTTGGAAGCCAGAGTAGAGGTTTTAACTCACAGGACAATCCGAGGTCTGGGTGGAAGAGGAACGAGGCAAGTGGCAGAAAGGAGCGAGAATAAGCAAAAGAAGGCCAGAAAGGGGGAAGGTCATTGTCACCTGCTAAGGTGTATATTTCACAGACATACACATTTTGAATTTGTCAATGGCAGCATCAAGACAGGCATGTGTGAAGGAGCCAGCATGGATTAACAGCCAGAGAGAGAATTTTCAAGACAAACTGAAATGAAATACTTTTTGAGGGATGCTCTTCACACATTCAGCTGAGTCACTGGGTACTGTGGAACTGCGTGGTGGCTGGGTGGGTTTGCAGTACAAATCCGCCACAGCACTCCCGTCCTTAAACTGAGGTAACTTTTGCTTAGCTAGCATCAATGTGCCATGAAGCAATGCATCTTTAATAGACTGGTGGCCACCAGAAAGCGAAAAGAGTGTATGAGCTGAGAACAGTGTTCCTTCTCCCCCCCCCTTTTTTTTTTTAATTGGCACAGGGCTAGAAAGAATGCATTTGGGTGCTGGTCTACATAGTCACAGCAGAAAGCAGAAGCCTGGATTTTTGCAGGTGGTTGGGTAGGATATAGTGGCGCTCCCTTGCTCTAGCATTCAACTTCTCTCTAGTAACCTCACAAGGAAACTCCCCATGTAAAAGCTCTCCTGAAATTGCCCACATCTCTGATACAAGTTGGGAATAGGAAACTATTTCAATATCGTTCCACTCCACCTGATGTGCCTAACTCCACCCAGAAGATAATGTAATACGATCAAAGTCTGCAGCAGCATTTTATTCCATATGTAGGAGGAGTCTGAAGTACACAATACAGCTCTCACTTTCACTTCCTGAGTGTGTCCTTTTTGTTTTAACCTTTGTACCATCAAGATTCCTGCAGTCCTCTGCTTAAAATACCACATAGGTCAAGAAAGAAATAATATACATCTTCCAAAGCTCTCCGATGAGCACTGGGAAGGGACATAAGCCAAGCGCTGCTGCAACCTAAAAAATAATAATCCACCAACAGGTAGAAAATGAACACCTGAAAGGGGCCTCTGTTTAATGAGCATCCTTTCCCAGACAGAGCATAGGCCGTTTCTGCCTTTTCCTTCTCATACTAGCTAACCTTAGCATTGGAGTGGTGTTAAAGATTAACAGAGAGGTTCAGGGACTTGGGGCCTATGATATCTGTGTTACATACGACACAAGACTTGAAACCAAAGTCCACTCCAAGTCATCTGGCTTGATACAGTTTGTGCCCACCTGATCTTTTATTGTGCCCAAATAGTAACTGAAGGAAGTATGCATGTAGCCACCCACTCCAGGCAACTTTGATTTCCTCTGCCCCAACGGTCCATTTAAATCGCTGCCTACTGCAAATTTGCGCTTAAGATTTGAAATATTCACCACCCAGAGGCCAATCTCAAGCTTGTCTGGAATTATTGTTTTTTATATATAATATTTTTTATTAAGTTTTCAATTGTACCTTTCAAAATAAATATTTTTACAAACTTTAAAATATCGAATGACTTCCCTTCTTATCCTTCCATGCTTCATTTTACATGTCATACATTCCTGCACATTTTACTATAACCATTCAAATCAGTTTTCCACTTTTACATCAATCAAATATTATTTACGCCACTGAATTTATCTTAACGCTGCCAGTGTTTTCAGCTGTATACAGTAATTTTCCATGTATTCAATAAATGTTTTCCACTCTTCTTCTAATATATGTTCTTCTTGCTCTCTTATTCTATGTGTTAAATCTGCAAGTTCTGCAGATTCTGTCAACTTAAGTTGCCAGTCCTCTTTAGTTGGGACCTTGCTCACTTTCAATTTTGGGGCTAACAAAACACAGGCCGCAGTGGTTGCATACATAAATAACCTTTTCTGACACCTAGCAATTTCTGTCTATGTTATTCCCAATAAAAATGACTCGTTGGGGGGGGAAAGTAATTTTAAGCATTTTTTTTTCCAATTCATTATAGATCATTTCCCAATACAGTGGTACCTTGGTTATCAAATGCCTTGGTACTCAAACACCTTGGTTCTCAAACGCCGAAAACCCGGAAGTAAGCTGAACATCCAATGCGGCTGTCGGCTATTGTTTCTGGGGCGCCTGCACCTATCAGAAGCTGCGCTTTGGTTTTTGAACATTTTGGAAGTCAAACGGACTTCCAGAATGGATTAAGTTTGGCTCTTTTGTTTTTGTTATTTATTTTGCATTTTTGTTTTTGAGGCTTTTTTGGTTAATTTGTTTTTATGACTGTGTGGAACCCAGTTCAGCTACTGATTGATTGATTAATTGATTGATTGATTGATTGATTGATTGATTGTGTGACTGCAGAAATGGATAAAAGCCCCCATCCAAACAATGACTATCATCAGTGCAGGTAAGAATTTTATTTTTTTGTATCATCTACAATACTGTCTTATTTATTTTATAGCACAGTACATTGATTATTGCTTTCATTTTATGGATCAATGGTCTCGTTAGATAGTAAAATTCATGTTAAATTGCTGTTTTAGAACGGACTTCCGGAACGGATTAAGTTTGAGAACCAAGGTACCACTGTATACTTTTACCTTTTTACATTTCCACCCTTGCCTGGAAATTTTGTGCCTTCTGACCTGGAAGCTCTTCCTTCTAGTCTCAGATGTATAGTCAATCACACAACCCAAACACACTTTGCACATGTCCAGAAAGAATTTGTATATTTATTATTTTCTTACCTTCAACAATTGTTCTGAGCTTAAGTAACTAGGCATGAAAAATCCAGCCAGAAAAATTATCTCACTGCTAAAATTAATACACTCCTAATTTTTAAAAAACAGTGAGTAGAAAGTCCGGCTCTCCTCAACAAAAAAAGGAGAATTGTTCCCAGTATCCTGGAGGATACTTTCATTAGGGAGCTGGTGTAGTGTGCTATAGTCCAACTGCTTCTGTTTACCAAAGGCAGTCCTTATTTCCTACTGCCTTGGAGACACTTCTAAGGGCCTTTAAGCTAAGTATGCTAAAAGCATGAAGTGGGAGTTTGAGGCCTCCCATCTCCCAAGTCCTGTGCATGTGCCAGAGACTTTGGGGGCAAAGGGACCACAAGTAGCAAACACAAATAATGGCTGGATACCAAGAATGCTTACTCTGCAGCTGAATGTCAAAATTGTTACACAACACACACACACACACACAAACATGTACTGACAATACTTAACTTTTTGTTACCTTACAGACAAGTAAGGAAGATGGTAGCATTTTAATGCATGGCTCATGTACAGCCCCTTTTTATATATATATAAAAAGAGCTTTGAACAGAACACATCAATTTTTTAAAACTATTTCTCTTTAATTTTCATCACCAGAGTTTCACATCAGTGAATATAATTCTAGGTTTTATTTCCCAAACACTGAAGATAAGCCCTACACACACAAATAGCTATTTCTTTTTTAATGCATCCTCATCAAAATTTGTGGTGTGTATCTGGCTATGGCTTGACGTGAACAAACAAATGTATGGGCGCCCAAAGTAAAAAATGTGGCGGCTTTACTCCTCCTTCAATCTGACTGCTGCCATGCTACCTAGACTTAAGCCATGGTTTAGCATAGCGTTCCACCAGTCTGGGAAGACTAACCATGAACCCATGTTCAGACTTAATGCTAAACCAAACCACGGCTTAGCTCTGCATAGTGCAGCAGAAATAAGGCTGAGGAAGAAGCAAAGTGGCCATGATTTTTCTCTGAGTACCCACATGCTTGCTTGTTCACAGTTCACATGGTTTGCCTTAGCATTATGTGCAAACTGTGCCAATGTCCCAATGCCACTTCAAATCTATCTCTCCCATATTCATCACCTGAGGGCTGCAGCATCCAGCAATGACTACAGTCCATGTGTGGATGAACCATCATGGATCTAATGCAATGGAAAGAACTTGGCTATTACTTTGCATCACCTCAAACGCAATGCTTTGCAATGGAGCCAGTTCACACGTTCAGCTGCCAGTGGTGATGTGCATGCAAGTGTGAACAAGCCTGAGTTCAAATGCCTGCTCAGAAATTGACGACTCCTCTCAACCTTGTTTCTTCATGTGCAAAACAAGGATAAAACAGCCTTGCAACTCAAGATCACAAAGATTACAAGTCCACATTTCAAATTAGTTCTATTATTAGTCATTCAGTGGTCTGAAAGGGGGGGGGAGGCTTCTCTCTCTCATCTCTACAAACACATTCTTTTCTGATCACTTAGAATTGTTTCTTACTCACCACAGGTGACTTGTCAAGCAGTTATTTACAAGCCTGCAGTAAAAGTCAACCTCTCTCACGAGGCAGGACAGATGTGAGAATAATCACTGTACTGTAATACATTTTGTACTTTAAAAAAAACACAAAAACTTAATTACAGAGAAATTAATCATTACAAAATATTTAGAAGTTATATAGCACTTTTTGCCAAAGGGTTCAAAACCCTACATACTGTATCCTCATTCACTAACTTTACAACAACACAGCAAAGGAGACCAGAGATTATTGTCCCTATTCCCATAGAAGTGGGGGCTGAAGCTAAGAGTTGCTTGATGTGAGTCAATGATTCCAGGATCGAACAGACCTGGCACTTTCTAGCTGCGAGCTCAGCCTCTTAAAACCCCACTAGCTCCAGTACTAAGCTCTGGAGAAGCCACCCACCTTCTTTACCCATTCCTAGATGTCTTTTCTCTTTGACCCCAGACCTTCTCCCCAAAACTCCTACCATAAAACTAGCTGTGAGCCATCCAAAGTGGCTGGGGAAACCCAGCCAGATGGACAGGGTATAAATAATAAAGTTGTTGTTGTTGTTATAACTTTCACTGGAAACTTCACCTTGTGGCAGAAGCTCTTTTGCATCCACTTTCACCTTTAAGCCCCCCCCCCCAAGTTTGCTCTTGCCACATGTCTCCACTGAACTCCTCTAGGCAACCCCAGGAACAGGCAACCCTTCAACATCATAACCCCAGTCACAAGTACCCCTTACACCAGGGATCTGGAGCCCTTTAGGGAATGTTGAACTCCTCCTCCCATCAGCCCCAGCTGGCACAGTCCATGGTCAGGGATGATGGGAGTTGTAGTCCATCAACATGTTGAGGGCCACAGGCTCTCCACCTCTGCCCCAACGCAAATGCTCCATCTGCAGCATTCCTGCCAGCAGAGAGTGCACTCAGCACTCTGTCTGCTCTTCCTATGTTTGCCATCATCCCTTAGACAGGTGCAATCACCAGGCTGAAGGAGAGGGAAGCCCCCTCCCATTAACTTTGTTACTGCCCTCCCCGCTCCTTCACTGCCCCCCCCATAAAAATTCTTCCTCCATGCTGGGCCTATTTCTCCAGATCAAAGATCCCAAAAGGAGATGATACCAGCTGATTATGATGGAAAGGTGAGAGAGTCTGATCATTCCGAGACCATATCCTGCTACCTGATTCTGTTCCCCAAAAATGAGGCCCTGCAGACCCTCTCAAACACAGGGTAACATGTTCGCACCTGGAAGCTTGGTGCTTAGTTTGGATTCTGGAGAAGCGGGAGGGAGACAGGATTCAGTTACTGAGGAAAGGGCACTTTGCACATGCTCAGAGACACACTTCAGTATTATGCCACATGTTCTGGGACTGATTCACAATATCATAGAATTTTAGAGTTGGAAGGGACCCTGAGGATCATCTAGTCCAACCCCCTGTAATGTAGGAATATGCAGCAGTCCCAATACAGGGATCGAACCTACAACCTTGGCGTTATCAGCACCATGCTCTAACCAACTGAGCTATGCAGGCCAGATAAATTGGTTCCAACTTCCAGGGCCCAAGTAAAGGCATGTCCATCTGACCCTACCCTTGCCAGTCCCTACATCGACCTGTATTCTGTGCAAAAATGTCAGCTACTGATGCTGCCTTTCCCTTTGGCACTATCAGCCCCTGATATTAGAGCTGTGAATTTTCCTTTCCTTAGCTTGGCACCTCCCACTCTCATTCCAGGGTCCCAGACTCGTCCCCTACCTGCACCGCAGCCATGCCCATGGGGGGCTGTCGGGTCGCCTCCCAGCCTCTCCAGAAGCCTCCCCAGCAGTCGATCGGGGCTCTCGGGTTCTGCCAGCGGTGCCCAGCAGCAGGTGGGTACAGACTCTGGGCTGAGCTGGGTTTCGCCTCCTCCGCCACCGCCTGGGGACAGCTCCTCGGAGGAGAAGGACGTTGGGGAGCGCAGAGAGGAATCGGGGGGCCGCAGCTCCAGCCATCGCCCATCGCCAGCAGTGTCCGTGCCTCCTTCGGGGGGCTCCTCGGGGGGCTCCTTGAGGAATCCGGGCAGCAGGATCTTGGAGACGCTTTGCCTGCGAGGCAGCTGCCCACCAGCCCCGGGGCCAGCCCGGGCAGCCAAGTGAGACCCCTGCTTCTTCAGAAATTTCTCCAAAGGCTTCATCCCGCCGACGGCAGTGGGGGCACCCAGGGGCTCAGCTGGGCCCCAGGACGAGGGGTGATCCAATGTGCCCTTTTCAGCTTAGGCCAAAATTGGGGATCAGGGGCGGCGCACTCTGCGTGCCTGCGGCGGTGGTGGAGAGACGTGCGATCAGAGAGTCATGGCTATGCCAGATGTTGGAGGCGGGCGAAGATCTGGCCAAGAAGGTGGCAGGGAGCTGCCTCTTTGGAGAAGGGAAGCGTGCCCGGCGTTGGGGGGTGGGGAGCGTGGGCGCTGCTCTGGCCAACCTTACCGAGCGTGGAAAGGCTTTAGGGGGCGGGGTGTGCGGGGTCCTGCTCGACTCTCCCTGCAGGGGGAGTGACCAGAGGCGCCTCCGGTGGCTTCGCGTCCTGACGCCCTCCTGAAGTGGTAGGCGGTGAGAGGCAGACAGGTGGATTGCCGTCTTCTCTTCGGCTGCGCCAGAAACGTGGCGAGCGTAAATCCCCTTTGGAGCGGGGGGGGGGGAGAGATTCTTCCCTCTCCACCTCTGCGCCCAGCAAAGCGAGCCGCAGGGCTTTCCCGAAGCCGACGAAGCGTCCCGGCTTGCTTGCAATCTGAATCTCTCCTGTTCCTCCGCCAGCCCGCAGCCTCTGCCTCGTCTCCTTCGCCTTTGCCACTCCGTGCGCCCTGCGCGCGCGCGCCCTATTCGCCAGGCTGCTGCTGCCGCTGCAAGCGGGATCCTCCTTTATGGATGCTCATGACAGCGGGGGAGGCAGCTACTGGCAGCAGGAGCGGGGGCTGAAGCCTGCCTGCCTGGCGGGGAGTTTGCATGGGGGAGGCTCTCTGCTTGACCGCCCCCGCCCCCTCCTGCAGGAACCCCCCTCCTCCTTCTTCGTGCCTCCTGGCCTGGAAAGAAGCAGGCGGAGTCGCCAGTCGGCAGGCTTCTCTCGCAAAGCAGCAGCCAGCCAGTCTCTTTCCCTCGCCGCCTCTCCTCCGGAGGGGAGCAAGCCCAGCCCCGCCCCGCCTCCTCCGGCCCCTCCCCCGCCTTTGCACCGGTTCCTCGCCCACCCGCTAATTTTGCCTGCACTTGTTACGCGGGGGCAAGGAAGCGAAAAATCCACACCTTAATCTTGGACTATAACTGGGGGGTGGGGGAACCCAACTAAAAACAACAAGCGTGATGGTGAGAAATCAGGCTGGTTGGGCAATGTTGCAAGATTAATCGGGGCTTTATTTGCATCTTGATGCAAAACATTGCCCTCAGCTTGCTTGGAGTGAAAGTCAGATGATTCATTTTGGGTCGTTGACGCCGGCTGAATTGTTAAAGATTTTTATTCTATTGCACACTCAATTTCATATTACTTAGAGTGTGTGTTTAATGGGTTCAAGTGGAAACTGCACGCACAGACACCAACAAAGTATAAACTTTTGAATTCCGGGATGCTTTTTAAAGGGTGGGAGAGGGAAATCTTATATCTTCAAGAAAACTTCAGGCACTCCTTGCCGACCATAATGGCTCATGGCACAAGAAATGTATGTAGTCTTTAAGGCAGGCATAGGCAAACTCTGGTCCTCTAGATGTTTGGGACTACAATTCCCATCATCCCTAGCTAACAGGACCAGTGGTCACGGATGATGGGAATTGTAGTCCCAAACATCTGGAGGGCCGGAGTTTGCCTATGCCTGCTTTAAGGGCTCACAAGTCTCTTGGTTATTTCTGATACATTCAAACTCTTTTCTTTGCCCTGGTGGATAAATATTGGTTACACTAAATAATTTCACAGCAGTGGTTTCTTCTTCTTTTTTAAAGAGTACTAAATCACCTTTATTCAACAGTGTGTGTGACCCTGAATGTCCGCCTTTTTCCTACTTGGGTATATACTCATCTGAATGTTACTACAGCTGGCATCCCCTGCGGGACACAGACACACACCCTATTCAATTTATTTATGTCTATATTTATAGGGCTCCTTTCTGAATACGTAAGAGAAAGGGCACCCTTCAGGGAGGAAGGGCAAGATATAAATTCATCAATACACAAATGAATACACATATGAAGCTCAGCTGCCTTATAGGAAGGAATACGGGAAGGTGCCATGCAATCCCACCACTGGTCCACCTAGCTCTCTGCTGCCTACACTGGCTGGCAGTGGCTCTCCAAGGTTTCAGGCAGTAGCTCTACCCTGGAGATGCTGGGGATTGAACCTTTTGCATGCAAAGCAGATGCTCTAGCACTGAGCTACGTGCCCTTTCTCATTGGTCTATCTATTCTAGCCCAGTGTTGTCTACTCTCTGGCACTGACATCATCTCTCCATGGTGTCAGGCACCATGTGCAGATCTTGTACAGCCCTGCTGCCAGCAGCAATCCTTTTAGTGAAAGATGCTGAGAACTGAACCAGAGATAATGTGTGCACAAAATGTGTGATCTGCCACTGGATAATATCTAAACAGGTGGACTCAACAAGGAGCCCTCCTTTCCTTTAAAAAATGCTTAGCATGGACTGGTGCTCCCACCAAATGTCAACACTGGACTCCTGAGTTTGTTTGTTAATAGATGTTATCTTGTATGGGTTTTTGGGGTGGAATACATCTAAAGTACGTAATTTGCTTTCAAATGCTTAGCATGCAGTACAAGTTAAGTCATATTGTCACAAAGCAAAAAGAAAACCACATTAATAATAAGCTCCACATATAAAATAACAACAATGCTGTTGAATTCTGTTCTAATCTGTTAAAGTGGTTCTGGTGTCTTTTTTTAAGGTTTTAATTGGTAATAATTGCAGGTTGCTTTATGGAAGGTTTTTTCCACCCCCGATTTGAATGTTACAATTTTAACTGCATATTATTTTGGAAATAATGTAAGGACCCTGCGGGACCAAAAGGTAGGATATTATTTATTTATTGTATGTTATTTCAGTTCTAGACTGCCCTTCTCCCTGTGGGAGCCGAGGGCAGTGAACAATGGAGGAAATGCAAACTGTACAATAATTACAACATAGAAAAACGCACCTCTAAAACCAAAACGTATGCAAAAAAAAAAGAACACCAGCTGCTGAAATGCCAATCAATATTCATGCTTCAAAAGCCCAAGCAAACAGATATGTCTTCTTCAATTGGCACCTGAAGGCCATCAGTGTTGGGGATGGATGCACTCCTGGGGAGGGAGTGCCATGAAAGAGGCCATGCCATGGGGAAAAGCCCACCATGAGTTGCTGCCCCACGGGCCATACTCGATCAGCACCATCCCCCAGATCTCAAAACACAGGCCAGTAGATATTAGATGGAGGTGTTCCTTTAAGTACTGGGGCCCTGAGCTGCTCAGGCCTTTGTACAACAGGACCAGAACCATGAATTGGGCCCGGAGCTCACAGGCAACCAGTGCAGTGTTTTCAGGATTGCTGACATGCTTCATCCTGCTGCTCTGCTTAACAGACCCATTCTGCATCAGCTGCAGCTTCCGTACAGTCTTCAAGGGAAGCCCCATATAAAATATATTACAGTTACTAGAGCATGGACTACCATAGCTAAGCTATCCCAGTCCACGAATGGCCATAGCTGATGAACCAGCCAGAGCTCATCATAGGACTCCAGTGAAGCCACCTGGGCCTCAGGTGAGCTTTAGATCACTCCTGAGCTACACACCTGCTCCTTCAGGGGAAGTGCAACCCCATCCAGAACAGGTTGTCTCTCTAAATTCCTGAGCATGAGAAAGGCCTCACCACAGCACCATCGTCTTAACAGGAGTCTGCCTCAATCCGTCACTGGAAACACAGGCAGGCTTTCCTGATGCAGAGGGAACAGAGTAAAAAATCTGAATTTCATCCACATACTGATGACACTGCGCTCCAAAACCCTGGATGGCAGCTCCCAACAGCTTCCTCTTAAATGGAATAAATACGATGGTTATACACGTACATGCACAAACACCAGTGAACAGAGCACGAAAGTTGCGTAATTATCCCTCAAAGCCTGATGGAAGGCCTATGTTTTCAGCAGTCTTCTAAAGCTTAGGATGGTGTTGCACGGAGGGCTTTGCAAGGCAGAACAGTCCACAACTGTGGGACCACCACCAAAGGAGGGGCACCACTTCAGAAAGGCACAGTGGAGTGGGGCTTTTTTGGAGAGGAGATACTCATCAAAGTCTAAAGGCTTTCACCAAGATATATTCAAATTTAAATTGCAAAAAAGGTATGTTTGCGTGTGTGTAGTATGAGTATTTATTTTCCTTTACACCTGTGAGGTTACCTTCACAAATGAAACTGGCAAGAGATCTGTGCCTTTGGCATCCATACCCAATTCACCTGCTGCTTCCTAGGGATGGGTCGGTCCTGTCCCCTGCGCCCCACCGCCATGGCTGAATAACAGCTTCCAGAAGGGTTGCTGTGACTCTGTGGCAGCAAAAGGCAAGAAAGAGTATTTTCACATGCATTAAAGTGTTTATGAGAGTTTATGCCTTAATAAATGTATTAAAGGTGCCACAAGACTCTTTGTTGTTTTTATTGCTAATACTGTCAGGTAAAGGTAAAGGGACCCCTGACCATTAGGTCCAGTCGTGACCGACTCTGGGGTTGCGGCACTCATCTCGCTTTATTGGCTGAGGGAGCCGGCGTACAACTTCTGGGTCATATGGCCAGCATGACTAAGCCACTTCTAGCAAACCAGAGCAGTGCACGGAAACGCCGTTTACCTTCCCACTGGAGCGGTACCTATTTATCTACTTGCACTTTAACGTGCTTTCGAACTGCTAGGTTGGCAGGATCAGGGACCGAGCAACGGGGGCTCACCCTGTCACGGGGATTCGAACCACCAACCTTCTGTTCGGCAAACCCTAGGCTCTGTGGTTTAACCCACAGCGCCACCCGCGTCCCATACTGTTACTGATACTGTTTTATCTAATATAGTTTGATTTTTAACTGGATATTTTCTGTGCCTGTTTTCAACATACCTGACTACTCAGGGGCATGATGAATAAATGCTATTTGTGGGGGGGGGGACTGTTCAGTGACATAGATACATCTTAAGATGTTCAAACTAGTATTTCAATTGGAGGCATAATACCTGACATTTTTATCTGCCCTACTTAGGGCAGCCTTGATAAAGCCCTGCTTATCATTATTCTATTAAAACCTTTTAATTAGAACATGTTCCCTTCTGGAAAGTGTTTGTGCCCTCATATAGCAGGAGCCACAGAGGAATCTGCACATCAAATTTGTTAAATTGGTTTTAACACATTTAACAAATATGTGAATAATGCTGCATTCCTAACCCTTCTTACCTATGAGGAAGCACTACTGAATTCAATTACTTCGGAATTGCTGCCAGCCAGTGTGGAAAATACTGAACTAGGTGAACCAGTAGGTCCAACTCAGTACTGTATAAATCAGCTTTCTGAGTTCCTTTTTACTGCATTTTCCTTCCAAAAGCTCGTAGCAAGAGCAGTTGCTTACACAGAGCCAGGGCCTCAGGGGTTAGGAGAGTACAAATTTTGCACTAAGCTCAGAAAAATGGTCCTGAGGTCGTGACCTGGTTGTGGGTCATGAGCCACTAGCAGACAAACAACAGCCAAGGGTACAGTGAGTTCTCTACTGTTTGCCTTTGTTATGAAGCAATACTTAAATGGCCACAGACATCACCATGGACCAGTCTGAGAAGCCTGGAGCTATTTCTTTGCATTATGCTGCTCACACGGGTTAGGTTCCCAAAGAAAAAGAAAGGAAAAGAAGAGGTGTGGGGATTGGGAGAAATCAAACATTAGAAGCTGGTGATCTCTGAGGAGTAGGTCCTTCCTTCCTTGCAATATAAAAGTGCACTCAATTAAAAGGGGTGGCAGCAAAATAACCAGCCAGATGAACCTGAGGAACTGCCTGCAACAGGATGTGGGGAAAACCATGAATGCATTGTGATTTAAAGAGAGATAGGGCATGCCTAATGGTGATAAGAAGTACAGTATTCTAAGATGGCAGACTGAGGGCAGCCAAATGTCTGGAATGCATCCTGGAAAGCAACAAAAGTGGGCCCCAAAATGAACAGGAATGTGTGCCCCCCCATGTCCTTTTTATTATGCGATCATTATTATTTGCACTCATGATTGTGTTCTGGGGTGCTTGTCGTGCTGTAATGCAAGAGTTCCACACACACACACACCCCGGTGGCAATAATGTGGTAAGATTGGGGATAGCATCGTGGACCAACTAATAAGGCCGTATGATGTGGAGTCAGTCCAGTATAAATCCACCACTAATGTACTATTGCTGTGTCAATGCCATGTTGCAGAACACACCTGCAAAAAACAACAACAACAAAAACCTCCACCAATCTTGGGCTGGGCACTTTTGTGGTATATAAAAAGTTTGAGGATTTCAGCAGGAAGTTACAAGACACACACACTGACCGGAAACAAAGCAGTATGTCTGCCCAGGAACTTCTGGAGGCACAAACATTATTGGAAGCAGGATCACATATAACTGCCCCAGTGCCATCATGAGCACACACCATCAAATTAGCTACTGAGCTGTTCAAGGTGCTGCTTCTAGGGTATAGCCCTATATAGCTTGGGACAAAGATACCTAAAAATAATAATTTAAAAATACCATCTTGTTCATTATATACCAAATCAAACACTGTACTCTGCAAGAGAGGGCCTCTTGCAGATACCAGGAGGTCTGTTCTGCACAAGGAATTGGGCATTCATTATGGACAGCCCATTGAACCTACACCAGACACTTTCACTCACGGAGACCTGGGGTGGCCCTGTCTAGGTTGCAGGCATCGCAACTGTGAAGCAACACCCTCCGTCAGTGTGGTGCAATCCGAGAATCAACCAAGATAATCAACCAAGATTAAGAATTAATAAGATGAAAACTAATAATGTTGATGAAAAACACACCCTGGTTGGGCCAATGCACCAGAAATGCCATGAAATGTACACTCAGCCAGGAAAACCACCTCCAATCGTATAATGCATGTGTTCACACACACACTTGTTCAGCACATTTACAAGTTGCAATTTTAGCCTTTCCCTTAAAACCTTTTAGATATATATACCTAAAAATATACAGTGCTGCAATCCTCCTGCAAGTTATCCTTGCACAACCTTTGCTGAAATTATTTACTGCACGGTTGTGCAACACATAGCTCCTATGTATTCCAAAGTAGCTGTCCCAAGAGAACTTCTGGGTGGGTTGCATGTGTGGCCTCAGTGTAACGTGATCACAGTGTTCATTAATACAATAAAAGACCATTACTGTTTGCAATGTCAGCAACACCATGAGATGCTTTTCCCTTTTTGCTTCTGTAAGGCTAAATATTTTCCAAATGGCATCCATTAAAAAAAAGGAAACCTAAAATCTGAATCACACCAAAACTACAGACAGACAGAAACACACACAGACAGGGGATGGGGAAATGTACTTATCCACCCCTAAAATCCTTCCTGATTTTTGAACATGTTAACAAAGGACATGTTTTTACAACTTGCCCATACCTGTAAAGAGAACAGGGTGCACACGCCCAGTTTTGAAATTCATGATAAACCTTAGGTAGTCTGAAAAGCACCATGAATGGCACCTTCCTCAGTCTTACCCACAGGATACAACTAGAGTCAGGGTGCAATGCACACCTGAGTGTCATACTAAGACATCTTTTACTGCAGTAGCATGTCCTAGCAGTGCCACAGTGTGGAAACTACTGTTTCAAAAGACCCTTCTGCAACCTGGTGCCATCCACAGCTTACAACAACACAACATCCATCTTCCCTGACCATTGGCTGTGCTGGCTCCAATCCCTATTGGCATTTGGAAGCCACCAGGTTGAGGAAGGTTGCTTGAGAGCATATATAGTCTTGGGCAAAGAACTTATCCATCTGCCTGCCTGTCCATCCATCCTGCCATCCAAGGCCCCTTTTCCAGCGTTCTGTCACACTCCAGCAAGCATGACCAAGAATCAGCATCCATGGCGGGTTTATGCAGCTAAATTGGCTATGGTCAATAGCCATAGGGAAGAATTTTAGCACTCACATACATTCGTATAGAGGTTAACCTGGGAGGAATGCTGCAAGGAGTGCAAAACCTACACATCACAGGATAGCACCCGACTGCTGTATCCTGTAGCTTACAGAGAGGCACACCTCCCCACAAGAATACTTGCAAACATACGAGTCATCTTAAGCAGGGTTTTTTGAGCAGTAATGCACGGGAACTGAGTTCCCTTACCTTTTAAAAATTAAATAATTAAATTCTTTTTGTCAGGAGGGGGCAGTTGGAACAGCTATACACCCAATGCCTGAGCCAAAAAATCCACCTATATCTGTAATCAATAAAGTTGTGGCCATTTCGAATCCAGATTATTGTCTGCTTGATTTATTAATCACACCTTCCATTTAGCCACGGCCTGGCACTGCAACTGGGGCTGCAATAAACAAACTTCATGTTGAGTTCCCCCACCTTCTTCCAGAAAAAAAGAACTGATTTTAACTCACACACTGTTCAACTTAAGAATGATTCTGCTAATCTGTATCTGTGGCCATCCAGATATATTTGGACTACAGCTCCCAGCATTCCCCGCCCATTGCCCAGGGTAGCTGGGCCTGATGGGAGTTGGCGTCCAACAATGTCCAGATGGCTAGGCGTTCCCCATCCCTGGTTGACGTCATCATCTCACCATTATAATTCTCACTACATTCAATAGTGAACTTTATGGAAGTGCCTGGTTCTTCAGATTGGATGGTCAAAATACCCCCAGAGTGTAGGTCACCAAAATTATCTTAATGTATAGTAGGCCTTGCCAGGTGCCCAGTGGTGCTGGTCCCCTAGCTGCTTGGTAGTTCTGCACCTAAGAAGCCTACTTGTGAGTTTCCCCAAGTACATGCAGGTGTGGAATAATTTAAATAAAAGAAAAGAAAAACTCTAAAGAATCCTTATGGAGACTGAGGATGCTCACCGTCTCATGGTAGGCAGTAAAAAAAAAAAGGTAAGAGCCTCAGTTTAAAAGGAAAACAAACAAAAGCAAAGTCAAGTGTGCCTGACTGAACCTCTAATAACCTACAGTATCTTGGA
The DNA here is from genome assembly GCF_965112155.1 of Podarcis liolepis. NCBI lineage: Eukaryota > Metazoa > Chordata > Lepidosauria > Squamata > Lacertidae > Podarcis > Podarcis liolepis. Next base: position 29,990,225 of record NC_139573.1, on the reverse strand, counting down.
GGAGGCGGGTGGCATTAGGGTCTTTCCCCCTGGTCCTAAATTAATTCCCCTCTGAACTCTTATGTTTGAAGAGGTCGGAGACCTTAAGAGCTTACAGCTGCTGACCCTGATTCACCTTCCCTCCCATTCTAGGTGGTATAAGCTTTTAAGGGTCATTCCCCCACCCTTATCAGGAATTTATGGGTTAAGGTTTCCAGTTCACAGGGTAGGAGTTTGAGGTATGCTTTAGACATCGCACCCCCCTGCAACTCCCTGCATAAATTAACCACTGTCAGGGGAATTTAGAGCCACATGGGTTGGAGAGTCATCACTTTCTAGAGCATTATGTGCCGGTTTGCCCTAACAGCTCGCCCCACACAAATATGATCTTACTGGTACTGTATTTCGGAGTCAGATTTATTGAGTACTACCTAGCCATCAGAGCTCCCAAAGCCATTCACAGAACACGGTTCAGACAAGAGAACTCAAATTCACAAACACTTAGCAGCAGCAATAGCAACCATAGTTTTCAGAAAGCCTCGCAGACTAAAAAAAACCTCTTTAAGGGTTTCTTAATGGTCATAATGGAGTGCGCACAGCAAACATCTCAGTGAGGAAGCTCCACTTTGTGGGGCACCACTGTTGACAAAGCTCACTTTCTCATCTTTGGGATCCTTTCTGCTCTGACAAAGGGAAAAGATGTGCTTGAGCTGGATAATCCCTTCCATTTGCCAGCTCTCCTCCCCCTGTTACTGTTTCTCTGGCCGTTCCACGGCATCTCCCAACCAAGAGCAGGTTCAGGCAGCTCCTGTCCCTGCCTCAGCCTCCTTTGTTGGCTTCTGGGCTTTCCTCTCCTTCAAGGTGAACGGAGCCAAGCAGAACAGGTGGTTGCGTGCCCCCATGAGGCAAGGGCGTGGGGGAACCGGAATGTCAAGGTGGATGAGCAACAGGGCCAGCAAGCCCCAGCAAGCAGTGCAAGCGAGATGTGCCAGGGCAACCTAGTGGCAACAGCAGCTGTGCCAAGCAGAGGCAGAGCGTGGCAGAGAAGGTACTGGTGGGAAGAAAAAGTAGGGCCCACACAAGCCCCTAGGTGGTACAATGTGATGGGAGGCAAAATGCAGCAGGTGCCACTTCTGCATTGGATTCACTATGCCACCTTCAGCAATCTTCCCTCCCTCCATATATATCTATAGCACACATATTTATGGTGTAATTTCAGCTGAGAACTACCCTTGGAGAACTGCAGTTCCCTGGAGTGATGCAATGACTGTTAGACATGTATATCAGTAGAGCAGAAACATGGCCAGGATATGTATCAGCACATATAGAGTAGATATGGCTTCGCTATAGCCCATCTGTAAAATAGGTATAATGGTAACTTAGCCAATGCTTAAGCTCAAGAATTAGGGAGAACCTCCCTGTTGTAAATTCTCCCTGTGCAGGAGCTATAGAACAGAGCAGGGTCTTTTCTCCTGTGGCCCCAGTGTTCTTTATTATTGTTGGCAGAATCCCTGTTCAGCATACCTGTGTAGATTTGAAACACAGTGAAAGCACTACATGGAAGGCTAATCAAGGTCCGAGCATTTCACAGTTGTGTTATTTATGGTTTGTGCTTACAGATTATTTTCAGTCTTTATAATGCTTGATTTTATCAGTTGATAGCCATCTTGAATTTACAGACACATAGTCAGAAGGTTTTTTTTGTTGTTTAAATCACGTAGCCAAGCTAGTGCGTTGGACTCAGACTAGAGAGAGAGAGAGAGAGATCCAGATTAAAAACCATACTCATCTATGAAGGCCACTCAGTGAAGGTCACCTTCGGCCAATCACCATCTCCCAGCCTAACCTACCTCACAGGGTTGTTGTGAGGATAAAACAGTGAGACTATCTATTACAATTGGGAGAAAATGAGAATACCAACTTTGGAAGAATTGATTATTGAAACATGGGGCATTGCATGTAAGGGCAAGTTGACCAATAGGGTAAGAGTTGGAGAAGGTTGACAACTTGATAGCCTTTTGGTGGAGACGTTGAATGTTTTGGGGTGTAACAATTTACAAGATAATGCAGACCTATATATACTCTTGCGAACTTTATGACATCTGTATGGTCTATCTGACTATATAATGAAAGTGTAAAGATTCTTTCTATACCCACTTATTTGTTTTATGTATATTCAAACTTGTTTACTTGTGTGTGTTTTTAATGTGAAAGTATATCTACCACCTCCAGAAACTTGGAGGGCTATAAATGTGGTAAGCACGTTACTAAATATTTTTGACTGTTTACATCAAAAGGCACTGAGACCACCCAATTGCAAAAAAGAAAGAAAAAGGAATCTATTCAAAGCTTACAAAATACTAAGACAGAGGAAGGGGGCAGTTTCTGTTAGGCTGCTTACAGAACTCAGATTTCCATTTCTAACTTCTGATAAACCACAACTTCTAAGTGCTAAACTGCCCCAGGTCAAGGCTGGAAAGCCTCTGTATGTCATCAGAATAAGGTAAGCCAATGGCAGCCATAAGAATTGTGAAAAACACCTTTGGCTGGGATCTCTGACATCAGAATCAATCAGCCAATAAGAGAAAGGTAAAGAGTGCATCAAGAGGCAGAGATCCAAATGGTTTAGTGAGTGCATGTTCATCAACACTCAGTGCCTGTTGTATTGATAGCCCATTAGTAAATCAATAAATCACATAATGTATTGTTGGATGAGCATGAGGTAGCGCTGCCTGAGCTGCCTGCAAGTCAAAGCTAGGTGGTACCTAAGACTGGTCAAATTATTTTGGCATCTGAGACAGAAAACCTCACAAACACCTTTCCCTCTCCCCAACAGTAAAAATACAACAATATTGTGAACAACTCACACTTTATGTGTTTGTTTGTTTTTTAAAATATACTCAGCTCTGCCTAATGGTAGAGCTGGGGCCTTTTGGCTTTGAAGATATGCTTACAATTGTGTGTACACTGGACAGCGTCTGTTGAAACCTCAAGATCCAGATCAAATGGTTAAATGCCAGTTCCAAAGATTGGAGCTGGGCCTTCAGTGTCCTGAAAAGCTCCTACCACTAGCAAGACCAGAATCAAATATGCAAAAAGAAGAGAAATTATGCAAATCTACATATATTTTTTACAAGGTCCCATATTTCAGCTGAATTTTAATCTTTCAACACAAAGTTTAAACAGACCACTTGGAGGCAGGTAATTAGCACAAGTTGCTCCTGTTTAAAGCCTTAAAAACAAACCTGAAACTGCTGTGCTTTCATCTACCCTAATCAATACTATCAGAAAGAGTAAAAACAATGTTTTAAGCAAAATCAAGTACAAAAAAGTTGGAAGCCAACATCATTTTATACTCACCTAATTACTGCACAGCTATTTTTGGTGCTCCTCTCTTTTTTTGCCACCACAAGATCTGTAGAAGTATCTTTTGTAAAACTGTTGAAAAAAGACAAAAGTGAAGTTTTAAAAAATAATTAAAGTTTTCTGGGGAGAAATTGTTTTGACACTTTTCATCACTTGTGTTTCTGCAATGTGTTTCTACGACATGCGGCAGGCCAACCACATCCCCCCACCCATGTGCTGCAGCCATGGAAACTAAACGTCTGTTTCAGTTTTTAGCCAAAAGTGTTCCATACAAGCTGAACTAAATCAAAAGCCCTTGAACAGCAGAGCACACTCTGCAATGTTTTGTCAGATAAAAATACACTTCGAACAATGTATACTGCTAATGCTGCACAGACCGTACATATGTGCTTGATATTGTGTTCACATGAACAAAAGCAAACTCTTCTTAGGTATTCTGATTATGGGTAGGGTTGCCATATTTCAAAAAGTAAAAACCAGAACTGAAACACCAAGATCCAGGACAAAGCACCGCCTTTGGGAAATTCTCCCCGGAAGTCAATTCCACCCTTGAAATCCCAATAATGACCAGGAAAATCCAGACACGTGGCAGCCCTAATTATGGGTTCTATGCAAGAAGGTATCTATTTTCTCACAAATGGTGGATGAGGTGGCACTTCAGGTGGGGGCCTACATTACTGTTTCTCCATATCCAGCTGAGAGAGAGAGTATCCCTTTCATATATAAATGTCAAGGATAATTGTTCTATCCTAGTGTGAGGACTGGAGTCAGACACAGGTCAGCAATAAAAGCAGCAGACCTCTGTTGTTGGTGAAGTTAACGCTTTATTCAAGGGAACATACAACTCAGCCTAGTGGTATCAGCAACCCTTCCCAGTAGGCCTTGCCCCTATGGAGCAGTTGCCAGGACTAATCCCTGACCTCCATCCTCTCTAAGGCTCCTCCTCTCCCAGATGTTTCCCAAGCAGTTTCAAACCGTGTCTGCGCACCTCTGGCCTCTGTTACACTAGTCTCATTACTCAGCAAGTTATTGAAGATCAGGCAGGAGGAGAGCCTGTTGCAGCAGGAGACTCCCTGGATTATTCAACAGCATATTGACCCCCCTCATCTGCTTCAGCCTCAGAGTCTGAACTGCTCCCTGTCACTGGCTCTTCTTGCTCACTAAACCCTGCTGCCCCTTCAGCATCCAACTACTCCTCCCAATCTTCTCGCTCTGACCTCTCCTCAGCGTCCCAACTCCAACCTCCTGGCTCTGAGCCTTCCTCCTCTGGGTTTTCCCTTGCGGGTTCCCCAGCTTGTGCCTCCCACCACTCCTCTTCATCCAGCCAGCTCCTGACACCTAGGTTTATCCCTGTTATTCCCAATTTCCATCTACAGCAGGAGTAGTAAACATGATATCCTCCAGATATTGTTGGGCTACAACTTTCTTCTTTGGAGGAAGGGTTGGATAGAAATTTAAAAATTAATAATTCCTTCCTGACCTTTGGCTATGCTGGCTACGTCTGATGGGAGTTGGAGTTTAACAATATCTGGAGGGCGCCATCTTGGTTACTGAAGAATGGAATTTTGCTGTAGAATGCAATATTTTTATTATATACTGGTGCAATAAGGTACATGAAACTATAAATACATATGCATTGATGAGAATACTTGGAGACTATATCTTTTACTTAATTTTTTAAAAATAAAGAATTAAATAAGTTAGAATTTAGTGAAAAGAATCAGATGTTGTAAATATATTTCCACTTGTCACTACAGCTGTTTGTTAATGCAACATGTATTTTTATTCTCTTTCTCTCTCTTCACTTGTTTGCTGTGACTTAGAACTCTAATTTGTAGTATTATGACTGCAAAATACCGTACTTACATGCTTAATAAATACTACCAATTATTATTATTATTATTATTATTATTATTATTATTATTATTATTATTATTATTTCTCTAAACACTCAAAACGTGCTGGAAATAAACAAAGCTCGTTTTAAACTCTAGATCACAGTAAATGCATGCTAATCTACTTGAATTGCTGCACCCACCTCATCAGATCACCCAAAGTAGCTCTTCTTATGAAAAACTTTGTTCAGATGAATTATTCTATTTTTATTTATCTATTTTTAGGGTGGGTGGGTGGGTAGGTTGGTGGGTGCAGAAATGTCCTGCCTTCTGACCCCAGATGAGTCAGGGGCCAACTATTGTACCCAAAGGAAATGCACCATTCACCTACTACAAGGGTAGACAACATAGCACCCACCAGACACTGAACGGCAACTCCATCATCCCTGTCCATTGGTCACACTGGCTGGGGCTGATGGGAACTAAAGTCCAGAAATATCTGGAGGGCAATGCACTGGCTATTCCTGCTCTAGTGTTTCCCAGACTGAGCCTTGACACTGGAAAAAGGTTTTGAGGCTGAGCCTCTCTCAATGCCATGATAACAAAACAAGTGTGGCCCTTTTTGTGGTCAGATGCTATTAAGACACAGGGATGGGACGGTGCTTGAGGAATCTGCAGTCTCAGTTGCTGTCTATCAAGAGGCACTGTTTAGGCAGGAGTGATTTCTCAGGGGCGTGCAGAGCAACAGGGTTTACATCAGTTAATTTAAGACTGTCCATAGCCCAAGCATTGGCTGCCTGCCTCATAAAATCTCCCTCTGCATGGCTGAGCAGGAGAAAGCATCCATGCAGATGAAAAGAGCTGCCAGTGGAGAGAGGGAGGGAGGGAGGGAGAGGCAGGAATGGTGTCACACACACACAAAAACACAGGTGACTGACAAGCAAATGGCCTTGAATTACCAGTGTGTGTGCGCACACACACACACACACACACACACACACGGGAGACGGCTGGAACAGGACTCCTGGGTAAGATTCTCTAGGAGAAGAGAGAGTTCAATTGTTATAAACTGAATGACAAAGCTACCACTAGCTGAGCAGAAATTTGAACCAAGCACCAATATTCCATCTTGGGCAATGTATCTACTACATGTCATAGCAGCCTCCAGCAGAGTCCTGTGTGAGACCCTAAGGGTCTTAAGTGTGGCTGCCAGATTATTCAGTCCGAGTAGCCAAAAAGCAAGTGCACAGGGCAATTGTGGTATCACAGCTAGCAGAGGTGAAGCAGATAGGTCAGGAAAGGATCTAGCCTCCAATGCTTCAAGAAGATGTTGAACTTTACTGCACTTCACATCCTTTCACTTCTAAACTCCCTATAACTCATCTCCTGACCCTCTTTTTTTTATTATTATTTGCTTCCACAAGCTGGCCGGAGAGAAAAGTACCTCTGAACATGGGCAGAGTGACCTACTATACCTAAGAACACAACTCCCCAGTGTGGCAGGCCTCAAATTTGCCTAGGCTCAAAAGGACGGGGAATTTCAAACCTATCACCACCACCACCACCCCCCCTCTCTGTTTTAAAAATTAAATACTGAGCAAAGAACAAGCCTGCCTTTTTCCTCAGCTCTGGGAGGCAGAGAGTTAAAAGCCCCCACCCCTCCAGATCCGCCTCATGGGTGTCTGACAGCAGGTGACCTTCCCCTGAACAGCTGAGCTTCAGTCTGCAGCTCCAGAATCCTACAAGCCAGCAAATTAGGGACAAAGCAAAAGGCGAGACTCATAAATAACATCTCGCTTCTCTTTTAAGACATTGGTTTTAGTCCCCTTTTATTATTATTTTTTTGCATGCCTGCTGTACATTAAACCCTGTTGCTTTTAAGCATCATTTTTTGGACATAGAAAATGAGCTTTCCTTGAGGCTTTTGTTTAATGAATAGCTAGAAATGCTTCTGCCATGGGCATTAATAGCAAGATGATGTTTGGTCAATAACTTCTTAGGGTTTGTGGCCACTTGTCCCATCCCACCTGTTCTGCTGGCTGGTGGAAGGATGCTTAGAGAAGCGGTGTGGCAGAATTTAGTCACCGAAAGGGAGGTTTGCTGAGGATTGTAGGCAATTCTGAATTATTATTGGGGCGGGGGGAGGCTCCAAGCATATACTGTTCGCTTTTGAGCAGCTGGTGCTGTTTTAGTTGTGTAGGTGCTAACACACTTAGCTTGCTCTCTCATACTCTATTTGAAAATGTGTAAACTGATATTACCGTATTCTCCTCACAAGAAAACTGAACATGTAGAACAGTAGCAACAACCCTGCCCTTCTCCCCAATAAAAGGAAATCTGCCAGATGGGTGGGGTATAAATAATAATAAATTATTATTAATTTATTATAAAAGCTTTATAATATATGGGTACCGATAAGCAACACAAACATTCATTTAACATAGTATTTTCTGAATAATTTCGGACCATAGAAATCTACCTTTTACCAAATTATACTAGTGCTGGATTAAATCCTGTGGAGGCCCCTAGGCAGTTGAAATCTTGCAAATTATCTCCTAATACTTTTTTTATTTGATCTTTCATATATAAGGCTTGGGACCTGCATGCAAAGCAGATGCTCTGCCATTGAACCCGGGCCCTTCCCTGGGGTATTTCAAGGTACTGCTGCTTTGACTTTGCATTGAAACTACTCCCCTTCTGCTTCACTGAAAGCAGTATAAAAATATGAGGTGAGGAAACCTCTTTTGTCCTTTTTTCTTTGAGGGGGAGGGAAGAGGAATATAACAAGCATGTAAACTTGATAAAACTCTTCACAGATTTAAGCGTGTTGTGAAAACGCAGATAGGAACTGCCTCTTCTGGCTTTTTGCTCAGTTATGTCCGCTGGAGCTTCGTTTCGAACAAGTGGAAGGGCTGAGGGGTGGAGAGGAATCCTCTCTGAGGTGGGAACAGAATGTGCGTTGACATGTAGAGATGGAGGATGGGGCCTACATCAGCTCCTGCTGCCTTTATGTGTGTTGCCATGTTAAAGCCGGTTGCCTGGCAACCGGTTCTCAGGGTAAAATTTGGGAAGTGACTGCGGGAAGAAAACAAGATCTTGCCATTGCTCTTGCTTCACTCAATTGTGTTTAAAAAGAAAAAGAAAAAAAGCCTCCCATCTTGCATTCACACCGCAACAGGCGTGGGTCGTCACTGCTGCAAATGAAAATTTAGACTTTGGGAAGCATATAGTTTTAAATGTTGTCCCCTGGGGCAGCGGAGAATCAGCTCGAGACGCTGTCACCCACACCCCCCTGCTTCACCCACTTATTGGAAGTGTATGTGGGAGCAAGCAGGGGAGAGAGTGGGGTCACAGGAGTCAGTCACGGCACCCATTTTGGGGGCCTGCTCCATCTCTGCCATTCACTACCTCTTCTGTCTCTCAGATGCCCTGTTTCAAACCACCTCCAAGTAAACCCACAGCCAAACCTGCATTTGGTCTCCGGCACAGCAGAATATGTTTTCACGGTGGTGCAACAGGAACTCCAGTTCCCAAAGAGCAATGTTGCCCTTCATCAAGCTAGAACAGGGGAAAACACTACAGGAGCGCAACCAGGCCCAAAATCACCAGCTTAACATATTAGCACAAACAGCAAGGCCCCTGCCCTTTTGGAGCCAGGTTCCACTTCCAGACTTTTTTGTGGGGCTGGGCTCTCTATGGAGGTGTAGGGAGTTGCTAGGCAACACATATAGGCCTCAGCTCACCCACCCAAAATCCCCTTCAAGTTCTAAGATGGAGGCTGAGAACTCCTCTCTGTACCTGCATAGAGGTTCTCTCAGTGTAAATCCAAAAAAGGGGCCCAGAGCTCTTAGTAAGCTCTGACTCAGATTATGCCCTTACAGCAGGGACAGTTATGGATGTACTGTGACAGGTCTGCAAAGAATGCCATGGACTGCAGTTACAGGGGGCTGTTACCAAGACACACCCTTAGTAGGGCAGAAACTAGATGTCACAAGGAAAACACCCAGTTCCCTATCACATGCTTCTCTCCCAGTGCTAATGGTGGAATGAGACACTTAACAAGGGAGAAATGGTGTCAAATGACCAGAATAAAGCAAACCTTTAGGTGTTTGGGGGGGGGTTTAGGGGAGGTGGGGGGAGATCTTCAGGTCAGGTGTATGCACAAGACAAAATATACAACAGCATCCTGTTCTCACTGAGGCCAGTCAGATACCTATTGGAAGCCCACAAGCAACTGGAATTCAGGAGCATTTTGCCTCTGATAGTGAAGTAAATATTTTGCAGGCAGAGTAATATTTTAATAATACTTTCAGTCATCAACCCCACACAGACGTGGAAAATGTTTTGAATCTCTAAGTACCCTCTCTGCAATGCCTGGTTTTGTTTACACACTGGTGAGGGTTAAAGGTCTTCCTAGTACTCAAAAATATATTCTTCATAATAGCACTTATATCATCACATTGAGCATTTCACAATGCTTCCCATATATTATCTTTGTAAACCTAACAATGACCCTATAAAGAAGGGTAGTATTATCCTCTCAGTATTGACAATTTGGTAGCAGGCGTTGAGGATGAGCGATAATGGCTTGCCTCACGAGTTCATGGCTAATGTGGAATTTGAATCAGAAATCTCCTGGTTCACAGCTCACACACTCTTTAGCTTCAGGACTGACCATGGGCACTGGGAAAAACAGTTTTCGGGGCTAAATGCAGGCTCAGATTAAGCCACACCTAACTGGCCTCCAAGATCTGCCTATCTATTAGGACTATATGAGCCATACACAATTACGGCAGGCCATCCCATGGGCGCCACCCTATAATCTCTTGTCCAGATGGCTTGGCACAAAAAGAGATGAAACCACATGGCTGGGCAGCAGCAGCAGAAAGTGCTTTGGAGTGGGGAGGACGCCTGGGGGAGCCAGCATCTTGCAGAGCCCTGCTTGTGACAATCTACCTTTTGTTCTCATTGCGCCTCCGCAGCCAAATTCCCTTGGCCTTTTGAGAGCCAGATGGGGCAGCGCTGGGGAGATTGGCTGGGCAGGTCTGTGTTTACTTATTAACAATAATTAACACCATTGCAATAGGCTGGATTTGCCTGGATTCGGAATTTGGCCCCATCCGGACCCTTCACTTCCAATAACCAAATAGGCAGGACCTGCGGGTTCAGGAGGCAAAGGAAAACAAGCACATATTAAGGGCAACTCACTTCGTCTTTCTCACGCAGCTTCCTCAATAAGCTTCACAGTCTTGCAGAACAGAAGGGAAGATGACGAAGAAACCCATGTGATTTTCCTAATGGGAAGATTCCAAAGAGATGACCACTTATTGGGATCTCTCAGGAAGGAGCAGAAGCAGTCAATAGTCGTGATATTAACATATTGCGGATCACAGTATCACATGCTACCAAAGGATCTGATTGACAGAGTAGACTGTCCAGTCAACTTTTTGTGTGTACAGCATCAACCAAAGCAATAACCATTCTAGAAAGTGGAGGAGCATGGGCTCAGAAACACCCCCATTTTGCCCAGGAAGATCCAAATCTGAAAAGCAATAATGTGTGCTAATACCTTTTTAAGGTTGTTGGGTATATGTACAATTATTATTATTATTAGTAGTAGTAGTAGTAGTAGTAGTAGAACCCCACCCATCTGGTTTGCCCCAGCCACTCTGGGCAGCTTCCAGTATATATAAAAACACTAAACCTTAAAAAGCTTCCCTATACAGACCTGCCTTCAGATGGCTCCTAAAATATATATAATTACTCTTCTGCTTGACATCTGATGGGAGGGCATTCCACAGGGTGGGTGCCACTACTGAGAAGGCCCTCTGCCTGGTTCCCTGTAGCTTCACTTCTCGCAGTGTGTGAACCACCAGAAGGCCCTTGGTGCTGGATCTGTGTCCCGACTGAACGATGTGGGTGGAGAATGCTGGCAGAAGGATAACAAAAGATAGAGCCAATCTTACCTCTCTTGGGAGCGAATTCCACAAAATGGGAGCAGCCATAGAAAAGGCTCTCTGCTGCATCACCACCAACTATGCTTCTCATATTGATGTGACCCAGGCAGGTTTGTATAGGGAGAAGAGCTCTTTCAAGTAACCATCCATCCATATATATATATATATCTCTGTGTGTGTGCGCGCGTGGTTTTATAGGTCATAACCAGCACTTTGAATTGTGCCCAAAATCAGATAAGTACCCAGTGAAGTTGTTTCAACAAGGGAGTTCCCTGTAACCAACCCCAGTCAGCCATCTGGCAGCAGCACCCTGGACCAACTGAAGCTTCTGAATACTTTTCAAAGGCAACCCTGTGTAGAGCATGCAACTAAGGTGTGCATCCCTGTGGCCAGATCAGACATTGGAAGGAACAGACACAAGCTAGTTCTGGAGCCATAATTGTGCAAGTGAACTCCAGGCCATCACCAAAACCTGGGCATCCAGGTTCAGGGCAGAATTCAGGAGCACACCCAAACTGAGGCATTAAGGGTAGTGTAATCCCATCCAACAGTGGCTGAATTTTCCTATTTTCCTATTTTCTCATCCACCTTCCAACTGACCAGAAGCACCTCTGTCTTGTCCTGAACTTGTTCACCCTCATCCAGCCCATTACTGCAATAAATCACTGATTTAGAACAGTGGTAGTTTTTTAAGGGTTTTGATGGAAAGGAAAGACAGAGTTGTGCGTCATCAGCATACTGATAGCATTGTATGCCAAAACTCCAGACGACCTCTCCCAGCAGTTCCGTGTATGTTTTAAATAGCAAGGGGGACAAGATGGAACCCAAGGGACCCCCTTGGGCACAGGAGTATCCCACAGCACCACCTTCTGAACTTGCTCTTCCAAGGAGGATTGGAGCTACTGTAAAACTGTGCCTCCAAGTCCCATCCTAGACAGGTGGTGCAGAAGGATGCAATGGTATCAAACGTCACTGAGTGGTCCAGCAGAACGAACAGGGACACACGTGCTCTGTCCATTTTGCAACGTAGATCATCCACGAAGGCAACCAAAGCAGTCTCCGTTACACACAATAATATTTGAACGTAATACTGAAGGAACTTTTACAAGGTGCAGTTCCATTCTACTCAATGCTCTGTCTCCGACACTCCAGAGGAAGGAAAGGGAAAGTATATAGGCAAGGGTTGTGGGTCAGGAGACTACTAAGATGTAGGAATCTGGTAGGTTTCACATATTTCCTCCCCTGGCAGGACATGTCATGTGCTAGTTGACAGCACACAAGCAGAAACTTAGAAATTTCTTCCTTCCCCATCACATTTTCAGCATTAAACAAGGCTGGTCCTGTTGAATTTCTGCCTACCATCCAGTCTTTTAAGAAGAGGAGTTCTGTCTGGAAAATGGTGGCAAATCTATATACAGGAGGAGATGAGAAGATACATTTCTCGAAATAGGTGTTGCAAGAAATGCATAATAAATTTTCCAACTCTGTCTTGACCCCAGTTAGCAACATTAAAGAAAATGGCAAGATCTCTCCCCTCTCTGGATTTGGGGGACAGATGGAAGGGAGGGTCTAGGGACATACTTTACTGTCCTTGACTGTGGTGGTAGGAAAAGGACCAAGTCTTCAAGAAATAAATAACTCTTGTATTCATGCCTGCAGATTGCAAGCAGTTGGGACCTAAGTGACAGCTTGGCAGGCAGATGGTACAAAGGAGGATGGGAAGGGTTCCCAGTCCCGCTCTAGTCTAGTGGGAACCAGATTTGTAAGAACCTCCCTCTCTGTCTTGTACCCAAGAGAAGAGAAATATTACACTTACACATAGCTATCGATCTCACTCTGTGTGTGGCAGGGAAAAGGAGTCAAGCCTCGGTGCTTGGGCAGAAGACGAAACTGGCCTGGCTGACCCTATAAATGCCCCTCAACCCCAATATAAAAACAACAACATGCATTTTGAAGTGCAATCACACTCTTCATTTAGTGACAATAGTATCCAGTGATAATAAAACCCCAGTACAGAAATAACCCCTAAAAACCAACAACTATATATGAAAAACCACACAATCTACATAATTGTTAAATATTAACTCTTTCTGTTGTCATGACATTTAATTTGTGCAGATCTTTCCAATTCTTTAAAAATTATTTTTACTGTTACAACATTACGGTGATGCATTCAAGGTCACTATTATTCCCGCTTTGTAAGTGAAGAGGGTGACTTGACAAAGGCCACGCAATGACCCGTGCCTAAGCGTGAGAATGTGAGCTTCCAGAGAGATTGCGACTGCTGCCCTCCTCCTGCTGCTGCGCCACGATCAGCTAAGCCACGAGTCATCTGAACCTGGACTCATGGTTTGTCTCGCTTTCAACAAACCACAAGCTGCAACCATGGTTTCTTCGGTTTACATAACGTCACTTTCTACTCAGTATCAGAAACTAAAGGAAGGATGTTCCCATGGATCAAAGTTGGAATTTATCCTCCCCTAAATTGCTAGTTAGTAGGCCGACTTCTTGGGGTGCCCCAGATCAAATACTTCTGGAAATTAACATCCAGTGTTTAATTGTCCCTTGTGTGATTCTAAGGATCAGGTCCTTCTGGAAGTCACTACCTCCAAGGTTGAATCATTGCATCCTAATCCAGTTGTTTGGTGGTGACAGAAGAACAGCTTTAACTGCACATGCTCAGACACATTGTGTTACTGTTTCACAAGTTGTTGGCTCAGACCTTAAGCTTTTTAGATATCTCGGCTTCAGAGGGCCCCAGGTAACAGGAAATTACCGGTAATATAAACCCATTGTCCTTTCCCGTGATAGAGGAGGCAATTCCAAAACCCCACTTATTTGTAAATATCTATCAAACCCTAAGATTGCAGTAACATTTTTTTAGCTCTTGTGAAATATCTACCTTGCAAGACAGATTTAGGCCCACTGGATACTTAATACTTGACCACAGTTAAATGTAATGTCTAAAAACTCTAAACCATGGTTAAGGATTTATTGCAAACTAGGAGGCGAGCGCATGGTGTGTGTGTGTGCAATTACAGCTTGCATCAACCACACTTAAATATTACCTTTGTACAAAGCAAACCCTGGTGGTGAAAGCAATTGCCTAGACCTCTCCCCAGCCTATCAGCTTGTACAATGACAAGCAGGGGAGAGAAGGAAGAATTAAAAGGACCCTTTTCAGACCTAGTGCATATTGAATAGACTTACTGAACAAGTACCCTGAGAGTTCTCTTTCCTCTCCCATTTCATTTCTATTTTATTAGAAAGGCATTTTCAGCTCTTCTTCTGCCAGCTCCGGCAGCCGGGTGCCACGTGTGAAACCTTGGCGACGTCGTTGCCAAACAGACCATGCGTGGGAGTGACAAATTACATGGCATTTGGAGAAGAGCAATTCTTCTCCCGAACCCCACCACCACCACCACAAACACTCAAACACACAGAGTGCCTGTGTGTCTCTGCTTGTGAATGAATATTAACCCATGTCCATACCAGAACCTCATATGCTCTGATTCCCATTTGCCAGGGATCGCCCTGACTTTGTGCTAGATTAGCATTAGTGTGAATTACTGGAGTCGTCATTAGGTTTGTCAAATACATAGATGTTAAATCTTTCAGCTGCCATGTTGCTTTTGGATGGGGCGGGGGGGGGGAGAGACATAGGATGGCAGATCTCTGGGTAATTTCCAGTAGGCTAGGAAGAATTTCTGGCTCCTATTTATTTAACTAATGGAAACAACAAAATGACTACCCACAGACCACTCCTGAATTTATGCTGCTCAAGTCAAGAAAGCAGTGTGTGTGTGTGTGTGTTGATGGACTGTGAGCTTTGCACCCTTCTGGTTCTCAAACACACATTTATGGGCTTAGCATTGTCTTGGTGTGTGGCTTTTGCACCAGGCTCCAATTGGTGATTCTCAGGATTTGAAGCCAAAGTTGATGCTGCAAGCCTGAAGACTGGCCAATTCTGCTTTAGGGCACCTGCGTGCAAACGTTCACGCACAAATACTATGATATATTACAGTTTGCTATTTTACATACACCATGAGGTTCATGGCAGCAACAAATTATAGGGGTAATTATGCATCCCTAGTAGATCTTTTAAGTAAACAGAAGTGTCTCTGTGCTTTTAAATCACATATTATTGCAGAATAAATGAATATAGCGCACACAGGTGGAGAAGAGCCCGCAGCAGTGTTTAATGGTGAGGGTGAGAGCGCGCACGCATGTGCTCAAACAGCAATCCTTAGGTGTGAGAATATGGGTGTTAAAAGTACATATTTGCATCTGTGAAATGCTGAAAGGTATGATAAAATGGGGAGGGGGCTGAGGGAGAGAAGAAAATTATGGGCCTTCTAGGTAGGTGCTAGACTTAAGGAATAAAAGAGGAGGTACTGAGATTCAAGACGCCAAATGCTATGACAGGGCAACCCTGCCTCCACATCTGGACAAGTGGAGGGTTACATCAGTTTTCCAGTGTTAGAGGAATGCTACCCTGCATATGCTCAGGGACACTATTACACAGTGTCATAGACTGGCTGGCTGCAGAGGAGTGGTGGGAGGCACTAGCTGGGGACACCCCCCACCCAAGTGAACCACCAGGGGAAGAAGGCTCAGAGCCAGGGGAGTGGTCAGAGGGAGAAGACTGGGGCGAGGTGGTGTCAGAAGCTGGAGGGGCAACAGGGTTTAGTGAGCAGTTAGAGTCGGTGGCAGAGTGCAGTTCAGACTCCAGGGCTGGAGAGGAAGGGGTCAAGAGGTGGCTGAAGAATCCAGGGAGCCTTCCCCTCCTGCTGCGGCCCGGTCCCCTCCCCTCTAGTCTCCAAGAGCGCGCAGAGAAATGAAAAGAGCAGAATAGAGATTAGTTGTGGACATACAGTTTGTGACTGTGTGGGGAAAACACTGGAGAGGAGGGGTGGGAAGGCAGGGACGCTCAGTCCTTGCAAATGTGTCATGGGCAAGACCTACTGGGAAGGGTTGCTGAGACCACTAGACCTGAGCTGTGTTTTGATTTACTTGAAAAAGGCGTTAACTTCACTGGCATCAGTGACTTACTACTTTAGTGCTGAATCGCATCTCACTCCAACCCGGACAATGTACTGTAGCTCAAGTTCAGCCCTGATCAGCATAGCCCTCCTATTGTTGATGGACTCCTATTCCCCAGCTACTGGCCATGCTGGCTGGGGCTGATGTGAAATGGAACCCACCAACACGTGGGCAGCCAAAAGCCTCCAGCTCCTGCACTAGATGAATCTCCTATGAGCTTCCATAAGAATCAGAGTGAATAGGAAGGGGACACTAGAGTCAAGGTGAAGTTTGGCAAAGCCCTGGTGAGTTTCATGCCCTGGCAGAATAGACTTGGAAGCTCTGCCTTATAGCCAGGCTGAAGGGCAGCTGCACTACAAAAATCTCACAAGGGTAGGCTTCATGTGTGGTCAGGACTGGGTAAGGAATACTGTAAATATATATATATATATATATATATATATATATATATATATATATATATATATATGCTTTCATAGATTTTCACGGGTACAGGAATGCAGGTTTTGGTGTCTTCGGGTGTCTTCCCGTGTAAGAGTTGGGGTGTCTAGGCGACGTTTCGACGAGGTCTCACTCGTCATCTTCAGGCTGGTGCTTTCGGCTTCTTGTTACTGGAACAGAGCCTGTTCCAGTAACAAGAAGCCGAAAGCACCAGCCTGAAGATGACGAGTGAGACCTCGTCGAAACGTCGCCTAGACACCCCAACTCTTACACGGGAAGACACCCGAAGACACCAAAACCTGCATATATATATATATATATATATATATATATATATATATATATATATATAGCTATGTCTTAGGCAAGGAACCAACCCAGCTTGGGCAGCTGTGTCTAAGCCACTTGCCAGGCTCGGAGGAAATGCCAGTGTGGTAACCAGGCTGCTGTTCTGAGGTCCGTTTGGTGCACAGCTGCCAAGAGTTAAAAGGCGGGGGGGGGGCGTTTAAGCATAGAGATTTGGGCAAGCATCACAAGGCAGTGAGGGAAGAGGCAACACCCACGTCTCTCCCTCCGAATCCATTGCACGTGGCGCAGGGACACTTCGAATGCGCCGTGCAGAGCAGCCTCAGCAACTCCCAAAGGTGCAATTGTTTCTTAGCCAAATAGCAAGTTATCTTTCCCTATGAGCAACAAGAGGTGCTTGGACAGGGTAAACTTATTATGTGGCTCTAACTAGGTCAATCAGGATTCCTAGTGCCCCTGCCCAGTCACTGCTACAGACTTCAGTAACTGCATTTATTCCTTGCCCTCATGGTGGAGCCAGGTTGTATAGGGAAACCCCCCCCCCATTTTGTAGGGTGCAGACTGCAGCATTAATATTGGCCATATATCATGAAATAAATATCTAAACAGATGGATTCGTGAACTCCACCCTAAATGAAAAGGGGACATTTGCACCACATGTAATTTTCAGGGCGATTCTTTTTAAAAGAGGCCCTGTGGAACATGTGTACTCTGTATCCATGCGGTCTCTTTTAAAGGACTCACCCTGTATATACTACTCTTCAAAGACAATATTAGGTCTGCTCGACAAACTGGCAACTGAGGTGGAAGGACGGGCTTTGTGCAGGCATGGCCCTCTAGATAGTGCTGGCCTGCATCTCCCTTCATCCCTCAACACTGTAAGGCTGGGGCTGATGGGGTTGGGTGTCTCACAACATCTGGAGAGTTCCCCATCCTGGCATTAGAAAACCTGTATAGGAGGGGAGGTTAACCTTGTATACCAGAGACCTAATCATGATTTGTGCACCTGGCTCTCAGGTTTTGAAGGACCACACGCTAACAGGCCCATAAACACAAAAGGATTTTGTGTGAATTATACTGCTCCCTGCTGGCTTGGTTACTTAGTGCAAAATGGCTTGGTGGCTTTATATAGTGTGCATATTCACTACATCTCTTAGCAGGTGGATGGGCCACGTCAATAGACTGTAATGTGCCAATTCGACTGTTTTATTTATTTTGGGAGGTGGATGAGCAGAGGTTTTTGAGAGCACAGAGTAGAGCACTGGACTTACTGTGAAGTTCCTTTTCTCCAGTGAATGGAGAGTGTCTTCCTCCAATGGGGTGCTGCTCCCACTCGTTCCAACAGACAGGGCTGTGTAAATTGGACTTGACTTCAACCATCCTGTGGGGCACAGAGCCATCCCCGGTTTTGGGATGTAACATAGAAACAAGCAATGACCTTGGAAATCCTCAAACTCTCCCCGCTAGCAACCTTGAACAGCGGAAGTAACAGGCAAGAGGCAAGAAAGAGAACAGGTTCCCAGATCCGAATAGCATAGGTCTGAAACTGTGAGAGCTGGAGACACCCCCTTGCCTCAAGTCTTCCCAGTAGCAATAAATGAAACCTTCAGGTTAAGCAGGGTACTCATCTATCTGCTGTAAAAAAGGAACTTAGAATGCTGGACTTACATTTCCTTACAGTGGAGGAGGATATCCTCGTATGGTATGTTTCAAACCTGTATCCATCCTTCTTTGAAACTATCTCCCAAGGTGAGCTACACGACTGAAGCACTAAAGGCAGCTTTAGAAGAAGCAAAGGCACTCAGCTCACCGCAATGCGTAACACCAATGCTGATGGCTTCCCTGCAAATGTCTAGTAGTGGATTATTGCTACTGAACACAGCTGAGGTAGCAGCACTCCTGGTGAACTTCCCTATCCCCCCAACACAGCAGAAGCAGGTGCTTCTTAAAACAGATAAATGCAGACTCTGATCCACCTCAGCAGTGTAGATCTAGAAACTTTCTTCCCCACAAAGAGTGTCCTTCTAAAGAGTTGAAAGCACATCTATACTGCTATCTTAGTGGCCTGGCTCAGAGGTTGTCAATTTGTTTGGACTAGTGGACATTTTGGTTTTTGAAAAGGCTCAGTGGGTGCCAGTCACACCCCACCGTGGGGTGGGTGCCTTGGCATAATATAGAGTACAGTCATAACTGTTTCCTTCCACACCTATTCCAGACACCCTAAATTGTGCTGTGGGAAGCCACCTCTGTCCTGCTGGTTCTGATTGTGGAGATCACACAATATTGTTTATTAAGGAAATATGGACTCTCGAGGGAGGAAATGGTCTGTAATTTTACTAGCATCAAAATAAAACCCTAACTGGTGAATTGTATCCCATAATTATGAATTTGGGCAAGAAACAAGGCACATCAGTGAGAAAATGGACAAGAGTTGACCATGTTACAGATACTAAAAATTAAAAGACATTTCAACAATAATTTCAATATATCTATTTTTAATGGTTGACATCTGTTTCATCCCTGTCAGAAGGTCATGCCACTGTTTCAGTTTTGCAAGATCATATAAATGTGCTAGGTGTTTTTTGGATGAAGTTTTCAGCTGGAGACAGAAGCTAGACTACCTTTCTGGAGATCATGCTGTCAAGGAGGACAGTGTGAGGGACCCCTCTTATTATTTTGAACTATTCCAGAAGTAAACCTATGGTAGTCCATCCCCATTCCCACATTCTTCCTCCTAATCCCCAGCCCCCCTCTTATCCCTATCACTCCTAATCGTGTATCTCCCTTCCTTTCATGATGCTCCTAGCTCACAACCATAAAGTACAGCACACAAGGAAGAACAACCATTTATGCTCCCAGCAGGTAGAGATAAGTTTGCATAAAGCTTCTTAGCTTATTTTTTTCTGCAGTACTGTCAGGATAGATATAAAATTTGCCACCCAAGGGTTGACAAAATGTGCATATATTGATAAATAATGTAAGGCATGTGCATGCTTAAGAAAAATATCAACTATGTAGTCGAGTTGTGCATGTTGTAGCAAATGAATGTGAGTTAAGGGTTGCTTTATTAAACAGTGGAATTCTACATACATTTACCCAAAAGTAAGTCTCACTATCTTCAGTGGGGCTTACGCTCAAGAAACAGATTGCATCCTTGGACATCTTACAGTATATAATGGCTTCTATTTAGCTCTGAGTTAAATATGTACTTTTCTAAGTATCATATATGCAATCTGAGGTGGGGAAGAGGCAGCATGAATGTCACAGGCCATAACCTGGTTTCCATAATTAAGAGACAATTTGCATAGTATGGAAATTAGATTGCCTTGATCCCTACCTGGCAGGGGAGAAGGGGATGGTAGTGGGGCTGCACCTAAGGAAAGCCAGGTATCTGTTGTACCATTCTGGGGTCTGATGCTACTTGACCTCCACTTACCTCTTCCTTGCCTGGATGCTCCATAATCCCCAGACAAGGTGGCTGTGTGTCTGTCTGCTTGTGATGACAGCCCTGCTCTGCTGAGGCACACCATCCTTCAGGCATCTCTCCCTGGGCATGGCCTTGAGACAGCTGCACTGCTGAAAAACTTTGTTCCCTCGGCTCTAGTTCCCATGTAGGTTCCTGCTTGCCCCTTTTGGAGGGTTCCTGTAAAACGTCTACTGAGAATGCCAGGGTGGAAAACGTAATAGCGGCAGTAGTTTGTGGTCTGTTTAAATGGACTCAGCAACTTTTTTAAAACCACCTTTCTTTCCACCCTACCTCTCCAAATGGGAAATGAAGGAGGAAGAGAACAGAAATAGAAAATTTTAAAACTTCAGAGGGGCTCTCCCTTGGAGCTAGGCAGGGCTAGAACTAGAGAAGGCTCTCACGTGCTAGCAGCTGTTAAGTCTGATTTCCACGGGGTGAGTGGAAGCAGTAACCCTTTCAAAGATATCCCATCCCCTCCACTGTAATAACTGTGTTCC
Organism: Podarcis liolepis; assembly: GCF_965112155.1. Classification (NCBI taxonomy): domain Eukaryota; kingdom Metazoa; phylum Chordata; class Lepidosauria; order Squamata; family Lacertidae; genus Podarcis; species Podarcis liolepis. Next base: position 29,969,335 of record NC_139573.1, on the reverse strand, counting down.
TAAATGCTGAACACTCCATTTTTTTTATGCAAGACAGCAAGGATCTCTCCTTGAGCTTTAGAGAATAGTGTGCAGATAGGCAAGTAGCCCATGGAGCAGAAGGCTCAGAAAGCAGTTAGGCGGGTTTTTCAAATAGTGAGAGAAAAGCTTCCAAGTCCAGGACATCAAAGTTATAAACAACTCCTCCCCCAAGTAATCACTTAACCATAGCTAAATCTCTATTTCCTCTTTGCCAACCCTGGCTGTTACTGGATTCTTAGAAGAGCTGAACTTTGGAAGCTGAATTACAACAAACAGAATACGTGAATATATATTTTCATTTATTCAGTTTCAGGTCATACGGTGGTATATGGAAATCTGGTTTTAAAATACACAAAGTAAAAGACAACAACCGAGTTAAGTTACCACCACAGGATCATAGGAAGTTGTTTTATACAGAATCAAGACCACTGATCCATCTAACTCAGTACTGTCTATACTGATTGGCAGGATCTGAGACCGTGTACGTTCCCAGCCCCCTACCTAGAGATGCCGGGGATTGAATCTGAAATCTCCTAAATGCAAAGCAGATGCTCTGCCACTGAGCTGTGGCCTCTCCCCCCCCCCATGTGTTGTACTGCCATCAAATAGCTACAAAACAATTTGCAAAAAAAAAAAAAAAAAAAAAGATGCCGGGAACAGGAACAAAACAAATTTATTAACAAAAAATAGCTATCACAGTGTCATTAGGTCTAATATTTCAAAACCGATATGTTAAACGGATACATTTCAAACCTTAAGGCAGAGGAAAAGCAAATACACTTAGAACATACAGGGATTTTCCTTCAAATGCCAGCTGTACTTGTTGAAAATTAAATTAGATGGGTTATCAAATTAAAAAGAAACACAGACCCTGATATTTCAAGTAGGAAGCTACACATGCATGAAAAAGCAGACCGGCTGGGGGTGGCTCACTGTGCCAGGGTCCAGCTAGTACTGGGCATCTTGCTCCAGCACAAGTGGCTACAGGCTGACCACTTAAGCTTTGTCCTCCTAGTGCAGTTTTGCAAGTGAATTAGAAAGATGTAGGAAATGCAGGGCGTTTGGTGAAAGCCATGCAGCCCGGCAGGCAAAATCTAAGCTGCAAAGTACGGGCAAACAGGGTGAAAGCCTGCAGGCCGTCACTTCAAGAGCTCCAAAGGAGGTTCAGTGTTGTTTCAGGAGGCGGACGAAGGCCTCTTGCACCTTCTGAAGGACACATGAGGCCGGGTCAAATAATGGTGTTTACAGGCTACCAACCACACATATAGGCCTGGTTACCCTCGTCCACTTGGGGGTGCATTATGTTTCCTGGCACTGTGGGGGTCAGAACAGCTCACGATTAAATGATCGGCAGACAAATGCTCACTGGGGCTCATTCTAAATTAAAGTCTTTCTCCTAAAAAAAAAGTGGCAACAGAAAAGACAACTACTGCTTTCAGACAAGGCAACCCTTTTCCAGATTCCTCTATAATTTTAATCCAAGAAAATAACAAGAGTTTGCACAACTATTATGACTTATTTTTTAAATCATATTATTGGGAAAAGTCAGCCAAGGAGAAGATAAGCCACACAACTCAAGTAACGTTAACAAGACCAATTAAACAGAATAGAAATAAAGTAAGTCAGGTTCTTCAAATTAACGTTAAGAAAGAGTTGGGTAGTTTTAGTTTTGACACCTAAAAACATTCAAACAAGGAAGGGAAAAGAATGTGGAGAACGGTTTTGCTCTCAGTGAGCAGAGAAATCTTACATCCAACAATGTTTGTACAGTCTCTTTGTCCCAAGATGGGAGAGAGAGACTGTAAAGATATGTGGTTTCACTGATGCCCTCCTGGTGGGCAATCTGGCCCCTGATCAAGATACTGGCATGGTATGGCACAGCAGAAGGGCCTGCATCCATGTACATCACCTATTACCAATGGAGAGGAGAGGAAAAGCTCACACAAAGGAGCCATCTTCTGCCTGCCACAGGTGCCAGCTCTGTTACTCTACTGAAACCAGCAAAGTGCAGCGTCCTTAAGTGTTGTTCCTTTCTTTGGATTTCTCATTTCTGCTGTCCTAGACAGAAACAAGAGGGGGAAAGAAAGTAGAGACCTGGCATTAACATGGCTTAGGAACTGGCATTGCCATGCCTGAACAATTCTACCCCAGGCCAAGAAAGATCATTAACCCCACCCTTATGCCTGTTCCATCTGGCTCTAGTTTTCCCTTTTATACCATGAGATTGCTTCTTTCATATGGAAACTAAAACCATTGACTGGGTTCTAAACTATGGTTAGTGCAGGCCATGGTTTACTGTGGTACCAGTGTCTTGCTCACTCCCCAGAACATCTCCTTCTGCCCAAACAGTTCCATTTCCAATGGCTACCCACAAGTCTTCTCACTATTTACACAAACTTGTTGTTTGTTGTACCTTATAACGACATGACTTTTTACCAACACACCAGGAGATTGAAATTACTTGGGAGTGGCTAGAAGGTCAGGCAGGATCAACTGTCAGATTTCTGGGTGATTCTATGTTTCTTTGGCCTTTTTTACTCCCAACTGTTTAACGATACCAATTATATTGCAGAAATGAAGAAAGCAGAGAGGGGTACCAAGAGTGCATTACTGTGTTGAGGGACTGTAAACTCTGTTCAGTTTTGGTATTCAGAACAAATTCCTGAGTTCAAAATTATTTTAAGTATATGTCTTGTGCATCAGGCTCCAATTTGCGGGTCTCACGTTCTATTAAAGAACTAAGTAAACTGGGCAAGCCTGAAATCTGCCCACCCCTGAACCAGACAGCCAAGGGGATTCTCTCTAGAATAGTTATTTAAAGGAAAACACTCTCACTGTCAAAAGTTCCCCTTCGGGGGTCATTCATTCAGGAAGATTATCCTGAGACTAAGCAGCTTTAGGATGTGTATGATTTGAATTAGCCATATTCCCTTGCTGACACTCTTTTCACTGTTCTCACTGCGCCTGACCTGAGCTATACCATTTCAGATTGCGGGTGGTGCAGCTGACAAGGTGGAATGCTCTTCAATAGGGGGGAAAAAATACTCCTCCATGACTAGAATGACCGGGGAGAGGGGTGCTGCTCAGGCTTTCCCTTGGCATACTGGTTGTATATATGGCGAATGGTTTTGTATGAAAACGCACTGCACCATGTGAACCCCATCCGCAGTCTGAAGTGGTACCACCCAGTCGCAGGCTTATTTTGCTCAAGGGAGAGTGAGGTCTGTACAGTTAACTTCACCAGCCAGAAGTTAACTGGCTACTGATAACACACACATTTTCCTCAACATTTTCAAAAGTGGGAGGTCCATCACTTGGCTTTTGAAAAACAGGGGATCTGCAGTACTTAGCTAACTGGGAACCACTGCTCTAGATCAGTATTTCCTAAAAGAGCGAGGGACACAATGTCTCTCCCACTTGGTACTTTTTTTATGTACTTGACACTTGCACTTTAATTATTTTTACAGCTATTTGTTAATTTTTCCAGCATAGGTTTTTTGTGGTGGAGGAGTGATACCAACAGCCTTTTCACTGACCCAGAAACAAAGAGGCAACCAAAAGGGGTTATTTTAAATCAAGTAAATAATGGTGCATTCCCCCGCCCCCTTATCACACGAAAAATGAAACCAGCTTTATTGTGAAGTAACTTCTCATATAGTAAAGCTGCCATTAAAAAGATGGAATTTTTAGTTTGGGTTTATCAGCGGGAATGTTTATTTTTGTTAAACAGGGTCCCAATGACACCTTGATCTTAACATCTAAGCTCACCTTCAATAGCGTTTAGAAATGTTAACTGGAGCCCTGTTTACAACCTGCAACGAGAATCTAGAGTTTGCAACATATCAGAACAACACAAAAGCAGAGATCCCCCACTTTCACAAACCACTCTTGTGGATCAAGGAGGGTCTTATGAATGGCGAACTCCCTCTCTAGGGATCACAAATGATCACACAGAGTGAATCAGGGGAGGGTAAGTGATACCTCAGGAGGTGGCGGCTTGATAGTGACAGGCTGTGAAGTTCTTCGGGGTGGTGAAGGTTTGGGCTGCACTTGCTGCTGGACTGTGTTATAATAGGTGACCCCTCCATACACCTGAGACTGGGCCTACAAACCAAGATAAAAGGAAACCATTGGGTTGGTCTAAAGCAGACTTCCTCAACCTCGGCCCTCCAGATGTTTTTGGCCTACAACTCCCATGATCCCTAGCTAGCAGGACCAGTGGTCAGGGATGATGGGAACTGCAGTCTCAAAACATCTGGAGGGCAGAGGTTGAGGAAGCATGGTCTAAAGTGCTTGATAATATTACATATTATATTGTTATAACACCCACAGTATTGTTTACACATCATAGCTGCACGCACGCACGCACACACACACACACACTAATTTAAATACAAAGTACACACACATAAATCAATCACAGAAACACATCTGAAAGAGTTAAAAAGAAACATTGTTTGTCCAATTATAGGAAGCCGACATTTAAGGAAAAAAGGAACAGAAAAAGAAGCCCCCCCCCCTTTTCATCCAAGCTTGATCTCTGGGCAAGGTACAGTAAATAAACAAAAACCACAGCATCAACCAACTATAAAACAAATTGCCTAGTGAGCTTCATGACTGAGAGGGGATCTGAACCCTGAACTCCTAGGTCCTAGTCTGACATTTAACCACTGCACCATGCTGGCTTCCTAGAGTACTTCTGCTATGGGGCAGCTCTACAAATTAAGTAGGTAAATAAATATGGAGAAAGCCAAGAGTCACTTAGAGAAGGATCTTTTCCTTGAAGCTTGAATTCGTTTTATTCTGGGTTGTTTTATTTGATGTGTTGTGTGTAAACCACTTTGAGATTTTTTTCTTTAAAATATAAAGCGGTATAGAAATGAAATAAATAAATAAATAAAAATAATACTCACTGCAAAGAAAGTTGCCTAGACATTCCGCTATGGCGACTGTAATCTAGGTTTAAGGTGCCATTTGAAGATTAGCTTATATATCTGAGTTTCTAACACTGGGTGGGGAGGGTTGTTCTTATTATGTATTATGTACCTTGTATGCTTGTGTTGTGAACCACCCTTAGATCTACTGATGAAGAGCAGTATATAAATTTAATAGATAAATAGGTAAGTTACAAATGCCAAGACTTTTAGGCCAATGCCAAAGGAAACACGGAAAGGGAACGTCATGTTCCGTGGCTATTAGACTTGTTTGGTCTTGCCTCCACAGCATGAAATCTGTTCTATCAAAGATACTTTCACATTTGCTCAGCTTGGATTAGCTGCCTCTGACAACGCAATTACTAGCAAGAGGAGTACCCAGAAGTACCCAGTGTGCATCTGCTACAACAGTGAGCAGCAGTCAGTGTACCACGTGCTGCATACACTTCTCGCTTTGCCTGAGCCCTAAAGACAGGACAAAAGCCTGCTCAGCTAGGAGGGGAGCCTGTGCCCAGCGATGCTTTGTCTCTCTGCCACCTGCCGCTTTGGATCTCAGTGTTTAAAGACTTAAAGCCCAGACGAGAACAAACTTACTTGAGCATTGGAATACAGATGGGGAGGTGGTGGCGGCGGAAGTGGTCCTGGAGGGTAGGGGTAACTGGGATTGCCAAAATTCATCACTCCAGGGGGAGGGGAGAAGTAGGTCGGTGCTAGCAGTTGTTGTGGTGGGGGAGGCGGTGGCTGCTGTCCCGGCGACATGGAGACAGGAGGAGGATATAAACCAGGGTTGGTCAAAGGTGCTGGTGTCTGGTGTGGATGTAACCCTGGCAGAGAAAGAAGAGGAGAAGAGTCAGGCAGTTGCTTCTGAAATCAAAAACGCAACAGGGAAAGGGTGCTGAAGCGGATTACAATCTGCTCCATTAAGTGAAACGTTTTGCTGGAAGGATTCATGTGCCCATCTGATGGCACAAACAAGTCCTCTGCAGCATCTCTGTGCAATGCCCCTGCGCTGTGCTTGTGAGGATTGATCCTGGAGGGTAAAATCCCTGTGATTTCCAGATGGTCAGAGAATCCCTCCTTTTAAATCCAATTAAGCTCAAATGTTCTCTCCTTCATTTTGTTTTTCCTACCCAGAAGAAAATGGCAGCCGTGGGAAGAGAAAAAGGAAGGATTCAAATAATTATGCCAGCTGTGAGAAGAGACTTGCTGAAGAAACCTTCTCTCTTGCCTAAGACAGGATATGAAGTGGGCAAGGCTTCCCCCACAGCAGCAAGAAGTAAAAAAAAGCATCGTCTCCAGAATCTGATGGGAACAAGTACCTGATTCAGAATGCCCTCCTCTTCTAAAAAGTGAATCAGTAATCTTCTAAAATAATTTCTTGGCTCTTTTGAGTATAGATATGGCTGTAACAAATCTGTGGCAAATCTGTATGCTATTAAAACACGATGAGGCAGGTCTGTTTTTTGGACCCCTGATAATGGCAGGAGGGGAGGGGCCAGACCATCCCTGGAGGATCCACCCCCAACTCCCAATACGCAGAAGCTCATTATGACCCAAGAGTTCTGGGTGGGGTGTGGAGATTTTAAAAAATCACTGGGCTGACATGAATGCTTTTGGGGCTATGGAGGGGGAGTGCTAGCATGGAGCTTTTCTTTTATCTGTTGGTTAGTGGGTAGGAGCATTGTTTTGTTCGTTGTTAGTGTGCTGCCAATATTTTCTATCACAGGGGACTGGTTTTCTGTTTCTTTCCCCAATACAGTATGTTGTATGGAAAAAATATTATACGATCCTCCCCCCCCCAATGGCATAATGTGTTTATGTATTTCTTTCCCAGTGTAAATCACTTGAAGACACTTTGGGTGACAAGTAATAAGTTTATGACATCTGCCCACCTGCCCCCCATCATATCTGCCCAGAAGGATCAGCAAAACAATCTCTCCATCCCATCACTGCATTAGCTAAACCTAATTTAGATTTTTGTCTTCTGACACACATCTGCAACAGGGTTTCAAATGCAGCAGAATGGCACAGATGGAATCCAAAGCTTCAGCGTGGTGCCAATTTTTTTCACGGAACAGAGAAGGCTTTGTACCAAGGATGCCATTTGGTACTATAAAGCAACGAGCGAGGGGGAGAGAAGGGGGAAACGGTTTTGATCCAATATTCCTGGTTTTAGGCTTAAGGTAACCATCAACCCTATATGATTGCCCCATTATCTTTTCTCCCCATTTCTGTCTCACAGAGCTCCCACGGGCTTGCGTTGGAGAGAAATGCCTGGACAGGAGGAGATGCGAGAAGCAATTCCCTACCTGGATGGGAGAGATGCATTTCTGGCTGAACAATCACCCCTTGGGGAGGCAGCGGGGCAGGATTCTCGCTGTGAGTGTAGATCGGTCCCTGGAACTGTACTGTAATGATAAACCATCAAATACGACCTTTATTCCATACACATTGGTAGCTTAACAGTAAACACACTGGGATCCCAGTAAAAAGAAGCCAGTTTCCATGAAGGCAGGGGGAAGAACATGTGAAATCATGCAAAGAACTGTTTAGCCACATCAGCTTTTAGAGATGGTTCAGGGGTGAATAAGGAGATGCTCCTTATTAACGGAAGTGGTGTCTGAACAAAAGTAAAATGGAAATTTCCTCTTTTTTTGGACTGGGGAGACTCAGCTTCAGATTCCCCTCACCCAGGAATTTAAAAAGGGCTTTGTTATTTTCATGCTGTTTAATTAGCAATTCATATTTCCGTGTTATTCTGGTACAAATTAACCCACTTTTACTTGAGGGAGCACTTACAACACTGTAGATGGAAGGCTGAATAAATCATCTGTAGCCCACTCGAGTTTTATAGTAGTACAAAACACAGGCAACCCAGAGATTTTTAAGCAGCAGCATGCACTCACGTGTGTCATAGTAGTGCCCTTCCATTATGCTTATGTGCACAGGCGGAGCAGGCTCTGGGACAGGCCTCTGACGCTGCGATGAGTAACGCTTTGCACGGCCTGCCTGAACACCCTGAAAAAGCACAAGAGTAGTCACAGTTCATATAAGAATGTCACAATGAAACACCCTGCTCCTGCCCATGCAAATTGGGGTGTTCCCATTTTTAAGGCCTGTTCAGAACTTAAAAGAGTAACTTGTTCAGAAACCTGAGAATCAAAGCTCACTTTAGGCTTCTAGTCATCAGAGTTAAATGAAAAGCAGCAGCTAACCGGGTACTTTATCGCTTACATCTTACTCTGCCAATTCCTAGAGGTACTGGGTGGTGCTCAACACCTTTTCTGCTTTTGGCCCTTTCCCTTTATGGCAACAGCCTATCCCCCATTTCTCTGTAAACAACATCCAATCAGTTCAAATTCAACCCACTACAAGGGCTCAGCCAGACTCAAGTTATGTAACTTCCCCCAAATGCTGCAGGGACTCTCTACAGAGAATTCTAGGGCCTCCGCCTATCCTCTGGTAGCCAGTCAGACCCACCACTTGAAAAGCAGGAAAAAGGCACAGGACTTTACCATCTCCTCCATCCTGTTGAACTGAGGGGGTGGGGCTGCTCCAATGTGCATCTGGTTAGGAATACCTATTGGGAAGGGAGTAAAAGGAAAAACAGCAACAAAGCTGATTACTATTTTACACTTAACATTAGAAAGAAACCAGGAAGAGGCAGCAGGTTAAGGAGGATCCTGAGGAAAGATGAAAATGAGAACAGATAATACTTGCTAAGATGCAGAGAGAGCAGGAAGATGTGCATGCAACTTATTGTCTCTAATACTGTAGGTCAGGAAGCAACATCAGCTGGGTATATTCCATGTACCTACAGATTTCACTCACAACACCAGTACTGTCACATCCTGCAAACTTCAGCTTCCTTTATAACACAGAATAAGCCTTCATGACAGAAAACAAGTTTTAAAAATATGTAACAGTACCTGCAGATAGTCTTCCTGTCTTGCAATCTATTCCCCTAGCTTATTCTCCCGCACCCCACTCTGAAGTCAAGGCGGGCCCTTTCGCTCCTCCAAGCAGAATTCACAGGAGATGAGTTAAGACTTGAGATAAGACTGTTCATAATCACTGCAGACAATTACAAAACTTGTATGTTTCTGTAAACCAACACTGCACTTTATTGGTTCCAGTCTGATATTATTTGCTGCAAGTGTTTTGATAGCTTTTGTGGTTATCTACAGTTTATTGCACTATTTAGAATCCTTATAATACAAGTGTGATAGGAATGAACATTAAAGAGAGATTCAGCTGTAATGCCTGAGTAGACTAAGATCATGCCTGTGCTAGTCAATTTTGGAGCAGCTGTGTACAGGCAACCTGCTCAGGTAATCTGTTTTACTCTGAGCATTCCAAGGTACATTAAATAAGAAAAAGGAGTGCTAGAAAGAACTCAAATGAAATCTGGCATGATAATATTTGGATAGACAAAAGCATGTCTAGACCTATTCAAAATCTGCCCTACAGAAACCCACGAATCCCCACAAAGAATGACCAAATTCTGCAGATAAAGTAAATATTTCTATTTCCAAGGACAAGCTCTTGTGCATGCTCTCTCATCACCTGACTCTTTGATGAATTCATGAACTAATTATTACATTTGAAGTGGCATTAAGTGACATGAAAATTATATTTGTGTAAGTTGGTATACAAGTCAGAAAGTGGCAAGTACCCACGTGTGAGCAGGGCTGGTTGCCACGTTTTCCAGTGGGTGCGGGAAGGAGAGGAGAGGGAAGAGGGAGAGAGAAAAACGTGGCAGAGGGAAGGTCCAAAGAGCACAAAATTTCAGCATGTGTAAGGTCAATATGTCACCTATGACTCATTACGGCCGCAGATCTAGAAGACTTCACGGCTTGACTGCACTGCAAAGCGGAATAACCAATGCAGTCAGCTCCTAAGACTCTAACCTTTCGTACTAATAATGACAAAGATTTATTTGATACCAAATAATGCCAGAGGAATGTTCAGATGTGCAATAAGGTCCATAATGAAATGGAAGTTCAGGTGCCGTTTTTGATAAAAGAAGGGATGGCCAAGTGGCAGGCCTATATGTCTCTTCAAATGAACTGTATCTGCTCCCTCGTAACCATGCTACAAATCTTTGAATGAAGTAGATTTGGGGCTACGTTACAGAACACAAGGGCTCATAACAGGATGTCCACATTGGTAGATGGCACCAACTGCTGCAGAACCTACCCCCTCTGCCTCAATGAGAAGTTTATTTTCTTACACTTATATCCCACTTTTCTTCTGCCATGGAACCCAAGGTGATGTACACACATTTCCCAGGTGGTCATGCCTTTGAGCACTGGTCAGGGACCTCCTTAGTTCCATCCAACCTCATGTGCTATCACAGCAGACCCTGGGTTGAGTTGGCTGAGCCTACAGTGGGTACTTCCCTACTTAGGCCAACATCCTGTGAACCCCAGCTTTTTTTCTTTTCTATTCAACAGTGCATTAAAGAGCACTTCACATACAACGGAGCTGTACAGAGTCCCTCATGGCTGCTCATTTACTTCTCTCCTCATCAAGGCAATGCAGAGTTGGATGGAAAGCTATCTCTGTGTGTTTAAAAGCAACATTTGCAGCCTTCATAGTTAAAAAAAAGTTGAATTTTGAAAGCGTGGGCAGTGTTCAGCAACGGCAAGCATGATGTGTAAACACTGGAGGAGGTTTGATATACGAAGTCCTCACCAGTCTGAACCCTACAGAACTGTGAAACTGCTTTTTCTTCTTTATCTTAATGTGATTTCTCAGAATAACTGAAGGATATTATCTCTAGGAGAAATCAGCACAGAAAGAGGAGCTTTCACAGAATAGCGTTTTCAGTCACGGAACTCCTGTGTCCTCTCAGTTTAGGCAAATACTTAGTGGCTAAAAATTAACAACTGGGATTTTAATACTGTATGTTTGAATTTTTTTAATGATGTTGGGACTTCTGCCAGTGAGTGGATATGTCCCAATGTCACAGAGATGCAATAAGAGATTTTGGTTATTGCTGATCTTTGATCCTAAAAGACTCTGGTTACCATAGATTGAGCTGCTCAGATCCTAAAGAAAAGCAGGGCAGCAAAAACATCTAGACAAATAGTGGTGGACAGAAGCAACTTGGACTTAGGAAAACAAGAGCCAGGGCCTTAAGAAGACGGGAAGCAAGGAAGGGGAACATAATTAGAAAGTGAAGACTGGGGCTTAAGAAGGTGAGGTTTAGGAGGAGGACAAAGGAAAATGTCACGGCAGGGCAGGGAAGAAAACAAAATTCTAGGAAATAAAGAGCACAGCTAAGGAATCACATAGCAGTTTGAAATAACCACATGCATATTTGGCTAGAGTGATGTTTTAACTGTTTGATGATGAGTCAGAACTTAGATTTACTATTGTTTCTAAACTGCTCTATGGGGGTGGATTATAAATAAAGCTAGTCCCCCTCTGCTTCAGTTCATCAGCCAGCCACTTACCCTGAGGTTGTATGAACTGGGGCTGCCCTGGGCTCCAGTTCTGTTCTGTTATATTTAACTGGGTAATGTCTTGCTCGAGCCCATCTAGGCTGGCTTCAACAGGCACCTCCCAGTTACCAGTCTTTGCTGGCGAGGGAGATGGTATAACCTCAGTAGTTTTCAGCGGTGCAGGAGTCAACCCCAATGGAAGCGGGACTTCCTCGGCCAACTTCCCCGTCTCGCCTGCTTTGGTCCGAGTCCTCCTTGCCCGGGAGTACGACTTCTTCTCCACTGGCCTATCTGGTGGCGGCTGCAGAACATCTGCGGGAGCTGCTGGGCTTTCCGAAACCACCTCTTCCTTTTTAACAGGGCTATTGCGAATGTGTGGAATCTCTACTTCAGGAGAAGGCTCTCGTGGCGGGAGGGGCTCCAAACGCCTGGAACGGTAATTGCTCTCATGCTTTGACTGCTCACTGAAGCGAGGCGCGTGCTGGCTGTTCACATCCACAGCACGGTAGCATGGACGGGTCTCTTTGTAGCCACCGGGTCTTGGGAAAGTCCTCGGTGGGGGCATCCGTCCGGTCCCTGCAGAGTTCCTGTTGATGAATGTCCTGGGTGGCACGGGAGTACTTTCTAGGCTCTGGTGCCGTGGCGGCTTACTAGGCCGTTCATTGGCCCAATCTGGCTCTCTCTGTGGTGGACTCCCAAATCTGAATGGAGATAAGATGCTACAGGTCAGAAGCACATTCCTCAAGCTATTCAGGGCACAGAACTGAGTTCCACATCATTAATGTTCCTGCACCACCACACCATCCCCTCCCACTCCCCGGTCCAATACTATAATACAACAAGTCATACTCTTGTCTTTGTTACCTCACCTTGGTTTGCGCACTCTCCTGGGCTTGATGTCATCAGGGTTGTGTGTCGAGCGGATATCATACCCATAAAGAGCAATCAGCTCCTGCCTTGTTTTCGGTGCCTGCTCGTCTTCCCGGAACTTGTCATGCTCCCACCGTCCCTCATCTTTCCACAGCTTGCGCTGGCGGCCCTTAGGCCTTGCGTGACAAGAGGGAAAGAACCAGTGAGGCTTTAATGTTTATATTTTTAGAAAGCGGCTCTATCCCATCTTTCTAGCAACACAGGACCTCAGAAGGGGTTCAATACCATAGATTTAAAAATGTACTGCAACAGATGTTGAGATCTAATTTATGTTCCTATTCCTACTTTTGTTGCCAGGTTTGAAATTGAATTATTTTTGTGTTATTGTATTGGCTTGTTGGAGAATGCATTTGTTATGGTCTTTGGTAGAAACAAGAAAACATACTGATCTTAATACAGTGGAATACAAATAAAAACTAAAACCAGAGGTATATAAACGCACCGAGTGCAAGGAAAAAACTCAAATCAGGCAAAAATCTGACAAAACATAAAGGTCTTCATTTGGCCAAAAAGCCACTAAAATAAAAGTCAACTGGGCCTCAAGAGAGGGAATACTAAAACCAGGGTACCCCAATAAATAAATCCTGTCCCAGGAGAAATATGGGACTCAGAGGAAACAGTCAAATGACTATGTAAAGCAAGTAATGTTTCCTGACCAGTGGATGGCTGCTCAAAGCCACTCAAGGTTCTTGTAACTGCAACATTAAGAAATGGTCCCACATTGGCGATAGCACAGAGTTTAAAAAAAACACCAGTTTCCTGTATTAGCTTGTATTATTTTCTCTATGAGCAGCCATTCTTTCAACTTTCTAACCCTTCCTGACCAAGAGCACCCCTTGCTCTGCAAACCCACCTCGCTTCACTCGCTGCCCACATCACCTACCGGACTTCCTCTTCCTGAGTTTGCCCACGAAGGTCATGCTCAAAGAAAAGACCTTTGCGAGGTATGTATGCAGGGTTCTTCCGGTCCTCGTCATCATCCAGGTGCTTAGGAAGCTTTTTGCCAACTTTGTTCTCAATTGGTTCAGTGCTTTCCTACAAGAAAAAGGAAAGCAAGCGCCTCTTGGTCTTCTGCCTACATAGAAACCCACCAGAAGTGTTCCAGAACCCATCCTCTTCATACAATGTTTCGATCAAATGCTATCACAGAAGATAAAATTGCTAACAAATATACAACAGCTGTCTGAGAATAAAGATAGTATTCCCCATAAGACACTGTCCAAAAATCATGCAAGTACTCAGGAAAAACCAACTTGACGGAAAAGAAACCTCTCTTATCTAACTGATAAAGGAAAACCAGTAAATAAGAAAATGTTCTTCAAAGTGCTGAGTGGGATTCAACTAACAAGCCCTGCTGGCCGAAGCCTGTGGTTTCCACTAGCACAGCATGACTTCCTCCCCTCCCTGTGCTGCAGATTAGGCAAACAGAAGTGCCTGCATGGACAGCAATCCGCTTAGCACGATGCTGAGAAGTGTGGACAAGTGCATTTATGGTGAAGTAGACTCAACATTTGGAGTATACACTTATACAATGAGTATACACCTATACACTTACGAGAGAGACTTTTCAACAACACTTTTTCTTTGTGTATGAATATTAAGAGAGAATTGTTGCAAGATTCTGTTCCCTTAATTGCAAGAAAAGTAAGAATTGTATGTTGAACTGCTGAAAATGTGAGAGAATATTTCTATCATTCGCAATGAAATTGTTTGACAGCTGAAAAATGTTGGGAAAAGATTAAAAAAATATATAATGGAGAAAATTTCAGGATATAAAGTACAACTAGATCCGCTGCTATTTCTCCTAAGTGATGTCACTATTGGAATACTGAAAAGAGAAAGAAAAAAGAAAAAGGACAATGTCCAATGTTAGCTATATTCAGAACAGACCTAATGAAGACTTTAGTTAAGTCATTTGTTTCAATGGGTCTACTCCAGGTATGCGTCAGTCGGGTATCATTATGTATGTACTGATTTGTTATATGTTAGAAATATCAGCTGTACAGAACACTAAAAAATTATGACAACACCAATGGCTAGAGACTGTGTAGAAAGAATGTAGGAACGTGTTCTAGTAGTGAAAATAACTAACTGCATTTGTGTAAGTGGAAAAAAGGCAAAGCAGTTTAAAATTTGATGCCTTTATTGATTTCCCTAACACTAGCCTATTACACAAAAATGCAGGAAGCTTCTTTTAGAACGTTATGAAACTAAGTATTTATTTCTTGAAAAGTAAATACAAAGGGCACCTTTTAGTTTAATTGGTTAGTACCTACACTCAGAATTTAGTAAGACTTACCTGGCCATCTCCACTCTGCCTCTCGCCTGCCACAGTGCCTTTCGATTCTGGTTTTTCATCCCCTTTGTCTGATTTTCTTGTCAGCTCATTAGTTTCATTACTCTCCCGCTTCAGGTCCACTTTGGATGTTTCCTCCTCACTGTATTCCCCCTCTTCAGCCTGAAACAAACATCCAATGTGATTCAATTGGTGCAGGTGCCTAGCAATTTAAAGATTTTATTTTTTACGAAAAATCTTTTCCTCCAGGACACTGTTTTGTCTGAACAGGCTTATACAAACTGTTTTGCTCTACAAGTCAATCTATTAGCAAACACAATCTAGGGTTTAATGTGAAAAGTTCTCACAGCACTCCTTCCCTGCTTCTGCTAAAGTGGCAGGAAACAAGCCAAATTCCATCTTGTTGTGATGTCTGAACCTGGGCTCGTGGCTTGTTTAAAAAGAAATGAACCAAAAGGAAGAGCCAACACTTGTTGTTGGCTTACTGCTCATAGTTTGTTTGGGAGAAATAAACCACAAACCCAAGTTCAGTTGCCATGACAAAGCCAGACTTTGGCTTGTTTCCAGCAGTTCAGGAGTAGGGGAGGAGCACAATAAGAACTTTTCAGTTCTGTGTTCCTCACGCTCACACAAAACCAGTTTATTTATAATTATGGTTTAATGTAAGTGAACCACCATTTGGAACCTGATGGCTTCCCCAACACCTGCAGAAGATAAACAGGCATCCAAGGCACGTGTTTCTAGGTCTACTATCCTCCAAGGTAAGCTTTGAATACAGAGGATAGATAACATGTAATAAATTTCAAAACGCAGAAGTTGGACTGCTTTTCCATGGCAAAGGAGATAAAAATTACACATCCCAAATTCATCCAAGGGCCCAGATTCCTGAAGGTTCCTTTTCTAAATAAAAGTTCATTGGCATGTTAATACTGTACACCAGAAAAATGGCAACAGACATATTTGAAATTGCCAGTAAAAATGTAACTCACCTCTGAGTCGTCAGCACTTTCATAGTCAGAAAGAACAGCTAAATATAAAGAAGAGTTGTTTGCGGTTAGACAAACCCTTTAAAATTTGTTATGTAGACAAAATTTCTCATCTTCCCATACCCTTCTCTTCTCATATACTCTCTCAATCCATTGACAAAGTCATCATCCACACAACTTAACAGACACAACACTTGTTTTATCTTTGATGCACACTCATTTTTCTTTTCTTTTTTTTACACATTCCATTCACCAACAAGACATACTGCTTCTCTATCTAAAACACTATAAATACACTGGTCATGCTTCTCTGCCCTCTTGGTAAAAAGCTCTGGTTCACATTCAAGCCATTTCTCATAACTACTGCAACCATCTCCTCTGTAGCATTCCAATGTCACTTCATCCCTCTTGCCTAAATTCAGAATTCTGCACCAAAATTATTCAACACTTACATGACATGTAAGCCTTTCCTTAATCCCTACAATGTTTTCTCAACTGTTCTGGCTGTTCCCTTGAAAGTCCACTATGGCCTTGCCCCACCTCATCCCTCTGCCACCACCACCACCACCACATCCTCCTACCTTTGTTCTTAGCTCCTCAAAATCCACCACCCTCAATCATCTGTTGGCCTTATGCTTCCGTAAAATATTCACTTTTTTGCTTTGCTGCTTCTTATGTTTCCAGCTTCTTCTGAACACTTACATAATGCTGAAATTCCCCCCATCTTCAAATCCCTCCTCAAAGCTCAGCTTTCCGTTGAAGCTTCTAGGACAGTGCATTAAGTCTTCACATCCTAATGAAGTGCATATATATATGGCTCCTTCACACTGCCACAGAGCCTGTGTCCAGTGAAGCAGGGGAAGTTTCACTGTCCACTCATGTTCACAAAGTGATGGTGGATATGGGAACCCTTGAGCTGTTCTTTAATAAGGCAGCTCTGGCCACATTCTATAAGCTTGGTGTGTAGAGGAAATTGAATGCCCTCCTCAGTCAATAACAAATGTCATAGATTACAAATACAGAAAACCATTTTATCAAGTGGTAAATGTGGGGAAGTCTTACCACTTGATAAGATATCCAAGCCATTAGAATGTATAGCAGAAAAAACATCACACTGTGTTTTCATTAAAACAAACAGCCAAACAAAACTCTGGTAGAAAACCTTACCACCCATTCATCTATGATGAGGTCCATTTCTTACAAAAATGTCTGAATTTACCTACAGGCCAAAGTACCATAAGCATAAGGGCTTGTGTCTAGAACATCTTCCTTGTAGAATTACAACTTGATTTTTTTTTAAAAGAAAATGTATATGCTGCTTGGTTGTTTTAAAAAATGCTATTACAATAAGCATTAATTCTAAGAATATTCCCTGACCAAATCTACACTACGCCTCACCATTCACAATCATTCAAACTAAAAGAGAGAACATCACTTACCATCTCCTTCTATGCCATCTTCACTTTCCTGTTTTAAGAGAAAGAAATATTACCATACAGAGTAATGAGTGTAGATTCAGAAGAAAAACAGCATAACCCTCAATAAGAACACAAATGAAAATGCTTATTGCATTACACATATGTTAAGAAATCTATGTGATGAGGGAACACATAACTGAATATTTTAATGAAACTGCAACATTCTCTATCATATAAGCAGACAGCAGCAACAATATTGTTCAGTTATTTTACATGGGTCTTGCCAGGTGGGGGATGTAGCTAGTAGCCAAGATCCAGTACACTTAAATACATTACATTTATGCAGCCTCAGAAAATTTTGTTTCTCTTGGCCCAATTCTATTTTTCTTTTTGCTTTAATCCACCTCTTTTCCTTTTATTGCTTGTGTTAACAATAACAGCTGCATGGGGTTCTTTAGGATGTATTTTCTTCAGATGTTGTCTGGAAAAAGCTAGTGCTTTACACACCAAATCTCTGAAGGAGTCACTTATTTGGTCAGATTTGGCTATGGGAATTTCTCATTTAAAGGGGGGACTCACTTCTTATGGATGTACTGCATGGTCTCAAAACACACTGACTGCAGGATGGCTCAGTTTAGCAACAAGCCGGAACCCTGCCTACCAACCGATCTCATAAATAAAAAATTGGGTTTGTGTCTCAACTGGACAGGCAAGAGAAATAGCTCTTCCGCTGCAGCTTATGCATGCAGATGATGCACCTGCTGAGAAGAAGAGCAGGGCATTCTCCAGAGGCAGAAAGGTGCCCTTTCCCTACTCTGCTGGGAAAAGAATTGCCTGGTGTGAGCACACCTTTAGAAAGCAAGGACAAGCCTACAGTGGTACCTTGGTTCTCAAACTTAATCCGTTCCGGTAGTCCATTTGACTCCTGAAACCATTCGAAAACCAAGGCGCGGCTTCTGATTGGCTGAAGGACCTTCCTGCGCTCAAGTGGAAGTCGCTTCAGACGTTCGGCTTCCGAAAAATGTTTGCAAACCGAAACACATACTTCCGGGTTTGCGGCATTTGGGAGCTGATTTGTTTGACAAGGTACCACTGTATTACAGACAACAGACTGTCAACAACTTCCTTTGCAAAGAGAAAGAGCCCCAAGGAAGGGGTGTTAATGTGGGGAACACGTTGGGACCTACAATTTCTGCTTACTAAGCCTACTTCCTTTACTCATTCATGTTTTCAGGCTTGATCATGCTACATGACGCTACCCTCTTTCTATTTTTCTTTATTTCTTGTGTCTCCCCGCACAACCATTTAGGTCTTCTTACAGAGGTGGTCTGCTTCAAACTTTGAAAGCCATACCTTCAAAAGAACAAGGGAGTCAGGAAAGCAAACGAAAAACATGGCAGCTGCTAAATGCTATCCAGAAGGATGTGCAATTCCCACCCAACCACAGTAGATGTGTCCCAACTGGCAATCTAAACCAGGTATTCCAAGCTTGGAATCACTGTAGAACATTTTAGCACACTGGATACATACTATTTCATTGCACTATGACAACAAGACTGCAGCTGTTAGCTGTTGATTCCACCTTAATTCAGGGGAAAACTGAATCAGAACTGAGACCCAATCTGGTATTTCAGTACGAACAAAATAATTAGTCAAAGACCTGGTGGATCTATCAAACAAGCAGCCAATGCAATAAAACCAAGTGCATGCCATCTGTAGATCCTAATGTGGCCATCCAGCAAAGGGTGTGTCTTAATTCCTAAAAGCTCTCTTTCAAATGCTGTCTGCTTCAAACTCTTCAGTTTTATCTCCATTTGGACACCACCACCAACCCCACCATTACTTTGCAAACGGACCAATAACCTTAGCAGCTTCAATGACCCTATTGTTGTTTTTATAGCTTTCAAAACATCACAGCAAAGTTTGCTTACCAAGACTATTGGAGCTTGTTAGCTAAAAACCTCAAATGTCACACTTAACATTAATGTTACTCCAAGAAACAAAAGTGGTTGATGACACCCTGGTCTTTGAAAAGCCTAGCGGGGGAGAAGAGGTTCTAAAAATACTCAGGTTCTAAAAATATGACTACAGACCGAGGGAATACAGTGCACATTTCCATCTCATAGACACAACTAACAGTTTTAAGTTCCCAGATGGAAAACCACAAAGATAACCGGAACTAAGGCTTGACTGATAAGCACATCCTTTGGCCTCCAAATTCTTGAATCCTGGCCAAAGATACCCAAGAACTAGCTTGCTGAGGAAAAATCCGACTAAATGTGCTCGGAAACACTTTTGTAACTAAGGGAGGCATTAAAAATAATCTTTACGTAACAATTTTAAAAAACAACAACCCCGAAACAGAGAACGAGATACTAAGGCTTTCCCAAACACCACATCGTTTGAGCGTAGGATAACCGGATACAAGCTACGGCTACTCAACGGCAAGCGTTGAGATTTTTTAAAAAACCAACAACCAAGGGCTGCTCTGTGCATTCGCAAGTACACTGCCGTTTTTGCTTTAATGTCGCCGATAGTTCCGGGGTCGAGGCCCGCGGTGAAAGCGGGCCCCGACAAGAGCCGGGTGAAAGTCCAAGCAGCTTCTCCCCCCCCCCCCCCGCTTTCCTCTTCCCCACCAGGCTCCCTTCCACACTCACACACTCCGAGTCGGCCGGGCTGCCTCCCACCGTCACCGGCGCCTCCGCGACCACGGCGTCAACAGCAGCGCCGCTGCCGCCGCCCCCTCCCGCGACGGCCAGGCCAGAGCGGTGGGCGCCCCGCGGGGAAGGGGCCGCGCTGCCGGGCGGCGAGTCGGACTCCTCGTCCTCGCTGCTGTCCTGCGAGGCGCGCTGCCTCCGACGGTCCGCCATCTTAACAGTAGCCGAGAAAGAAATAAGAAGCGAAACGTTTATGAGGGTGAAGTAGGCGGCGGCAGCAGCAGCGGCGCAAAGGGAATGACGGGAAAGCGAGGAGGGGAGGCGCGAGGCCGCGGAAGGACTGCGGCTCCCGACATGCAGAGCGACATGCTCGCGCTGCTCTGCGCTCCCCCCCCCCGAGCTACCCAGGCTCCTTTGCGGTCAAAGCGGCGGCGGGAAAGGAACCAAAAAAAAAAAAAAAAGAGAGAGGAAGGGGTTTTAAGAGGGGAAGAAAATTCGCGCCCAATCAAGGGGCCGCGGAAGGCGACGTCACCAGCAGGCGGCTCTCCAGTGGCGGGCGGAGAGGACAGCCCAGCAACAGCATCACGTGCTCCATGCCCTCGCGGGCTGCTGCATAAAAAAAAAAAGAGGGGGGTCGTAATCCGCCAGAAACGGCGCTTCTTCTGCCATTACGTTTTCCCATTGCGACGGTGACGTCATCCCTTTCTCCCTGCAGTGGTTAAGCGGTTGTGGCAAGGCGTTGTACAGGGGACCTAAGGGAATAAAGCGACGAGTCTATAGCAGGGTGGGGTGGGGTGGGGAATGATGCAAGACCAGTTAAGGCAAGGTTAGGGTGGGCTCGGAAAGAAGGTGCAAGACCCAGAAACAAGCTTCGAAACAATCCGCAGTGTTTTGCTTTTTTTTTGGTACTTCAGAAAAAATAAAATCTTCACCACCTGGCACATTGTGTAGCAACTGCCCTGATGAAAGGTTCTGGAGAACGCGAAAGCTTGTCACACTTACTTGCACTTTTGGTTGCCCTAATAAAATATAGCCGCCGACTACGGATTCTGGCGTTCTGCCGCCCCCGCCCCCCCCCCATTACAAGGCAAACTAAACTAGCCATAACAGCAATGGAAGCTCAGCCCCCTCCATATCCTCCACCAATACTAGCATTGCCCTAGGTAAACAGCAGAAGGGGCAAACAGGTCAGTATTTACACAAGGAAGTTGGGGGAGACAATTCTGACATTTAACATTGACAACATACGAAAATCGACCTAAGAATATTGAAGCTATGCATCCATTAATGTCATCCATTTTGAGGTACTGTATCTACAAGAGGTTTTTCTTTTAAAATGATTTCCTCAGAGAGGCTAGCTTAAAGCCAACTCTCGTGTTTTCTGGCACCAGATTTGTTTTTTTGTTTTTAACAGGCCTTTTGATCTTTATTTTCACTTTTGTTATGTTTGATTTGATTTTAATTGTTTCCATGCTTTGTTAGCCACCCTGGGAGCAGTCGTGCTGATGGGTGGGGTAGCAGTTGCCCAAATAAAAACAAACATTACATTCCCCAAGGAACTGCATCTGATCTCAAAAAATAATCATACTTCCAACATAGACTTCAGAAAAGAGCACACCCATATAAAGCAGTTTAGGGCATCCCCACTGACATATACAAAAAAAAAAGCTGCACTTTTCCCATTTTGGGAAATTACTGTCCTGCTCATAAGTGTTAAAATGTGCTGGGCATATATTATTATTATTATTATTATTAAAATGTGTTAGTTGCTTTATAATGCCCAGGGCAACCCAAAGCTACTTAAAACAGTTTAGTATTGTAAGAATACAGCACTGCCCCCAGGAGCTACTTTTGTGTATACTTTGACTCTATATGAGAGTGTGACAGGCCTACTGCTATGCCTTGCATTTGTTGCCCTTTCATCCCACTGTTCAACCATCTTTCTACCCAATACCTGCCAGTTTAGGATACAGTCTGCATACACCTAACAGCGAACTGTACGTCTGAAGTTGGTTTACAGCAAATCAAATTGCTCCAACTAGCTCATGGACGTGCAAGCTCTTTTTCTATCAAGGGTCACCTAGTCAAGCACCCTGTTTTCACAGTGGCCAACCCAAGGGAAAGCTGAGCATACAGCACTCTTCCCAACTGTCCTTCCTAAACAACTGACATTCAGTTTCTCCTACAGTGGAGGCAGAACATAGCCTTATCATCCATTAAGTTGTCTAATCCTCGTTAAAAGCCATCACTGTGCCTTCTGGGCACAAATTCCATAGTACTCTCTTTTCTTTTCTGAATCACCCACCATTCAACTTCACTGGATGGCTCTAGTATTATGAGGAAGAAAAATTTCCTTGACACCACACATCATGTTATACATCTCTCTCATATATTCCCTTACTCACCTTTTTTCCTATACTAAAAGCCCAAATGCTGTAACTTTTTCCTCATAGGGGAGTTGCTCCATCTCCTTGATCATTTGGGTCATCTTTTTCTGAACATTCTCCAGCTCTACAATATCCATTTTGAGGCGAGGCAACCAGAACTGTACCCAGTTATTCCAAGTGAGATCTTACAAGAGATTTTTATAACAGCATTACAGCATTGGCATGTTTTATCTCTAATCCCTTTCTCAATAATACAGAATTCACCTTTTTCACAGCAGCTGCACACTGGACTGAGCTGGCACTGACCAAGAAAGGGCTGAAGCCTCATACACACTCACTTGGGAGTATGTCTTACTGCAGTCAGTGAGGTGTATTTCCAAGTAAATGTGCATAAGACTGGGCTATAAGGCATATATTTCCCTTTCTGCTTCTAGTATATAACAGAATATGACCATAAAGGCAGATTCTGACGCTCAAAAGTTTTACCCAATCCATTAAACAATGCATAATGCATGACAAAAGCATCAATATTCTTTCCATTTTATTGTAAAAAAAAAATGATTTGTTTCAATTTTGTTTAAACATACAAGCAGAATTTCTCTTAATACTCCCTGTTAACACTGTTAAACCTAAATGAACTGAAGCAAAAAGTTTTTAAAAAACAAAAACCCCAAACATTAACAGCCACAAATTTGGTATTTACAAACTTTTTTTTTCCTTTATAAGATATTTACAAGACAACTGATTTTACATATTTAAAATGGTATCAAAAAGGATGCATTTGCAGACAACCACATGTCAAAGGGCAGAAAACAAAGGAAGGGATTACAGACACTTTTTTTTTGAACTACCATAAGCTTGGTTAAAAGTAATGTTTTGTCCTAAACCAAGTATCAGATCTAATTTGCAAGGGCCAATACAAATTTCACAGTGCTGTATCCCCTATAGGGAAGGCTATTCCCTCCATTCCCAACTAACATCCACTGCAAATGCTTTGTACAACCCTTACCTACTTCCACACACCTACCCATCCTCTTAGATCTAAACTGCATGTGTTATTATATAAGTGGGATTCTTCTTGTAAACCAGCACACTATTGACTAGGGAATATTTTGCTGTTGTATTTCAGAAACACACACTGTGGCACTTCTGATAATAGATGTTTTCTGGAATAAGCAAAAGCAGTTATCCCCTCCCCCAATGGGATATAGGCCTAAGACACAATCTTGCAAACTGCTTGTGCTTACTTGAGAGCAGAAAGTAGGCCCAAGTGTTGGCAGGATCAAGTCTGAAATCAGTGCCTTCAAGAAGCCTATACTTGAGGCTTTTTTTTTTTTTTTTAAACATCCAGGCTTGTAACTGCAGGGTGCAAAAAAGAAATAAAAATAAGGATGCATGCTGGCATGCTAAAAGAGAGCAAAAGATTCAAATACAGCCTTATTTAAAATAAAATTAGGCAAGCATTGTGCACTACCTCAACTACACGGATTACTTGGCAAAAGACAGGATCTGTTTTTCTCATTTTGAAGTTTAAGCCACACTCATGACATCTTTAACTATGTTCACATTGAGCGTGCTACTCTGGGGGGGGGGTATCCTTCTGAATTCCCGGGGAACGTAACCCAGAAGTGGAACAGCAACTACTAGAAGTATTTGAAAGATATGATAGAAAAACAAATGTGTTAGATAAGCATTTACCCTTCAATGATGTCCTTAGTGTGCAAAAGCATTGGACATCATCCTGCACTGGGATCTGCAACAAGCAATGAAACTGAGACCCAGAGCTTGCTTTCTATTTATGCAGAAGTTTCATTCAATGCAAAGAAGTAAAAGGTAGCTTCACTGCTCATCTAAGCATGTGTGAATATCACACATACCCAGGCAGCTTCCTGCAATTGCATGGATCAGGCAGATGAGAATGTGGAATTATAAAGGAATTCCCTGTTCTCTGGAGAGGATGAATGTTTCATCTTCAGGAGCTGGAATCTTACTTAAAAGATGCTAAACAAGCTTCAAAGAGACACAAGGGTTCAGCTGTTACTTTGATTTAACTCAATGTAAACAAATGGGAGTTGCTGTAGTGAAGAATACAGGCACAACCACTTATCTAACAGACTTTAACCTTCCCTAAGATACATATAAACTTATGTTGCAATGGACTTCAGGCAGGGGGAGGAAACCATCGTTTTCAAGAGATATTGGGGGGATTAATCACTTTATGTATGGCAAGAGGATAAAATCCTTTTGCCTCTCTTTGTTGCCCTTCCCTCCAGTAGCAGTTGCTTTGCCAGATCTGGGGATGGAAGTACATGGTGGTTGCTAAGCAACAAAGTCCTTCCATCATATACCAGGTAAGAGGCAAAGTCTGGGATTTTTGGTGAAGCTGGGGTGGACTATTTTTGAGATGCCGTTTGTGCTGCTTGGCAGTGCCACGGGTCAGTATCTACTCAATTCTCCATGCCTCATTTATTAGCAAATCTGGCAGAACTGCCAATGAGAATTTCCAATAAGAAACTAGAATTGTGCAAAATTTTGTTTCTTTTATATATAAAAATAGCCTACAATTTAGCCACACTGTATATAACAGAAGAAAACTAAGAAATAAAGAGCCTGCTGGTAAAACAAACCAGGAAAAGTCTGGAGACAATCTGACATTGCACTGTCAACCCTGGTTTATACCTAACTGTTCCAACAGAACTAACAGTGTGACATAGTTGTCAAGGTATGGAGCCCTTTACTATAAGTAATAAAATGTCAAGTTTAATAACCTGCTGTCCTGTAATCAGAAGCAGAAGGCATGAACAAGGGTTGTTTATACCCATTGAAAATATATTAACTAGCCATATCATAACAGTAGAACATGAAAAACCAAACGAGGTGGAAGGAAATGTATAGAACCATATGCGGAGCCTTTTTAGAACAGCAATTACAAGCACCTGGACAAGAAGAAACATCAATGTTTGTCCAATATATCTTAATGGGTAATGTGTCTCCCACCCACACAAATGTTCAAGGTCGTTAACCAGCAGGCTAAATATTTCAAAAGGCTTTATTAGTTTGTAAAAGCAGGGGTGGGCTTTGCATGCTCGAGAACCTACAAATGAGAAGAGTTTCATTGTATTTTTTTAATGCTTGTCCACCTTTCAGTTTTTAAATGGCTGTTAATTATCCAATAGAGATAAACTGAAGTGCATTGTAAGCTGCCAACCTTGCTGTCCCAACACAAGCCTCCAGTACTTTCTGCCAGACAAAGGAAAAAATGGAAAACCAGTGAAGAAGTTTATGGGGGTGGGGTGGGGGAGAAAATAAAACTATATGTGAGCGTAAAAATTATTTATAGTAAACAAGAATATACATCACGGGGAAAGAGTGACATGACAGAACATATAGGTTCTCTGCCATTTGCTGCAAATAGCACAAGCCTACCATCAAGGCAGAGTTTTCTCCTAGTTGGACATGCCTATTTTCTGCATGTCCGGTGAGGAGTCTGTTTCTTCTGCATCTCCAGCCGACAACGGCTTCGCTCATCCAGCCACGGCAGTTCAAAATTCCTGTGGAACAAAGTGGCCCATGGAAAACAGTTAATTATGGTGAACGGAAAGATCTGGCAGCTCAAGTTTCTAGTCCTATGTGAGGAGCTGGCAATAAGCACATGTCAGTCATTTATAGACACACTGGAAATAAGTGTAAGCCACAGAGTAGCCAATCTGCACATATTTTGCATGGTATTGTAAAGAATATAAAAGACTGAACAACAGTTCCTGAAATGTTGTTCTTCATATGTAGCATTCTTTTTAAATTATTACTACAAAACATGTCAAGAAGTGAAAAAGCCTTGAGTTGAACTTGCAAATGGAATTAGAAAGCAGGACATTTGAAAGAATACCATGAAAATCAAGTTTCTATCAGCCATCCAGTGAAATAATTGTCACATTTTATCAACTATTTTCAGTACCTGACTTCTGCAGTCTTAGGGGATAGAATATTACAAAGCCATGGTTCTAAAGATTTCAGCAAGAATGCACAGAACCAAGAAGTAAGACCCAGCATAAAATTTAAGAGTAGAAGTGTTAAAGAGGCATACCCACACCATTTTGTGATCTTCCCCCTTTTAGATGTAGCAGCCATTTTGTGTGATGCCACGCCCTGGCAGCCATTTTGTGACTGGCACCCTGGATGAGTTTCTGGGTCTGAAAATAGGCAACCCTGCTGGAGTGTGTTTAACATGTTCCATCAATACCATAAACCTCACAATAAGCAGATTGCAAATCATAGTCCTTTTAGTGCTCACTCAATTGCAAAACTGTGAAATCACTTTGAAATCAAAGTTTGTCTATAAATAGCGAAACACTCTCACGTTAGGCAGAAACAAGATCACCCCCTCAGACAAGAAGCCCACAATTTAAGTCCACCCATTTCCATAAAATATTTTCTCCTTTAATGCAAGGATATGGGTATACTTACTGTGGGTTTAATTTTGGTAACGGTCGGCCAAATGCTACAACAGGCAAGTAAGGGGTGATCAGCAAGCTTTCAACTAGGATGAAAAGAGAAGAGAAGATAAACTATCTAATTGCAATAGCCACTCACATTTTGGATTTCTACTTTTACAACAGGGTTCTGCCCATCCTTCTCAATCAAGCTTTTGCAGGTGGGAGAAAAGGACACCTGCAATACCATATTTAAAGCCACTCACCATCATCTGACTCTGGGAAAAATGAGGTAACTTCAGGCTCAGATTCCTGAATTCCTTTCTTTTTATACATTCTGAGTTGTAGTCGCTGCAAAATTCTTTGCTCCCGGATACGCTGAATATCCCACCTAGGGAAGGGAGAAGAGAAAGGAGAAAAACAAGGTGTTTTAAACTTGTACTTGAAGACGTTTTGATTATGGATAGCAGCAAACTATCTTCCACTATTCTAATCTTTTTTTTCTTTTTCTTTTTTAAAGCAAACTGGCAGAATATCCTGTGGCCTGGAGTTCCATAGGCTAACTACAACTAGTGTGGAAAGGTGCTTTGTACTCAAACTGACTGTCTACACATTTCAATGAGTTATGTCAATTCCTTGTATTTAGAGGATTTTATTCTGCTCTCTGGCAAAAAAGGGGGGGAGGGGGCTTCCAGAGCAGTTTACATACAATCAAAAACAAGACAGTCCCTGCCCATTGGCTGACAGTCTAAAAAACACAACACTCAAGAGAAAAGGGACAGGGAGGGGAGAGGAAAATCAAAATCAACAATCAGGCACCAATTTCTAAGCAGCTGTTCCTGTATTAGCCAGCTGGCACAGTTCAAGGGCAGGTGTCTGATGGAGCTAGGCCTCCAGCAAGCTGATGAAAGGAACATTGCTTCCTATCTCTCCCACTAAGGCAGTCGGATGGAATAGCCGCCCCCAGATGACAGCTGAGGGGGGAGAAGGCCAAACAGTGCTATTACAACAAGAGAATCAACAAATCTCTTACTGCACACCCCTTCCACGACATAACTGTTATCTCCCATCCCAAAAGCCCTCAAAATGCAGTGTAAAGACTACAAGCGAAACCAGGCGATTCAGATATTGTAATGGGCTGGTTTTATTGTACATTTTAACTATGCATGTTTATTTCATTGTGGATGTTTTGAGGAAATTGTTTTGTTGTGTTTATATCTTTTGTAATTGGTTTTATACTTGCAAACTACAGTGGTGCCCCGCAAGACAAATGCCTCGCAAGACGGAAAACTCGCTAGATGAAAGGGTTTTCCGTTTTTGAGCTGCTTCGCAAGACGAATTTCCCTATGGGCTTGCTTCGCAAGACAAAAACGTCTTGCAAGTTTGTTTCCTTTTTCTTAACACCGTCAGTTGCGACTTGACTTCGAGGAGCAACTCATAGAACGCAGTGTACATAGTAGCCTTTTTTGAGGTTTTTAAAGACTTTGGTGATTTTTGAAGCTTTTCCAAAACTTCTTTTGCAGCCATTTGGTAAGTTAAGCTTTTAAAACTTTTTTTTGGGGGGGTTGGATTTTGGGTTGGGGTGTTTGGAATTCAAGGACTTGGTGTTGGGAAGGGGTTTGCAAGAATCTGGAAGCTTGTGGTGTTTTTTTCTGCATTTTTATGATTTTCTGTGACCATTGGGCCACTCTGCTGTTTTTTTAAAAAAATTCTGGGTTTGAATTTTGAAATGCTCTTTACAGTATGTGTGACTTTAAAGAGCACTTAATGAACTCTTGTTGTACCAAATTTGGCTTTGTTTGGACTTTTTTTGACCATAGGAACGCATTAATTGATTTTCAATGCATTCCTATGGGAAACCGTGCTTCGCAAGACGAAAAATTCGCTAGACGAAAAAATTCGCGGAACAAATTAATTTTGTCTTGCGAGGCACCACTGTACTTAGAAATTAACCTTGGAAATTAAGCACTAAATAAACTAGTAAATTATATTCTCTCTCACCTTTTCCTCCTCTTCTCATCCAATTCCAACTTTGCATGCCGTTTGGAGAAGACGTTGTCATCCAAGTTCTGTGAAGGGTTTAATAAATGGAAAAATTAACACACACACACACTCACACAGAGAGAGAGAGAGAGAGAGTGAGCATTAACATTATCTGCTGTGCCTTTTCAGGGACACTGATTCTCAATCAGCTGTTGAAGGTCCTCTTTCTTTTCATTTCCTGGATGAAAGCATTTAAACCAGCCATGATACTGGTTGCTTCCCCATGGTGAAGAGACCTATTTGCCCGTTTTTCTTCCCCAGCATACAAGCTAAATGCAATACCCATGCTGCCTTGTGGCAAAAACCCTGCAAATTACCGGGGTGCAAAAGTTGGATATGTCAGCTAATTTCAAAAATGCCTTTCCTCCTAGTTGTAGGGGACAGTTGGTCAGCTTCCGGAGAAGCTCATAGGTGGCTGGTAACGCTATTTATTCAGCAACATACCTCTAAAAGTTCTGAAGTATTCAGGTCTCTCAGAGGCTCTACCATGTGGTCCCTCCAGGATGGAACTAGAAAGGGAGGAGAAGTGTCAAAACAGCTGATTTTAAAGAAATGTTTCTGTGGAGAGATGAACATCTGTGACAACATTAACCTCACTGCTACGAAGTTAAACAGAGTTTAGCATCAGCTAGCTTTCGTTTAGCCTCACCAATTAATTCCACAGAAGTTACTAACCCATAAAATATCACACATTGCTATGTTAGTCATCATGTTAGTATATCTGTGGCCTGAAAGAACAGAATTGGCTCTCCTCAAGTCTACAAAAGCTTCTTAGAGCTGGTTATTTGCCACAAGTGACAGGACAAGCGACTATTTCAAGAGCTTGCTTTCATCTGCTCTCTTAAACCAACACCTTATCTTCCACCAAACTTGCAAAGTTGAATGGCAGCTCTCAGGAAGTCTTTCAGACTAGCATCCTGAAGGCAGCCTACTTTCAAGGCTGCACTGCTGACTGTTCATCAAAGCCACTCAAGCCTAGTCAGGTCTCCCATGCCTAGTCCACTGAAACAAGCTCTTTAATTGGAGTTTAAAACAGCCCTAGCTCTACTTGGAGGATCACTGAGAAGCATCTAAGCCCTGCTGAAGGATGTTGCACAGGAGAGATGGCTTTAAAAATAATTTAGATTCATGAAGGACAAAAGGTTACCACTGATAACCAAGAATGAAGCCTATATTATACTTGAGGTTATTGGAGGCATGTAATAGGGGCACTATTTTCATAATACCTGGCTGGTAAGTTTCTCAGTAGCAACAGGCTGGCTGCAGTTGGAGACAAGTTGCTGGACCAGATGGACTTTTGAACCAAACTAGCAGAACAATTCTTATGATTTTAGGCACTTATCTTAATAAAGGCTGGTCCTATAAGAAGCATTCTCCAAATCCCTCTATACTACAAGACAGCAATAACAGGTCAAACATGCAACTCTAAGGCATAAGAAGGTGTGGAAAGCTAGTTAGACTCTTCTTGAGGCTCTTCTTATTTATTCTGCAGAAGCCACTTGGATTTTAGTAAGCAGCAGCTGAGAAGAAGAATGTGTTTCTGCAATCTGCTGTGAGGGGAAAAATATCTTTCAACCTTCTGAAGGAAATGGCTTCACAGCTTCTCTGAGAAATGTACCTTGTTTGTTTGTAACATAAAAATACAAGAAAAACAGAACAGCAAGATAGCTCGGTTCAGCCCAGGCTCAAGCTGGTAAAACAGGGGGAATTGGCATCAGAAAACTGACCTCAGACCAAGAGGTCTTGCAAGTCTTTGGTTTTATGTATGCTGTAAGCTGCCCAAGGCTGGGGAAACCCAGCCAGATGGTAGGGTATAAGCAATAATAATAAAAAAATTATTGTTATTGGGAGGAACTGGGAATCTTTATAGCTAGGCTTGGGGAGCTTCAAGAAGAGTCATACCCCATCACCCCAGACAAGAATCATGGTGAAGAGGAAGTGAGGTGCAAGAAAGTTTGTTTTCCCTATTTGAAAGAGCCCTGCCTGGTAAAAGAGACTGTAAAAAAACTGGCCGCTTGCTGAGAAAAATGAAGAAAACAAAGCCTCAGATGTGAGACCTTGCCTTTTGTAGTATCTGTAAAATACACGTTGACCAGGACCCCACTCAAAAGAGTTAGATAAAAATGGGCAATTTTCCTGTGCAAAGAAACCTCCAAGTCTGACAACAAATGAATTCCAGAATGTGATCTGAAAGCACATAAAGCCTCCATCTTGCTAAACCTAAGCAGCATCTGCGCCTGGTCAGCGTCTGGGGGGCTGACCCCCTGGGAACCACATGGACACCACCTTGGGTTCTACAATTGAAGGTGGGATGTGAATCTAAGAAGAAAATAAATATTGTGCAACCGTCGGAGATGGAAGAGACTGCTTGGGGTAGCCTATTATTTTCTGTTAACAGTTATCTTGCTCAGAGAAACTCATCCACCAAAGAAAAATGCTAGAGCAAAATGGCTACTCTGGAAGAAAGTGAGTAGAGAACACAGCCTGTGCATTTATCCTTTTGCCACAGGCGTTCTTCACAATCACTTCATGGCACGTGAGGAAGAGGAGCTGTATGTTTAAGAAGTGACTGAATAAAGACTATCCTCAAGCATGTTTGCCTTTATTCTTTCCTCCATCTAAATCTCAGAAGTAGCAAACCATATGGAGGGCTGATTATGGAAAGAATCGGCAATTTGCTGAGGAGAATGTAACACATCAGGAAATTATCTAACAATTACTGCTTGCACACCCAACATACATACACCAGCCCAAGGTCAAAAGATTCTTGCCATCTGCTACTCTGGTGGTAGGGAAGTGCAGGGGCGAAGGATTAAGTCCCTTCTCTTGAAATGGGGACGTGCTTCTAACTCAAGAAATTCCAGCACTTTCACAAATATGGAATCTCCAAAGTCTGTTAACACTGAAGCACTCCCTTTTCTTTTGATCCTTCCTCTACTGCCCCGCTCCCCTGCAAGGTTTTTCTGGCCCATGACCTTGTCAACCACATGCCTCTCCTTGCCAGATAGGGCGAAAGAAAACAGTTCTGCAACTTACACAAACAAATATATAAAAGCCTATAAATAAACAGATGCAAGTCAACATTCACTGCACATTGGATTCCAAGCATCAAACTCAGGATAGAGATGGAGGTCTTATTTTATTGATGCAGCGTCTACACACAGGGTTGGGTAGCTTGCTGTCCTTCTGTACTTGCAGGATTTTGACTGGAACAAGGAAGAATCTGAAAACTAGGGAAGGTGTTGAGATGGTAGAGCTTGTGCACCTGGGTCTTGGCAGATCACTTATGACTAAATACCTGTTCTTCATGGCCTCCCGTCACATAGGCAACGCTCATCACTTACCTATTCCTCTTCCACCACAGCACGGCTCTTCATAAAAAGTGTACAAACCTCTAATTTATATTGACGCTTATAAGTAGTGATGTTTCAAGGAAATACAAGAACATTTGCATAACTGATTCAGAGCGCAGAACTTAAGTTCTCTGTTTCAATGCAAAAATAAAGACACTTGGCTGACTCATGCCCTCTACTAGACATACAGCATTTACTTTAGAATGTGACTTTTTAGTAAAAATGGCATTAAACAAACATCGTGTGGCTTCTTAGCATACCGTTAGTGCATAAACATGGCAATTCATCTTCTAAATTCATTAAACATTTTGATTGCAATCCAGAAGACTAGCAAATACCCCCATAAGAAAACTATACATGCAAGTCTATTTGCCTTTGCCCATTTGATGATGTAACTTTACAGGCCCAATCTTTTGATCCAACCTGTAAAGTGATGCCATTTTTTTGCATTTCAGTCATATGCGTAACTGTCCTTTCTTTCATCGTTCTCTCATTTCTACCCACCCCACCTCCCCCACCCTTTTTTATGGTGATTACTGCTAGTTGTAGACTAGGCAAGCTGATTTAAAAACTGAACAGCAGTTTTCCTCGTAGACTCTGGCTGCTGCAGCAGCAAGAACTACCACAAAATCAGCAGGTTTATATGTGGACCTTTAACTGTGTATAAAAGGGCTCCTTTGAAACATAGCCCAAAATCTATATAAGCCATGCAACGGAAACAAAGACAGAATGAGGTCCAAATTATTATTTTGGAGCACTCCAGCCATACCAGATATCTTGGGTCACTCCAGCAACTGCATATCTCCTGGCCCAGAACCATCTTGTGTCAGTTTATCTAGTCTTCATCAGACAACAAGTTGACTGATACACTTCCTATCATTTCTACACAGACCGCTCCCCATTACAGAAGACATGAAACGGAGCAGCTTGCTGGCAAAAGCAGGTGGTTACAGCATTCACTATGAGCACAGGTAAGCCACAAATTTCATGGTTTTCCAGAAATGTCACCACAGGTCATTAGACAGGGTGGTTGATCTTCTTCACACATTGCCCACACCTGTTCTAGATCGATGTGGGCTTCAAAAGCTTCTGTACTCCAACCAGAGGTTCAGAACCTAAAACAGCATCACTCAGAAATGGAGTGCCACAACCTGGCTATCTTCGAGGGTTCAAAAGACTCTTAAACAAAACCCCAAATGAATGAGTTCCACGCCCCCTCCAACCCACATCAGGCCAACCACCACAAAGGCACAAGCAAGCCTCTTACTTGCTACAATCTCCTCCTTCTTGGGAGAAGTCTCTCGCAACGGTGAAGGAGGTGGCTGGTGCCACCGGCATAAGTACATTTCAGTGGTGGAAAGGTACGGCAAGTCTTCTGTTTCACTGGAGGAACCCTTGTCTTTTGAATGGCACCCGGATCCTCTCAAAGGGGCCAATGATTTCAGTGGAGTGTCCGCTAATGACCGTGTTTTCTCAGGAGTCTCCTGACTTCGCAGTTCACGTCTGCTAATTGATTCAGTTAATGAACTGCTGGGTTCCTCTTTCAATGGGGAAGCCTTTGGCGTTTTACACTTGACTTTTGAGAATTCGGCCACCAGCTTCTTCACTGGAGTTTTCCTCTCGGCACTTCCAAAAGCAGACTTCCTGCAAAAATAACAGGGGACAGGTTTAGCAAAGAAAATACTGAAAATGTTGCAGAGGAACCACCAGCTCCTATTGACAACCAGTTTAGCATACAGAAATCATTTCAAATATGTTTATACTGTTTAATGTATAAACCCACTCTTCATCATACCAATTTCGGGGGGGGGGGTGTTGCAACAAAATACCAACATAAATACAAAGTATGTCAGACATGGAGTATCAATGATTCCCAATGTCTCTGCTTTATTTTTATTTTATTTTATTTTTAAAAAAGATTGATAAATGGACTCAATACAAGCTTCCAAGCTGTATCACAGAGCAAATTATGCATGACCATCAAGGCACCACCGCTTGGGATCATGACAAATGGGGTGAGTGCTATTCTATGATTTCTGCCAGGCTGCAGATATGATGGCATCACACTAAAGAATTGCATAAACAAGAAACAGAGATTGCAAGCCAACAGCCAGTACTATTCTGCCTATATGGAAAACCACTAAGAAAAATGCTACTTAAGAGATAGTGGTAACTGAGAGCATTATGTGTTACAAATGTTAATAGGTTTGAAACCTGGTTTAATTATTGAAGCTTCCCCCAGGTAACACTGGAAATTGTACTTTTGCAGGATGTTGAAACTTCTGCTAAACATCCTTAGCCTCTTCACAGAATTACAGTGCCTAAAATTCTGTGAGTGAGAACCACTTGAACAGGACTGAAGCTACTCTAAAATCTAGGCTCAATTGGCACAAGTGGAAATACAGATGTATATAAGTACAGAAGCAGTGAATGCAATTATGTCAGTGATGGCCTTTTATTATCTCAGTGGTGGCATTTTAAGGTGAAGCGGGCTACGGTGTGCGCACACTGGTAATCTAGGAAAACATACAGCAACAGCAACTCTGATTTACCGTTTGTGACCCTTCCCATTCCTCCCATATGGAAAATGCTTCAAAGGCAGTGGTTGTGATGTCTCCAGAAGTTCTGGTGGTTGGCATTCTATGGGCAACTTCTCTGGTACTTCAGACTCAACCTTCTCCTCTGTCTCGTACCCTTGAAGTATCTTGTGTTTCTCGCGCTCATTGTCCTTCTTCACCAGCTGCATCCTCCTTTCCATACGCTCAATTCGAGCAAAGAGCTGAAAATGCAACAGTGCAATATGGATGTTAAAGGTAGCAGTCCATCAGCTGAACATATTTCCGATCACTAAACCTCACCCTTACTTTAGCATATGATGGGAACAAACTGATCGGGACAGTTCTATGTTCCAGTATTCGTTTAATCTTGCAATGCTTAGCATTGAGTGCTGATCTTTAATTCCAAACACAACAGTCTTGGAACCTATTTGGACATGTTTATTGCCCATGATACTGTTTTCTAAAGTGGGGGTTGCCAAACACATCCAACCCTTTTTCAATTAAAGACAACTGAGGGTACTCTGTTTTACTGACAGATATGCAGAACTGTTGCATGGCAATTCTATACCTCTTTGTTAGGCTGCATCTGTTGACCACAGGGAAAATAGCTACTTCCTCATTATGACAGAACTCTATGGTAGCTGCTTCCACTACATGGACAAAGAGGATTTACACTGGGAACACAGAACACCAGAAAATTGTGAGGTACCCACTCCAGATCACTTAAAGGATGAGTTGGAGGTGAAATGAGTGCTCCTGTAAAGGTGAGGGTGACAGTAGAGTCTTTTTTAAAATCGCCACTTGCTGGTATGTATTGTTGTTTTACTACAGTCTTTGAGTTTTCTAATGTATTTTATTTTATCAAGTTTGTTTTTATGTATGTATGCCACCCTGGATTCTCTTTAAGAGGAAAGGTGGGGCAATAATGAAATAAATAAATCTGAATTGTCCTTGCAAGTACAGCTTACGTTATTTCCCTTTGTTAACATGAACACAACCTGTACACACATTCTACCTTGAGAAATATGCACATGTTGGGATATTAATAGTTTCAGAGCTGTGGAGCAGCAGTCTCTCCAAGTATATTTTAGACTCCCATAGGTATAGTGTGCCACTTGCCTATGCCATACAGTATGCATATCCTTGAGAACCACACTTCCTTGCTAAAAATACAAAATAATGTTTACTACTTCTTCCTAGCTCACATTCATTAAACTGGGAGCAGATCATGTCCCCATGGTTCTCAAGCCACTTACTATGAACAAATCTCAAAGGGTTGCAATTAACATATATCTCAAGCTCTGAAGCCAACAAGGATTGGATAATTCCTAAAGCAGTTGCACAAAAATATGGCAGAATGCTGTTATTCATGATAGGAGCATTGCTTCAAGCAGCATTGCTGCTTGAAGACTTTGATACAAACTCAGCTCAGCCATGGATTCAGCATTAAGCTTTTGGTAAGCCACCCTCCGTAGCCTCAGCTCCCTATCTGAGGAGGGCTACAAAGTACATCCTCTTCAGCTCTTTCTATCATAGTCCCACTTCTCAGTTTTCCTTTGTACCCTTTCCGGTACACAGACATCCACATCATTTAATTCTCTGTACCACTCAGCTCAGCGTCAACACTAAGTACAACTTTTGTAGTAAGAGTTATGTGAGGGTAGCTTTGTACTAGGATTTTGTTTCTTGTTTAAATGTAAATAGAAAGAACACATCAAAAACCCACAATGAATTCTTAACAGGAGCACCGAGTGATTCAGAGTCTCTCAATTTTAAAGTAAGACTTATAAAAGCCTCCATTTTAGATATTAATGCTGTACATAGCATATAAGAAACTAAAATCACTCTGGATGGTAAAAAGCAAAGAGCATTCATATAGTTTGTATATGTGAAACCAAAATACTGAACTGACACTCTTAGGGGTTCTGGCATTACTCCTTAAGAGGGAAGGGGGGGCTGGTAGGGGTGAGGGAGAGAACCACTGCAGGTACTTTGTAAATCTGCAGTCAGCAGATGCAACAACAACCGACCCAAGCAGTTTTGGTATCAGCTTGACTCACAAGCTTTGCATTTATCTGTTTTGTGTGTGTTCTAGCTCTTCAGGGTGTTTGTTATGTGAGGGCTTGATTTCTTTTTTTAAACCTTTGCAGGAGCATGCAAAGTACTCTGTCTGCCATCATCACATTCTTTGACGGCAAGAAGGCAGCCAGCACCTCCATATTGGTTAACTTAGCACAGGCCTGATGGGAGATGGGGTTTTTTTTTAACGCTATCTGTGTTGGATCACATCTTTCTGTTACAGACAGTAAAATTGCCGCCACTTCCTGCAACCAGAAACAACGCTACACACATACATTTTATACGCAGACTCTGACGATCATGCCTAAAAAGTGGAGGGGGGGTACTTTCCTTCACAATAATGGTTGCAGCAGCAGCTGCAGGAACCAGGAAGAGGGGGCTATTTTTAGGCTGCAGACGTGCCATGCATACAGGCCAGGATTACAAGACCTTTGTGGCAATGTGAGGATGGGGAAAGAAAACACACTGAACAGCTTCTGGGACTACAGTTTAGAAATGAACATTATGCACTAAACTGCTTTTGCTACAGATAGCTGACATAAAAAAGCCACTCAACTAACCTTCATTTGCAGCTGATCCAGAGGGTCTCCCCCAATCTTCAAACTATGCCTCATTCAGCTCTTATGGCATAGACAGATAAGGGGGCTATACAGCATCGCCTCCCCTCATGCTCGCATTGAATATCCCCTCCCTTACAGATGTGATCTCTACATGAGCAACACTCTCCGTAAGAGCAGCTCTCGTTGCAAGGGTCATGGACTCTCAACAGTAAGGTTTGGCACAACCTTGCCAGATATGGGATACCCTGGCTAGGGGGGCACAATGGCAGGGCAAGGGTGGAAAGAAGCACCTTGCAGGAGTACAACACAATAAACATTTTGCAGTAATCATAATAAAAAAGTGGGCTGGTGCTTCTGTGAAAGAAGACGGGGTTGACAACATTTTTAGATGAACCGAGATGGGATGCTAAACCCAAACCTGAAATATTCCTTTAAAAACACACCAGTTAGAGACCTCCCCCCACCTTACTGTCCACATGGTACACACTGCAGCTGATTGTTTTGCTTAAGCTGCTTTCCTCTTCCCCCAAATATGGCAGCCACAGCCCCAAGCTAGGGCCCCTTTAAATTAACCCTATTTGTAGCACACAGCACATGTCTGATGCTTTGAGTTAACCCTGCTGTTGCCACAGCACTCTTCCAGTCTTGGGGCCCCATGAGCCACACACTCTCTAGTCTAACCTGATTAACTCATTGAAAACTGCAACATTCCTAAATCTACTCCCACCTTGTGCCAGTGCCCTTAACTCCACCTGTAAGCTAACCAAGCTACCAAGCAGACCTTTCAGCTTAACCCCTAGGTTGTCAACCCCTTCCTGGTTCTTGACTCTCATGGTGCCAAGACCTTAGTACTTTGGCTGCTGCACACTACTTTTTAGTACCATTAATTGTGAAGGGCCTTCAACTGTCCTTGAATATTAACTCTAAAGAGTTAATCACACCTTCTATTGGCCTTCCAGTACTACAGTTCTACTATTGGCCTACAGACATTTACACCCCACACTTTAAGTGTGTACTAAACCTTTGTTTGGTTTCCACCTTTAACCCCTACCATTTTAGACCCGGTTCCAATAGCATTAGAAAATCATTTGATTTCTTGCACCCATTAACCCTCAACATGCAAGCACCCAGTCACTTCAGGATCATTCCTTTCCACATTAACCCTTACATGGGCCACGTTTCATCAGGCCCACTTCTGGAGAGAAATGATCAGTGAGGAGTGTTGCTGCATAGGGACTGGACTGCAGGGCCTTTTGATCACCTCCAGTTAATTAAGCCTAACTCCTCGTTGTTATTTTTCTTGATTCATCTCCTCCTACTGAACGTATCTACTGTACTGCACACATCTACATGAAATCCTTCTCAGATCAGGTTTCAAAGTCATACACACACCGATTTCTCCTCAAACTGCTAGCGACAGTTAAGCCTACCCCATCACACTCACTCCCACTGAGCACCTGCATCCCTTCGATTAGCCCCCATATGCCTCTGCGAAATTTGCATTGACCCCTCCCACTGTTAACAACACTCTCAACCATGCATGCGCTCCCCATTAACCCTTAGAAAACCAGCGAACACCCAACCCATCGCTTACCTATTAACCCCTGAAGCGCCGCATCGTTCGTCAGATCCCTGCTGCCTCCCGCGCTCCCTCCAACCTGATGAACGTTAACCCCTTCTGTCCCGGCCCCCAACTCACTGTGTCCTTCTCGGCCTTGAGTTCCTCGATCTCCTTTTCCTTGGCCTGCAACTGTTGCTGCTGCTGCTCGATAAGGTCCAGTTGGAGAAGCAGGATCTGCTTGAGGCAGGCCGTCTGGCAGGAGGCACCCCCGCCGGCCCCCATGGGGCTCTTCCAAAGGCTGCTTCCCCCACCGCCGCTCCCGGTGCTGCTGCAGCCGCTGCTTTTCCACTTGCCGCCGGGCTCGGAAGAGGCCGGAGATCCTCCCGCCGCCGCCGCCGGCACTGCTGTTGGGGCTGGAGGAGGCTGTCCAGGCTCGGCCGTGGCGGAAACCGGCGGCGGCGGTGGTAGCGGCGGCGGCGTAGGAGAGGGAGAAAGTGACGCCGGAGCCCCTCCAGGCCCGGCGTGAGGGCCGCCGCCGCCTCGCTTGCAGTCCTTGGCGGCGGCGCTGGTGGCGGCGGCAGCAGCAGCGGTGTGTCCGGGCAGCACCGCCTGGTACTTGGAGGGGCGGGAGCTGCCGGCGGCATCGCCCACGCCCGCCTGCCGAGTGCTGCCGACCGGGCACGGCGAGGGGACCAGGCCACCCCAGCAGCAGCCCCCGCCGCCTTCCTGCTGCTGTTGTCCCGGGGCCGCGGCCGCCGCAGCCGCCGGAACGATGGCCCGGCCCTTGGGGCCCGCCGCTGCTGCCGCCGCTGGGGCCGGCACGGGGATCTGGTTCTGCGGGGGAGGCGGAGGCTGGCGGAGATGAGGCGGCGGCGGCGGCGGCTCCTCCTCTTCCTCCGGGCCAGGCTCCAGCAAGCCCGGCCCCGTCGTCGTCGTTGCTGCCGCCGCGGTGGCTTTGTACACGGTGGATCTCATAGCGACGAGGGGCGCCTTCAGGCTCCGGGTTCTGCCGCGGCGGCGGCGGCGGCGGCGCCTCCTCCCTCCTCTTCTTCTTCCCCTCTCCGGCCCGGATCCCCCACCTGGACCCCTCGGGGGGCGCCGCCGTCGCCCGCCCCACCGAGACCCATCGCCCCCTTTTCTTGCTGCACCACTTTCCCCCTGCCGGTCTCACTGACTCACCGACCCTTCTCCTCTCGCCGCCGAAGCTGCTGCAAGGATCATCTCGGTTCTTCTCTTCTCCTCCCCAAGTCCCAAAACTCTGGGGTGGGGGAAGCGGGAAACTGGGCGCCACTCCCTGCTATACAGGGAAAGGGAGAAACGGGGCCCTCTCTCCTCCACCTTGCTAACAGGTTCAGTTACTGAATCCCCCGCCGCCGGTATCGTGGGGGTGCGGAAAAGCCACTCCCCCCCCCCCAAACAAAGGGCCCTTGGGTGCAAAGCAACTTGTTTTCTGCCTAGGCCGCCGATGAGTTAACCTGCAAGTGACAGGGGTGCTTCGGGGATCCCCGGCTATGATTACAGTATTTGGAGTAACAGCTCCCGCTCTCCCTGGATAAAAAAGGGACACGTGGACAGGCTATGCTTCAGATCCTTCCGATGGACTCTATTAGGGTTACTGGACAGAATGGCAACCTTGAGGGGGGTTCCCCTCAAACAAGACATTCATGGAGGGAATTCTATCCCTCACACGCGAAGTCTCCCAGCAATAATTATAAAACCAAGGGGGAGGCTTTTCTATGGCCTGTCTAATCCAGCTCTCAACTATGAGGCCCCCAAAGAGGAATAGGGCCCCCCTACGCGCGCTCTCTATCCCGAAAAGGCTTCCTAGTCCTCTGTGCCAGAGTTGAGGGGAGCCCAAAACAAGCCGGTGAGGGCTGCGTCTCCGCCACCGCTCAGTACATCCTGGGGCTTTTCCTATACAGTAGCTGGGAGCCAACTGGGTTTCCTCCGAAACCTCTCTGCTTGTTTTCCTCAGTACCCTCTGGGGCAAGAGAGAGGTGGGTCCCCTCTTTAGCGGATATGGGGAGGGAGAGCTCTGGGCTCCCTCCACCCCCAGCCCTGGCTGCAGGGGGCTAAAATCAATGGGAACGGGGACGGCGCGGATTATGGGAACGGCGCCCCCCTCTGACTTGATTGGAACTTCCCTCGGCGCTAAATCAGAGAAGAGGGATAGCATACAGTGGCGGGTGGAAGGTTCCTTTCAGAAGGCGGGTGGGGTGGCGGGCGCGTGATTTGGCTCCCCCCGCTTCTATCTAGGGAGTCTTTCCTCGCGTCCCTCCAAATTACGGTGGTGGCGGCGGTGGGAGGGGGGAATGTGGGGCCTCGGAGCTCACAAGGGGAGGCGGCGGGAATTCTAGGCCTCCCCCCCGCCCTTCCGCCTCCTCCCGTCAGGCCTGAATCTTGAGTCTCGTCACACTTTGGTATGGCGACGGGGCTCGGTAGAGGGAGGGAGAGGGACCTCTCGGCGCAAAAACCCGCCGCTCCGGTTCTGGCTCAATCGGTTACCTTTAAACGGCCGCCATGGCCTGGGCCGCCTCCCGTCAAGTGCGCATGCGCCAACCGCCACCGGGAGGGGATGGAAGGGGAGGGAGAGGCGCCTCTGGAGGGGGAAGGGCGAGTTGCCCGCCTGCGAGGAAGGGCGCGTGAAGTGGAGGATGCCGGCGGGGTGGGGGGGACACAAGGAGTTTTTTTTTTAAGGGGACGTTTTCAGCATAAAAAAATAAAAATAAAACACCCGTACACCAATTCATCTGTAGGCGCTCTTAGAAAATAGTATATGTTGATTGGTGAGAAGGCAAGCAGGGAACACTGGGTAATTCGCGCTCAAAACATATAGTGAAACCTCAGTTAACCTTATATAAAGTGTTTGCAGTAAAGGCTATGTTCTGAATTATTACTAAATGTGCAATATCACGAAACGTAAACAAGAATCCTGAGACACCTTTAGACTAGCAAATTCAACATTGGTCTCCATTCGTTGGCTTAGACTGGCACATCCAACACATTAAAAGCACCCATTACTTTCCCTGACAAATCATGGGCACTGCACTTTGTTAAGTGTGCTGGGAGTTGTAGCACTGTGAGGAAGAAACTATAATACCCAGGATTCTTTGGAGGAAGCCATGCGTTAATGCATGACTGTGTGGATTTTGTTTGGTTTTGTTTTCACTTGAAAAATGTGCCAGGGAGAGGAGCTGGCGAGAGCAAGGGGGCAACTGCAGTAGTTCAGAACAGGGGGAGGTATGGTGTGGGAGGTGGGGCAAGCTGGGTAAGGGGCACATGGCACAGGCAATTGGTGCTGTGTGCCAGCCTTCCTCCTCCAACCTGGGTAATTGTGGTTGTCCTGTCAGCCAGCCCTTGGATCTGCACATGGCTGTTGCTGAATGCCAGGTCAGCTTGGAATAAGATCTCCCTCATCCATGACTGGATTGTGGGCGAGGAAGCCAATGTGGTCTGTATCACTGAGACATGTGGGTGAGCAGGGTGAAGTTTCTCTCAGCCAGCTGTGCCCACCTGGGTACTCAGGGCAGACGAGGGGCAAGGAGGGTTTTGTGTGCCTAGTATTGGACAATTGGGATAGATTAGGGATTCTGCTGGCTTCCCACCCACCTTGCTGCCCAACAGTCTCCCTGCCTGGACCTTGTTTTCTTGACTGGGCAGTTAGAGGGTAATCTGAAATTGGGGGATATTGACACCAGTCCACTGTCATGGTTAGATCACTTCCTGTTGAAATTTAGGCTTTCAGCACTTTCCCCTCTCTGCAGAGGCAGGGAACCTATTAGGATGGTCCGCCCTCGGAGGTTGATGAATCCACTGAGTTTCCAGACAGCTCAGAGGGATTTCTTGGCACTCCTGTCAAAGCCCAGGCTGACCTCTGGAACAACCATTGCTCTTGAGCGCCATCTCCTGCTTTGTGGCGTTCATTTGGCTCCCTGGTATACTCCAGAGCTTGTTCTTTTGCAATGAGTCTGGTCTGTTTATCTTACGTAGAATGAAGAAGGGCATTTCTGGCAGCTGATCACATTGAACAGGTGAATTGACCCCCTGATGTTTGTGGATGACATAATTAGATCCTGTAATAAGTGTTGCCAGAGTAGGAACAGGGACAAAAAGAATATTAACAGTTTATCATTCCGTTAAGTAATGAAGTCCTAAATGAATCCCCTAAAATTATTCGAATTATATCCTGTTATAAATCCAGGCCCCAGTGTTTAACTGGCTGCTAGACTGGATGCAGCATGTAACTCAACATTAAAGCTGTCCAAAGACTCTGAATGAGCTGTAGGTGTTCCATTTTCTACATGGGGGCTGGTCAACTAATACCAGTTTCAAAATAATTCTTCCATTATGAGATTTAAACATCATCATTACCGTATAGCAGTATTGAGATAGCTGGAAACAATAGAAAACTACAAAAGGGTTATATCAGCTGTCTCAGCTTAGGCCACAGGGCATCACAATGGTTACTCCCCTCTCCCCTCTAAAAAAAAACACCCTTACCAGGTGACGACACAAATCTACACCATAAACTTAAAAGGTAAAGGGACCCCTGACCATTAGGTCCAGTCGTGACTGACTCTGGAGTTGCTGCGCTCATCTCGCTTTATTGGCCGAGGGAGCCGGTGTACAGCTTCCGGGTCATGTGGCCAGCATGACTAAGCCGCTTCTGGCGAACAAGAGCAGCGCACGGAAACGCCATAAGGTGTCATGCTTTTGAACTGCTAGGTTGGCAGGAGCAGGGACCGAGCAACGGGAGCTCACCCTGTCAAGGGGAACTGCCGACCTTCTGATCAGCAAGTCCTAGGCTCTGTGGTTTAACCCACAGCGCCACCCGCTTCCCACACCATAAACTTACAACCTCTTTTTTTAAAAAAAAATAAATAATATTTATTAGAGGTTTAAAGATTACAGAAAAAAGAAGAAAGAAACAATGAAAAGTTAAACAAAACAAAAAATACTTTACAATACATCAGAGAAAAGAAAAAACAAAAAAACCATACAGCAAAACAAGAAAAACAAAAACATTTAAAAACACATCCAATGTTTCCGTATCTTTATCTTTCAATTACTTGTTTCATCGACCTCCTCACACCTCCCTTTTTTGTATTCTAGTTCAATTACGGTAGCTATTTCAGCAAATCCTTTCCATCTCTCTCAATTTTTGTTCTATAATCTATTTTAACACAATCTAACCTTAAATTTTCCACTTTGGCCCATTAGCAATCTATTTTTACTTAATTCTTTATAACATTTCTGCTAAAGCCATATAACTTCATTCCAGCATCCTTCTAACATTCAATAATTTTGCAATATTTCTGTAAATATACTTTAAATTTTTTCCAATCTTCTTCCACCGACTCTTCTCCCTGGTCTCGGATTCTGCCAGTCATTTCCGCCAATTCCATGTAGTCCATCAGCTTCATCTGCCATTCTTCCCGGGTGGGTAGATCTTGTGTCTTCCAATGCTTTGCGATAAGTATTCTTGCTGCTGTTGTAGCATACGTAAAGAAAGTTCTATCCTTCTTTGGCACCAATTGGCCGACCATGCCCAGGAGAAAGGCCTCTGGTTTCTTCAGGAAGGTATATTTAAATACCTTTTTCATTTCATTATAAATCATCTCCCAGAAATTCTTAATCCTTGGGCATGTCCACCAAAGGTGAAAGAATGTACCTTCAGTCTCATTACATTTCCAGCATTTATTATCGGGCAAATGATAGATTTTTGCAAGCTTGACTGGTGTTATGTACCACCTGTAGATCATTTTCATTAGATTCTCTTTTAAGGCATTACATGCCGTAAACCTCATACCTGTGGTCCATAACTGTTCCCAGTCGGCCATCATAATGTTATGTCCAACATCTTGTGCCCATTTAATCATAGCAGATTTCACAGTTTCATCCTGAGTATTCCATTTCAACAGCAAGTTATACATTCTTGACAGATTCTTAACTTTGGGGTCTAACAATTCTGTTTCCAATTTTGATTTTTCTACCTGGAAGCCTAGTTTTTTGTCCAAATTATATGCCTCCATTATTTGATAATAATGGAGCCAGTCTCACACTCTGTTTTTTAATTTTTCAAAACTCTGCAGTTTTACTCTGTCTCCCTCTTGTTCCAGAATTTCCCAATACT
This sequence comes from Podarcis liolepis, assembly GCF_965112155.1. Taxonomy (NCBI): domain Eukaryota; kingdom Metazoa; phylum Chordata; class Lepidosauria; order Squamata; family Lacertidae; genus Podarcis; species Podarcis liolepis. Next base: position 29,924,540 of record NC_139573.1, on the reverse strand, counting down.
TCGGCCATTTGGCCTCCATATTGAGTTTTTTCTGAGCCTTTGCTTCCATTGGTGACAGCCATCTTGGGGTTTTATTTTCTAGCAAGTCCTTATATCTTATCCAGACATTAAACAGTGCTTTTCTGACAATATGGTTTTTAAATGCTTTGTGTGCTTTAACCTTATCATACCACAGATATGCATGCCAACCAAATACATTGTTGAAACCTTCCAAATCCAACACATCAGTGTTTTCAAGAAGCAGCCATTCCCTCAGCCAACAAAAGGCGGCTGATTCATAATAAAGTTTAAGGTCTGGGAGGGCAAATCCACCTCTTTCTTTAGCATCAGTTAATATCTTAAATTTTATTCAAGGCTTCTTGCCCTGCCAGACAAATCTAGAGATGTCTCTCTGCCACTTCTTGAAACAGTCCATTTTGTCCAAAATTTGCAATGTTTGAAACAGAAACAGCATCCTTGGCAATACGTTCATTTTTATCACAGCAATTCGGCCTAACAGTGATAACTTCAAGTTTGACCATATTTCTAAGTCCTTTTTCACTTCAGTCCAACATTTTTCATAGTTATCCTTAAATAAATTCACATTCTTTGCAGTCATGTTAACCCCTAAATATTTCACTTTCTTAACCAGTGTTAATCCTGTCTCCTTCTGAAACTTATCTCTCTCAATCACAGTTAGATTTTTCTCTAAAACCTTAGTTTTCATCTTGTTCAACTTAAAGCCTGCTACCTGACCAAATTCTTGAATAAATTCCAGTACTCTTTTAGTGCTAGATTCTGGCTCCTGTAAAGTCAATACCAAATCATCAGCAAATGCTTTCAGTTTGTACTGTTTAGCTCCCACTTGTATACCTTTAACCAATTGGTCGCTTCTAATCATATTTAGCAAAACCTCCAGGACCGATATAAAAAGCAATGGAGAGATTGGGCAACCTTGTCGTGTTCCTTTCTCAATCTTAAATTCTTCCGTCACTACATTATTCACAATTAATTTAGCCTTTTGTTCTGAATAAATTGCACCTATACCATTTCCAAAACCTTGATCAACCCCCATCCCCTGTAAATTCTTCTTCATAAAACTCCAAGAAATATTGTCAAAGGCTTTCTCCGTGTCCACAAATATCAAAACTGCTTTAGTATTAATCTTCACTTGTAGTTTTTCTAGGATATTAATTATGTTCCTCGTATTGTCAGACAAATGTCTGCCCGGGAGAAAACCCGCTTGATCTTTATGAATTTCTTCTGCTAACACCTTTTTTTAACCTTTTAGCCAAAATATCTGCAAAAAAATTATAATCCACATTAAGCAGTGGTATGGGGCGGTAGTTCTTGAGCTGTGTCTTTTCAGTCTCTGTTTTCGGTATAAGTGTAATATAAGCTTCCTTCCATGACTCTGGTGACCTTTTCCCTTCCAGTATTTCATTACAGACTTCCTTTAAAGGTTGTATTAACCATTCTTTCAGAGATCTGTAGTATCTTGAAGTCAATCCATCCGGTCCTGGGGATTTACCTAGTTGCATGTTCTGAATGGCCCCTTCTACTTCCTGCTCCGTTATTTTATAATTCAGCATTAACTTATTTTCCTGAGATTTTTTGTAGTCCATTATTTTCCAAAAATCTATCAATGTCCATTTCTTTCTGCGTCTCCTGTGTATATACTTGTTTAAAATACCTCTGGAAGCACTTTCTAATTTCCACTGGATTCTGTATATTCTTTCCTTCCACTTCCAAATTCGTAATGGTATTAAGTTTTTGTCTTTTTTCATTTGCCAAGCCAACAGTTTTCCGCACTTATTTGCCGATTCAAATGTCTTTTGTCTCATCTGTTTAATCTTCAGTTCTATTTCCTGATTCGTCATTTTCGTATATTGTACTTGATATAACTTTATCTCTTTCAAAATCTGCGACTTTGGTTTCAGTCTGTTTCTTCTCTCCTTCCTTTATTTTTCCTAGGATTTTATCTTTTTTCTCATTTTGAATTCTCTTCTTAATTGCATTCTGTTGTATCAGAAATCCTCTCATAACCGCTTTGCTTGCGTCCCAGATTACTCTTTTTTCCAAAGTAGTGTTCATATTTATCTCAAAATAGTCTCTCAAAGTTTTTTGGGCCTTCTTAGTCACTTCATTCCTAAACAAAGTATCATTCATGTTCCATCTAAAGGAACTAATTGGCGTCAGTTTCATTTCCATCTTCACAGCATTATGGTCGGAGCAAGTTTTGGGGCAGATTTCCGCTTTACTAGTCTTCGGAGCCAGTCCTCTAGTTACCCAAATTTGGTCAATTCTTGTCCATGTCATTTTAGCCTCAGAGAAGAAAGTTCCCTCTCTTCCCAGGGGGTTCTTCGTTCTCCAAATGTCAACTAAATCCATATTTTCAGTCATGTCAAAAAGGGGCATAAACTTACAACCTCTTAAACCACTTTGATAGTCATGGCTTCTCCTGGAAAATCCTAGGAACTGTTGTTTGTTAGGGTTGCTGGAAATTGTAGCTCTGTGGGGAGTCTCCTAACAACTCTCAGCATCCAGTTCCCAGAATTCTTTGGGGGAAGCCATGACTATTAAAAGTGATATAAGAGTGCTTTAAATATATGGTGTGACACTTTTTAATAGCTAAGTGCTAGCTGAGACTCCAGCCTGCCTTACACTATCCTCCTTTTCCCCAAATGCCTCTCAGCTATCACTTAGCTCTGCAGTGCACCTAGCCAACCTGTTTCTAAAAATAAATTAAATTAAAACCACCTCATCTCTGCAAGGTGGAAAGACAAAGCGGTGGGGACAGAGGTGGATTTAGGGGAGCATGACTGGTTCAGTTGCACTGGGCGTGGAGCCTCAGGGGCACAACAGGGGACACCACAACTATGATTTAGAATGGAGTGCGAGAGGCAGGAGGCACCGAATTTTGGCATAGCACATGACACCACTGAAATTTGAGACACCAAGGTCTGCCACTGGTGGGGAACAGAGAGCCTTTGGGTGCCACAGAGCAATTTCCTAATAGAATGTTTTGTTTTGTTTTGTTTTGTTTTGTTATCCAACACAGCGGTGAATCAAACACCCAGCTCCCCAAGAGTCTGGTGGTAATACTCCTGTAGCAGAAAGGTCAGGTTTTATTTTTAATACAGCTGTTTTGTGTAAGAGCAGTTGTGCACAAAAAGTTGTTTTTAAAATTAAAATACAATTCCGTTATTATTATTATACCTCACCTTTTTCCTTGAAAGAGACTCAGGGTAGCTTACAGATAAAATAAGAACAGCTAAAAAAAAGGGGGGAACAATAATTTTATTAAAATTAAACACACACACATATATGTAACCCCCCATTTACATGGGGCTTACGTTCCAAGGCACCACATGCATCAGTGAAATCGCATATATTTGAAACGCTATTGAAAAAGCCTGCAAACACTCTGTTCCACCTCTGCCCCATTTTTGGGTCACTTCTGGGTTCAGCACGATGCACATGCGCAGAGTCACATGCATATTGAAATTGTGCAAATGCAGGGGTGGGTGCCTGTATATTCAAGAACCATCAAGAAAAATCAGGCTTTATCTTTTCCTTTGTGCTGGTGGGAACAAAATGGAAGCAGGTGGTCTGGTGACAGACAAAACCCAGTGAAATGTCCTCACACAATTAAAGAAACCACCACCACCCGCACATTGGGCTTCTGGTACGTCCACAGCAACATGCAATTTTATATTGGAGTTTCTTCCCATATCAGATTATGCACTGATTGGTAAAATCTGAATTTAGGCTGGGCAAAGTGTGGGCTGCCACTTAGATGAGGAAGATGTCATGTGGACTACACACACACACACACACACACAGAGAGAGAGAGAGAGAGAGAGAGAGAGAGAGAGAGAAATACAATCAGTTTCAAACCCAGCTTTAACTCCACTGTGACTTAGGAGCAGGGTGATGTGATAGTTTTGCTTCCATTTTCAGGGTCCATACAGAAAGTAGCTTTGGGGAATTCTTGCTTGGACCCATGGCACGTGTGCTATCAGGTCCTACTGAGGCATTCACTGACCACTGTCCTCACCCACCCAGACTGTTTCTGACTACAATGCACTTGACACATGATACTCTGACTACTTAATAAGCCAGGAAGGGCAAGGGTCAAGCGTACAGCTGGTTGACCTCACACTTCCAAGAATCTCATCCTCTTTCACACACTATTTAGGGTTTAGGAGCAGGTGACAACAAGAAATGTAAAATTTTGCTATGTTCTGCCTCTGCCCACCTGTTCTGAAGATTCCGTTAATGTTAATAGATTCCAAACCATTGTCAGATTCGCCTTCCCTTCTATCTCAAGGCATGAAGGCCCACAAACCACCCTGAAGTGTAGCTGCAATTCCAGTTTAACTGTAATGGCTTCCCCTCCAAAGAAATGTTGGGAACTGACATCTTGTGGTACCAAGGGTGTTTGCCAGGAGAGCTACTAGTGCTCTGTATTCCGAAGCAGGCAGGCAAGCAGGAAGATTTTACACCTTGTAGAACACAAGATATGAGGCAAAACACGCAGGCACATTTGCCGATTTGTTTTGTGAGAAACTTACCTCTTCCTGTCTTTCAGGGTTTTCAACCAACGAATGAAGACATAGCAATGACTGACATTTAGGAAAGCAGATCTAGCCAATCAGATGAAGAGATGACTAGAATGAAACACCCACTGTCTTTAGAAGGAACTTCTGGGTTCTTTTTTTTTTTTTAGTCCTTTTTTCCTTTCTTGTCTTCCTTGGTGGAGTAATAATAGCTGCCCAGCAGAAAACAATTCAGGTAGCCAGGATTTAGTGTAGCTGTGTACTGGACAAAAGGTACCCAAAAACAAAAGGTAGCAATGAAGATGGGAATGCATAATATTTCTAACACAGGTCTTATTTCTTCACCACCCCCACCCCCAAAAAGTCCCCCTGCCTCCCAGCTGGTAAACATTTTTTAAAAATACAGTCATAGCCAATGCAAATAACTCTTACACCCATATTGCAAAGAACAGGACTGGATGATGGTGATGTACTGAATTTATATTCAGTACCGCCCTATACCTGTGGGTCTCAGGGCACTTCACAGAATAAAAGCAAGATATAAAACCACAAAATACCTAATAAAAATAAAAACAGCAACTCAATACCCCCCCACAAAACACACACATTTTAAAAGGCCAAGGATGTAAATCGGATTAACCAAAGTCCAGGTTAAAAAGGAACATTTTTGCCTGGTGCCTAAAGGTATATAATGAAGGTGCAAGGCAAACAACCCTGGGGAAAGCATTCCACAGACAGGGAGCCACTGCAGAAAAGGCCCCATTCTTGTGTTGCTCCCCTCCGAACCTCTCGAGGAGGGGGCACACAAAGGAGGGCCTCAGAAGATAGCAGGGTCCAAGTAGGTTCATATGGAAAGAGCTGAGAGAGCATGGGTTATGCCCACCTTACAGAGTAACCCAGAACAAACCCAAGACTGTATTGCAGTGTTGTCTATGCCTCTTGTGCATTTTGAAATAGTAAGGGAGCTGTGAAGTTGATGGCAGCAGCAGTGCAATTCATTAAAAGCTAGAGACAGCCAAGGAAAGAACGGAGGGCTTCATTTGTGGGTGGAAGGCCAGCATCTAGAGGCCAGCTCTATGCACAGATTGAACAGAAGGCCTTACCAGTTGAGAAACTGGAGCAGGTAGCTTCTGAAAGGTAAGGCCACCAAGGTCTTGCCACTGCTCAGTCACCAAATCTACCAGAAACGGTTGGCCAGTTCTCCAGTGCAGTTTATACTTCTTTGTCCACTTATTGGGAAAACTAACTTTGCCCACTGCCCCAGGGGGAAAATTCCTGTGTTCACCCATGTATGAAGGCTGAAAAGTCTATGTGAAACCCCCAGCTCTCTCCTACAGCCACAGCTCCCAGCATTCCTTGGGTTAAATCTATAACTAAGAAGCGTCTTTAAATCTTAACCTTTTCTTACCTAGCCTCGAAACTGGTTGGGTCCTCTGCCTTCCCTCACCCATTTACTTCAACCTAGGTTTGTCAAAGTGCAAGTAGATGAATAGGTACCACTCCGGTGGGAAGGTAAATGGTGTTTCCGTGTGTTGCTCTGGTTTTGACAGAAGTGGCTTAGTCATGCTGGCCACATGACTGAGAAAAACTGTCTGTGGACAAACGCCGGCTCCCTCGGCCAGTAAAGCGAGATGAGTACCGCAACCCCAGAGTCGTGTGCAACTGGACTTAATTGTCAGGGGTCCTTTACCTTTTGTTTGTTTGTTTGTTGTAGTACATTAGGTGACACTATTGAAGTGCCATCCCCAGCCTTCTCCCCACCTCCCTAGCGTTGTCACATACACAACCCTGGAGACAAAAAGGAATCTTGGAGTACCTTAAAGTCAAACCTTATCTATTTGTGGCATAAGGCGGGGCAGCACAGTTGGTAAAGCGTAAGACTCTTAATCTCAGGGTCGTGGGTTCGAGTCCCGCATTGTGCAAAAGATTCCTGTATTGCAAGGGGTTGGATTAGATGACCCTCGTGGTCCCTTCCAGCTCTACTATTCTGTGATTCTAAGGTCTCATGGAATGCTCAGCCCAGAAAAGCTTACGCCACAATGAATCGGTTGGGCTTTAGGATGCCTTTTGTGCTTTGCTGTGAAAGTCCTTTGGAATTTGCCACGAGACGAGAAGGAACTCTGTTCTACAGTAATTATTTGTTCACAGGACATTCGCAATTTTCAAAACGCTTTTATGGCTTTTTACATTTACAGTGGTACTTCGGGTTACAGATGCTTCAGGTTACAGACTCTGCTAACACAGAAATAGTACCTCGGGTTAAGAACTTTGCTTCAGGATGAGAACAGAAATCACGCAGCAGCGGCGCAGTGGGAGGCCCCATTAGCTAAAGTGGTACCTCAGGTTAAGAATGGTTTCAGGTTAAGAACGGGGCTCCAGAACGAATTAAGTTCTTAACCTGAGGTACCACTGTATTTGCCAGTTTACAGCATCATCACAGCATGCCACACAGACATTACGACCTCTGGCCACTAGGTGGCTCCTGGAGTCAGCTTGGTGCAGCTGCGGTCGCTCTCCCTTTGCATGCCTGTATGCACCTATGTCACCTCCATTTTTGTCCCAAGGTGAGCTGTGCATCAGACACTGCTGCCACCCTGCTGCACTGTTGTCCATGCAATGTGTTTCGCTTGGTGCCCTCACCACCATTTTTATTTGTTAGGAAATAATGGTTCATTAATTCAATGGAGGGACGCAGGTGGACCTGTGGTCTAAACCAGAGCCTAGGGCCTGCCGATCACAAGGTCGGCGATTCGAATCCCCGCGATGGGGTGAGCTCCCGTTGCTCGGTCCCTGTTCCTGCCAACCTAGCAGTTCGAAAGCACGTCAAAGTTCAAGTACATAAATAGGTACCACTCTGGCGGGAAGGTAAACGGCATTTCTGTGCGCTGCTCTGGGTCGCCAGAAGTGACTTAGTCATGCTGGCCACATGACCCAGAAGCTGTCTGAGGACAAACGCCGGCTCCCTTGGCCTACAGAGCGAGATAAGCATGCAACCCGAGTCATGCGCGACTGGACCAACGGTCAGAGGTACCTTTACCTTTACCTAATTCAATGGAAAAGGACTCAGTAGCAGAAGCAGAACTCTTCTCTAATAATAGCAATACTTAAGGTAGCCCTGCACTGCACCAATGCTAACAGGTGTCGCTTCAGATGCTGTTAAACCACAACTTCTATCATCCTTGGTCATTGGCCATGTTGGTTTGGGGCATATGGAGCTTGGAATATAACAGCATCTTCTGTCCACAGGTTAGCTGCTGCCCCGGACTTATTTACAGGTTCTGTTTTATAATTTGTTATTACCCTCAACTCCACTGCTTGCAACAGAGCCGAAATCTTAAATGAATCAGTTTCTGTACTGACCACCAATTAAATGCTAAATAATTACGTGAGTAGCGGTAGTGCAACATAATGCAAATGGCAATGGTAGTCAAATGATCAGAAACCAAATATTAATTTGATTTCTCAGCCATCAATGGAAACAACTTTATATATATTCCTTCCATCCAGTGAATTAATTTCAGATTGGACTAAATCCACCTAAAAACATTGGTTCACTTGACAAATTTAAGCCCGTTCCCCTAAATTGCAGGTAATGCATGAGCTGGTTAAGGTATGCAGGAATTTATGATTGCTCTTCACTTCCTCTTTCAAACAGTTATACCCAATTCTGCTCCAGCCCTATGGAAACTACCATACTTTGCTTCTTATTTGTCCGCACACCGATATTATTCCCCCTTTGCCACAATTAAGATACTTTATGTTTGGATCTGTTATGCCTGACCCATATCATATAGCATAAAGCATAAGCCCTTCTGATGCCTGGGGCATTTCCAAGCAGAATTCCAGAAATAAATGCTTATGCAAACACAAAATGACCTTCTCTTAAAGTACACTTTTGCTCATAAAGCTGAGTATTTTAGATTAATGAGCAATAATGACATCTGAGTTCTGGTGGCTATTAGCTGTTGGACATTTCATCTACAGTGGTACCTCGGGTTAAGAACTTAATTCGTTCTGGAGGTCCGTTCTTAACCTGAAACTGTTCTTAACCTGAGGTACCACTTTAGCTAATGGGGCTTCCCGCTGCCACTGCATGATTTCTGTTCTCATCCTGAAGCAAAGTTCTTAACCCAAGGTACTATTTCTGGGTTAGAGGAGTCTGTAACCTGAAGCATGTGTAACCTGAAGCATCTGTAACCTGAGGTACCACTGTACTTGGAAGAGGGCTGAAGGGAACAGCTTGGTGGTTTTGATTGTAGCCAATGAGAAAGGGGGGATCTGATTTTTTCCCCAGTAGTTTGCAAGAGGATATGCTTTGCTCTGGGGAAATCGATGCTGCTTTAAAGACTTGCCCTTTCTGTCTGGGTGTCTGCCCACTCCCCTCTGCTCAACATGTGCATTTGTAGATGAGCATAAACATATCTCACAGAGAATGAGCCCTGTAAAGGGCTGCCTGTGGAGTTTCCTATCTCTTGGGGAAAGGGAAAGCACGAGAAAATAATCTTTGCTTTCGAAGGCTTCTCCAGGTCAAAGGAGTTAACCTTCATCAGAATAGGCTGCCTTCTGCATTCCGAGCATAGAGCTCCACTGGAATGCCGGAACTGACATGTGGGAATTCTCTGACATATATCAGCCCCAGAGGGCATTTTTTCCTCTATCGCTTGTGTGAATGAACACTGAAGTGGTTTTATTAATCTTGTTATTTCCTGTGTGGTTTTCCTGTGTGTAGTGATTCTGTAACAACTTGTCTGCTCCAACTTCGTACAGCATGCGCAGTTGTCTTCTTGGGTCCAGAAAATAAGACAAGACAGATAAAGGTTACATAGCAACAGGACAGGCTTCTGCTAAGCCTGGGGACATGTAGCCTTTTCAGATGCACTTGGTTGGGCTTGTGGATGTCAAAAGCTGACAGCGGCCCAATCTGGCTCTGCAAAAGATAATGGTATCGCCAGCCACTTGTGCACTTCTATACTGTTGATTGCCAAGAATAAAAGTTTGCAAATTTGCTTGCCAGCAGCCACTGGTTGCAAAATCAACAACTTCCAAATAAAATAAAAAGCCATCCCGGCTAAATCAGAACTGGGGTTGGAATGATGTGACTCAGACCCCTATATTTGAGACAGGCTAAAACAGTCCACAGATGACGTTGGAAAACCGGTGATGGGCTGAACATTGATTCTTGGTATAACAGAGTATGGTCAATAGCATTGGCTGAGAAACTAACATGCCAGGTGGGAGCGGCAAAGGGCAAACACAATCCATATTCCTTTTATAACATATGGCAAATGTTTATTTGAATACATAAATGGTTCAGATTGTGGCAGGAATCCACCCAGCACTCAAGGGAAAGTGTGACGTGATCTCTTAAGAGTAATCAAATGAAACTTTAACACATGGCATGATAAAAGTCTGTACTATAATTTTATCGGGACAAGTTACTTGTTGTTTACTGTTGTAACAATTGTTTTCTCAAAAATTTATCTTCTGTACCATGAAAATAAATAACCGTATATTATATTATTATTATTATTATTATTATTATTATTATTATTAAAAAACCAGTTCACAGATATAGGGTTAAAATACTATGCTCAGAAACTGAAAACTCCCCCCTCCCCTTCAAAACCAATTGAATCTGCAAAGCCTTGCTCTGTGACTTGAAAGCTTGCACTTTGCCTTTTAATTAATCTCTTTGGTCCAAATGAACATTTCACTTTACATGTTCTGTGTACGGCAAGGAACAACGCCCGCCTTCTCCTCCCCCCCCCCCCCGGTGCATTTTGTTGCTTATTTCACGGAGAAAGGGCGTTGAAATCCGCTGCAGATGTAAACACACCCCACATTTGGCTGTGCTGCAGTTTCCTCTGCATTGAGGGCTCCCCCTCCCCAAACTCCCACCTCCCCTTCCCCTTTAATATCTGCTAAGGGATTAGTGACATATTCGCAAAACCCAAACAAACAAACAGACAGATCTCTTGGTCTAGGGTGGCTGTTTTTGTCCCTCCTCCTCCTCCTCCCACTATGGTTCATTGAGCCTGCCCTTCTTCTTTTTTTAAAAAAAGAAATCCCTCCTTGCTCTCTCAGCCTGCAAAATAAAACATGCCTTGCTTTGTAACAGGAATTTCCTGTAGCCAGAAAACTACACACACACACCCCGCTCACGGCTCAGATCCTGCTCATACACGTGTCGTGTCTCCTCCCCTCCTGGGCTCTGCACATGTCACTGCAGCAGAGCTGTCTAGTGAAGAAGTTGTTGTGGCTAAAAATGGAATGCGCCTCACATGGGCGGCACATGTGACCGAGAGCGGCAAGGCTTTCTAAACAAACAGCCCTTCTCAGATGGATACGGCTTTTGAAAACACAAGGAGCAGAAGAGAGCAACTCACATGGGATGGTGGGAGAAAGGCAGGCCTCCTGCTGGCTGGAGACAACACCCTGGAAAGGCACATGGCAGGTGGCTTTGCCAGGCAGGGTGGACCCTGTTTGACTTTGCCCTGATCCAATAAAGCAGACTCTGAAAATAAAAAACAACACGATCTTGAAAACAATGGCCAGATCTGCCTCCTTAAAGGGAAAGCTAAACTAAAAGGGATCAAAACAACTGGTCTCGAGTGTCCCAGCCGGCCTGTAATTTTCAAGCTTTGAAGATTTCATGGGAACATCCCTCAAATGAGGGGTGTTCCATGTCCCACTGGGTGTACCCCTCCTCCTATGTGCTCTGGGGTCTTGCTGTAGCCAACTGGGGCACTCAAAAGTGCTTTGCCCAAAGCTCTCTGTTTTGTACCGTTCGAAAGAACTGGAGAAGCTTAAAACATGAACTCAGTAGCTCCTGAGCAGAGGAAGGTTCAACCAGGCTTTGTGCTGTGTTTCCAGCATGTTCCCTTTCGGAAACTGTGTGATGGTGAAGGAGATCCCCTTCCCTGCGGACCCCTGAAGTCAACTTTTGACAGGGTGCGGTGGGATCGCACACCTAGCAATCACCTAGCAGACATCATCATGACACCAGGTAATTGACGAGTGGGGCTCCCAGACCCACCCGTAAAAGTGGACCCAGGATGGGGTGTAAGACAAAGATCTGGCCTGCCAGGCCAAAAATATTCCCCACCCCTGCACTAGGGAGATGCTCACAAAGGGAGAGAACGTGTATGTGGACATGCTATTCATGGTGTGGCTGAAAGGGCCAGTGCCACCCGCAACTCGTCTATTCCTAGCTGGCTCTGCCTGGCTTTATTTTCCCAGGGCTTCTGCCAACTCCGCCTCCCTTGACTCCTTGGCTTCTGCTTATTGCTTCATCTACCACCTTTCCTAAGGCTTCTGTGGCCACTGTCTCTTTCCTTGGTCCCTGCATCATCACCTTTTCCTATGCTCCCAACCTGGTCTTGAAACAGCTCCCATCACCATCGATTCCCTTCTCCTGGCTGGTACACTTCCTTTCCTAAGTCTCCTGCCTTTCATAATACAGTCGCATTTCACTTTCTGGGCGAACTGGGGCACCATCACAAGGTGTATTTTGGGGATTTTTTGTTTTTTTTAAATGGAGCTTGTAAAACTCTTCTCCTAATGTTAAGTGTTGCTGGGCAGGTGTCTCTCTTACAACCACAGGCTGTCCGCTTGCTCTTGGGTGGTTACACTGAAGTCCAGCCATTCGTTTGCCATTTAGTGTTAAATCTAGGAACTTGATCCTGCCATTAGGCTGCATCCCTGTCTTTCCCACCGCACCCTGTGGGAGCCAGTGTAACAGGTGGGTGGCGCTACCTTGCCTGTCAATCATTTGGCATCACTATGATACCAGGTCATAGTTTTGGCTGTGTGGGTGTTCAGGTGCTATGCAAACCCCAATGGCAATTAAATTAAGTCATGGTATGGTGATTCTGGTTTTTGTTGAACTGTGGGCAATGCCAGTCATATTATGTGACAGCAGCCTCAGGCAGCAAGCAGGCTTTTGGTGCCATTAAGGGAGATGGGTGTGAGTGACAGTCTAGACCCACAAAGCACAATCTGGCAGGGAGTCCAACTGAAATGAATGGGAATTGCACAACAGCATAATGTTGTTGGATTTTGCACCTCTGGCCCCAAGATGTCTTGGGGTGGCCTTAGCATGAGATAGCCCCTTCTAGCATGAGATGTGAGGAGGCAGAAATAAGGTGATGGAAGTGTAGTAGTTACCATTGGAGTTTGACCATAAGGATGTACAATGACTCCTCCTGGATGATTTCAGAGACCCATCTACAGTAGTCTAACATCCTGTTCTCATGGTGCCTGGTATGTTTGGAACTGCCTTCCAGGAACCCTGCATGATATCACCTCTGTTCCTTCCTTTAAACCTCTCATTTAAGCCCAGCTTTTTCAGAAAACATTTGGCTCAACCCCCGAGTTTTCATCCCCTGCTGTTAACTCAAGATTGTATTAAAGACTACTGAAGCACGTGCAACCAAAACAACTGCATATTGCTTTCCTCTTTACTCCTGCCTCTTCTGTTTCCCTTGCGTGCTGAAATTTTAGAATGTAGGTAAGCTCCTTGGGGCAGGGACCTGCCCTATTGTACTGATAGTTATTTATAAAATAAATGAATAGAGAGTTGCCAACTGACCAGGGGGAAATGCCTGCGCTGCTCTTGTGCACCTAGCAATAGTTTGGTGTGCAGCAAAAATCATGGCAAACTCATTACGGCATGGGGATAAACACCACTGTCAGCTAACATCTGTGTACCAAGCCTCTGTTGAAGACGCAGCAATAGCAGCTGGTTGAGAAGCTGGCATCCTAGAGATGTTGAACTAAACATAGCCTTCCCAAACCTGGTGCCTTCCTGACGTTTTGGACTACAGATATTGGCCACGCTGCCTACTGCCAACAGGAGTTGAAGTCCAAAACAAGTGCAGGGCACTGGGTTGGGGAAGGCTGGACTAAAATATACTGGTGAATCATCTACTCAACCCAGTTCCAGAGCCAATTGCTCATAGGTTATTAATCAACTGCCAAGCAAGTTCCTTCAAGCCAGCATGCCTGTGGGCAAGGAAACCACGAGCCGCAGTGCACACTGATAACTGTGTCCAAACATTTTGCTACACGTGCAAGTTTATCTTAATTACCCAAGTGAGAGCAGCGGGCTGCGGCACGAATCGGTCAGGGTCAAAAAGACAAATTGCCCTAACGCAGCTGCTGGCACATGAGATGACCTTGGTTTTTGTATAAACTTCCTTGGGGATTACGTATTTTTCTTTAAAAAAAAAACAAAACCCCAAACAACATCAAAGGGCTTCACTGTAAAATAGCTGAAATGTGGAATGCTGCCCAAGTTAGGTGAATTCTAGGTTAGGAGGAGCAGCTAGCAAAACTCACGCCGACCTACAAAGCTCGCCTCTCTCAAAAACTTCTGCAGTGCCTCTGTGCCAAAAAAAGAAAAAGAAAACCAGGCAAAGAGGGTGAGCGAATGCCTAGACACCTTGATTGGTGTTTTGTATTCTGCAGCTGTTCTGTGCCTACGTGTGACTGCATTTGCAAACCAATCTGACTGCACCAAAAAATAGCATGGGGGTGGATGGTGGAGGGAGCAATCCCTTAGCTTTCTCCGGAAAGAAGGGTAATAAATCTCTCTGCAGGGAAAACTGCAGTGCTGTGCATAGGCTATATATATATATATATATATATATATATATATATATATATATATGCTGTTGGAATATAACCTTGTTGTTTTATTTAAAGAGACTGCCCTACATTCCAGGCTACCTCAGTTTCACAAACACCTACAATAATACCACACCCCACCCCATACAGTTCTACCTTCCAAACAAGCGCCGGAAAACTTGTGTACAAGCATGCACAACCACCCACCACTACCTTGGCTCTGAAAAACTTCACAGGAGGGTCACAACTGCCTCCACATAAACCCCGCTTTTTCCCAAACTCCCATTTAAGAGGAACAAATATTCCTGAATTCCACAGTCTCCAAAACCTCTCCAGTACCCTATGGGAGGCTCCTTTTCTCCCCAGCTCCCAATTTCAGTGCGCTCTTTAATGCAGCACCAACCCCAACCGCACCTCCTCTCAGCTGCATTCAGCCAACTCACCAGTATGGAGTAATGACACCTCTCTCCTTTTTTTTGCTGCCCATGGCAGCCATTTTGTGCTGGCACCCACCACAATATAAGAGTACCGGCACTTCCATTTTTTATCATAAAATGACCACCTGACCCCCCCCCCAGTCTAGTTTAACTCTCCCCCCCCCATAAAATAAACACAGAGCAGTTTACAAAGTTCGCAGAACTCAGCAAACGAAGCATTTCAAATTAATTTCAGCAGATTGCCTGAAACCTACCATAAACGTTGGCACACACAAATATCCCTCTCCTTTTAGAACAGGGTTGGGAAGCTTCCTGGCATTGTCAGGACTCCCACCATCCACGACCTTTGGCTATGGAATATAGGAAATTGCCTTATACAGAGGCCACAGTCACACCATAAAATTTAATGCACTATGACACCGCTTTAAACGGACATGTCTTATCCAAAGGATTCTGGGAGCTGTGGTTTGTTAAAGCTGCTGAGAGTTGCTAGAGTACCTCTGCTCCTCTCAGCAAGGTACAACTCCCAGAGTGGTTTAACAATCAATCCCTCTTCAAAGCCAACACTTGACAACTGTAGTTGCAATCATCATCTGAGGCCCTTCTTGGGACATTTTTCCACATGTGGTGGGATTGTAAAATTGTAAAGAAATATTGGGAAATGATTTGTAATGAAATGAAGAAGATGTTTAAAACAACTTTTGTTTAAAAACTAGAAGCTTTCCTACTAGGTATTACCGGAGTGGATTTACTAAGATCACCAAAGAACTTATTTAAAGAACGAATATTATTAGCACAACATTGGAAAGAAGAAGGTGTCCCAGCTAAAGAAGATTGGCAAGTTAAATTAATGGAATATGCTGAAATGGCAAAATTGACAATGAAACTAAGAGGAAAAGACGATTACGAATTTAAGGAAGATTGGAAGGAGTTTATTGAAGGGTTTTAATACTACTTGTAATTTAATTTTGAATGGGTAAGTAATACAATGGTTTATAACTTTACAACGGACATGCAGTATGTTGATAAACAATGGAACCAAGGAAGGGGCTAGGGGGAAGTCAATTTATTTTGATTTGATATTGTTACTGGTTTTTGTTTTTTGTTTTGGAAAATTAATCAAATGTTATTTTAAAAAATCAGAGGTCCTTCTTTGCGTGCCTTCTCCGTGAGAGGCCCGGAGGGTGGCAACATGAGAATGGGCCTTTTCAATGGTGGCTCCCCACTTGTTGACTGCTCTCCCAAGGAAGAACATCCTCTGGCACCATCAATACATATCTTTAGGCATCAGGCGAAAACGTTCCTCTTTCTCAGGCCTTTGGCTAACTGAACAATCTATGGCCTTTTAAACTGTGAAATATACTCAGAGTCGCAAAGTGATTTCATGCTCTTTATTCAGCTCATAGTGGTGAGGAGGAATGAATGAAAGTCCCCTCACAGTATCTGCTTATATACAATATTTACACAATGGGCTGCACATGATTGGCTAATTCCGGAATTCTACTGTAAGCCAATCAGGTTGTGGATTCACTTCTATCTGGAGCAGGATTGGGTGGTTCCTGCCAACCAATCATACTGCTGCATTGTTCTAGGACCAATCAGACTGCTGCATTCTCAATCCTATTGTTCTAGGACTAATCAGACTGCTGCAATTTGGATCCTATTGTTCTAGGACCAATCAGACTGCTTCAGTTTGGATCCTATTCAACTCAGTACATAACAAACTGTGTGTTCTTGTTTGGTTGCTATGTTATGTCTTTTTGTGGTTTTGTATTGTAAACTGCCCTATGATCCTCAGATGAAGGGCAGTATAGAAATTAAATGAATTGATAAAATGTTTTTCTACTCTACAATGACTGGGGGTGACTCTCCAGGGTTTCAAAGCAAGGGTCTCCCCAAGCCCTACCTGCAGATCCCATTGACTGAACTTGGGATCGTCTGCATTCTTTGCTACTGAACTGCAGCCATTCCCCACACTGGCTAGAACGGATGTCCGGAAATATCTGGAAGGCCCCTGTTTCCCAATTCCATCTTCAGCACAGAAGTGTATCTCCTGTTCTGAAAGTCCATAAAAAGAGATCATTTCCTCTTTGCTCCATATTGCACCGTGGGATAATCACCCCTAGAGAAAGTTCCACAGATCTGAGCTCTTGCAGAATCTCTCCTCCCCCAGGTTATTCCTGGCTCAATGTGCAAACAGTGGCACGGGAAGTAGATGTGTGTTGCAAACCAGTGGGAAAGTGACTGTGCAAAACTCAGCGGCTAAATGACGCAACGACGTCAGTCTGTCCCAGTTAAGTCGGTGAGATTTCAGAGTGGTTCACTTTGGCCGGATCATTACCTAATTTAATCCTATGGCCAAACCAGGCATTGATGTTTGGTACATGGCTTGGACTCTAGTGGCTGACTTTTTAAATTCATAATTGATGGCCACATTCACACCATACATTTGGAACACAATTATACCACTTTAAATAGTCATGGCTTCCTCCAAGGAATCCTGGGAACTGCACGTTTGTTTAGGGTGGTGCTACCACTCCTAGAGTTCCCTATGAATAGAGATTGACTGTTAACACTAATCATTGTTAATTGTAGCTCTGTGTAGTTAATCGGGAACACCTAACACCCTTAACAAACCACAGCTCCCAGAATTATTTGAGGGAAGCTATGGACATAGCCAGGATTTTTTTTGGGGGGGGCAGGACTTTTGTGAAGACTTTTGTTAGGGGGGGCAGAACCCACGTGATTGGTCAGTTAGTTATTTCTATTGTTTTACTTGATCTGGGGGGCAGCTGGCCCCCTGCCCCCCCCCGCTACACCCATGGAGGAAGCCATGACCATTTAAAGCGGTATAATGCTTTAAATGTGTGGTGTGAATGTTACCTTAGATTTGATCATACAATTTAAACTTATGCTTGGCTTCCGAAATAAATCATTAAACTGAAACTGAATTTAAAACTATGAAAATATATTAACATTCTACACAGGTTCTTCAGAACCATCTGAACATTTTTTACAAAACCAACATGCAAAAAACCGTAAAACACTTTAGAAAACCTTACAATAAACACACACAAAAGCAAGGCACCCCATGTTTGCAAATGATTAAAATCCACATTCAAGAATCTGATTGATAATCTTCTGATTCAAAGGAAACAGGTTCTATTTTATCATTCCAAAATGTCTTAAAGGGCTTCTATTCCTATTCTAATTTACTCACCTTTCCTCACATTGTAAATAGCAGGTCCCATTTTTGATGAGTCCCTTCTGTGGGTCAGAGTTAATAACATCCCCCAATAAACTATTTGGGTTTTTTTAAAAAACAAACAAACACCACACACACACACAATCCAACAAGGCCAAGCCACTTGACAAACAATCTAGTTGGGCCCCTAGCTCCCTTCCCTTTGCAGGGGTAGCCCTACAAAGCAGTTCTAACACTTACTGTAGGCCATGGCTCATATGATTGCTCCTCCGTTCAAAACAAAGGAAAATCTTTGCATACAGTATAGGGAACTTGCATATCAGTGTACAGGGCACCCAATATTCAAGCGTGAGAACCACACACAGAGAAACACAACCAGAAGCGCCACTTCTAGCAACATGGGTTACTTGTGTACACACTGTACCTCCGAAGCACATGCTTTCCCACAAGAATTCTGGGTGTCAATAGTTTTGTTAAGGATAACTGGGAATTGCAGCTCTGTAAGGGGGAAACTAGGATTCTTTTGAGGTAAAAAAAGGAAAAGGTGCTCTGAATGTCCCTTTGAGGTATAGTGCAGACCAGGTGTGCATTGAATAAAGATGGGGGGGGGCAACAAACAAGCCCACTTAATCGATCACAAGGCATGGGGCGTACACACCATTTGAACTGCAATGCCTGTTAATTTTTTTTGGGGGGGTTATGTTTTATTTTATGGGAGCGGGCTTTATATCGGGGGGGGGGGGCAGAATCAAGTTATCTGTGACACAGTTCGTCAGTGAGTTAAGCATTTTCATTATTTACTTGATTTGGGGGGGGCAGCTGTCCCCCCCCCCCGCAGGGCCAGATTTAGGTTTGATGAGGCCCTAGCTACTGAAGGTCATAGGGCCCTTTATATGTCCAGCTGTCCTTTGTCAACAACAAATTGTCGCTGTTTTTTGTGTTGAATATATGCTCTATGGCAATTTATGGACCTAATAGGTATCTAAAGCCATTCACACCTAACAAATAGGAGCCTACACAACACAAAACACTGTTGCTGTATGGAGGTTCTATTTTATTTGTTTTTTATCTTATATTTTGGAGATGTATATCCATGGTGTTTTTTCCTTTAATTTTTTTGGGGCCCCCCAATCGTGTGGAGGCCTAAGCTACAGCTTGTTTAGCTTACAGATAAATCCGGCACTGTCCCCCCCCCCGCTATGCCCACGGCTGGACCCCCTCAAATATTTTGTTCTGAGGGGGAGCGAAGGGACCATGGCCCCTAGGAGTTGGAATGCCCCTATGGTGCCTATACACAGCCCAAGCCAACCACAAAACAACAGCTAGCCCTCTGGAAGCAGGCGACAGCGGCGGGTTTACTTCGGGGATGCGTTTGTTTGCTTTGCTTTCGTTCCACTAATATAGCCCACATTTTCCCCCAAAAGCTCCAGGCGGAGGAGCGTGCAAGCTTCCCCCTCGCCTCCCTTCTACCCTCCCCAGCAACCGTGGGGAGCAAGTCAGGCGCAGAGGCTGGGACTTGTGGCCAAGGTCACCCAGGCAGCGTCCCCGCCTGCCTGTTGCCCTCGAGTCCAGGTCAGGCCACCCTCTGGTCTCTCTCTCGGTGCTGTCCCGGCCTTCATTGCCTTCCCTCCCTCCTTCCCAGGCGAGCGCGGCGGAGCTCCTCTGGCATCCCGCCCGCCTTGTTTATGCAAGCAGCGGCCGCAGGCGGGAAAGCAGCGCGGCTTCTTCGCACGCGGCTGGGCCGGCTCCTCGCCCTTCGCTCAGCCCGCCCCTGCTGCGGTTGGAGCGCCGGGCTTGGCCGGGTCTCACGCGGGGCAGCTGCGAGCTGCAGGCACCGCCTGCCTGGAGCCCAGCCCCGGGGGAGGAGGGCGGGCGAGGGAGGAGCGCGTGTCTCCTTCCTTTACTCTCTCCTTCCCCGCCGCCTCCCTCCGCGCTCTGCAATCGGGAAGCAGAACTGACTCGGGGAGGAACCGGCGGCGCCCAAGTTCCCCGGTTCCCCCCGCCACGTATACGGCGGCGGTGATCGTGGGGATCGGGGCTTCCCCCGGGCAAAAGAAGCTCACTTTGGCAGCGACCGTCCCTCGATTCCCCGGCGAGGCTTCCCAAACCACCCGCAACTTTTTTGTGTGCTGTATTGGCACGCGCAAGAGGCTCCTTTCACACGAGTAGCCTGGTCCACTAGATCGCGGGGGGGGGGAGAGAAAGCGTTGGCTGAGCCGAAACAACCCGTGTCCAGAAAACCCTCGTATACATCAGCCTCCCAAAATACCCGGTGGAAGGCTAAATTATTTGAAGGGGCAGCCTTAGGAGCGGACCGTGTGAGACGCAGACACTGCAGTTGGGGGTGGGATCTTGCTCCCGATTTTTACTACTGCATTGCAGAGGACGGGGGGAGTTGGTAAGGATTTTGGCACTGCACTGCGAGAAGCACGTTATTGCTTTAATTTAATTTCGGAGCAGTACTTGATCATGGGGGGAAAAATTAAAAAAGCTTTGCTCAGGTTTGGGGTAGTATATCACAGAAACACGTCGATTACTATTTCTTCCTCTAACAGTCACTGCATTGCAGAAATTTCTGCAAGAGGTATACGTATGATTTAAATGCAAGATTTTTCTCTGCTAGGAAGCATTGTGGAAAGCAAAGGTTCAGATTTAACTTCGTAATGTAGAGTAACTGGGTTTTGGTTTTAGATTAGGGGATTAAAAAAACATTGCTGCAGGATGTTGCATTCTTTAAATTGAGGTAATGGTATATACTTGGTCAGCATGTTACATTTGTGGATGGGGCATCACGCTGTAAAAGCTAGTGCTGCAGTTCAGATACTATCTTGTTAGAAACATTAGCTCCTTTGGGGGCACTATATTGCAGAAAAAAATAAAACAAGTGATCGCTGTTGACTTGCGACTGAGTCACTGTGTTTTGAATTTAACTATGTTCAAAATTGTGTTATGTTTTACTAAGTGCAAGTGCAAGCCATACTTAGATCCACTGCATAAAATAAAATTCTAGCATTACAGTAAATAAATGTGGTGGTAAAAAGTAGAAAAAGTTGTTAGTAGCCTTTCCTCCACAATGCCTGCTATTCTGTAGTTCTAAAGAAAAACATTTTAGTAATATTTTGGTTATTTTTCAATTGAATATGCCAAGCTATAACACCTACTTATGTGCTCTCAAGTCCAAGGAATATGCAGTTTGGGCCTCACATGGTCTTGCAAGTGGCGTCCAACATCCTTCACTCACAGAAAGAATTCTTACTTCAGACAGGGAATTTATTCTTGCAAGCTACTTTCCATGATAAAAGCCACTCAGGGTGAAATATGGACACCACTATAAAGCCATGAACGTGAAGAGTACACTGATTTTTATTTGGTAAAGAAAACAAAGTATCACTGGATTAAGGATATGGGCCATACCTTTCTACCCTTCCAAAAGATGTACTCTGCCAGGATATCATCAGAAAGAGGAAAATAAGGTAGAAAATAACTTGTCAATTTGCAGTGCTCAATTAATCTTGCACCTTTTCCCTTGAAGTAAAATAATAATCTACACATTTTAAGCATTTCCCTGAACGAAGGAACCCCACCAACGACAAACAACCTTATTTTCCGAGACAGTATTTTCTCTGTATATTATTTCCAAAAGTCTGCTTTAAATCCCACCCCACTAGCACTTCCACTGCTGAGGAACCTTGTTGTCCCAGGACTTGCTTAACCAGCGGTGAAATTAGATACTTCCTCCTGTTACTGCAATCCTGTGGTTAGTCCATGCATCCATAGAAACTTGCTGGCTTCGCCCTTCTCCCCTCCCAGACCATTTGTCTTAGTTAAGAGGGTGAGACTTGGCCCTAAGTGACCTGGTCCCAAGTCAGTGACTCACTATGTGGCCTTCACCAACGTGTACTTCTGAATTGCAACAATCTAGTCTGTGAAATGTAAAAACCTCACAGAGTGACTACAAAATAAAGACTTAATAATAATAATGACTCCAAATTTGTTGAAAAGTTTGCTGTGGAGGTTTTCGTTTTGTTTTGTTTTTGCTAGCTTATATTTCTGACTGCTTCACCCAAATAATTTCGACTAATGCTACTTTTAAATTTGCAGTACATCAGTAAAACCAGGAGAGGAAAAAGCTGAAAACTCAAATTACCCTGGACCAGTTCCAACACCTGGCACCCAAAACTAGGCCAAACAGGAAGGTCTGAGGGTGCTGAGGGTCAAACTGTGGTCAGCCTCCACCAGGCAGTTTTCTGTAGATGTGCTACTGAGAACCCCTCTGTGCATTGGCAGGAGGCCTTGGTCAGCAGTACATTTTGCCAAAGAGCCAATGGAGAGAGGGAGTGGGAAGCAAAACCCATCCACAACCTCCAAATTGGTCTGTTGACATTTCTACAGCTTCTGCTACATCTGTTACTTCACAGCACCTCTTGCCTCGTGGCAAGGGGCGGTTCAGATGGCAATAGTTTGACCCATCGTTTGTTTCATTTATGTCGTACCCTTCCTATAAGCGTCTCAGTGGAGGATCATTTCCCCCCTTGTATCTGCATAACCTTGCAGGTGGGTTATTAGACTGAGAGTGACTGACCCAAGCTTACCTGCTTAGCTTCGTTGCCGAGCTAGCATATGAACACAAGTTATCACCAGGCCTCGCCCGACGCCATTGAGTTGTGCTTGGAATATGACTGCTGGTGCTTGTGTGGAGTGTTCCCGATGACGACTCCCAATTTTTAGGTTCTTAAATTGCTGCAACAGCCTGTAACCGATCCGCTAGTTGCTGTTTCGTTTTATTTGCAATCAAAGAGGTGTTAAAATGTTTTGTCACTATATAGGAAGTCACGCAAGTGTCTGCCCAATTCATAGCTCAAAATAGTCCTGGAAAACATTTATGTACTTGAGGGGGGGTGATCCATGAACATTTGATCTTAATATCCCTTTGGAGCCTCAAACTCTAAGAAAGCATTGCACATTCCTGCGTATGAATTCTGGACTAAGAGATGCAATACATCATTCCACCAACTGGATTCACAGCATTTCATCCATTCCTACAAAAGCAGAGTAAAGTGGGGAGTCCCCCTACACACACTAGTTTCTTCAGAAACCTAGATGCAGTGCAAAATTAGATATGGAGTTCTGCCCTCCTGACTATGCTTCAGAGCCTATTTAAACCCTCTCTGTTAACTAGGTGCTACATGAAGGGCTCAAGGTGACAGCAGCAGGAAAGCAGGTTGTTCCAGATTAGGCAGTTTCCTCCCACTACTAAGGCCATCCCAGTGCACTAGGATTGGCTTCACTTGCTAGACTTGTCATGTGCTTGAGCCCAGGCCACGTGCCACTGAAGCCACAGATAGGTGTATTTTTCCGTGTCTGGGAACTTCTTGGCTCCCCCCTCCCCCACAATGCCATTTGTAACATCCAGCCTCATAAAGGGGTTTGGGAGAATTCAAAAATTTGCTTTCTATTTTGTGACATTTTGGTTGGGCCTAATAAAGGTTTGCCTCATCATAGCTTTTGGAGGTTGTTGTTTTTTACTGGTCAACCAAGTCAGGTGGTCCATTGCTGGAAGGCTTATAGAATCATAGAAGTGTAGAGTTGGAAGGGTCCACAAGGGACAAATAGTCCAACCCCCTGCAATGCAGGAATCTTCTGCCCAATGTGGGGCTTGAATCCTGAGATTAAGAGTCTTGTGCTCTACTGGCTGAGTTATCCCTCTAAAGACAGCTATCCCTCTTCTGCACATCCAAGTACAGCAGTCTACCTGCAAGGTGTTTGCTGGATTGAGACACAAAACACTCAGATCCGAGTGCATTCTTCCATTAAATGGATGCACTAAACTCTAGCCAGCTGCAGAAGATCTCTCCCTTATTCATTGCTGCATTCAATCTAATTAATCTAATCCACTTTCCTAATCCTACTGCTCATGTAAACCAAAAGGTTGCACACCTTTTTAGTGCTGTACAGTGGTACCTTGGGTAACAGACGCTTCAGGTTACAGACACTTCAGGTTACAGACTCCGCTAACTCAGAAATACTACCTCGGGTTAAGAACTTTGCTTCAGGATGAGAACAGAAATTGCGTGGCAGCACAGCAGCGGCAGGGGGAAGCCCCATTAGCTAAAGTGGTGCTTCAGGTTAAGAATAGTTTCAGGTTAAGAACGGACCTCCGGAACTAATTAAGTTCTTAACCAGAGGTACCACTGTAATATAGTCCAAGCTACGCCCCTCATGCGAACCATCACAGAAATCAACTTGGGGGAAAGCACTTTTTGAAGCCGGTGGGCAAGGGATTCTTTACCTTTTCCCTGTCTACCACTTTTCTGCTGTAACTACTTCACAAACCTCTCTCCTACCCACATCTAGAGATGGGATTGCATTTACAGAGGCGTGTGGAAATAAACTTGGGGGGGGGGGCAGGAATCAACGGGAGGCAACTATATTTCCCTTTTCATAATGAAAAAGGAAACCAATGGGATTTTAAGACGCTTTCACAACATCGCTAACTATGGAACTCACTACAACAATATGTACAGTGGTACCTCGGGTTACAGACGCTTCGGGTTACAGTCGCTTCAGGTTACAGACTCTGCTAACCCAGAAATAGTACCTTGGGTTAAGAACTTTGCTTCAGGATGACAACAAAAATCACATGACAGCAGTACGGCGGCAGCAGGAGGCCCCATTAGCTAAAGTGGTACCTCAGGTTAAAAACAGTTTCAGGTTAAGAACAGACTTCCAGAACGAATTAAGTTCTTAACCCGAGGTATCACTGTACTGATAGCCAATAGGTTTGTTTGGGTTTTTAATAGCATTTGAAAATCTACAGAATGCACACAGCATCAGCAGCTATTTTAATCATGGCAAGCGCATCCCTCATTTTGCCAAGAGGGTGTCCCCAGAGTATAACCAGCTGGAAGCTAATGGCTCAACCCATTATTGCCCTTGTTTCCTGTGCTCTACATGGCAAATTGCTCTGACTCAGCAAGATTGTGTTCACATGACTAAGGGCTTTCAATGATTCAGCAAATGCCGGTTTACAACCATTCCGGTCTGGTGTGAACTGGCAAATCAGCACCCACACCTTAATTGTTTATTTGTTCAGCATTGCTTGTTTATTTAGCAATTCCTATACCACATTTTTTGCTGCCAGAGCTGTCCTTCAAGATCTGTAAGCTTGATAATGTTTACAGGATTCCTCAACGGTTTGGGGGCTTTAGAAACAGACCAGCTGTGATCTTATGGAACACGGAAAGAAAGATAAAGAATAGTTGAAGCAACTTACTATATTGAGTCAACCCATTTAAAAATGAAGCAATATGTCAAACTATGTATACGATATTTCTCCTTCTGGCCTTAGTCTGTATCTGGAGGTCTGAAATCTTGCAGAGCCAGTTCAGACATGCAGAATCTGAGCTGGTTCAGCTGTCTACGTGAAACCAAGGTCAATATACAGGAAGAATCTTAACATATGTCCCAGGCTGTGTATGCAGGCACAGCCTCCCACTGACTACTTGCACAATTGTGGAAACATACAGTATTTTTCAGCTGCTGCAGTTACGGGAATCATCTGCATGAAGCACACCTACCTGCATTTATTTATAAATACACCTAGAAGCCTTAATTTCAGTGTGTGACTCCACTGAGAAAGAAAGCATTGGATTATATCCAACGTAACTTATCTGTACTTGGCACTAAGATCCAATTCAGTCTGGATTCAATGCATTCTTATTTTTGGTATGAGAGTTCTCTGTTATGGTCCATTCACACATACGAGCCATTGCATGACAAACATGAATATGTGTATCTTTCAGGCACCAAAGTCACTCACTGAGGAGATATTGGCATAGCCATAGAATAATAGCCTCTGACCAGCAGACTATTTTGAACATCTGAATCAGCCCAAAGTAGTTGTTTAACATGGATGATTTTGTATACTCAAAAAAGGTGATTGGATTATGCATTATTTCCGCTGGCCCAGTTTCCAAAACTAGAACAACCATGCTGTTGGTCCTATAGGTAAAGGTAAATGTACCCCTGCCCGTACGGGCCAGTTGTGTCCGACTCTAGGGTTGCGTGCTCATCTCGCTCTAGAGGCCGTGAGCCGGCGCCGTCCGAAGACACTTCCAGGTCACGTGGCCAGTGTGATGAAGCTGCTCTGGCAAGCCAGCACCAGCGCAGCGCTCGGAAACGCCGTTTACCTTCCCGCTATAAAGCGGTCCCTATTTATCTACTTGCACTTAAGAGTGCTTTCGAACTGCTAGGTGGGCAGGAGCTGGGACCGAACGACGGGAGCTCACCCCGCCGCGGGGATTCGAACTGCCGACCTATGGTCGGCAAGTCCTAGGCACTGAGGTTTTACCCACAGCGCCACCTGCGTCCCCGTTGGTCCTATAGCTTTATTAATACTTTTGTCAATAGAATTGCAGGTCTTTATTTTCCAGGGGCGTCCCTGATTTAGAGAAGCCGTCCCGGTTTCTGATTTGATCCCAGAATGTCTCACTTTACCTTAGGGTGTCGTTATTTTCACTGGAGAAATGTTGGAGGGTATGGAGCTATCCGACCCCCGAGCCGTCTGAGGGCAAACCTGTATAGGGAAGTTTTTAAATGTTTAATGTTTTATTATGTTTTTATATATGTTGGAAGCTACCCAGAGCAGCTGGGGCAACCCAGTAAGATATGTGAGGTATAAATAGTAAAATTATCATTATGGAATGGGACATCCTATTTTCATCAGATAAATGTTGGAAGGTATAGAATTGTAAGAAGTCCCACATAAAAAGGAACCTTTTGCCTCTCTGTTCCACTGAAGCTACAGTTGGCAAACTATTTAATCCTGAGTATTTGGATTTGTGCTGGTATAACCCTGTTTGATTCACTCAGGCTGGCTCCCCCCACCAAAAATATTCATACCAGCATATGTATTTACATTACTGAGCTTCTGCAACATCCCAGCCCAGCAATTTAACGCAAGTAGCATATTGGTAGAAATACTAGACGCCACAAAGGAGGGGGAAAAAATAAAAATGCACACACACAAATGCCACAAGGCCTTTAACAATCCTCCATGACCACAGAAAATAGTTTAACAAGGGGGGAGAGACTTTTGCCTATGCCCCTAATCCAATTCTGAAACAGACACAAAAAAACCCTGTCAGTCTCTCCTTCCAGATTCTTCTGTCAGCTCTCCAAACTAAGCAAATAACAATTTCCTGTTCTACCTCACCCACATACTCCTGAGTAGGCCTCAACTCATGCCCAGAGAGAAGGATGTTTCAGGTCACAAAACATATCCACAACCATCCCCTTAAAGTGCATTTAATATCACTTCAACAGTTGTGGCTTCCCTTCTCACAGAGGTACAATTCCCAGCACCCTAAACAAATACTGTTGTTGTAAGCAGTGTCCAGGCAGAAATCGGCAAATAAAAATAAATTTAAAAATGTCAAGGGAAATCCAGACATATGGCAAGCCATGTTGGCAGTGTCGTTCTTGCCAATTTCCCTAAAAAATAGTTCAAAATAGCTAAAAAAAACCCCTTCGTTTTTTTGCAGTTTTTTTCGGGGCGGGGGGGGGAGCTCAACAACTTCTTTATCACTTTTTGAAATATGGCACCCCTAGGAAATAGGTCATTGGCTGAGGCAGCATCAAGTTTGGGCTTCAGCCTAGACCTGTGGGAATTCTCCATGGGAAGGGGTTTCCCTAAGTGCCTGAGAAGTTTAAGTAACAATCACTTGGTCAATTTGTGCCTGTCATGCTGCCAGAATGTTCTTGCAATTATATAGTTATGACACCATAATCAATGCTAATAGTGTGTCACCTGTGTCTTGATATGTATAAACGTGCTAATAGTTGTGCAGAGCTTAGTAAGTGTGAGATCTCTGGTCTTAATTTATAGGTTCTGTTGTAAACAAAATCTGCCCTTCTTCCCTTATGGGGTATCCAAGAGCCCGTATGGAGTCCTTAAGTAGGTTCCCTATCGTAGGAGAAAATAACAGAGGCCAACCAGAGAATATTGAGAAGCAAAGCAGCTAGTAAGCCTGATCTTTCTTAAAGCTGTTGCAACAGGGGGCTCCCCTCACACGCAGGAGGACAGAGGAGGACCCAGAACAAAGGTGTGCCCACCCTTATACAGCGGTACCTCGGGTTACATATGCTTCAGGTTACATACGCTTCAGGTTACAGAGTCCACTAACCTTGGGTGAAGAACTTTTACCTCAGGATGAGAACAGAAATCATGCCCTGGCGGCGTGGTGGCAGCGGGAGGCCCCATTAGCTAAAGTGGTGCTTCAGGTTAAGACAGTTTCAGGTTAAGAACGGACCTCTGGAACGAACTAAGTACTTAACCCAAGGTACCACTGTATCTTGTACAGGCAACTCCCCATTTACGTGCATGCAAGCACGCATCACTGCGAACCCAGAAGTGGAACAAAAAGAGGCAAAAACAGCGCTAAAAGAGCCCAGGAATGGCAAAAATGGGGAATCGCTTATATTTTTATGCTGTGACATCTACAAATGTAATAACTAAATAAATATATATATATACAAGCAATATTCGAACTGAACTATATAAATCTCACGAGGATGTGAATTGTGTTACCTTCCGCAAGTCACACTTTTCCTGGCAGGTGGCATTTGAAACACCCCTTAGGATATGGATATCTAGTTTAACTGGTTTGTGTCTAAAGGAATCCAGAGCATGAAGAAATCAGAAAGCCGCCAGCTTCCTGAGCCGTGGATGTCATGTCACAGCCTTAGCTGTATCCACAGCAGGCGGAGCTTAGCATGCTAACCACAATCAGTGACTTGTTCTCCAGCCGCTGGCTTCTCTTACTCAGCAACTGCCCCAGACTGTCCCACCGAGGTGAGCAACATCTCTCCAGGAAGAGCCGTCCACACTACGTGGCCTAAATATGAGTCGCAGCAGCCCAGCCTACTGTGTGCTGCTACAGACGGCACATGGGAAATAATGCAACTATTGGAAAAGACATGTGCAACTTCACGATCGCAGGCCAGAGGTTACAAAAAGCCGTACTGTCTCCCTCAGAGTGACAAAAAAAAAAAAAAGGTTAAGGGCAGGGAACAGAAATAATAGATATAAAGGCCTTTGCTGAAATATCACACTTGATCTAAATTTCAAGCTTTTTAAAATTTGTTGTGGACAAATTTAACAATATTTGGAATTCATTTTTATAAATGCCCTGTTAGGTCAAGGTCTGGTTAACTACAATAATAATTCCACCACCCCCCTTTTTGTAATGTACAGTGGTACCTCAGGTTACATACGCTTCAGGTTACAGACTCTGCTATCCCAGAAATATTACCTCAGGTTAAGAACTTTGCTTCAGGATAAGAACAGAAATCGTGCCCCAGCAGCGCGGCGGCAGCAGGAGGCCCCATCAGCTAAAGTGGTACCTCAGGTTAAGAACAGTTTCAGGTTAAGAACGGACCACCAGAACGAATTAAGTACTTAACCTGAGGTACCACTGTACACAGTATCTTGTTTTCTGTCTTGTTTTCTACATGTACTATTTATTGTTTTTTCTTATTTGTGTGTGTGTCTTATCTTACTCTGTGCACTTGTAATTTTGTACTTTTCATTTTTCAATAAAGAATATAAATCAAGAAAGCTTCTGATTTCTCTTAAATCCTGGCACATCCAGACAATGTCATTTATTTTCTATTATTATTATTATTATTATTATTATTATTATTATTATTATTATAGATTTATTCTTCTTTCTTCACCATGAGGTCCCAGGGCAGGTTAACAACAATTTTTGAAGTACGAGGTCCAGATGTTGTTGTGCAACTCCCCTCACCTTTGACTATGCTGGCTGGGGCTGATGAGAGGTGGAGTCTGACAACATCTGGAGGGCCACAGATTTCCCATCCCTGCTGTGAACATACCACCCCCTCATACTGAATGGATCTTGCCTT
The DNA here is from genome assembly GCF_965112155.1 of Podarcis liolepis. Classification (NCBI taxonomy): domain Eukaryota; kingdom Metazoa; phylum Chordata; class Lepidosauria; order Squamata; family Lacertidae; genus Podarcis; species Podarcis liolepis. The sequence continues at coordinate 29,894,802 of NC_139573.1, read as the reverse complement.
CAGGCAAGGGAAGGCAGTCGCTTCAAGCAGTCAGTAAGGGAGAGAAAGCAGTTCTCCTGCACAAGCTCATGCCCAGTAACAGCAGTGCCAGCTTGGCGGGCCCTTCCTCAGGGAAGGAGGCGTGAGTGAAGATCTACACCATGAACAAGGGGAGTAGGAGACCATCAGCACCTCCTATTTGCTAAGAGGCTGCTGTAGAAGTGGCATTGTGGGCGGTAGGAAGTTGCCATCAGCATGGTGCTGATAACACCAAGGTTGTGGGTTCAATCCCCATAAGGGACAGGTGCATATTCCTGCATTGTAAGGAGTTGTACTACCTGTAGATGATCCTCTGGGTCCCATCCAACTCTATGATTCTGTGATTCAAGATCTGGCCTCCAAGGAGTCTGTGGCGGCAGCAGCAGCGGGCGATGGATTCCTTGGAGGTTGAATCTGCTGCCCCTATGGATCCTGCCACCTGAGGCAGTTGCCTCACCTTGCCTCATGGGTGGAAAGGGGGAGATACCCTTGAGCCCTGTGGGTGCCACCACATCTAGGAATGTCTAATCATGGTGGCATGCAAAATGAGATTCTTCCGGCTGTAGTCTCAGCCAAACTCAATTGAATTAAAAGCAGCAACAGGTAGCCTGGGAACTGCTGAAGAGGAAACAGCTGGACGAATCCCAAGTACATGTGATGCAGCCTGTCTGCCTTGATATTAATACCCATGAAAAGCTGCCTTTTTTTGTTTGCTTTAAGAAAAGGCTAGTTTATCTGGTACAACTCATAATCACTTGGGACTCACAACCCATCACCTTATTTACTATTCTTTATGTACCAGAACTGTCAGTACAAAATAGCGGTTAAAGCACCTTATTAACCCTAGCTAAGAGCATTACCAAACATTTATCACAGATTCTATATAATGGCTGGTTTGTTTGTTTTTTAAAAAACCTACCAGCTTGAAAACTTAGATAGGTTCTCTATATTGCAGAGAATAATGAGTTCCAAAGGGGGGGGGCGCGGTGACGGGGAGGGGGAGGGGGAGAGAGAGAAAGGTTGGAAGGAATTGAGGGATCATTATTGGCTCCCCTTGGAGGGAATCCACTCTTATTTTGAAAAGCACTGAATCTTTCTTTTCCCCACCCCCGCCTCTTTCCCGTTCCTGCACGATCCTTTGCCAAGCTCTAAATTGGCAGCCAGCTGTGGCTCAAAAGGAAGGTTCTTTCCAAACATCACGTTAAAGCATCACGTTTTTCAAGGATATTCCCCCCCTTCCTCTGTGTGTGTTTTAAGCCTCAACCTCTTTTGATCTCTCAGGGAAAGCTGAGAGAGAGAGAGAGAGAGAGAGAGAGAGAGAGAGAGAGAGAGAGAGAGAGAGAGGTCACTCCTTAGGAATGCAGCAGACACAGCGAGATACCCGCACGCACGCGCATAAAGCGGGGGGGGGAGGCACGACTCTGTCCATGCGAACTACAGCTCCCGGCAACCCTTGCGCTCTAGCGAAGAAGCCGAGCGCAATGTGCCTGCTGTGGCGGCTGCTGCAGCAGCAGAAAGTGTGTCACTGGGGCACGAGGCTCTCCCTAGGAGTCACATGGTGGATGCTCCAGTGCCGCGTGCTGGCATCTGCGCAGCCGCAGGCAGAGAGGGAGACCAGGGAGTGAGTGAACCCTGGCAGAGTAAAATTTTGCAGGCAAAGGGAGAGGCAGCAGCAGAGTGGAGCTCCCGGGCTGCTGCGAGGTATCCCACAGACTCAGCCGCTCTCGCGCACTTTCGACTTTTGCACTGCGGCTCTCAGTGCAAATATAATCTTTTAAAGGCGATTTTAAAAAGGGCACATTCCCACCAGCGTTCAGTGCAAGCTGACTGGGTTCCCAGCCGCTTTTGCACCATAACTTTGGGGGCACCAGAAGAAGACCGGGGAGGAGAAAGGGGCAGCCTCTCGCTCCCCCTCGCTCCTTCCTCGCCCACGGAATCTCGGCTCGCTTCTTCGCTCGACATGAATGACAGCTGTCAACTGAACAGGATGGCCACTTTGGATACGAACAACAACGCCCCAGGTAAGCCTCTCGCGGCTGACCCTGTCTTGAGGGAACGGGTTATGCAGTGCTATTCTCCCTCCTAAAACTTGCCCCATAGCCTCCCCTTCTCGGCGACCTCCCGTCGCAGAGGTCTGGCGCTTCAGCCTCTTTCGCGCGCACCTGCAATGAAGGGAGCAGTCCTCCTGCTGCCCAGCGCTCCTGCAGCTACTCGTGGGGCGTCTGCTGGAGTTGGGGTGGTGGTGGTGGCGGCGGCGGTGGCGGCATTGAGTTCCCAAGCAGCGTATCTCCCCACCCTAAATACCGCAATTGCTGATATAGAGATACGAAGTGTGCAAACAACCTTCGAGTCTCATACTGTATGTAGCATTCAGGATCCTGCCCGAATGCACCCCCCAAATCACAAGGAAGAGAGGTGCTGGGTTTTGGAATTGGGAGAAATAAGAGTGCCCCTATTACCCGCTCCCGTTCTTTTAGCCCATCAGACTTCTCTATTTCACCCCCCCCCAACCCAATTAGGTTGATTTCTCATCATTCTGCTGTAGTTTCCTCCTGGGGGAGGGTGGATCGGTGACAAGGGGAGCAAGGGAAAGGAGTTATAGGTGTCAGTTTCAGGGAAAGAGGTCAACCTTCCTTCTTCTTGTGGGGGGAGGGAGCAGAGTCAAGTGTCTTGCCTGGGCTACCAGTAGCGGCAGGCGACGCCCTACCTTGTCCTTTGGGGAGGGTGGGATTAGGGCAGTTGTAGGGAGAGAGGATCGGGGCTGCTTTGCTTCCACTGTGAGCATCACATACCTGGTGTTTTATTGGGAGGAAGCCTTGGTAGGGGAAGGGATGCCCGGAGATCTCCTTTTGATATTGCCCCCCCCCCAATTGGTGATCCCTTATTGGTTATAGGGATTTCTCTTCCCCTCCACCCCCACTACTTCGGAGTCACACTAATAGCACCCGTATCCCGCTTCGGAATCCCACCCTTCCTGGGATTCCCCCTTCGAGCTTTCCCATTCATCCTCTCACGTGTCCCCTTACCCGGCTCAGCCACGTGCAACGTTTGTTTTCCCTATCGGCCCCGCCTCCGGTCGCCTCCCATTGGCCGAGCTCGCCCTATTAGCTCATTAGGTACGCCTCCCCTGGAGTTACGTCACCATCCGGGAAGCTCGAACATTCCGAGTTCGCCGTAGAGGGCGCGGCTGAAGGATGGACCATCCCTTGCCAGGGAGGGGAAATGGGAACCAATGGGCGGGCAGGGGGCGGGGCAAAGCGTGATGGGTGAAGCCGGGATAGAAGCGGGCAACGTGCAAGTGGGACACGTGGAGGTGAACTGGCCGACTTGCCAGCCTTCCGATCTCGCTTGCTCGTTATTCAGCTCTCGGGAGGTAACCGTCATGGGACTTTTGGGAGTGCGAAAGTCTTGGACGGGCAACTTAACGGAGCATGAGAACCGAGTGGGCGAATCACTCACGTTCACCGGTCTTTGCGTCCTGGCGTGTCTTCTTTGGCTGGAAAAATCAGGCTTCTCTTACTATTTTGTTCCCGATCACTTTCCTACTGCTTGCCCGGCGGCAGCTTTATCTCCCCAAAGCTTGCAGCCTTTCACCCAGCCAATTAAAGCGTAAAGTTTTCTGAGGAAAAGGAAATCGGAAATCGTGTAAGGTCACGTGTTCCTTAGTGCATGTGCAGATTGCCTTCCATTTGTGCCCCAAACAGTTTGCCTCAGTGCATATACAGAGTGCCTTTCTTTTGTGGTGGAAAGCAGGCAATATTTATTGGTGCACATGTGTTTTGACAGCATTGGATAGAAAATAGGGAAGTAACAAAAATACCAAAATCCCACCTTTATGTTCTTTGACTAGTGTTTAAATGCTGGAAATGAATGTTCTAGTTACAGAGGAGCCATTCCAGCCTGAGGAGGAATGGTGGGGGACCCAAAAGTTTCCAGTATTTATAGACTGGGTGGCACAAATATTTTTTTTCTGTGGTCTTTGTTTCGGTGTGTACTACATTTGTATTTGTGTTAAATGTAGACACTGATTAAGTATTAACAATAGAACTATGTAATAAAATGCACCCTGGGCGGTTTAAGTGAATGGTATTTGTCTAATCCAATAATAAGGTCTTAAGGTTCCCTTAAAGGAGAAAGTGCTTAGGAATGAGGAAGGGCTTTCTGCATTTGCTGTGGGTTAGCAGTGGGATAACTCCTTTTTAAAGATCTGGTGTTTTGGGTTTCAACACTTTCAAGTGGGGTCAGATTTGCGGGGTCGGGAGTAGCCTATGTTAGAAGATGGGAAAGTCTCCCAGAGCCATGTGGCTTGATTGCCATGCTGCCCAGTTCTAAGCATATTTACTCAGAAATAAGTCCCAGTGAGTTCAGTGTGTCATTCCCCCCCTAATAAGACCTCATAGAATAGCAACCTGCATTGCGTGGGTTTTAAGGGAGTGGGTTTTTTAAGATCTAGGGGCTTGTTTTCCCCCATCTCTTGTGGATATGGTTTGTATGTACACCTACCATGTTAGTTGTGATTCCATTGCTGGGTTAGTAAGTTAGTGGGCCCAAGGCGGTTCAGGGATCTGGGTGACGGAAATCCCTTTCCCTTTGATTGACCTTGTTGGTTTTGAGCTCAGCCTCCCTCATTTTATTTTTGGTGGTGCTTGCACATGGACCTTCAGTGCTACTTTTGCTGCAGGTTCCCCCCTGCCCCCCTTTTGCATCAGGTGTCCTCCCCTTTGGGGTGAGCAAACGGGTAGCATGTGGCCTTGTGTCAAGGACCACGTGTGCTTACTTAGTGATGCCACATGTGTCTCCAGCCACTCCTGGCTCCTTGCCTCCAGAAGACTGACAAGACACATTGCAAACGGGCGAGATACGCCTTTCCCTTTTTTCACACCCATCTGGAAGATTGCCAACTTGGTCCGCACATAACTTCCACCCCCACTGTGCCTTCTAGCAAGTTCTATTTATCCTCCCTGACCCACTTGGGGCAGTCATCTCCCTGACGCAACCTGCATTTAATAGCCGCACGGAAGCTAGGGACTCCAAGCCGGGAGGGAAGAAGGCTGCAAGATTTGCATACCTTCCTCCTTCGCAGGATTCCCTGCGCCACCCTTCCCATCCTGAATTGCTCGATTTGGAAACTCTGCTTATTGCCTTTTAAAAGAAGGAAAGTGAAGTAATCTAGGAGAGGCTACTAGTAAGGAAGAAAAACAACAACCATCATCAGCATTGAGGAAGAGATTACTAACAAGGTCACGTGCAAGGGCCGCATGCTGAAAACCCAGACAGGATGATCACTGCCGCCCTAGCAAGCCAGATGTTGGGCTGGTTCTCGGGCCTCTGCGCCCCAAGTTCAAATCAAGGTGCCTTCTTGAAATATCCCTACCCTTATTTGCCCTTGATGATTCTCCTGTTTAAGCATTTGTTCTGGACAAATGAAAGGACAGCCTGCTTTTAATAAGCTGCCAAACTGTTGCACAGTATTTGAGATATATTGGGAGATGTATGAACGGCATGGGATTAGAATAGGCACCAAAGTGAGTGGAGTTGCTTCTGGCACATCTGTTGGCGCTTTGTCACTGAGCTCCAGCTTTGCCCTAATTTTGGCAGGATTGCAAAGTTCTCCTATGTGCAGAAGAGCAGGGCAGTTATCACAAGTGTTTGGCCTGAGCAGCTTGCCCTGGACCCTTAGCGAAAAGTGGTAGAAGGGGATCTGTGGTCCCACAGGACAAGAGCTCCATCCAAAGCACGGCTGCTAAATTTTAATTTTAATCAATTGCTTATCCTTTGTTCACTTCTCTTGGGTGTGTGTGTGTGTGTGTGTGTACTGTTTGGATTGCTGGCAGAAGTTGACTTGGATCATTATCCAGCTCTCTTTCCTATCCCTGACAAGGGGAAAAGGGAGAAACTCCACTTACAGCTTTATTTGTCCTGATTCCTTTTAATGTCTGCTAAGCAACCAGTCCCAGGTGCTTGGGCCACACGCAAGGAAGGTCATTAGCTGGTGGTAACCAGTCAACAAGATAAAGGCTCCCTGCTTGTTGTTAAAGGCCTGCCTGGGCACTGAACGTGGCTTCCACACGTGACCTTGTTTATAATCCCTCTGGCAAGGATGGCTTTGTTTTTACTTTGCTTGAGGCTTTTCCTACAGCAGTTTGGCCACTGGCATGTAGCCCAGCTACAAAGCCTGGAGCAGTGGTAGTTCTTCTATAGAAAAAAACAAAACCCCAAGCCATCTCCAGGCTGGAGTATTCGGCCCTTCCCAGCTTACCCACCTCCCCCCAGCTTCCAGGGTGGGGTGTATGATGGCTTTTTTGGCTTCCACCCAATTTTCAACAATTTCTTGGCCGCACGCCTTCCTCCCTCCCTCTCCACTCGCTGCATCACTCACTTGGTGTTTTTTCCTTTTGCAGCTCTGAGATGTAGGTCAACAACTGAAAGCTGGGAGAGAGAGAGAGAGAGAGCTGGATTGCAAGGGAAGAATTTTGGCAAGACCAGCTCAGAGCTTGCAACGGGCCAGTAATGTGGGGTTGGACTTTGCAAACCTTTTATCAGGTGTGTGCTGGGAAGAGTCAGCTCCCACATACCAGGGCAGCTTTCTTTTCACTCGCTGTCGTGTTTTGCTCACAAGTAGGTTTACTTTCACCCCTAACCTATCGCTCCTCCAGCGTTCCAGGGTTTCCCCTCTCCCATCTTGTGCCTTTGAGAACTCACATGTTCACAGTAAATTACCACCTCCTTTTTGTCCATGGTCGGAGACAGCACCCCTTTGCATATAAGGCCACAATGTGGAGGGCAAATGGGGGCTCTCTCGGGAGTACTTGCTAGGAGAACTAGAAACACCTTGGTCTGATCCAGCAATGCAGTTAGAAGGTTTTTCTTAAGGAATATCGCCTAGTACATTTGACTCAGGGAAGGGTGGCTGTGGTACTGTTCCTGCAAAAAAAGTTTTTTAAAAAAGATATCCTGTATTTGGAACAGGGAATGAATTTTAGCCCAAGTCTACTGGATATGTATGTTTGCTGTGCTATCCTCCACATCATGGAGCTTGGCTCACTAGCTTGAGTAGTGGCTGAAGCAATACTTACATCACATTTGCTCTCTGTTAGCATTATGGGAGAAAACTCTTCTTCCTCTCTACCCTCCTCCTAATTTTATAACCCTCTGTCATGTCCCACTTTAGTAGTCCTTTTTACAAAGCTTAAAATAAAAGGCCCCCAAATGCCCGGACCCTTTTTCAGCTGCTCTGGGCCCCATTTCTCGGCGCTCTCCCCAGCCTTCCACTTCTGAATTCTGCCTCTTCTCTCCCTGCTTCCCTTCTGCCTTCACAATGGTCTTGTTTTTCTCTTAGAGCGCAAGCCTGCAGGCAGGCTCTGTTCTTTTTAATGCAGTTACAACTTCTAGTGCTTTGCAGCCCTTAAAAAGACAATACTTTCTTAGCTTTGCCGTAGTCTTCTTTCTTTTCGGAGACAACTGTACAAAGCATCCAACTCCTCCAGGCTCCCTTTTTCCAACGCTGTCCCCCTCTAGGGATTCGCAGTTTCAAGACACAACAGACTTAACTTGGTTACAACATAGGAAGGTTGTCAGAGCCTCTCTCTCTCTCGTTCTACTTTGCCCCAGTTGAAACCTGCTGCCTTTCTTGGCTACTGAAACATCTGCTTGCCTTTGCAAATGCCTCTTTAGGGTGCAGCTGTGTGGTCGGGATACCATCCGCCACAGTGAGATCCTGAAACTTGCTCCTCTTTAAAGGAAACTCGAGGTTTCCAACATGATGTCTTCAAGTTGTGTAACACAAACAATCAGTTGGGGCAGCTGGACACCGAAGGCTGTAGTGAGGTGGGATTCTCAACCCTCTTCCCTTTTTTAACCCTCTGCAGGTGGCGTCATCAGCTACATTGGCTCCAACGGGTCTTCTCCAAGCCGCACCAGCCCTGTCTCTCTGTGTGGCAGCGACAGCTCTAACGGCAGCTGCCAACTGTCCTCGCAACCCGCCTTCCCCAGCTACTTCCCACCTTCGCCCACCGGGTCTCTGGTGCAAGACTCGGGGCGCCTGTATGGGACCAGCTCCACTGGGCTCCGGGATGATGCTTCCCCTTCCTCCTCCTCCTCCTCTTCGTCATCATCGTCCTCTTCCTACAGCTCTGGAGGCTCCCCTGTGGGGCTGCAAGTGGCCATGGATGACGGGAGGCGCATCTCCCCTGCCAAAAGCACCAGCAGCAGCATCACAAGTGAGTGCGGATGCGAAGTTGGGCACGGGTGGGAAGCCCTGGGGTGCTTGCGGATCCAGCCAACTATGCCAGCAGATTTAGTCCAAGCCCAAACTCCAGGCCCACCTTCCCCGGGTCAGTTTGGCCCTTTCTGCCAGCCACAATTCCTCCTGGGTTCTTCAAAGGCTGCACTGTAGGCCTCCAGGGTTTTTCCAGGGTTGGTTGGAGAGTAGCAACCAAGCAGCCAAAAAAACCCAGCCTTTGTGTATGGAGTCTCACAGCCCCTCTTCCTCTTTTCTCCTTCCAGAGCTGAATGGGATGGTCCTCTTGTGCAAAGTCTGCGGAGATGTGGCGTCTGGCTTCCATTACGGTGTCCATGCTTGTGAAGGCTGCAAGGTGAGCATCTCTCTCTCTGGCCTTTTTATTTGGCTGACGAAAGCTGGAAAGGGTTGGATTGAGGCCCACCACTGAGATATTTTGCAGCTCCACACAGAAAAAACCCTCATTTTCCCATGCTGGAATGGGGCACTGGAGCTTAAGCGAGATGTGGGAGATGGGGACTTAAGCCCTGCAACACAGCCTTGTGCTGGGAGAGCAAGCCAGCTCAGGTGCTTGCACCACCTCCCTGACCAGTAGGGACTACAACAGCATGCAGCCACTGGCCTGCAAAGACTGTGCCTCCGCTGCTTGAGCTAGCACCCCTTAGGACTATGTCTGTTCAGGCCTCAGAACGCTCCTCAGGTTCAGAAGGGAATGGAGGTGGGCGACATTGGCCTCTGGGAACATAGGAAGCTGCCTTACACAGAGTCACAGTCTTTGGTCCATCTATCCAGTATTGTCTACACAGACTGGCAGCAGCTCTCCAGGGTTAGCCTTACCTGGAGATGCCAGGGCTTGAGATTGGGGCCTTCTGCATGCTGGGGCCCTTCCCCCGTGGTTGGCAGGTGTTTACCATGCCTCTGGGCTGGCCAGGTGGGCCTAATATAACTAAAACTGGGAGCCCGGCCTTCTCTGCCCTTGCCTGCTCGATAGATGGGCAGTCACCTTCTGCTGGTTCTGCTTCCAGTTCAAGTCTTCAGCCTCAAGGGAACTGGGCTGAAAAGCAGCCGCTCTCGGTTTGGGTACAGCTGCTCGCTCGTCAGGCCTAGGTGCTAATTTGCTCTCTCTCCCTCTTTGCCCCCCACTCAGGGTTTCTTCCGGCGCAGCATTCAGCAAAACATCCAGTATAAAAAGTGCCTAAAGAACGAAACCTGCAACATTGTCCGCATCAACCGGAATCGTTGCCAACAGTGCCGCTTCAAGAAGTGTCTGGGAGTTGGCATGTCTCGCGATGGTGAGTTCCCTGCCATGCATGGGGGGGGGGGTTTGGAGATTTGACTTTTTATTTACCCCTTGCAGGCTTTGTTTCGTTAGGATTCTGCTTTGTGGAATAATAACAATAATAATTTATTATTATTTATATGATGCCCATCTGATTGGGTTGCCCCAGCCACTCTGAGTGGCTCCCAACACACAATTAAACACACAATTAAACATCAACTGTTAAAAACTTCCCTGTACAGGGCCGCCTTTGGATGTCTTCTAAAAGTCAGATAGTTGTTTATTGCCTTGACATCTGGTGGGAGGGCGTTCCACACGGCGGTCGCCACTACCGAGAAGGCCCTCTGCCTGGTTCCCTGTAGTTTCACTTCTCACAGTGAGGGAACCACCAGAAGGCCCTTGGCGCTGGACCTCAGTGTCCGGGCTGAACGATGGGGGTGGAGAAACTCCTTCAAGTATACTGGGCCAAGGCTATATAGGAGTTTTTTAAGGTCAGCACCAACACTTTGAATTGTGCTCGGGAACGTGATATCCTCAGTTGCCATACTGACCCTTGACACCCCCCCCCCCGTTTGCCTCCCCTACAGCTGTCCGTTTCGGCCGCATCCCCAAGCGCGAGAAACAACGCATGCTGGCAGAGATGCAGAGTGCTATGAACAACATGGCTAACAACCAGCTCAGTGCGCAGTGCCCGCCCGAGGGCTTGTCGACGGGGCACCAGCAGCCCGCCAGCCCCCTTCTGTGCCACCAGCCGCAGCTGGCGCCACGATCCCCACAGCAGCACGCGGCCTCGCCTCCCCAGCCGTCTCCTTGCTTCGCCCAGTTCTCCCAGCAGCTGACGCCGCCCCGCTCCCCGAGCCCCGGCGAAGTCATGGAAGACGTCATCTCGCAGGTGTCCAAGGCCCACAAGGAGATTTTTGTTTATGCCCACGACAAACTGGCCGCAGGGCCCCTGGCTCCCGCGGGGAGCGAGAACTCTCTGAGTTGGGAGAGCAACTGGCTGTCCAGTGGCTACCACGGCAACGGGCCCTGCCACCAAAACGACAACTGGAACTCTGGCTCCGCCCCAAGCAACACATGCCACCAGAACAACATGAACGGCCATCGGTTTTGCCCCTCCGGCTATCCCTCCGGGGAGACAGATCCCTCGGTCGGCCAAGGCTGCCCCCAGCAAGGCGAGCCCAGAGATATCCTCTTGGTGAGTGTCGCATCCTCCTCACAGCACCACACAAGGCGCTCTCGTTTGCCAGCCAGGGTTTATTCAGCGACATGTTCAGCCTCCAGCTGCCTTTTCTCTAGCTATTATATAGCCTGCTTGTTTTAATATCCCAGGAGGAAAACCCGTGGCTTTTGCCTGAGGCAAATCAGATGAGATTTGAACCGGGAGCTTCACTAGTTGTAGCCACTGTATTGCTACGATTTTGGATATCCCCCACCACCATCTCAGCCATTTGGATATATTTTAACCAGTGCCATTTTTCTAGGAAAAGGGGTGCCGGAACTTGCCACGAACACCTCCCTTGTTCTCTTATAAGGAGCATGGCTCCCACCTGAAAGGTGCCGGAACAGAGTTCTGGAGAGTTCCGGCTGATGAAAGCCCTGATTTTAACCTGCCACCTGAGTCACAGTTGGGTTTGGCCTGTGATACTTGTGTTATTCAGGGCTCCTTGTACATATTTTGTATCTCTTACATTCTTTGGCTCGCAAAATGAGCTTTTTCTCAGCCACGTTCCATCATGTACAGTATATCTTGGAGCTTTCAGTGAAAAGCAATCAATATTTCTTAATAATAATATATATATTCAACATTTCACTGTAGCTTCATTTATGGTTATGCATGTGAAAATTCAGTCTATTAATGATTTTTTTTTTTATGGGGAAGGGAGGAACATCAGTTAGGAAGCCTTAAGCAGCCAGGTGTAGGGAACCTGTGGCGCCTCCAGATGTTGTTGAACTCCAACTCCCATCAGCTCAAGCTAGCATGGCCAATAGCCCAGGATTGTGGGGGTTGTAGTCCCAACAGGATCTGGAGGGCCACAGGTCTTCTGTTCCTGCTTTAAAGCGAAGACTTAGCCTACAAGAAGTATCTGCTTAGCTCAGGTAGTGTTGGACTAAATCCTGACTTGAAAAGTCAACCTGTTGGCATTCTCTTTTAGTCTGTTTTCAATTGGTGGGATGTTAACTACTGCAATTAGATTATGGTGTTTCATGTATGAAACTTAACTCCTACGTATTGTCAGGCTAGAAGTCAGTATTAGCTCAATCTGTCTGGTTATTCTGCAAAGGAACACCTCATTCCTTATGGCTGGGGGTAGTGGCATCAAATGCACCAGAGCAGCAAAAGAAGGAAGTTTAGAAGCTTCTATTCCACCTGTTAACCTGGACTAAAACTCCCTGGGGCTAATGGGACTTATATTACAAAACATTGGAAGGCATCAGATTGGCAAAGGGTCCTCAATTCTCAGTGACTGTGGGGGCTTGCAACTGGTTCCATTGACTCTGATTCCAGTCCTCTACTCTTCATCTAACACGTCTCATTTTTTCCCCATCCCAACAGGCGTGTCCTATGAATTGTCACCCACATGGTCGCAGTGGCCGTACAGGCCAGGAGATTTGGGAAGATTTCTCCATGAGCTTCACACCTGCTGTACGAGAGGTTGTGGAATTTGCAAAGCACATCCCTGGTTTCCGGGAGCTCACGCAGCATGACCAGGTCTCCTTACTCAAAGCTGGCACATTTGAGGTAGGATTATCTCCATCCACTACTTCAGACCCTTGCTAGTTAACAGCTACCGATTTTATGTATGTAGGAAAGGCTGATAAAAGTGGGAGAATAATATTTATCTGTTAAATATTGGTTAATTCTGCACTGGTGAAAATGGGGAGACATGATTGTTTTAAAATCCTGGAACTCTAATCTACACCCTTATTTATCCATATATAATAATGAGAATGCATGAAGGACATTATTTGCTGGCGTCATTTTGAAATATAAAGACATTAGGAGTAATTAAAGGGGTGTAATCTGCTTTTGGGAGGCTGGATCACAGACATACTACTCAAAAACCCCAAAGGGAAGAAGTGAAAATCATTCTGAGAACTTGTCAGTTTGTTTTGGTTCTTAAGAAGAAAAACAACAAGCTTGCAGTTTGAACCTAAGTAAGTTCTCTCAGAGGAAGTCCCACTTCTTTCAAAGCTAGTGTGCATTTTTACTCGGAAGAATACAGATGGCATTTGACTGTGTTGTGTGGGCACAGATGTGTTCTAACAGGTCTCTCCTCCCATTTCCCCAGGTGCTGATGGTTCGGTTTGCGTCCCTCTTCAACGTTAAGGAACAGACAGTGACATTCATGAGTCGCACCAAGTACAGCCTTGAGGAGCTGTGGGGGATGGGGATGGGCGACCTGCTGACATCCATGTTCGAGTTCAGCGAGAAGCTTGGAGCCTTGGGACTCTCTGAAGAGGAGCTTGGCCTCTTCACAGCTGTGGTGCTGATCTCTGCAGGTGGGTGTCCTTGGGCATGAACAGGCGGGAATCGCACTCATGGATCACAAGTTTCCTTGTCCTTACCTTTCCTTGAAGCTCTCCAGTCACACCCATCCATTGTGTTTTTCTGCCCTTGTTTCACCTGTCTTCAAGCCTCCTACTCTACCATCCTTGGCTACCCAGGCACACATCTACACAATTCAACACCTTTCCCCCCTTTCTGCTCCTTATGCCTGGTACCTTCTCCCAGAATATCCACAGTGGTCTCCCTTGCTCTCCCTGCTTCCTCCTTTGGAAATCTTCCTTTCCTTGAAGCCTTCATCTTACTGCCTTAGTCTGAACCTCCACCCTTGAAACACCAACACCCTGCAACCACAGCAAACCCCTAAATTAACTACATATCTTCATATTTCTCCTCTGACACCTTTGCCTCTGCTCTTTTCCCCATTGTTCAAACTTGGGAGTGTAAGCTCCTTGAAGTGGGGATCTGTCTCTTTTTCCTCGTGTGACCTTGCAAAATGCTATGAACAGTGGTGGTGCTTTAAGAGAGAACGATTCTTAATAAAAATAATTCAGAGCTCTGAGGAGATTGGGATCTTTTACATGTCAGGTTTTGGCACCACTGCTCCTTGGGCTCCAGGCAATCTGTGACCTTGTGGGAGGCTGAAAACGTGGTTTGATAGATCAGAGACCTGAAAACCAGGCAGGTGTGTCTGTTGCGCTGGGCACGCCACTGTTAACATGTTACTGACTGCCCGTCCCTCTCTTGTGCAGATCGTTCAGGCATTGAGAACCCAGGATCAGTGGAGCAGCTGCAGGAGATGCTTATCCGTGCCCTAAGAGCCCTCGTCATCAAAAACCACCCCCAGGAAACGTCCCGTTTCACCAAGCTGCTGCTGAAGCTTCCCGACTTGCGCACCCTCAACAACATGCACTCTGAGAAGCTGCTCTCCTTCCGCATTGATGCTCAGTAGAAGACAGGGAGGGCCTTGCACATAACTACTGGACCACCCTCTCGTCTTGCCCTCCCTGCGTTGTTGCACTAACCAGACTGCTCTCTCTGGGCCTGGACCCAGCAAACTATATTTTCTCTGGGCCTCGACCCAGCATAGGAGCTGCTGCCCCCACCTGCTCAGAAGCAAGCGGCCACAAGCCGCCTTTTGTAAATATCTCTCTGTATATTGAGTTGTGTGAATAGAACCGTCATTCTTCCCTGCTGTGGCGCTGGCCACACGGGAATAATATATTGAAAACCAAAATGGCCTGGATCCACGTTCTTCCTGAGTTCACCTTGTGTGCCCGCCCCCGCTCTTCTCCTGAATCGGGAGGGAAGGTATGGTGGAGGTTTGGGAGTAACCAGTTGCCGCGGCTAGAGAGAGGCGACTATTGGAGCTCTATACACAAGGGAGACATTGGCTGCCCCCTGCAAGCCAGAAGTGAATTGTGGTGCTTAAAATGGTGGCTGTCCTGTCCCACTTATTTTGTCAGGGCTCAGGTATGGCAAGATGGCAGTTTAAGGGAAAACCACGTGCTTCCATTGGTGTGGCACCCACATATTTTGTCCTACCTCTGGTCAAACCAGTTTTTGAAACACTACAACCTCCCAGCTGAAAGGCCTTGTTACCAGGTGAAAAAGAGGAAGACCATCCACATTACATGCAACTTTCACACCCTCTTTCAAATCTTTTTTTTTTTTTTAAATCCTCTGAAACCGGCCAATCTACCCTCAGCCTGGTTTTTCAATAATGTGAGGCACTTGCACATGTCATCGGTATGGAACCCATCTTCCCACTCCCCCACCCCCAAAATGTAGTGATGCTTTTTTGCTTTGGTGAGGTGGTTGTTTTTGGTTTAGCAAAAAGGGGTTTCTACTGACCTTTTAGGTGTGGGGGCTTTAATGACTAAAATGGTGAATTGGGAGGGGAGGGGGAAAGCCTTGAGAACAAAGGCTCCCACGATTTTTACCTGCAAAACAGAAATATCAAGCAAGCTCCACATTCTTCTGTGTTTTGATAGATAAAGAATAAATTTTTGCCCATCGCTACTCACCATAAATGAGACACCAAAAACCAGTTGGGGCTGTGAGGGTTGGTTGTTTTTTTTTTTTTTTTGTCTTTTTTTAAGGGTAGGTTTGTTTTTTGTTTTTTAATCATATATTTATTACATAAATATATAGTAAAATAGACCAGCGACAATTACCATAAAAATATCTTTCTTTAAAATCCTGACCAAAAACACAAAAAAGGGTTTGTTTGTTTTCCCCGCCCCAGACTTTTCAGGGTTTTTTTTTCTTTTTTCCAAAATCGCACGTCACAGACAAATCGTGATTGTCGTATTTTTTTTTTTTACATCAGCAGCTTCCTGCTACCCAGACACAAAAAAAAAGAAGAAAGGGGAAGGGAGAGGGAATAAAGATGAGGTGGAGGGAGACACAATTTTCCCCACCAGGTTTTCCCCTCCCTCGGACTCCCCCAACCCAACACCCCTTCTGAAACACACTGAAAACCCCATGTCCCAAACGTACATTCACTAATAACTCCCTGCTCACAGTTTCTTTCCCTGCTCTAGACTGCGAGGGGGAAAAACCACAATGCATAGTATATGAGGGGGTGCCCCCTTTAATGGAAACTCACTTCCTCTCCTCCCTAAACCTTCTTGTCTGAATCTATCATTGCAACTCCTGGAGTTAATATCCTTGCAGAACTAATGAGAATCCGGTGGGGCAGGGGGAGGCGCAGAAAAGATCCGTAGGGTACCATCGGCAGGAACTATATGAGGTATGTACTTGACAAAAGGAATACTGAGAAGTGGTACAGGAAAAGTCTTGTCTCTCCTCCTCCCCCCTTGAATAGGCCTCTGGTGTGGGGAAAACTGGCTCCTAACCCCACAAATTGTCACAGTCGTCAAGTGCCTGGGAGGCAGAGGACATGATGGTGGGGTGTTACTCCCCTGGAGGAGCAAAACCTCCTGCTACAAAGGCCTTGAGCTTCTCAAGACTGGTTGGACATCCATCAGCAGAGATGCAGCCCGGCAGCCGCCAGAGGAGGAGGAGGGCAGCCGCGCTGTTTGCTGCTTTCCCCTGGCAAGATAGGGAAGGACTGGCATGATGGTATATGAGTGGCACCTGAGGGGGACTGGGTGTTATGAGATGGGATGAACCCTGAGTTCTCTTCCTCCAAGAGTTGGGTTGAGGCACAAGCGCCATCTTGCCCCAGCAGCCATAACGAGATGTTTCGTGATGTCCTCTGTAGGGAGTTTTGGTGCACTGCAGAAACTTCAGAGAACTCCCATTTCGATGGGGGTGCCTTGCATATATCCCTGGTACAAACTCAAAATGTGCAGATTCCACCCATCCCCTTTTAAACTTAAGTATGCAAAAGCTATCTACTTCCCTTTCAGAGGCATTTTTTGAGGGGGAAGGGGGGGGTCACTGCTGTCAGCGACACTGGTTGTTGTTCTTACGGAGGGACGTTTGCCTCGCCCAGAGATTGGCCTCGATAGCTAGAGCCACGGAGATGCCCAGGGTGGAAAGGTTTTCTTTGGCTACCATGCCACTGCCTCAAGACCTGAGTAACCCCCCTGAAGGAGTCTTGGTGTACCTGCCCCTTTTTTTCTCCTTTCTGGCGAACCGCTGGATGAGTTGGCTGGCTTAACTGTGTGTGTGGACTGAGTGGATTGAACTGGGATCAAGTGACATGAGAGCTGTAGCTATAGGGATAATCTGAAATTGTTCATTCACATGCAGATCTCCCCCTCTCTTGCCACTGGCAAACAGATGATGAGCATATATATATATATATGAACTAGGTCTTAGGTCAGCGTTTCCCAAACTTGGTTCTCCAGCTGTTTTTGGACTACAACTCCCATCACCCCTTAGCTAGCAAGACGAGTGGTCAGGGATGATGGGAATTGTAGTCCCAAAACAGCTGGAGACCCAGGTTTGGGAAACAGCTGTCTTTCATCTCTCCCCGCCACAAAAAATGGTGTTAAATCACTCACTCTTCTTTAAATGTTCAAGGGCTTGAGACAGGGCATTCTTAAAGGAAAAGGCCGATGGGACAGGGCAAGTTTGCCAAGTTATTCAAAGCGATGAAGGTAGTCAAACAGGTCATCCAAATGAGTCCAGGCTGCCGAGCAGGTAAAACCCAACTACAGCAGGGTTACAGCACCAGGGGCTATGCAGAAGTCACAAATGTCTGCTTCCAACAGCAGCAGTGCCTCTTGGAGCCTCAAAGGGGTAGAGATCCCCATCAACAACAGAGGAGAATGAATTAAGGGGAGTCCACTGGGCTAAAAGATGGGTGGCTGTTATCTCTTCCCCCCACCCAAACCAAAATTCTTTTTTTTGGGGGGGGGGGTGTTACGGGCAGCAGTTTGTGCATGTGTGTTGCGTGGCACGAGATCGTGCAAAGTGCACAGGGGGGGTTAACGCTTTGTATGCATAGGGAATCTGCGCATGTTTAGTAACACACGGTTAATAGAACTATATTTATATATATATGTATATGTATTCGTAGATTTTCACGGGTACAAGAATGCAGGTTTTGGTGTCCTCGGGTGTCTTCCCGTGTAAAAGTTGGGGTGTCTAGGCGACGTTTCGACGAGGTCTCACTCGTCATCTTCAGGCTGGTGCTTTCGGCTTCTTGTTACTGGAACAGAGCGGGATCTCAGTGTTTGAGTTCCTATAAATACTGTAGAGGGGTGTGGTGTATTGCCTCAAAAGTTCTGGGCAGAGGGGAAGTTCCCAGGCTAGTGTTCTTTTCTTCTTTTGTTCCTTAATTACTTGAGGGATATCTTGAGTGATTTCTTGAGTGATATTCTGAGTACCACTTAGGTGGGTCATTAGGTGTGGATTAGTTGCTAAAGCCTTCGTGTCTTGACCTCTTGAATTTGTGAAGAGTTTTTCTGGGAAGATGGCTGTACTGCACTTAGTTGTGCTTTGGCTTGGCTTCGTGTATAGGGGCGAGCTGTGGTTTTGTGCCCTGTGCCAGCCAGATCTGTGTAGGGATTGCAGGGGGGTGCAGCATCCGGAGGTGCCACTATGGTTTGGTTACTGGATGGTGTCTGTAATTTATCTGTGGAGAGGGTCTGGGTTTGGGTCTGGTGTGGTTGATTGGTGGTGGCGTTCTGTGTGCCTCTGGATCTGGTGTCGGTTTTTGTGGGGAGGGCTAATTTCCAGATGTCTGGCAGGCGGGACGTGTCGTCACGCTTGTTCATGTTGTGAGGGTGTTTCTCTATCTCGATGGCTTCCATGATTATTCTCTTGTGGTGATGTTCCATGTTAAAGAGCAATTTGGAATCTGCAAAATTAATTTCGTGTCCTGTTTCTTTCATGTGTTGGAAAAGAGAGGAAGATTTTTCTTCTTTTTTGACGGCATTCTTGTGTTCTGCGATACGTGCATTTAAACAGACGAATAAATGAAGAATAAAAGAAGAAAAATCTTCCTCTCTTTTCCAACACATGAAAGAAACAGGACACGAAATTAATTTTGCAGATTCCAAATTGCTCTTTAACATGGAACATCACCACAAGAGAATAATCATGGAAGCCATCGAGATAGAGAAACACCCTCACAACATGAACAAGCGTGACGACACGTCCCGCCTGCCAGACATCTGGAAATTAGCCCTCCCCACAAAAACCGACACCAGATCCAGAGGCACACAGAACGCCACCACCAATCAACCACACCAGACCCAAACCCAGACCCTCTCCACAGATAAATTACAGACACCATCCAGTAACCAAACCATAGTGGCACCTCCGGATGCTGCACCCCCCTGCAATCCCTACACAGATCTGGCTGGCACAGGGCACAAAACCACAGCTCGCCCCTATACACGAAGCCAAGCCAAAGCACAACTAAGTGCAGTACAGCCATCTTCCCAGAAAAACTCTTCACAAATTCAAGAGGTCAAGACACGAAGGCTTTAGCAACTAATCCACACCTAATGACCCACCTAAGTGGTACTCAGAATATCACTCAAGAAATCACTCAAGATATCCCTCAAGTAATTAAGGAACAAAAGAAGAAAAGAACACTAGCCTGGGAACTTCCCCTCTGCCCAGAACTTTTGAGGCAATACACCACACCCCTCTACAGTATTTATAGGAACTCAAACACTGAGATCCCGCTCTGTTCCAGTAACAAGAAGCCGAAAGCACCAGCCTGAAGATGACGAGTGAGACCTCGTCGAAACGTCGCCTAGACACCCCAACTTTTACACGGGAAGACACCCGAGGACACCAAAACCTGCATGTATATGTATATATATACACACACACACACACATTATAGGCGCAATCGAGCACATGTGCACACACACACACACCCCACCCCCAACATAGACATTTGCACCGGGGATATCAACCATTATTTTCTCAGGGCTCTAAAATCCACACACCCCCGCCCCCGGTGTGGAGTTTCCCAGTTCCTGCAGCTGGATATGCGCAGTGAGTGTTGGGGAGCTCAAAATATTACTTTGCAAGGAAACTTCATTATTTGGTATAAGGCAATGAAGAATTAATACCCTGCCCCCTTCTCCCTTCCTGATAATCAGGGGTGTCTTTAGCTGCTTTTGCAGGCTTGTTGACACAAGAGCAAACAGGCTCCCCGTCACGCCTCCATAGACATAGAGATCTTTGCCTAGACGGGCTATATATATAAAATATTTACAAGATTTACAGGATACAGACCAGACTATACACAGCTTGATGTATGAAAGTGCGCCCCTGCTGGCTGGTAAAGGAATAGCATTAAGGCCTCCAGAAAGAAGGGGGATGAGGGGCAGGGGGGGCT
Source organism: Podarcis liolepis (assembly GCF_965112155.1). NCBI lineage: Eukaryota > Metazoa > Chordata > Lepidosauria > Squamata > Lacertidae > Podarcis > Podarcis liolepis. The sequence continues at coordinate 29,874,980 of NC_139573.1, read as the reverse complement.
GACGGGGTCAAGATGGGATAGAGCTGGAATGGTGAATAGCAAGTGCTTCAGCCCCTCTGACAAGGTGGTAAACAAGTGAGATCAGGTGGAGGAGGTGAGGGAGAAACGACAGGAGTGTTTTAAGAAGAAGTACAGAGGTTGTTATGATGCTCACACAGGATAGGAAGCAAGCCTTAGGCAAAAAAACCATACAAACCAGACCACCAGGGACTTGAACACAGAAGCAACTCGCAGTCACCTTTTGAGCACCCTGGAAAACAGACCTCGCTGCCTGTCACAATTGTTCCAAACATAACATCGGAAAAGACCAGAGCCCTGGCACTCACAACCCCCTGAATGCACACACACACTTGGCTGCAGTCAACCCACATGGCAGGAATATGGGACCCAAGGGATGAGGGCACACAGTCCAGGGGCAGAAATCACAGATGGGCAATGGAAAGGAGAAATGAGCAAGAGGTATTCTTGCATGTGTGCAAACACACACACACACACACACACACACACGGTTCCCACAACATAGGGGGGAGAAATGTATGCTAGTCATGTTCACACCCCCAATAGAAAATCAGAATACATATGGAAAATCAGGATACTCTCTCAGCGCGCACACAACCACACACACACAAGTTGCATACACACGCCACTCCCAAGCTTGGGCATTTATTTCCATGCACACACCTCTCAAGTACATGTTCAGATATCTGGCCCAGTGCATACAAACGGATACATCTGGGCTCACACAACACACACAGCCATATCCTGCCCTCATGCACCTGGAGCACACGTACACACAGGCATGCCACACAGAGTCAGGGTAATAAAGCTCCCACATGAATAAACAAGGAGGATTTGTGCCAATGGATGCCCCTTGCATGGCATTCAAAGCTTGCTCAAGGCGATCTCTGCAGAGCCCCTTGGCAGCTGAATGCCTATTCTGCTGCCCTGCCTGGTGAAGTGCTGGTGGCAGCAGGGAAGGCAGCCTTTGGTCTCCTCTGGAGCACTTCCGGAGGGTGCACAACAGATATGAACCTGCACGGAAGCCATCTTTGTTGAACGCAGCCCCCCCCCCCCCATAGAAGGGGGTCACGGGCTGCCTCCTACCAGACCCTAAGGGGAAGCTTACACACACACACACACACACACACACACACTCAGGAAGTGGTGGGTAGAGGGACTTTTCTTCCAAATGGAGGAGGTAGATTGGTGAATAAGTTGATGAAAGGGCAGCTACTTGTCACTTGCTTTTCTGTATACTTGGGTGATTTAGGCTTGACCACAGAAGATGAACCAGGGATCAAAAAAATGTTGATTTGTTACCCTTTCAAGATTGACAATGGAGCAGCAAAACAGCAGAAAGTGCCAAGTCTTCCGATACATGCTTTTGGCTGGAATTTCTGCCTGCGTGCAAAAGGTAAAGCAGAAGGGACGTTAACCTCCAGAGTCACAAAACTGAAGGCTGGAGCTGGGAGCACGGCTAGCAACCTGGCAGTTCTGATGCCCAAAACAAGTTCTGAGCGCAGTGTGGATGTGTGTGTGTGTCCTCACATGGAAACAGTAGTGTTGCTGCTGCATGTAGGGTGGAACAGATGCAATGGACGAGAGGGCATCTGTTACCTTTAATAGCTGCACTGAAGAGTTTTGCTTTGTTTTGGTGGGGTGGGAAAAGCTGTGGCTAAAATTTCCTTTCCTACCCAAGGTCTTTTTGCATGTGGTCGCTGTAGCTGCATACTGAAGAGAAACCTAAGAGCACTTGTGACTCTCAAAATACTGCAGATCATTTTTGCAAACAGCAGCAACAACACTCCTAGCAGGAGCCCTGTGTTTGTCTGTTTGTTTGTTTGTTTGTGTGTGCTTTAAGCAAACACAACGGCAGCAGTAAAACTCCCATTTCCAATATGATGAACTGCGGGGGGAAAGTTTGCAAATGTTACACACTCCTGTTTCCTCTCTAGACGCTGCAAGAGTTATGGCTGGTGGCAAATTTATCAGAGAGTTTAAGTTTTGGCTTTAAAAGAGGGGTCATTGTTTGGAGTGTCTGCTGGCTTGGAATTGTGGAAGTTGCAGTGCAAACCATTTTTGAAGGCATTTGGGTTGGGCCACTTGGAAAAGGAACAGTCTGAAACTTACATGGGGCTACAACCCAAGAAACTGAATTCATTCACTTGCACTTTAGTTGATTAGTCTACCCATTGCACTGATTGGGGGGGGGGGCTGGAAATGTGGAAAAATAAGAGGAATAGGCTGAAGAGAAATAACTGAGGGAAGGAAGTGTTCTCCCTGCCCTCAGGTCAGTGGTAGAATAAGGGGTTTCCCTGCTTTTGAGTGCAAGGGCTAGAACACTACATGAAACTCTGTAAGTTTCCAAAATGCTGCTCTACACAGGTGCAGATGATCCCATATGTGTGACTGCACAAAGACCACGGGAGCAATTGTTTCTGGAGCAAGAAGTTTTTAGGGATACGGCATAAATGTCAACAGCAGACCCCATATTGAAACATATATTCCTACTCAAGTGAGAGAGAGAAAGGGAATGCCTGCTAACAGGGAGCTTCCTATTTGCAAATTTTATCAGTACTTGTATCGAAAATGTTTTAATAATAATAGTAATTCTGCTGCCCAGTTAACCAGGCATATCTTTATAGTTGTTTAAACATCACACACACTTCTGTCTCAGGTTAAGCGTTAAAAAGTTTTCCACTACAGCCAACATTGGAACAAAGTAGAGAGTGTGTGTGTGTGTGTGTGTGTGTTTGTGTGTAAGCAAAATCTCCCATGAACCATGTTCATTTCTCGTTAATCCCCAGCCCAAGGAGCGTTTCACACATGTTGACTTGATGCCGAGTGTGTCAGCTCACTCAGGAAAAAGCATCATTCACAAGGGGACATGACTATTCTACTTGGAGGTAACCAATTCACAAAAATAAGCCATCGCTTGATGTCGTAGTCATCAACTGATGAGGATGCATGAGGCCCAAGAAAAGACGTATTTTTTCAACAGACTGGGAGATGCGGCTTCTGGCCATGGTGCTAGAATGGTTTTGAAATGGGACAGGAGTGGGTGGGAGTACTAACCCACCTTTATCAGAATATGTTACAGATAATTTCGTGAAAGCTGCAGCTTTCTTAGCATGTTCTGTCCTTTATCAGGAATGTAAGATCAGGGCCTGGGCTGCCAGCCAATCATCGGAATCTCTGAAGATACTGAAAAATACCTCCCGGTTGGGAGCTCCATTTGCTACCTTCCCCCATTTCAAAGGAGATGGAAATCCATTCAATATTCCAGTCGAAGGCCATTCAATGGGCTAGGGAGATGAGGTTCCAGACCAAACATTTTGAGACATGTGCGAAAATATCTGTTGCACTCCTTAGGCTCTGGGCTTGAAATACTGACCATTACAATAATACAGACTTCATTTGATTTTTGAAGGAAAAGAAAATCAAGTTTGAGTTGGGGAAGGGCTGCGGATCAGTGGCAGATCTCCATGTCAAATATATGAAGGTTCATCTCCCCATGTTTCCAACGGAAGGATCTCTGGTAGCAAAGACTCCTGCCTGAAGCTTTGGAGAGCCGCTGGTTGCCAGAGTAGATGTGACTAAGCATGAGGAAGCTTCGTGTTTTGTTTTTTTCTGGAGGATGCGTGGTAAAACGGAAGGAGGAGGCAGGAGGGCACGAGTAAGGAAGCATCATCAGTGGAGCATTGGGTGCAATTGATGGACTGATGGGCCCCCAGTTTACGAAGCGAGGTCCAGTTCAATGGAAACGGCTGTTGCAGCTCATTCATGACCAGGCAGCAGAGCTTTTCTTGCCATCCCATTCATCCCTTTCTGCTGGTAGAGAATTCTGACGGAGCGAGAGAAAGAGGACAGCTCCATGCAGAACCGTGTCGCGGGCTGTGGGGCTCAGAAGATGCACAGGGAGGAAGGATGCAAAAAGAGCAGGGAGCGGAGAGTCCAGAGTGTTCTAATTCTGCTCCTCTGAAGGATTTCTTGCATAGCAGGAAAACAGCAGATTAAGGAGTAACCATTCATGGAATTCTTGAGCGTTTGAAAGGATGCAATATCAAGGGGAGAGGAAGCTGGGTATAGAGATTCGTGGGTGGGTATGGTTGCATGCGTGTTTTGCGCAGCCTTTAAAAACCTGCCAAAGACGCACACTGGTGGCTTCCGGTTGGAACTCAGCCAAATGTTCTCTTAGGGAGGAAGGCTGATAGCTCAGGGGCAGAGCGTATGCTTGCAGGAAAGAGGTCCAACCCCTGTCGCCTCCAGCAATAGGACCACGGGTCTTCCCCTCCCCCTTCTTTGGCAGGGAAATGGGGTGGGATTTTGATGGGCAATCTGGCCCACGCCCTTGCTGCTCCAGCCAGTCTGATTCGTGGGGCGGGGGGGACGGGGGACCCAAACTGCTAGTAGACTCTTCACAGATCTGCATTGTGTTTCGCTGGGTACAAAATCTGGATAAGACCTCTCTTGATGCCTTGGGAAGGCTGCCGTTAGTAAGGCTAGGCAAGCCTGGATTAGATGGAGCAAAGGGCTGACTTTGTATAAGGCAGATTCCTATGTTCATATGATGGATTCTTGGTTCCCTGTTCAGAAGCTCCAGAGATACTGTGACTTCCTCCGAAGCCTTTGAGAGAGGATCAGAGCCTACTAGATCAATCCTATGCATGTTTACTAAGCAGAAAGTCCAGGCAGTTTCAGTGGGACTTAATCCTGGGTAAATTGCATAGGACTGCAGCTTTAATTGCATAAAGGTTTTGGGACAGACAGACAGACAGACAGACAGACAGACAGGCGCACACACACATCTACAAACACGCAGAGCGTTCTTAAGCTCATTGCAAGGTACAGATATTAATGCAAGAAGGGAAGTGTTTTAAGTGCGAAAAGACCTCTGTAATGCTTGCTTATAACAGGCTTGCAGGATCGGTTGTCTGGGGGGGGTCACAAGAGGTTTTAAAAATTAGTGGAGCGGAAATCGGGGAGGAGCAGAATTACTGGGTCTGCAGCAAGAAGGGGCAGAGTTAAGTTATTCATGTGCGCTGGCTGCTTCTCAGTGTCTTTTGTGGACAGGCAAGACTGAGCATGAAGGAATCTAAGCTTCTATTTATAGGGCTGTTCTGTGTATGTGCACACACGGGGGACAGGAAGTTTTATGTCGCAATTTAAGTACAAGGAGAAAACGGCAGGCTAAAAAGTTGACTAACCAGGTTGTGGAGTCCCTCGTCTTTGGATACTTTTCTAATTATTATTGCATGGGCATTAGGCTTTCTTTGTGGGTGGTTCGGGCAAGACTGTCCCAGTCTCTGTGAGGGACTAGGAGATGTTTTGACTCCCAAGAAGCCGACCACCAGAGGGCCCCCACCCCGCATTTCCACAGATTAACTCACATCTTCCGGGCCAAGAATTCGGCAACTGCACGCCCCCAAGATAAACAATTTCAATAGACACAGCTGCAATTCCCCTGGGGAGACAGTTGATGGGAATACAACTAGGACTGTGTTTACTCTGCGCTTTAAAAACAAATGGACGTTTAAATCCCACATCGAGAATAGCTGGATGCTGTGCTAAGAAAAGCCGAATAATTGAGCAAAACTGCATTATGTGTGCTTATTTTGCATAAGGTATTCCGCTTCTGCAATGGAGCCTTGTACTCTCCTACCCTCCTCACGAGAAATTCCACTTAGCCCCACCCCGAGATATTTCGCCAGGTTTTCAAAGCTTATCTTTGCAGCCGTAATCGGCTAGGAATTAGCTTTCTTTCTGAGAACTGGGACTCCTGATGACCTGTGTCCTATGCCAAGTCCCTATGTTTGTATGGACCAGTCACAGCCCTCTAAGATCACTAGCCATGCTGTGGCGGCAACCTGGAACTCTAAGCTCTATTCAATACCATCGGCTCAGCAGCAACGCGCCCCCCCTCCCCCAAACATATCCCACATCTTTATAGGTGATTAAAACAAAACAAAAACAAAACAAAAGACTACTTTTTTTCTTCCAACCCCAATTTCGTTTGCGTGATTTTTTCTTTTCTTTTTTTTCTTTTATGTGAACAGACCCGTACAAAGATTTTATCTTCTTAATTAAAAAAAAAATTATACATACTTATATATATATTTTTTTCTGTATATTAGCTTAAACTGGAGCTGTGTTTCTCCATGCGCCGGCCCCTGAACCTTCAAAACGGTACATGTGACATGCACCCAACCCATCGCGTTAAAAAACGTTCCCCACGGCGTCTTGAATGAGGTAAGAGGTAAAGGGTTTTGTTTTTTTCCAACGGAAACCAAGTGACAGAGGAGAGAAAGAAAAGGGAGGGGGGGGAAACAAAGAAAAAGATTATCACTCCCCCGCTCCCCCAATATTACAGTTGCAAAAAAAAAAAAAGAGGGGGAGAAAGAGAGAGGGAGGATTAGCTGACAGATTACAAAGAGATGGATGTATCACAGAATATGTGGCTCAGGCAAGAGTTCTGACCCATTAACAGCATTAAGTGCCAAAATAAGGGGATCACAGTCTGGTTTGCATTAAGGGCAGAAAACAAACAGGAAGAAGAAAGCGGAAAGCTGGTAGTCTTTTTTTTCCTCCTTAAAAAAAACCAACAACACTTCTCCCAATCTGTAGAGCAACTGGGATCAGCAACTGTAAGTTCCAGGGCTGAATCCGGCCCCCAAAACTCCAACTGCTGCCCGCTTGCCCCCTGCCAACCCAGAGGCAGGAGAGCTGTGTGAAAGGCCCTGGGGGTGGGGGTGGCTGCTATGGCAATGGCAATGGGAACTGGCTGGCAAGTCTGCTTTGAGGAGTGGGAGGGAAGCCTGGCCTTATCACTGCCACGCTTTGTCCTCCCTCCTCAAAGCGACGCTCCTTTGAGACTATCTGCTGCCCAGGTCTTCAGAGGACCTGCCTGTTCGCCGAACAACCAGGAATAAACAGAGAAGTAGAATGCTAAAATGAAGAAGGAGGAGAAGGAGGAGGAGGAAAGAAGGGTCAAAATGGCAGATGGAGGCAAGACCCAGACCGGAAACCTGGGGCGTTCCTTTTTTGCGTTCCTCGCGCCAGCTTGGCTGATTCTTTTCCCCCCCCAAAATGCACCCAGGTTTCCAGCTGGGCTTCCTCCCACCTGGTTGTTGCCTCCTGAGGTGAAGGGGCCCTGGTTCTGCCCATGGCATGAAGGGTCGGCTGGCACGACCACCCTGGCTGGTTAGGAGGTATAAGCGCACCAGAAGAAGGGGTGACCCGGAGAAGCCAGTTCGAAAGGCCTTTCCCCACAGCCCTGCCACCCTTCCCTGGGCATGAGTTCACCTGTGCTACAGCAGCCCTGAAGGTTGAAGAGTGTATGGGGCGTGGGATGCTACGGGGCGGGGGTAATCTTTAAGTGGCGGGCAAAAAACCCCAAACACTTGGCACCTTCCCCCGTTCAGTTAGGAACCCTCCAGATCTCTTAATGCTAGTAAGGTGGCCTGTGGGTGTCTGGGTGGCGGAAGGAACGCTGCTACCTCTGCAGGGATGCCGTCCTTTCTCCTGTATTGATAAGTGCCATTTGCAAAACAAAAGAAAACAAAACACCCCCCCAAAACGACGACAAATAAAGAGAAAAGGGGGGGGGGGGAAAGGACTCAACCCTTACTTGGCTCTCTTGGAGGGCTGAGGAGCCGGGCTCCCGGGCTCGCCGCTTCCCCAGAGAGCAGAGCGCGTAAGGGAGGGCAGCAAGGTTATTATAGTGCAGCAAGAAGTGTACCGCCACGCGGCGCGGGAAAGCGTGTGCAAAAGAACGAGCAAGGGCCCTTCCAAAGCCCGGTGGGAACGTTGCATGCGGACTTTCAGCTTGGGGAGGGGCAGTGTAAGACTGGGCGGGGCCACGTTAGACCAGCCCACCTTGCCCAACATGGAGGTAGATTGGCTGAAGCCTAGGGCGGGGTGGGGGGGTGAGTTTCAGGGGCAGGGAGGAAGGCAGAGGTGTGTCCTGGACCCCCTCAGCACTGGAACGCAAAGCAGGCACCTCTTCGGTTCAGCCCTGCAGTGCGATTCGAAGCAAAATATAATAGATCTCTTATTCAATCACCTGTTTTTCCCACTAGGGGGAGGAGTGGAGAGAGGGAACCTTTGCCTATTTCCAAAGTGCATTTGTCCTTCCCGTGCGGACCTTAAGCCTCAATTTGGGGTTTCTTTCTTGTCTTTCCTTAATCGCCTGTGTTTTGCCAAACCACCTGCAGCAATGTCCCCTCCCCACCCGACCTCCAATAATTTAATAGGATTTCTCTCTGTCTCTCTCACTCTCTCTCGGCTCCTTTTCTTAACTTTTTTTTTTTAAAAATCTTTTATTTCTTTTACAAAAAAAGTGCATTTTATATTTTAGCCTCCTGGGGAGGGTAACTAAATGCTAAGAGTTCTAAAAGAAAAAAAAGAAGAAGAAAAAGAATATAACAACCAAACACACTCTGACGTTTCCTGGGACTGTTATGTGCAAAAGAAACATATATATATTTATATATATTGGTAATCAAGTCCGTTTAAACGAGAGAGGTTTGATCAGGGCAAAAGAAGTGGTGCTGACTCGTTCCAGTGCTGTCAGGGGAGGGGGAACTGCTACTGAATGAGGAGAAGGGCAAAGAGGTGGTGGGGGGGTTTGGGGGGGGAGAGTAAAATATGGATTAATTTCCTTAACATTGTGTCAAAAATTTTAAGACAGATGTCTCACCCTGGAAAGACAGCTTTGGGAGAAAAGGGTATTGGAGGAAGAAAGATAAACAGGGGGTGAGTGAGAAACATATTGCCCACTTAATTTTTTGTGTTTGTCTGCCTAGACAAAAAAAAAAAAAGTATTGGCTGCTGCACAAGTCTACCGTATAACGAAGGTTCTTTTGTTGTTGTTGTATAGTTTCGACCTTTTTTTTGGTGGCCCGACCCCCATCCACGATGCCTTGCCTCCCCTTCCATGTGATTCACTGACGCTGACGTGCAATATTTAGAAAAAACAAAACAAAACAAAAAAGAAAAATGAAAACAACAAAACAGAACAAAAAAAAAGAAAATCTGTTGTGTCCGAGGTGATGAGGTTGGGGGTGGGGGCCCCGCGGCCCAGAAGTCCAGACATCGCCCCAGTCCCAAACTGCCCCATCTCCCCAATTCTCCCACGCCACCCTGTCTGCCCCCCTTCCCCCCCTTAGACTTCCTGATCCTCGAAGACCTCGAGGAAGAGCGGGGGGAAGAGCTCCGTAGGGCATTCCACCTTCATGTGCAGGAAGCGGCTTGCGTGGCAAGCTCCAATCATGCGCAGGTCGGTCACCTTCATGAGGAGCTTGGGCCAGAAGTGGGGAATGTTGTGTTTGCGATAGTTGATGTAGTGTTCAAATGCCAGCAGGTATGTCTCTTGGCATTTCTCAATCTTGTCGACGCAGATCAGCCCGCTGCGGTCTGCAAAGGGGGGGAACAGAGAGGGCGTGAGAAGGGTGCCCGTGGCGCCAGGCCCAGGCCCTGCCTAGCCCAGCCTCCCACTTCCCCGCAGTGGCTCCTGAGATTTTGATGGCAAGCAGCACACAAGCAGAGCATGAGCCCAGCAGCCTCCTCCCACTTGGAACTCCCAGCACATGGTATTCAGAGTGCATACATGCCTCTGACATGCGTGCCTCTGTCGGCTTGTCCTCCACAAATGTCACCCCCTGGCTAAAGATGTTTGAGCTGCTGGCTGTCATGCCACCTTAGGGTCAATGAGCTCCAGAATTTTACTGCGCGCCGTGTGCTTGCTTTTGCCGGGCCCGAAGCTTCCAGCATTCGGCTGGGTGGCCCTGAGCTGGAAATTTCCATCCCAGCATATGTGGAGGATTCATTCTTCCCACCCCAACTGTGACCCCCTCCAACAAACCTGCCAAAATTAGGCTTGAGAAAAGCCTCTGATTGGCTCCAAGAAAAGGCTCCCCCCCCCCAGCCTGATGGCTGAGAGTGAGCAGATTGGGGGTGCTATGGGCCAGATGGGGAGGCCGCACTCCAGTGGCCCATCACTGGCATAGAAAGTGCTGAGCGGGACGAATCCATGGCCAGACTCGGTATGAGGCAGCTTCCTATCCAGCCCCGTCGGGCGGAGAGGGAGGCGTATGCATAATGAGACCCAGGGCTGGAGGGGGGGAAAGCGTATATCCCGAATCCTGTACCTGAGGACATGAGCAGCACAGCCTGGAGCAGCGCCACTTCGGTGTCGTCCAGGTTGAAGGCAGAGAGGGACTTGCCCAGATCAAAGATGGCGTCCGACACCACGCCCAGGCCGCCGTTCTTCAGCTGCTCCCGCTTGACGGCCATCTCGCCGCTTAGCGTCAGCGTCTCGCTCTCGGGGTCATAGCGCACAGCTGCCCGCAGCGACATGATCTCCATGCAGCAGCCCTTCAGAAGGATGATCTGGTCCTCACAAGGCAGCTGTAGGCAGGGAAAGGCATGGCAGTCAGTGGCAGCCTCGCCGCCGTTCGGCTTACTAGGGCTGTGCTTCACAGAGAAGAGGGCCCTTTGCACTCCTTGCTCCAGACTCCATGGAGTTAGTATGTTTCCACTGCCCCCAACAAAGGAGCAAAGCGAGGAGGGTTTATGAGGAGACAAGGAATGGGTGCACTAAGGAGAGATCATGGAAGGAGAAAGGCCAGAGTCTGGGCATGAATCAAAGAAGGGTGAGGAGCAGCGGGAAATCAGGAATCGCTTGGGAGAGGGTAAGAATTTGGCAGTTCTCTTCAAAAGCCATTTGTTTGAAGGAAGAAGAGTCTTGTGACACCTTAGTACACTTCCTGTGGCACAAGTTTTTGTGGACTACGGTCCATATCATCAGCTGCATGAAGAAGTATTCCAAGTTACAGGTTTATTATATGCATGGTTTGGGTGGGTGGGAATTGGAATGCACACAGCTATCCTGAAATGTTTCTTGAAACAAACTCCTACCTCTGAGAACGTTCATCATTTTGCAGCCATTAGTCGCCCAATACATTACAGCTTCACAGCCATTTTTCCCTTTTAGGGTTTTCGCCTTCGTCAAGTGATCCCAGCTAATCAGGAATCACATAGTGGCCACAATGGCATCATGATGCTACACAACCAATCTGGTTTTTCTAGATGCTCGGTTTACATTACTGAGACCAAATCAAGCTATTTCAGAGTACCTGGACTGGTCACTTGGGTGATCCTAGCCAATCAGGAAGCCCATTCCAAGTCAATGCAACACTCTTCCTTTTTGTTTTGATTTAGGAAAGGTTGCTGAAAGAATGGAGCACCTTCTGACACTGGCAGACATGGTCGTGAAAATTGTCTGTCACTTTTGGCTTGGGCCTACTCGTCATCAGCACCTCAGCCTAACTGGACAAACCAGTAACAAGCTTGCTTGCATCCCATCATACCTCTCTACTTGCCCCTTAATATTTCCTCCTGGTGGCAAACCATGGAGATTATTATGGTGGGAGGAAGCAAGAAGCTGGCTCCACACCTGTGGCTTTCCCCTTACTAATCAGTGTAACGGCAAGACCTGTGATCTCTGCACGTTCAAGAGATTATCACCACACTCCTTTCTCCCCAACCCTCTGACGGAATCTACCCACCCACCTCGCTTACCTCTGAAAACATGGGCAGTTTTTTGGCAAAATCCACCACACGGGTGATGGCGGGGGTGATGATCTTCGTAAACTCGCTGAACGCCTCCAAGTCCACTTTGTCCCCATCGGGCATGGAGGCCATAGGTGACTGACCGATATCTTCGGGCTGTGAGTAGGGCGAGAAGAGAGGCAGAACCATGACTCTGCAGAACAAAAGTTTGGCGCGAATCCACCTTCCAGTCTCAAAAACCACCAGAATCCAATTCTACTTTTGCAACAGGAAGAACTACGCGTTCTGAATCTTCTGTTGATGCGTGCTGCACGTGCAGCTTGCTGGGAACTAATGGGCAAAACACATTGAAACACAGCCTTCTTTTTAAGGCACATGGTACCATTAGGCAATTCCCTCTTGTTGAACTGTCCGTTCTGGTTCTGAAGGACGCACAGCCCTGGCAACATAAAACTTTGCAAGGTAGACTTTAGCATATCAACAACACGGCACCCACAGGGTCCCCTGCCCTGCTGAAATTAGATTTGAAAGAAGCATTCTATTGCATCCTCTAGAACAGGCTGTAGTAGCATGTGCTAGATTATGCTAGTGCCCAGAAAAGTTTCTCTGGGTTACAAATCTGTCCGTCAACACGAAAAAGCTCACTGCTGTATCTCACACCAAAACCCACAGTTTCCCTCCAAGTTGCTGCTTCATTTTCCAAGTGAATAACCTTGATGTCTCTCACTGAGTCAGTGCACATTTCACGTTGGGGCTCTGTCAACAGTGCTGACAAGATCTGGAGCAAGCCACAGCCTCATGTGTTGAAGGTAGGGAAGCTCCAGGATTTCATCCAGCTCTCATTTTTAAGTGATTCGCACTTCCAGGATGAGGGGGAGGATCAGAATGAAGCGATTTTTAAGGTTTCCGTGCTTCCCTAGATTTTGCGATGCAGTTCTTGGCTCAAAAGAAGTACCAAAACACACCCAGAAATGATTATTTTGCAGCGAAACACATACAAGCTGTGTGTTTTGTGAAATGTGCATTCAAAAGTGAATTATAATACGGCTTTGTTTTCATTAATTTTTACGGGAAAGGAAGTTGCGAAAGGTTGATCAATTTCTAGTTTAAGGCAATCTCAAACTACTTTCCGGCATTGTTAAAATTCATTTTGGCTTCTCCTGCTTTGCAATTTGTTGTCTCTCTGCTGGGATATGGGGGGACAGAGAGGAACTGTTTCCTCCTCAAGTGGTCTACGCTGGACAAAGACAAATTGTGTTCTGTCCCCATGAATATTTTCCTGATTTACCCTAGTCCATGCAAGTAAATGAAAAACACACTCCACTTACTTATGTGGAGCGAGGGGGGGGGGAAGAATGCAGTTGGGGAGGAGACAGAATTGCTCCTGCACCTTAAGCGCCGGTTGTCACAAGGGCCTGCAAGCGTCTTCCCCTTGAAGGATTCCTCCAATTATCCTCTAGGACACCTGAAGTTCTGCTGCCCCTGCTGAGGGCCCTGTGCGCACCCCCTTTCTGGAGCAAGGCACCCCTTCTGTTTTTAATGCAGGACATTAATCCTCGTTAAGGGCATGCTAGAGCCTGTGACCCACCCATGTGGGAGCTGGGGAAGCTTTTATGGTGTGTGGTTTTTTAAAACCAGTAAAAATTGTGCATTGGAACCCTCCACACTTCTCTCCTGTTCTTCCTTTGCAGAACTTAAAACAAGGTTTGCAGTTTGTTTTCCCCGTTCCTTAAAAGAATGCCTAAAACTGCGCCTGTGTTGCTTTCAGAACATTGCCCAGCCTGAATTTCAAAACTGTAGCTTAATTTAGGAATGTGTTTGTCTGTCATTGCAAAGCTTAGGAGTGGGTGGGTGGGTGGGTGTTAATATTTTTATTGGTTTTCATTATAACAAGCATCTTATAACAATAAACATTAAGAAATAAAAAATAAAAATTTAAACAACTGTATCATTTTGCATAATGTTTGTACATTCAATTCAGTACCAAAATACTGTATGGGATTTTTCCAATTCCCTGACTTCCCTCTACCCTCCTCTACCCTTGTGTGTGTTTGGTGGTGGGAAGAAGGAGGACTATGAGAGAGAAATGTTTCTCCAAGAGCCACCCTGCCTGCTGGCCTCTGATTTCCTTTCTCCCCCTCCCCTCAAGCCCCACTTCCCTTGACCTCTATGTCCTGACCTGCCCTGGCACTAGCTGACTGTGGCCAGAAGAGGGCACCCCACACCAGCAATCCCTACTCGTGTAAGGCAAGGGGGAAGGGAGGGGGCTGGGTTGGGGGGTTTCCGGCCCATCTGCCCTTGGAGGGAGCTGAGAGGTCACAGCTGTGTCCCTTTGCTCAATCACTTTAACCCTTCAAAGGTCCCTCTTTAGGGCCTGAATCATTTGCTAAAGCTGTGGGAGGAGGAGAAACCTTTATTTAATTAAAACTATTGAGATCTTGGATTTTATTGCCATATGTTTTGACTTCTGAGCTTACTACCAGTGCTAAGTCTAAGCATGGGTTACAATCTCACCACATTAAAAAAAAAAAAGATCAGATTTAACGCATACGGCAGTCTGGAAAAGGAAACAGATATGTTTTGTTCAGAGTGGGCACCACCAATGTTAAGCAGTTTTAAATCCAATCAATTTCAATTAGAGGGTTTAGCACATGCCTACATATATCCTTCTGAAATAGAAGGGGCTTCAAAACTGCTTTTGGAAATTTGGCTGGAGTGTGCACCACCGTGTATGGTTTTATACTACAGATATACAGTCATACCTCGGAAGACGATCAGAATCCGTTCCAGAAGTCCGTTCTACTTCTGAAACGTCTGACTTCCAAAGTGTGGCTTCTGATTGGCTGCAGGAAGCTCCTGCAGCCAACTGGAAGCCGCAGAAGCCCCGTTGGACATTTGGCTTGCAAGAGAACGTTCAAAAACCAGAACACTCACTTCCGGTTTTCAATCATTCAAGAGCCGAAACGTTCGACTCCCAAGGCGTTTGGGAGTCGAGGTATGACTGTATATTTGCACAAATATTTGTGTGTGTGTGTGTGTGCATTGACCTGCTGAAGGGCAATAACCCTAGCCTCCAAAAAAGTAGCTCAAATAAAAATACAGGCTATTATACAATTTTAAAAGAGGTTTAAAAGTAAAAAGAAAAGTTTAAAATACATTTATTACTGCAATTCTGTACCCTCTCTCTTAGAAGACAGCCTCTTAGGAGTGGGGCTTACATCTGAAAACACATGCCTAGGATTGCACTGAAAAACTGCGTTTTAAACAAAAATAATAATCTGGGGTGATGAACTGGTACTTCATGGTAAAAATGCCACTGTCTGGCTCTTGTGGTCCTATTGAATGTTAATCAAAGTGTGGTTTTTTTAAAAAGGAAGGGGAAAATTATATGATACTATGTGGCTGCAAGACAGCAAAATTCAGTTGTGAATAAGGCCTAGTTGAAATAATAATAATAATTCTCTGTCTTATTAATAGGAAACCACACAGTTGAATGATCCAGCATTCATTTATTTTTGTAACCATGTAAGAAAAGGTCAGGCTAGACCCTTCTTCCTGGCATGCTAGATCTCTATGCACAGGGATTTATTATTATTACTTTAGGTACGAAGGAGCATGTAGCGTGTGTTCTTTGTATTCTGCTGGAAGCCGCTCAGAGTGGGTGGGGGTACAAGCAATAACTAATAATAGTAATAGTAATAATTTTTTAACCTGGAAGACTGCATGGAAGTTGGTGTTTTCTCAAAAACATCTTGACTTTGGTTATAGTGTTGTGTCCAAACCTAGGCTTGCGAAGCTTGTGCTTTGTCTGGAGCGAGACAAACCATAAGCCTGGGTTCGGATGTAATACGAACTCAAACCATGGCTTGGTCCCAGTAGCATTGCAGCAGCATGAGCAAAGCAGGGAAAGCTGCAGGGTTCCTCATGAAGAACAAAGCCACGGTTTAGCGGTATATGCAAAGTATGCCACTGTAGCAAATAACAAGCCGGGTAGAACGCGAGCATACCTTGGGCCAGATGTGTGCTTCCAGCTTGTGTTAAACCATTTGCGTAGCATAAAATTGTGCATTTGTTTCCACAGGATTAGGAAGACATGCAGGAGAAGTGGCCCGTATGCCTGGCTAGCTCCCTAGGTAGTAACCATGCTACTTCCTGTTCTCTACAGAACCTAGCTTACGCATGGTAGAAGAAGAACAAAACCCAAAGTAAAGGAAAGTGTTAAGCAAAGCTACGTGGACTTTGCATGCACACACAGACACGTAACCCAGCCCTGATGCAAAACAAGATATACCTGTTGTTATCTGCTCATTTGGCACCCTTTATTCTGCCAGATTTTCACAATGTCTGTGCGCGAGAACGCAAAGGTTGGGGGGAAGATATGGACGCTCAGAAACCGGGGAAGAAGAGCCAGGAAATGTTAGGAATAAGAAGAAGAGATTGTGCAGGATCATGCAACCCCTGGTTAATACATGCAACCCCTGGTCAAGACTCTGCCTGCCGCACCCGCCTCCACTATTTACCAGGAATTTCCGCTTCTGCTTCCAGTGGCTGCCTTGGGCGTTGGTGCTGCGGTGCGCTTCCGTGGCGATGTGGATCAGCTCCCACTCCTCCGTGGTTGGCTCCGGCCTGTGCTGAAGGGATTTCATCATCTCTTCCTTGCGCCGCCTCTCCCGGTTCTCTTCAATCAGCTTCCGCTTGGCTACCCTCTTGGAGTCATCCAGCACCACTAGGGGGCGCGAAGAATGGAGAGGCATGAGTGGGCAGTGGGGCCTCACACACAGCCAATCAGAACTCTGTGTGGCGCCCGTCGCATCCTGCAGCCCACTAACCAATGCGCTGAATGGCCTCACAAGAAGCCATTTGATTGGCCGGCTCCTGTGACAGCCTACGGAATTCTGAGGCCGCTTACTCCGGCCCGTGGGGTTCTCATGCCGCAACAATGGCCCCAATTACATTGGGATTAATAGATGGTCCCACACAACTCTATGTTGGAACAAGCAGCCTGCCCCCTCCCTGCCCCCACATCCTTGGCTACATTTATTTCCGTGATGGGATCCCCGGTTGCAACCGCTCCCTCCCTCGTCTTCCCCAACCCTCGCATCCCTCCATAGCGGGCGCAACGCCCTTACAGTCCATGGCCATGCCAACGGCAATGCACTTCTTGAATCGGCAAAGCTGGCACTGGTTGCGGGTGATCTTGTCGATGACGCAGGAGGCATCGTACTTGCAGGAGTATGTCGGGTGCAGATTCTTCTGGATGGTCCGCCGGAAAAAGCCCTGCAGAGGGGAAGAGCGAGATCAGAACCAGGCAGTCCTGAGAAGGAAGGAGCGCCTTCCGTTTTCCAAGCCACCCACTCGGCTCCTGTTTTCTAACCAATGGGGTACAGCCCTATTGGCACTGCCAACGGGACTCCTGCCCGTTCTAACCACCAATAACAATTGGTAATAATAATTGCCAAGTGTATTAGGGCTTGCATCTTACAAATACAAGTCCATCAGGCAAATGGGTGATTTTCTATTGCGGAGGTTGAGGTGGTGTGCTCCCATGTTCTAATCTAATCTGTGGTTCTAATCTACAAGTCCTGGGGCTGCCCCAAAGGCCTCCCATTCATCAACATGGGGCACAACTGACAAGGATATTTTCCAACCCCTATGTGCTCTCATACTGCTCCCATTCATTTCTGTCTAGGTGTATGTTGGAGAACGTCTCAGCAGGTTGTGCCTCATGGGTTGGATCTGCTAGCTCCCTCTCTATACAGTGGTACCTCGGGTTAAGTACTTAATTTGTTCTCGAGGTCCGTTCTTAACCTGAAACTGTTCTTAACCTGAGGTACCACTTTAGCTAATGGGGCCTCCTGCTGCTGCCGCACCGCCAGAACACAATTTCTGTTCTCATCCTGAAGCAAAGTTCTTAACCTGAGGTACTATTTCTGGGTTAGCAGAGTATGTAACCTGAAGCATATGTAACCTGAAGCTTATGTAACCCGAGGTACCACTGTACAACCTTTAACGGCGACTCAAAGCTGCCACTAGTTTTTCAACTTCTTTCAAAGCCAGGACCACCCCATCTTGCACTCTGCCCTGCACCCAGGGCTGGCAACCTGAGGTAGTCAGTAGATTCTGGGGTAAGAATCAGGGGCAGCTCAAATCTCTGTCATTTGAACAGAGACCTCTTCAGGAACAGAGAGGTCTTGAGTTGTCTCTGCCTGCTTTTACTGCACATGCCTGCCTTTCCTTTTCTCTTTTTGTTTAGTTTTGTTGTCCTCTCTTTCTCTCCTCTCTCTCTCAAAGAAGAATGTGTGTGCGGGGCGGGGGGGGGGCAGGGGGAATGCTTCTGGCAAGAGACCCACTTTAGGTCAGGGCACAGCAGTTTGTTGGTCACGTTCCACCAATTGGAAACTATTGCACTCAACTGTTTCCAAGCTATTTCCTGTCTGCCTGGGTTCAATAGTGGAAGTGAGCTGGGGAGAAAGGATTTAAAGCAGCCGAGTTGAGGGGGAGGTTTTAACCCCGCCCACCAATGCACACTCATTTGCACACTGGGAAACCCAGACAGATGGGCGGGGTATAAATAATAGAATTATGATTATGATTATGATTATTACATATAGGCAAGTGGGCGTGATTTATTCATTTGCTAAATACACACTTACTTAAGTTTGGTCCTAAAAAGTGTCCTCCCTCATTAGGGGCTCAGCATGACTGGTTATCCAGCCATGCTGTTATATTGACCCCAGAATCTTCTACCCTGCCACTAGTGCCCCTTTAAGACCCCACCCCCAGTGCCCAGTGACCTTAGATCACCCAGGAAGGTTCACCATGTGCCAAGAACATGAGAGGAGGGGGGCACTGGAATGAGGGGTGCCTCTTTGCAAACAGTACCCAGTGCCTAACTAAGTCATAATCAGCATCACAAAACTGACTTTAATACAGTGCAATAAAACAAATCTCTCGCCTGGGAAAACCACATGTTGTGCCGGGAAATTTCAAGATCAGTACTCAAAAGTAATGTCTGGAAGTCAATACTACAGAAGAAACAGTACTCTCCCCGCTCTCTCTTTCTGGCACAACCTCCTTCAATTTCTCAGCGTGGATTCTATTTTCCCTCTCTCTTTGCTGTTTCCTTCCTCCATATGCTGCTCCTTTTCTCACAAGTTCTTTTGCCAACTGGAGTTGACACTCCCACACGGTACATACAGCAAAGCGGCCACCTCAGTTCATAGGTTTTAGACACCATTAAGGGCAGCTGAGCGAGACGTGCACATATTTCATTAAATTAAGCTACATTCGTAACCTGGCTTTCTTCCAAAGAGCTCAAGCTAGCAAGCATGACTCTCCCCTACATAGACATATATGTTGTCTTCTCACCAACCAATGGTGAGGTGGATCAGGCTGAGAGGGTATGACTGATCCAATGTCACCCATTGGGCACTGTGGATTGGGAGGAGGGGGAGACATTGAGCCAGTGTCTTCACAGACCTAGCACAGCACGCTAATCACTACACCATACTGGCTTTACACAGGATCTGACCCTTGAGGCACACAATGCACTAGAAAGTTCTGCTGTACAAAAATCAAAATAAATGGCAACATTCTTGCCCACCGCAATGAGGCTTGCGCAAAAGGATGCCATGGTGAGTTGCATTTATGGGATGTGGGGTGCCATGTGAATTTTCCCAAAACTGCTGGGTTGTTCTTAACCAGGCCCCTTGGACTCATTCTCCCATCTCCCTGCCTTTGATTAATCTGCCTGCAGCAACAACCCTCTCTGTTCTGTCAAGATCCTCTCATCCAGTAAAGTCCTTCCTGATCCATTCCTCAGGCAAATCTCACCTGTCCCTCAAGGGCCTTTTAATTCTACTCTACCCCATCCCCACTTATTTTGTGAATCCATACTCTCTACTTCCAAATCTTCTGATTTTGTCCACCTAATACAGTGGTACCTCAGAAGTCGAATGGAATCCGTTCCAGAAGTCCGTTCGACTTCCAAAACATTCAGAAACCAAGGCATGGGTTCCAATTTGCCACAGGAAGCTCCTGCAGCCGATTGGAAGCCGCACCAGACATTCGGGTTCCAAAGAACATTCGCAAACCGGAACACACACTTCCGGGTTTGCAGCATTCGGGAGCCAAAACATTTGACTTACAAAGCATTCGGGATTGAAGGTACGACTGTACTGACTAGCAGACACTTTGGGCAGAAAAGTTTATCATGACTGTGTCCTATGCAGCCTCAAGCATGCTAGTGACATATGGTCATTACTGTGGTGTGGTGGCAGCTAGGTAGTTGGCCCTAGACCTAGGAGATGCGGGTTCAAACACCTACACATCTATGAAATGCACAGGGCAAAAATCATTACCTGCAAGCCTAACCTGTTGAGGAGAAAGCTGGGAAACCCCACACATGCCCCACTCCAAGTCCCTTGGAGAAAGAGCACGACAGAAGCAGTGAAAATAATACTGAGGAAGGGTGATGGCAGTGGAGGAGGCTGACAAATCAGTAAGGTAAATGTGGAACAGAAGAAGAGTCAACAAATTAAGAAATGTAACCAGAGACCACGGAAAATATTAATTTGTCTAGCTCCCATCACTGTCAAAATCTGGCTTTATCCATTCCACACTGCAGTTTGCCAAGACATATCAATTCCTTTTCCACTCTCTAGTTTATCCTTCTATACATCTCAGTGAACCTTGGCCCAGAAATCCTGAGCGACTGCTGCTCACACATTTGGCTCAAACCTTCCACACCCTTCCCCTGCCTCACTTAGCACCAGGCTCACCCACAGCCTTCCTCTGGCCCCTGCTGCGAAAAGGACCAAAATGCTTCCCACCAGTCGCAGCACCCAAAAAACACGAGCCCTGAGCAGTGCTGTCCTTGGCAGCTGCCTGGGGTCATGCGGGGGCACCAAGTCAAAGGAGAGAATTCCCCCCCTAGTGAGCCACTCTGGGTGAGATGGCCTTCCCACGTTTCCATTACCTTGCAGCCTTCACAGGTAATACATCGGTAGTGGTACCCCGTGGCTTTGTCTCCACATACAACGCACTGCTCATCTTTGTCCAAGTAGCTAGGGATGTACCCTGGAGGAGAAAACAAGAGTGGAGAGGTCAGGGCTGGAAGGGGGAATACAGAACTGGGACACACCAGACTTCAATGGGCCTGCCCACCCTTACTCTCTTTCACTGGTCATCATTACCTGTTGGCTAGACCCATATCACCTCTGAAACACAAAGGGGCCTATCACAATTTCATATCTTTAAAAGCAACACACTTTACTAGCCACTCGCAGCTCTCAAAGTCGCCTCCCTTTTAGAAACACAAGCAACACAACCAAGCTGCACAAAACCACAAGGTTAACACACTACGAGCCCTTCCAGATGGGTGTTGTGCTGCCGGTGTATTCTGCAAAGTGGTTTTGGCACAGTAACACTGCTTTAGTGGCAAATTTATTCTGCTTTATTAATGGTCCTGTGATGCTTCCCCCATGCTGCCACATCACAGTGGCACTTTGGTTCTCAAACGCCTTGGTACTCAAAACAACTTGGAACCCAAACACTGCAAACCCAGAAGTAAGTGTTCCGGTTTGCGAGCTTTTTTCAGAAGTAGAACATGCTCCGTTTTGAGTGCCACACTTCTGTTTTGAGTGTTATGCTGAGGTCTGTCTGTTTTTGCTATCTATTTTGCATTTTTGTGGCTCTTTCGTTTTTGTGACTGTGTGGAACCCAGTTCAGCTACTGATTGATTGATTGTGTGACTGCTTTCATTGCTTCCATTTTATGGATCGATAGTCTCATTAGATAGTAAATTCATGTCAAATTGCTGTTTTAGGGGTAGTTTTTAAAAGTCTGGAACGGATTAATCCATTTTGCATTACTTTCTATGGGAAAGCATGCCTCGGTTTTGGAACGCTTTGGTTTTGGAACCGACTTCCGGAACGGATTAAATTTGAGAACCAAGGTACCACTGTATTGCTGTCTGGAGGTCTCTCTCTCCATTCCAATCTGTGAAGTGTGAAGGTGCTGGACTGGTGTCTGGAAGTGGTGAAGGGCTGTCTAGGTGTATGTTGGAGAACGTCTCAGCAGGTTGTGCCTCATGGGTTGGATCTGCTAGCTCTCTCTCTATACAGTGGTACCTCGGGTTAAGTACTTAATTTGTTCTCGGGGTCCGTTCTTAACCTGAAACTGTTCTTAACCTGAGGTACCACTTTAGCTAATGGGGCCTCCTGCTGCCGCCGGAACACAATTTCTGTTCTGTTCTCATCCTGAAGCAAAGTTCTTAACCTGAGGTACTATTTCTGGGTTAGCAGAGTATGTAACCTGAAGCATATGTAACCTGAAGCTTATGTAACCCGAGGTACCACTGTACAACCTTTAACGGCGACTCAAAGCTGCCACTAGTTTTTCAACTTCTTTCAAAGCCAGGACCACCCCATCTTGCACTCTGCCCTGCACCCAGGGCTGGCAACCTGAGGTAGTCAGTAGATTCTGGGGTAAGAATCAGGGGCAGCTCAAATCTCTGTCATTTGAACAGAGACCTCTTCGGGAACAGAGAGGTCTTGAGTTGTCTCTGCCTGCTTTTACTGCACATGCCTGCCTTTCCTTTTCTCTTTTTGTTTAGTTTTGTTGTCCTCTCTTTCTCTCCTCTCTCTCAAAGAAGAATGTGGGGGGGGGCAGGGGGACTGCTTTTGGCAAGAGACCCACTTTAGGTCAGGGCACAGCAGTTTGTTGGTCACGTTCCACCAATTGGAAACTATTGCACTCAACTGTTTCCAAGCTATTTCCTGTCTGCCTGGGTTCAATAGTGGAAGTGAGCTGGGGAGAAAGGATTTAAAGCAGCCGAGTTGAGGGGGAGGTTTTAACCCCGCCCCTCCAATGCACACTCATTTGCACACTGGGAAACCCAGACAGATGGGCGGGGTATAAATAATAGAATTATTATTATTATTATTATTATTATTATTATTATTATTATTATTACATATAGGCAAGTGGGCGTGATTTATTCATTTGCTAAATACACACTTACTTAAGTTTGGTCCTAAAAAGTGTTCTCCCTCATTAGGAGCTCAGCATGACTGGTTATCCAGCCATGCTGTTATAGTAACCCCAGAATCTTCTACCCTGCCACTAGTGCCCTTTTAAGACCCCGGCCCCCAGTGCCCAGTGACCTTAGATCACCCAGGAAGGCTCACCATGTGCCAAGAACATGAGAGGTGGGGGGCATTGGAATGAGGGGTGCCTCTTTGCAAACAGTACCCAGTGCCTAACTAAGTCATAATCAGCACCACAAAACTGACTTTAATACAGTGCAATAAAACAAATCTCTCGCCTGGGAAAACCACATGTTGTGCCGGGAAATCTCAAGATCAGTACTCAAAAGTAATGTCTGGAAGTTTTTAAAAGTCTGGAACGGATTAATCCATTTTGCATTACTTTCTATGGGAAAGCATGCCTCGGTTTTGGAACGCTTTGGTTTTGGAACCGACTTCCGGAACGGATTAAATTTGAGAACCAAGGTACCACTGTATTGCTGTCTGGAGGTCTCTCTCTCCATTCCAATCTGTGAAGTGTGAAGGTGCTGGACTGGTGTCTGGAAGTGGTGAAGGGCTGGGTGGGGGCTAATAAAGATGGAGATGCTGTGAGCGGATGGCTTCTGTATCCGGGAATTAGGTGTATGACCTATCCTGGGAGGCACGGCTTTCCCCCTGAAGGAACAGGTTCATAGTCTGGGATCACTCCTGGATTCCAACTTGTCATTGGAGCCACTTAGGCAAGGGGAGCTTATGCCCAGCTTAGGCTGGTTGACCAGCTGCAGCCATTCCTGGGCCTGGGTCAGCCTGGCCTTCAGTGATCCATGCTGTAGTGACCTCCCAATTAGACCACTGTTAAGAGGGAGGGAAGCACAGGCGGAGTGAATGAGGATCAGAGAGCAGGGACAGAGCTGGAGAGTGAGAAAGCTGGTGACTGTATATGTGGAGCATATATGGAGCAAGGAAGGACAGAGATACTTTGCTGGTGAGCCCCGTTTCATGTCTCAGCAGTCAGGGATCATTCCTGAAACCCTTACAACTTCCTCCCAAACCCTTTCTGACTAGGTCTTCTGGAAAAGGCATTCTGGAAATCTGAGTATATGCTCAGAGCTACTCTTCTCTTTATGAATGCTAACTCGTACCAGGTCAACCTGGTTTCAAATCTACCCGCAGCCACAGCAAGCTCACTGGGCAAAACTTGGGCCATTTGCTTTGACTTGGTTGTTATGAGTATAAAGTGGGACAACCCCACATATGACCGGGGGGGGGGGGCAGCAAAATGGCAGGATACAAGTATTTTCCCCAACTTTAATTTCTAAGCTGCCTCATATCTGACTCGGCTTTGCTTTGCTGGCAAAACATGGAGACTGCAGCCTCCTTTGCGGTCCACCCCTCACAGCGCAGGCACCCCAAGGCCTGAATGGCTCTCAAGATCCCCTCTGACCCCACATTCCAGGAGGGAGGGGGCAATGGCAAGGCCTGTCCTTGTCTGCTCCCCCCACTTCCAGGCTTCGTTAGTCTTTCTGAAAGGCTATTTAAAGTACCGCTAACGAGGGCGGCTTTCATGCAGAAAACACAACAGCCATGTACATTCACAAAAAGGCTCTTTATCTCTGGGCTTGTGGGGGGTTGTTGAAGGGGAAGGAAGCAGCCTGCGACCCCCCCTTCCAATTATCTCCTGCCACCACCACCCCCAACTCACGTAACCTTGCTTACCCTCCAGGGCCTCATCAGCCCTGATAATGAAGGTGCCCCCTCTGCCCCCTTCCAGGAAAAGGAGCTGTGTTCTCTCGTTCACCCCCTGCCCTCACAATGTCCTATTGTCTAGGGTTGTGGCAAGGGTCACCTCCACGTGACCCTAGGATGACCCAGCCATGACGGAAAAGGGGACATGCCCCCCTTGCGGCATTGGTATGCCTGTGTGGAGGGGGATAAAGCCTGGGTCTCAGCTGCCTTAAAGCAGTGGCATGTTGCTTAGATATTTGCAGCATCCGAGACTGGATGGAAGGAGCGAGAGCTCCAAATAAATAAATAAACGAAACATGCAAAATTCAGGCCACCTTCTCGGCCTGCTTGGCCCACAATCCCTTACCCCTCCCCAAAGCCTCTTTTGCCTGCACATTCCCATTTCCTGCCAACAAATGCTCACGTTCAACTTGGCCCTTCTGTTTCGTTGGCCTTTTTCCGATTTATAGAATTTATGGCCGATTTATAGAATTTATAAAGAATTATATGATGTGTGTGTGAGTGCCAAGAGCATCTGGGAGCAAACATGAAAGATGTAATTTTTCACATCTTTAAAACCTCCCATTGCACATGCTTGTGGGTTCTGATGTATTTCAGTGTTTAAACGACACATGCATGTTACGGATGTGCCACGGGTTCACTGTGAGAAACACCAGTGACTGTGTTTGGTGAGTGGAGTTTGGAGCTTTCTCTCAAAAGATAAACAGGATAAGAGTTGGCCGAGGGCCAATTCCGACGCGGCGTTTTCCATACAGGCACACATACTTGTGCACTTTTGTGCACACATGACAAATTTACACATGGTTTCCCTACACCAGTATAGATCCCCGCTGGGGAAGTATCATGCCGCAAATTGGCCCTTGTAGTTTAGGAGCCAGAAGGTCCCTCAAACCCTGTGTGATTTTCCAGATGGAGGCAATGAGATGAGGATGTGAGAGAAGAAAGACAAGGTCTTAAACTCATCTGGAATACAGCTGTTAGCAACATGAAAGCATGATGGCTTTTGGTGCCGGGGGGGGGGGGGAGGGAAGACGAGAAGCCCTCCCCTCTCCTTTGCCAGCAAGACAGCTAGCATCTGGGTAGGAAGAGAAAGCGCCGAGTTCTGCTGTGACGCTTTCCCCCCTCCCCAAGAGACCACACAATTTGCAGCCATGTTAGACCGATTCACATTTCCACGTCTGAGACTGAAAAATCGGCTTCCATGAGACGAAAAACGGACTGTGAAAAGGTATCCCATTTACACAGCCACCGAACAGGGAATCCTCTTTAGGGTGGCATATTAATGGACTTCCCACAGACATGTTACAATCTAATGCAGTGTTTCCCAACCGGTGTTCCGCGGCACACGAGTGTGCCGTGAGACATCGGCTGGTGTGCCGCGAGATGCCTGGAGGGAGGCGGGCGAGTCGGGCGGCGAAAGGCGGGGCGGCGGCGGCGAGGAGAGGCCGCGCCTCCTGCTGCTGCCTGGCGCTCCTCCTCGCAGCCGGCAGCGCTGCCTGGGCGCCTCCGCGCGACTCTGCCTCGCTGGGTTTGGTCTCCCAGCAGAGACGGGTCACACGCGCCCCTCCCTCCCTCCCTCAGCCTGCGCGGAGGGAGAGCCAGAGAGAGGCATCGCTCCTGCGCTCCGAGGCGGATTGAGCGCAGCTGAGAGGAGCTGCCGAGGGAAAACACTTTCACTTTTGTGCGTCCCTCCCGGCGTGACGCTGCGCGCTGACGTCACGGGGCGGGGCTTTAATGGTGGTGTGCCGCGAGATTTTTTTTCAGTAAACAGGTGTGCCGTTGCCCAAAAACGTTTGGGAAACACTGATCTAATGTGTGCCACAGAAGATACACTAGTATGCATGGACCACGCAAATGGCACACTGCATGCCATATGTGACTGCCACCCACATCACACATTACATCGTGCATTTAATATGAGAAGGAGGATTTTTTTTTTGCCATGAGTTCCTGTGTCCTTCAAGGGTCACAGAAGGTATTGCCTTCCCTTGGAACAGAGGGCATGGAGCCAGCCCCTTACAATGACTCTTCTAAGGAAAGGGATGTCTTTGTCCTTTAGACCAGGCCGGGAGGACCAGCACAGCCCTCCCCCAACCCACAAACAGCAATAGGAAAATAGTAATGCTGGACGTACTGTAAACAGTGAAGCTTCCATTGGAACAGACCTATTCAAGACGGTAGAGGACAGAATAGGAACATGGGGAAGCTGAACATAGGACCCTCCCTGGAGATCACAGAAGCTGAACCTGGAGAACCTTCTGCATGCAGTGGGTGTGCTCTGGCACTGAACTAGGGCACTTCCACAATGACAGCAGCGAACCAGCAGCGAATCACACACAACAAGTGGTTAGAAAAGCTGGATCTGCACAGGATGTGTCAGGCCTAACGAGCACAGTGTCTCTTCTTTGGTAGGTCTTGCCCCTATGAAGCATTTGCGGAGACTGAAGGCCCCTGCCTTTCCACAGCTGCCTAAGTCCCCTCCTCTCCAGGGTTTCCCCCTTGGACCTGCTAAGTAAAATTGCGACCCTGGTATTTCTCTCTCTCTCTCCCTCCCTCCCTCCCTCCCTCTCCCTCGTAGCATCTTGCTCCTTTCGTTGTAAAATGAGCTATTGCATGTCTTCTAAATGGAGATCTTTATCCTAGTTGGTATCTGCATGGGATTTGAACTGATTCTACACATGTGCTATTGTTGCTTTGTGTGTGTGTGTGTGTGTGTGTGTGTGTGCACTCTACAAATAAAATTGTTATTGCTCTTATTAAATTTATATACAGCCCTTCATCAAGGGACCACAGGGCAGTCTACAACATAAATAAATAAATAAATCCTTTTCTCATACAACAATATGAGAAAAGGTTTTATTTATTTAAAATGATTGTTATATGTGCAATTGTTTTTATTCATGTAACCACATAATAAACTTTTTAAATTATATTGTATGCGGCTTTGGAATGCCTCATGGGAAGCGATTCATAAATACGGCAGTAATAATAATAATTATAATAGCAAAAGTAATAACAGTAGCAATACTAATAGCAATACGACCACTACTACTGTATTTTGGGGGAGAAACCTCAAGTATTATTAAAGTGAGAGCTTTGAAGAACTGAAGGTTTTAACAGGAGATGGGAATCAAAATGATTTGATTTGGAATGTGTATCTGTGTGGGGAGAGGGTGGCTGACTTGAGCGGGTGGGCAGACCAGTGGGGAGTATTTTATCCTAAGAAGCAAATATCCGGCTGAGTACTCTCATTCACAAACCCGCACATCACTACGCCTTTGCCCCATGACCCATTGTGGCCTCACCTCTTGCACCCCCCAGCCCTTTAGTGGGTTATCTTCCGGCTGCAGACTCTGCCATTTGAGAACCGATATCCTGAGCTGCCCCGTGACCTCCTTCTCTGGGCCAGTGGAAAACATCAAAAGGACTTCAATCGGTTCAAGGACAGAGTTGGATAAATTTCGGGAGGATATCCTGTTATTTATATTCTGGATTCTCAGGGCATCGCTTGTTTGCATCAATGAAGGCTCCCACCTCTCTCGCCTGCATTTCTCCTTTCCCCTCTAATATGTATTTTTTTTCTAGGGCACCAAGAGAAGGTTTTGCTACAACTTTATAGAGATAAACCATCGTGTGGAACTAAATGTCACATACCACTAAAAATATTTCTGAGGAATCTTGAGGGATAGATTGCTGTAGCATCAAGGCTTAAACAGTAGTTTGATTGGAGGCAGGGGTGCCAGAAAGAGACTAATCTGTCAGCTCAAACTGCCTCAAATACATATCTACATATTCCCTGGCTCTGAAGTATGTGGCTTGGCTCACTTGCTCGAGTCATTTGGGAGGCATTTGGCTTCGCAAGCCTGTGGCTGTGGAAGGCCTGGTCTCCGCTCGCTGAGGCCCACTTTGTTCTTGATTATTCTTGGTTAAGCAGAGCGATCAGGGATGCAAGCGAGGTGCTGGTGGGAGCCGGACAAATAGCTACGATTCTACAAATTTAAACAGCCTGAAAAGGGTGGCTTACCTGACATACTGCTTTTCACCGAACATTGGCTGCTTTTTCTTTTACGTTTCCCATCCGGCCACCTGCGGAGAAGAAAGAAGGGGAGAGGAGATTTAAAACAAAACAGAACCGTGGATTCATCAGGGGAAGGGACAACCTTGCGTGGCCCTTCACCTGCCACAGCCTTATAGCATTTTATCCAAATCTGCAGCCCACTTCCCTAAAAAAGCTTTCCCAAGCGCCACACACAAGCTTTACCCTCTCGCTTCATACAGCTCCAGTTCCATCATCCCACACCTCTTAAAGAAGTCAGGAGGCGAGGAGAGCAGTACAAGTGGTCTCACTTTATGTTATCTGAGAGAAGCAGAAGTGATAAGCGGGTTGGGAAGAAGGTTCCCCATGCACACAAACACATACGCGCACACATATGCAGATGTAGAGACATAGCTAGCCCCTTCTTGACCCGAGATTCCCATGCTCTCCTTTGCCTCGGCCTTTGGAGCACGCTCACCCCAGAGCCGGCATGACTCTGCAGCAGGAGGTCAAAAGAGAGAAGCCAAACCACCACCAGAAACTCGGATTAATCCAGCCCCCCAGCGTTTGGAACTCCCATTGTTCTAGGCGCATGTTGCAATAGAGAATTTCATTTATGAGCTCTGGGCACACTACTGTGCCTAAGATTTCAGATCAAAACTGCAGAGTTGAAGGAAAGGAAGACCTTTTTCTGCCTCCCCACTTCCAGCTACAGTCGTACCTTGGTTGTCAAACTTAATCTGTTCCGGAAGTCCGTTTGACAACTAAGGCCGCAGAAGCCGTGTTGGATGATCGGCTTCCGAAAGATGTTCGCAACCCGGAACACTCACTTCTGGGTTTGCGGTGTTTGGGAGCCAAAACATCTGAGTACCAAGGCGTTTGAGAACCAAGGTACGACTGTACTCTGTGAAGACTGGAGTAGAAACCCTCTTAAGAATATTAGGGGGGTGAGAAGGACTAGACCATGTGAAAAATGAATATAACAGTTTAGCTGCAGTTCATTCATTTTCAGCTTTGTATTCTTGCTATAAAAAACATGCTTAGACATTCCATTGTTGTGCCCATAACCTAGGTTTAAGGTGCCATTTAGCTCCACGCTTTCATATCTCAGTTTCTAACACTGCAGCCCATGCCAATCCATGTTTGACATGTTCAGTAAAACAAAAAAAACACCTAATCCACCTACTGAGCTTCACAGCAAAACAGGGAATTGAACTCTCTAGTGTTAAGTCCAACAATAACTACTATGGCTGAGCACACACCATACATTTAAAGCACATTCTCTCTCCCCCTCAAAAATCTTGGGAATTTTGTTAAGGGTGTTGGGAGTTGTAGCTGCGAGGGGTAAACTACAATTCCCGGGATTTTTGGGTGGGAATGCATCCTTGCCCTTGACCTCCAGAAAGGAAAGTAAGAGGGGAAAGATGTGAAGGCAATTCAGTTTGCACCTGAATTGTAGATGCTATGTGGAAACAGGGAGAAGAAGAAAGAGCTTAGTAGTACAGTGGTACCTCGGGTTAAGTACTTAATTCGTTCCAGAGGTCCGTTCTTAACCTGAAACTGTTCTTAACCTGAAGCACCACTTTAGCTAATGGGGCCTCCTGCTGCTGCCACACCACCGGAGCCCGATTTCTGTTCTCATCCTGAAGCAAAGTTCTTAACCTGAAGCACTATTTCTGGGTTAGTGGAGTCTGTAACCTGAAGCGTATGTAACCTGAAGCGTATGTAACCTGAGGTACCACTGTACAGGGAATGCCTGCCGTCAAAAGCTCCCAATTCAGCCACCATTAGGAGCTGCAGATTTGGGGAAGGAGTAATGAGGGACATTATGCATCTTCAGTTTGCTTTTGTCAAGAGTTCACACATTAAAATCTAGATGACTGTTATCACAGAATGTCATTTTTAATTAAAAGCTGACTTAACTCATAAGCGGTCCCAACCCCAAAACTCCTTCCTACCCATAGTGTAATATAAGGCAATCCAAACTTTTCAAAAACATCTCCTATCCAAATGTAATAAACTAACCGAGTTCGAAAGCTGAGCAAGTGCCTTGTGAACAGAAGCCAACCTTCTGAGAATCTAATTTTTCTCCCTCCTCCTAAACTATGCAAGAAAAATACTCCAGACTCTTGCTGAAAAATTAAATCTTGCAGAAAAGATTATTTGAAGTAAGTTAAGTATTGGAAATCACTGATGATCGTTCCAATTTCCAAAGAGTTGAGGTAAGTATTGGGCATAGCCAAGGTGGAAAAATTGACCTTCTATCTCTATCTATATACATAGCTGACTACCAGAATTAAGATTCTGGTAAAAGTGGAAACAGTTTATAAATAACTGGAACATGTATTCTTAAAACATTCCTTTGGAATGACGCATTTATTTAATTATTTTGCTCCAGTTATTCATTAGTTGCTTTTCACGGCCAAGTCTATACATTTGCAATTTTTATAATTGAAAGCAACAACACCGCACTGATTTTGGGAACAAGAGACTGGTGACAATCAGGAAGCTGGTGTGGTTTGTGCTTTCAACAAGATTTCTGAGCTGAAAAGGCTTAGTTGAAGCTGCAGGGTGGCTATATTTGTACCTGATGTCATTTCCCTTTTTATTTCTCCTCCCTGCCCCTGACTGAACACTGCAGCAGATGTTGCATGGCTGGTTTCATTTATGCATATTTCTCGGTGCAAAAGCCAGTGAGCGAAATTGCCAAGTAAGCTCCTAGCCAACCACCCACGGGTGGACGACCAAAACTACACAATTCTATGATTCTAAGGTAAAGGTAAAGGGACCCCTGACCATTAGGTCCAGTCGTGACTGACTCTGGGGTTGCGGCACTCATCTTGCTTTATTGGCCAAGGGAGCCGGCGTACAGCTTCCGGGTCATGTGGCCAGCATGACTAAGCCGCTTCTGGCGAACCAGAACAGTGCACGGAAACGCCGTTTACCTTCCCGCCGGAGCGGTACCTATTTATCTACTTGCACTTTGATCTGCTTTCGAACTGCTAGGTTGGCAGGAGCAGGGACCGAGCAACGGGAGCTCACCCCGTCACAGGGATTCGAATCGCTGACCTTCTGATCGGCAAGTCCTAGGCTCTGTGGTTTAACCCACAGCGCTACGCCCATCTAATTCAGTAAGGTCTACACTGACTGGCAGCAGCAGTGGCTCTCCAGGGTACCTGTCAGCCCTTCCTGTAGATGCAGAGGATTGAACCTAGAACCTTATGCATGCAAATCAGCTGCGCAACCAATGAGCTGTAGCTTTTCTCAATTTCCCAACGAGGTGTACGGAGGCACACAGTGGCGATCGGTTTTCTGGTTTTTTTTAAACCAGCTTAACCCCTAAAACAGTGTTAGGATTAACTGCAAACTGAATAATCTCACTCTTCACCACCCCCCAATTTCAAGAGGATTGGGAAAGGGAGGGAACTGCAATTCAAGAGGAAAATGCTACACAGATTAGGCAGTGAAGGCAAATGAATGCTATCGGGAGATCACAATTCAAATGTGGGAGGGTTGAATAATAGGAAGGAGTTCAAGATTCATGCATTAAAACACACACACACACACACACACACACACACACACACACCAATGTCATCCTGTGAACTGGATTTGCTCTAATTCACATGTGGAGCATCTAGCATTGAGGCACTTTTTAAAATAGTAAATAAACAGCAATAATGTGGGGGGTTTTGTGTGTTTTTTAAAACTTGTATGGTATTCCATCAGCTCTCACCCACTGCCCCAATTTAGTAGGGACTGACCTCTCTACAGCTTATATCATTTATATATAGATAGATTTTAAAGAGGAGGTTTTCAGAAATCTTTGCAATGTGTTTAAAGGCCACCCTTCGTTTTAAATAATTGTAAACCTGCTCCCAAACCAAGGAAGAAGGGGACATTAAAGTGTCTCCCCACCCCCACCCCGCCCCCAGCTTTTCCTTCCAAATTAAATTCAAAAGACAAAATGTCCTTTTTGGCCTAGATTAAAAAACAACAACAAAGGATGACCTCAGTGGCAGCTCACCCAATCGGCCGCCAGTCACTGCAGCCTTATTTGCATGCCGATACCCCATTGGCAGCAGCGGCACGAGTGGAATGCAGAAGGTGGAGCCAAGAAGACATACATTTTTGCAAATGTATAGTACTGAAATACAGAAACTAATAGCACCACCCTATTGGCAAGAGATGTTTGGAAGATTGCTTAGGAAAGGAAATGTTTGAACGGATTTTTAAAAGGCTGCAATGTTTGGCTTACATGGGCCTCCTTGGGCAAAAGGTCCCAGGGCTGTGGGGTCTCTTACCCAAAGAAACTCACCTGAGCCCAATCTTGCAGCCTTCTTAAAATCAGTAAAATAATTCCTTTCCTAAGCAAGTGTGATGATGTCGCCCCTTTAAGCCTGATTTATGGGAATAGGTTAGAACCTCAGAAATAATGAGCTTGACAGCTTCTTGTCCCTTCGCTCAACCTACTGAGATTTAAGTGTAAGCATTTATGTTAATTAGCTGGATAAGTTAGTGTTTGTTGTTTTCTTACCTTCTGAGCTATTTTAATCTGTGTAATTCTTTGGAGTTTTCCTCTCGTGTAGAGTTTTGTTTTCGTAAATGTCTGTGTATGATTTTATGAAACTTGGTCTAGTCTGAGTTCCCGAACCCTTTAATTTTGACCACGCTTTTCAGAGCAAGGGTCACCCAATACAGCAGGTTTCAAAATGACTTTTACAAATAGGTTGATTTCAAAGCAAGAGGATGGGGGGGGGGGAGGAATCAGGGAAACTATTATACGCAGAACTGCAACAAAATGTTGCGGCATGGAATGTTCCTATTAGCTATTCCAATTAGCCATTGATGCTCTCCTCTGTGATGAAACTCCACTCCATCCCCTTGCACCCAGTTGTCCATCTCCCCTAAATAGACAATCAATGTTCCATTATCAATGAGCGCTGCGCAGTCCTCACTAGGCTGTTTTGGGTTTTCCCCCTCCCCCCAGCTTTCTTATTATATTATTATTATATTATAATTATTATTTATTTCTGCAGCTTCCATGTTCCCCTATGTCTGCTGACACCCCCCCCTTTGTGCATGGCTGCTGTTGTTTTGCTACAAACAGCACTCACACCCTGATCATCAGAAATAGAGGGAAAGATGTTGTGGCAGCCAGAAGGCCCTTCACGGTGAGGCATGAATGCCATCATTTTGTTCTGCTAGGCTTTCCGTGCCTTTGGTTTAGTCCTGCACCTGTGCTTGGGTGCTTCAGGCAGCAGACTGAGACTGACAGGACTCAGTTCCTACCCATACAAAAGCCATTCCCTCAGAGAACTAGATTTCAGGGAGAAGGGCTTTAATCTACCCTCCCCTCCAAACACACACACACACACACACACACGTTTGCTTGGGTGAAAGCTTCACAATATGAGCCCTCACCTACAGTCCCAAGCGATAAAAGCTCTTGCCGCTGCAGAGAGAACTAGTCCTTTTGAACAGCTGCTCTGATACACATTTCCTTTTGGAGGCTTTCCCGCCCCCCCTCCTAGCCAACCGAGGGCTTAAATGCTTGAATCACACCAACAGGAAACACCGGGGGAGGGGGGGGAAGAGAGAAATGATTTAAGTGTCGTTTGGGGAAAGGACCCAACAATAACACAAGCCGGGGCGGTGCGTACGTGCAGCCTTTGAACAAACACAACACATCAGCATGTACACAATGCAGGCTTCTAAAAAAAGACCGTCAACAGTGACTACAGAATGGAGGGGGGGAAGTGAGAGGGGTGGGTAGGCAAGGCTGGTACTACCAGTTTGTCTTGTCCACCTCCTCCTCTCTCCCCCCCCCCGCACCCCACAGGCGACTGCAAAAGCTCCCCAACAGGATGTCCTCTTGTCCACGTAAGGCTTGTAGGCACGGCTTGTACCAGGAGTTCCTGGGACCAGCGCCAGACTGTGCTCTGCTGTTCCTTCGCAGGGGCTGTGCATGAGGAGGCTTGGCTCCCGGCCAGCAAGGCCGGCTCGGCACCTGAGGACAGCGTGTGCCCGGCAGCGAGACACAGGAGGCACGGAGGTGCCCCTTCTCGGCACCTGGGATTCCCTGGGCGGGCAATAAGGTGGGGAGAAGGTGGAGCAGGGGACGGAATCAAAATGTTCTCGCTCTGGGCTCCAGGTACTTGGCAGGGCAAGGAGTCCATAGGTGACGCCTCTTCTGCAGACCCCGAAGGAGGCAGCCGCGCGGCTGCACCACACATTTCAAAGTGCTCCAATGCCATTATAACAGTAATGGCTTTGCCCGCTCCAAGATTTCTGGAATCTGTACTTTAAGGACCTGCTCTCTGCCCTGTATATTTTCGGGAGCCCACCTTACGTTGCTTCAGACTGTTTTTTATATTGCGTTGTCATGTTTTCAAACCTTTTATTGACATATGGGCAAAATTTCGAAAGGTTCAGTACAATAAAACCAGCAAAATCTGCCTTGAACAATTAAAACACTGTTGTGTAATGTTCACGAGTCCTCGTTGCGTGTTGGAGAAACTTGGCAGCTATCTCCAGTTTACCCCCCCCCCCATCCAGGGTAAACATTAGGAAGGCTATTTGTTTGGTCATTGTAATGTTGCGTTTTAATGCTGTTGTCTGCCCTGGGGCCTTAGGGGGAAGGGTAATAAATTTAATACAATGATGGTAATGATAATGACAGCAGTTCTCAGCACCTTTGATAGACTACAGTTCCCAGGACTCCTTGGGGGAAGCCTTAAAGGAAATTTAAATACACCAAGTAAGTAAATAAATTCATGCAGCGAAAAAGTATGCATGTGCAGATAGACGGCAAAAAGTTAACCAATGAACCCACATTAATTTTGAGCAAAATACGGCAAATTAAATAGCCAATACATCCATGCTATGGACCCGAGGAGAACGTGCCTCTCAAGTATGTGTGTTGGGAAGTGACTTCTTTTCTACGTGGCCAAGCCTCATCCCCTGTACAGAATGTATAACCAGTGAATCAGCTGTCCCTCCTGTTTTCTACGGAGCTAGATAGAGAACCCAAGAGTCCTGGCCCTCGCTCCTCCAACCACTGTAGCTGACAATCACTCTCTCACAGTCAACAGGGCATGAACAGGCAAGTACAGAGTACTTTCAAAACATTTTGGGATTTCTGGTAAACACATGCTACCCCAACCCTTGCAAAAGTAAGGTTCTATCCCTCAATATATCTTCTACCGGCACACCTTCCCATTGTTAATCATTTGTGGCACAGAACAGAAAAGGAGGAGCCACCCTGCAGAGTGCAATTCCCTCATCACCTGGAACAACCAGAGCCGTTCCAGCCTGCACAGGATCATTTTAGAAGCCAGGAATTCCAGGGAGGTTTCAGCTCCTGTAACCCTTGATTAAGCATAGGCCAGCGCCTTCGTGTGAACAGGGATCAGGCGGATTTCCTGGTGAAGCATTAGTACCCTTCATCTTTAAACAGACACGCAATGAGAGAACAAATCCAACCCCCGATTTCCTAAACTCTCAGAGCCATGCAGATTTTTTGGGGGGGGAGGGGGGGAGAGATTTGCTGATTACACTAGATGCAGCACTAACTCTTTGCAGCAGGTGGCAGTGTGGTCGACATCCATTGGCTCCACCCACAAGGAGGAGGGGGAGAGAAATGACCCTGTCAGTGTGATGGCCAGCAATCTTACACCATACCCCTTCAGACCCACACCCTAGACTTCACAATCATGAGGGCCAGGAACCTGATTCGCAACGAGGTCGGAGATTTTCAGGAAGTTGATTCCTGCAGCCAGCGACACATTTTTGCAGTCGTCTCGGCTCCCAAAGAATCGCAGCAGCATGCACAGCTAATCCAAAGACCAACCACATAAGCAACACGAGAAAAAGGCGGCAGAGGTCAGCCACACATACCTGGGCTCTGGCGAGCACATACTTTCTAAATGAGGTGTACGTGCACGTGAGCGAGCGAGCGAGCGGAAAAGTGGTTGCTCAAGGAGCGGAGTGACAAAACCATACCTTATCCATCACAATTGTTCCTACCTCCCACATGAGACTAGGGAACAGAGGTCCTGCCCCATCTCTGTGGGGCAAGCAAAACCACAGAGCCGCCCAGTCACATTCTCCTTCCCATCCCAGGTGGAGGAGCTTCGCTATTTGCTTACGACAGGAGCGGCAAGCAAAGCCGTGAGAACAAACTTGCCTGCCCTGGGGCCCCGTGGCAAGAACAGAAGGTTGTGCCGGGGGCATGTCTGTGGCAAGGGCCGTGCCCCAAGGCTCACCCAGCTCCCAATCTGGGGCCAGGAGAGAGTCCGGGCATCCTTATGGGGCCCAATGAGGTTCTTCCTATGTGAACAAAGCACACTCCGAATACTGCACACACGGTTTATCAAGACACATGGAGACAAGACGAGGCGCAGGAAAAACGCACTCCACCCCGCTTCACAAGATACCTTGAAAGCACATTCAAAGTGCCTTTCTTCCCTCAGAGAATTCTGGGCACTGTAGTCCACAGGGTTACAATTCCCAAAAACGCTGAGCAAACTACATTGTCCAGAATCCTTTGAGGGTGACAGAATGTGCTTCCATCTGTGTAAAGCAGGAGTGGATAATCTCAGGCACACTGGTCAAATGCAGGCCTCTCTATCTGGCCTGTGGGACTGTTCCCGGGCCACACACCTCCAATTGGCCCAACTCCACACCCTTGTTCAGGTCTTTTCCCTGTCTCTGACCTGCAATAATGCCTCTTGCTGGACTGGATGCAGAGGTGTCAATGTTGAAACCTCTGGTTTTTGTGTGGCTGGTCTGAGGCCTACTGTCCAGAGATAAGGGTTGCATACACACTATACCTTCGGAGCACATTCAAAGCACATTCCCTCCCCTCAAAGAATTCTGGGTGCTGTAGTTTTACCCTGCACAGCGTTACAATTCCCTTAAAGAACTACACTGCCCAGAATCCTTTGGAGTTGGGCACTGTGCTTTAAAGCTACGCATCCAGAGGTGGATTACTGGCTTCAATCGAAACCCTGCTTGGCCATTACAACTTCGATGGCACATGCCCATACGCCGTTGGCCTGCCAACCCCTTCCTTGCTGGGCTGGTGATTACATATCAATCTCAAACTCTCCTCTTAATCGCTGGTTGCTCTGTGCTGCAGCTGCAACCACGTCTGTCCCAAGTCCTGCCTACCATCCCACCTCCAATGCCCTTTACCCTTTGCTCTCTGAATGGGTTTGCCTGGGGTACATTATGGAGCAAGTCTGCCACCATGTGGCCAGGTGTGATCATCACACCTGAACAACAGCATTTATTTTAATTTTTTGCCAAAGGGGTGTATGTACAGCGGAGAAAAGATAAGGGAGCTTTTACAGGCCGGACCCTAGCAGGATGACACTTCTCTCCTTGCAGAGGGAAGGCTGCCAAGCCTGCACTGCATAGGTCACAAACATGAAGAGTTTCCCCAGAACCGCATCGTGTCTGCCGCATCTAGACTTCCACACACAGAAGTGTCCCTCCCGTAAAATGGCCATAAGAGTGTGCATGAGGGCACGTAAAAAAACCCAACAACCCCAAAAAACCCCACCAGCACCTTTCCACAGATCACCACCGCTGCTTGTGTAATGATACAAGTGCATGTACAGGTGCGAGCGTGTTGCGGCAGATGATCTTGCAACACAAAATCAGGATTACTGCCGGCAAAAAGGCAGAAGCATCTCAAAGGACTAGAAGTGATGTTTTCCCCCCTGGCACTTGGCGGGAGCCAAATTTCCCAACCCTGGGGTGGGAAGGGAATGAAGAAGCTGTTTGAAGCACTGTTTGGACAGCAGATGCCTTTCGTGAGGTTTGCATTTCCTGGCATACACCTGTTAAGGAATCCTCTCTGCAGCTACCTACAAGGCCCTTTACCTGCAGCAAAATAATGATGCTAATGGCTAATAATAGTAACAAGCAAAATGCTTCGTATTTATGCAGCACTAGCACAGGCATTTGGCTCGGTGACCTTACAACGAGCCTGTAAGGTAGGCCAGTGCTGTTATCATTGTGCTGCTGCACATGGGAAGCTGAGGTTGATAAGGCCAGTGGCTTTCCGTTTCTAGTTTATGGCAGAGTTAAAAACTGGAGACTTCCCAACTTACCCTCTAAGCTACTCTGCAATGTCCTTTGCTTCGGGGTAGGGTGGGGGGAGGGAAGCAGGGCAAGAGGAATCTATAATACTGTGGTCTGGGAATGATTCCACTACCTTCCCTAAAAATAAAATTGCCTTGTGGAGGATTCCATAAACAGGGTTTTACTTGAATTCGAGGCATTATGAAAGTTGGCATCAGGAAGGGATTTCCCTCCAGAACAAACTGACTTGCGACCCAGGGTGGTTTTCATATTTCTCCTCAGTTGCGGCTTGGCTTGCTTCCTTGAGAAATCTAAAGCTCTTTTTTACACTTCAGCCATCTTTTCTGCGGTGTGTAACTTCCCTCGGCTGATGGCTCACTGTGGCTTTCAGGGGAAGTGTGTGTGTGTGTGTGTGTGTGTGTATGCTTGGGGTGGGAGGTGGGAGTTTGCACTCACCAGCATGCCATCCTAGCACCAGGGCTTGAACTGCATTGATGTGGTTTCCTTGCCACAAGGATCCTGCACATTCCTTGCTAGCCCCTAATCCCATACCTATGTAAACGCTACAACTGGAAAACTCAACATCTGCAAGGAAGCGCCCCTGTGTGGTGTGACTTTTGAGTTTTTCCAAAACAGGCCCAGATTCACTTCTTCTCCACCCTTTATTTGCAGGGGTGGGGAGCGCAGAATTGGGCCATTTGCTTTGCTCAAAGATGTTCACCTGGTGCCTTCATTACGTAGATTTCGACATATACTGAAAGCATCTCAAATTACCCTAGCTTTCAACACCCAATATATTTTAGTGCCCACCCTATTCTCTTGGCTGTAATTTATTTTAATGTTGTGTTTTTCAAATGATTACATCTCACCCTGGGAGCGCATGGTGAAGGGCAGGGTAAGAAATCTGAAATAATAATAATAATAATAATAATAATAATAATAATAATAATAATAATGGTTTCAATGAAGTCCTTTTCAGCCTCCTATTTTCCTGCCTTGGCTTAGTTTACCCGCTGAGCCACTGCAGTGTGTTGGATGTACCCTTCTCCCCTTGCAGTTCTGGCAGGCCTAGTGTCAGCCTCCAGCAGGGCAAGCTGCAAATATTTGAAGCCTGGGATTGGTAGCAAGCGGCTAGCAGGCTGCGTTCCCATCAAAAAGAGGGACGAAGGAGACAGGAACGGCCTAGCTAGTCCATTAGAGGGTGATGTTTGGAGGGCATCACAGAGTCCAGATGTGGGGCTGATTTGGGGTGCAGACACCCCTCCCCCCGCTTGCTCCTACACCCACCTCAACATCACTTGTTTTTCTCCAGACTCACTGTAAAAGGTGCTGGGAAGAAGGCTGGTTTTAAGGACGGACTCCACTCTGCCACTGACTCCCTGCTTGGCCTGTGGCACAGTCATTATTTCCCCTGCCCATTTGTATAACAGGGAATGGGGGAAACCTTGTGGGGAAGGGAAAATGCAATAAAAACACTTCACACACGTGCAGAAGGATATTGCAGCTGCATGGACAAAAAGGCAGCCGCAATGCTTGGGGACAGGTGGAAGGTGGTGGTGGTGGAGGGGAGATTATTTCCTACGTAATTTGGTTTCCCACCCCCACCCCCACCCTGCACGGCTGTTCTGGCTGCCAGCGCTACGTGCCAGGAAAGTCTGGGCAAACAGAGGCAGCAGCACAGCTGGCTGACGGGCAGGCAGGCAGACAGTCTCGCTGGCAAAAAAGGCACCTGCTGAGTTGTGGGGCCCATTAGGGCCCAGCCAGTGCCAGTGTCGGAGAATGGGCCCATTATCCTGACCCCCACCCTCTCCCCTTGGCCCTTCCGTATGCCACAGATGGAAGGGGTAAACAGGATGGGCTTGCGGCCTGGCACACATAGAGGCGAGCCCTTCCTAGGACTGCAACTCTCACAGCAGCACCAGCACTGTGGGAAAGAGATAAAAATCACAGCTGTTCTGGTAGGAGACTGAGTAGGACATCAAGCTCCCAAGCGTATTCTCTCTCTCTCTGTTCTATATCAAGGAATGCCTCTGAATCTTAAATTATGCAGCTTAATTATATTTGCATCTATGAGAGCTACTCTAGCACAGTGGTTCACAGACTGAGCTGAACATAGGAAGAAGATGCCTTATACCAGACCAGTATGTTTATCTATCCAGCCCACTAGTGTCAACTCTGGCAGGCAGTGGGCCATCAGTGTTTCATGTACAGCTCTTTCCTCATCTACCTGCTGCTTGAAACTCTTTACTGAAGTCTGCAAGGGATGGAACCTGGGGTTGTCTGCAGGCAAAGCACGTCTGCTCTCTCCCCAGGAACTGTCTGATTCGAGCTTCGCCTCTGCTCTGAAATCACCAGGTGGCCTTAGGAAAAGCCATTCTCTCTTCTTCAGCCCTCTCCCCTAATCTGTATTAAAACGGAGATAAGTAATACTGGCCTACCTTGCAGGGTAGAAAGAAAAGGAAACAATTCTTTGAAACCCTACGAAGTGCAAAATGGAGTGCTAAGGATTAAAATCGGTCTACCCACTTGCAAGATAATCATCAGCAAAGTCCATAATAAACACAGAGCTGCACTACTTCATTTTGTAGATCACAGAATTGTAGAGTTGTAAGGGATCACGAGGGTCATCTAGCCCAACCCCCTTGCAATGCAGGGATCTTTTGCCCAACGTGGGGCTCGAACTCACCACCCTGAGATTAAGAGTCTCATGCTCTGCCGACTGAGCTATTGACAAATAGGGCGCAGAGACGAAGGAAAGATGAGATCTAGGACACCTGGGTTCTGTACCCCACTGTGGGTGCTTGTTTGTTTTCTTTTTGTTAAAAGTATTACAGGGTGATTATGCATTCTTGTTATATCATCTCATTTATACCCCTCCATTGTCACCACAACAACCCTGCAAGATAGATGAGGCAGAGACAGGCTGAAAGATACGCAAGGTGGCTGAACCTGGGTCTTCCGTGTCCAAATGCAACCCTCTGATTTACTGCATCCTGAGAGAGGTTACGGGGGTCTGAAGGCTCCCAGCATCTCTCCAAATTGCGACACTTTTCATCACACAAAGCTCGAAGCAATAACCCTGAACAGTAGCCTCAATGGGGAGAGTGAGCTGACCGAGGCAACAACACTGTGAGTTACATGGGCTATTAGCCACAGTAGCCGAATGGAACCTGTGCGTACAACGGTAATGCACCTCTGAGTGCAAGAAGATGGGGAGAAACCATAGCAGAGGGCCCAGCCCCGCTGTGCCCTGCTTGCAAGCACCCAAAGGCACTTGACTGGTAGCTTCTAGGTTAGATTGCTGCAATGCTTTATGCATGGAGATGCCTTTGAAGACAGTTTAGAAACAGGAGCTTATGCAGAATTCAGCAACTAGGCTGCTCACTGGGGCAAGGCAGTCTGCACACATTAATACCAATCCTGGCCTGAAGGCAGTGGCTACTAATTAGTTTCCGGGCCCAATTCAAAGTTCAGGTAGGGCTTATAAAGCCTTATGTGGCTCAGGATGCCAAGACCTCAAGGACTGCCTCTCCCCACGTGAAACCACCAAGACCCTGCATTCAGCATCTGAGGCACTTCTCTGCATGCCCTCCTCAAGGGAGGTGCGGAGGGCAGCAACCAGAGAATGGGCCTTCTCAGTGGTGGCACCCCATTTACAGAGTGCTCTACCTGAGCTGGCACTCCTAGAGCCATCATTCTCTGTTTTTTATTCACCTGGGCTTTCGGATCTTCATTTCCTTCTTATCTTTTATTTAGTGGGACAGATCCATTTCACACCTATGTATTACTTGTGGTTTTGAACCCCATGTTGGGCAGAGAGATTCCTGCATTGCAGGGGGTTGGACTAGATGACCCTCGTGACCCCTTCTACAATTCTATGAAAACAGGCTCCCCTTGCCAACACCATAAATGCACAGTGCAAATCTTATTCTGGAGCCCGCTGCACATTTTTGCACCCTCATTCACACCCGTGGCTGGGATCTCAGGCAGCCCCAACCAGCGGCTGGCACCCACCCACAGCATAGCACACCCCTAGCTCCATAGCTATGGAGCCCTGGGATTCGACATATAGGTTATTTGGCTCATGCATCAAAGGAGAGCGCAGGTTCAAAAGCCGCTCCGCCTCTACCCTAATAAGCTTTCATGGAAATGTTTCTCCTGATTTACTTACCAGATTAAATGCAAAACACCAAACTACTTCTCAGAAAAGCAGATTTATATTAACAGTAAAAAAAAAAAGGACTCGAAGGAACATGCAGCTGCAGCGATAAACTTCTGATACCTCAAACCATACTTGAAATTCAGGAAAGATGATGCCTTTCACTTAGGTCGCTTCTGATTTGTTGCCCTACAGTTTCCAGTGCAATTTCCCCTCTTTTTCCGTATCCCCAAATGTCCGGTCTTTTGGAGGAACAGGTTTCTTGAAAGACCGCCCCAATCACCTCTAACTGCACAAACAATGTTTGCTGGGATGTGGCAGAATCCCACCCAAGGAAAGTGACAGTCTGGAATCACCTTTACATTTAAAAAAAATAATGAACTTCACTTTAGGACCATGTAAGAGTTACAGATTCTCCACTCGCCCTATTTCTGTGTGAGTTACTCTTTTGAAGGGTGCTTCTTGACTGGAAGGAGGCAAGCCCAGTACACAGAGATACGAAATTAGCCAGGTGTGTTTTGTGCCTGGCGCAGGTCCAACTGCGACCACGTGGAGATCTCTGGATGCCAGGTTGGCAACTGAAATCTCCATCTGGCTGGGCCCTCCAGCTCTCTTAAGCAAGTAAGCAGAAGAGCTTATTCAGTGCATTTATATCCCACTTTTTTCTCCAAGGTGTACACGGTTCAACCCCCCCTCAGTTAATCCATGCAACAACCCTGTGAGGTAGGTTAAGCTAAGAGGCAGTGACTGGCCCAAGCTTACCCAGGGAGCTTCATGACTGAGTGGGGATTTGAACCCTGATCTCCCAGGTCCAAGTCCAACACTCTAACCCAGGGGTCAGTAAACTTTTTCAGCTGGGGACCGGTCCACTGTCCCTCAGACCTTGTGGGGAGCCGGACTATATTTTTTTGGGGGGGGGCCGCGGAATGAACGAATTCCTATGCCCCACAAATAACGCAGAGATGCATTTTAAATAAAAGCACACATTCTACTCATGTAAAAACACCAGGCAGGCCCCACAAATAACCCAGAGATGCGTTTGAAATAAAAGGACACATTCTACTCATGTAAAAACATGCTGACTCCTGGACCGTCCATGGGTCGGATTTAGAAGGCGATTGGGCAGGATCCAGCCCCCAGGCCTTACTTTGCCTACCCATGCTCTAACCACTACACTGCACTGGCTTCCTAGAGTACTTCTGCTATGGGGCAGCTCTATAAATTATGTACCGTATTTACGCGAATCTAATGCGCCATTGAATCTAATGCACACCTCAATTTTCAAACCTCGAAACCGAAAAAGTATTCGGTGGAGAGTGTAAATGCGCTATCAAATCTAATGCACACCCTAATTTTAGCAACGTTATTTGGCCAAAAAAAAAAGGTGCACGTTGCACCTGAATAAATACGGTAGGTAGATTAATACGGAGAAAGCAAAATGTCACTTAGAGAAGGATCTGAAATTGCCCTTGTATTGCCCTTGAAGCTTGAATTTGTTTTATTCTGGATTGTTTTATTTATTGTTTTAAACAAGTTGTAAAACACTTTGAGACTTTTTCTTTAAAATATAAAGCAACATAGAAATGAAAATAACAACAAATAAAACAGAAGCAGCTATAAATTCCTTTGTGGGGGGAGAAGGAGCCTAGACATTTCGCTGTGGCGACTATAACCTAGGTTTAAGGTGCCACTGGCAATTAGCTTACCGTATATATTTGAGTTTCTGAT
The DNA here is from genome assembly GCF_965112155.1 of Podarcis liolepis. Classification (NCBI taxonomy): domain Eukaryota; kingdom Metazoa; phylum Chordata; class Lepidosauria; order Squamata; family Lacertidae; genus Podarcis; species Podarcis liolepis. The sequence continues at coordinate 29,830,621 of NC_139573.1, read as the reverse complement.
GCTGACTCATACAGAGATGCAATGGGTAGCTTCTCAGTAAGCAATATACCGTATTTTTCGCTCTATTGGACGCACCAGACCATAGGACGCACGGACCATAGAAGGGGGAGAATAGGGGAAAAAAATGTTTTTCTTGTTCTCCCCCTCAAAAACAAGGTGCATTCAAGAGCAGGCCTTGCTGCTGCCCCCCGAGCTTGTGAGGCTGACGGTGGGGGGAAGCGCTGCTTTCCCCCACCGCCAGCCTCAAAGATCCCTGAAGCCTTTGGAGCGCAGCTGCACTCCAAAGGCTTGAGGCTTCGGGGACATCCTTTGTGCCTTCACCCCGCCGCCCTGCGGAGGCTTTGTGCAGCCATCCTGAAGCTGGAACAGCGAGACAGAGGGCTACGCAGCGCCCCTTCTCACTGTTTTGGCTTCGGGGACAGGAGGCTGCTATCCGCAAGTTTTGGGAGCCCGGCGGGAACTCTGAAGGCTTGCGGATAGCTGTCCGAAGCCCGGGGTGCGCAGCTTCGGGCTGCAGGCTTCAGGCAGCTATCCGCAAGCCTGCGGAGCCCGGCGAGAGTTCCCACCAGGCTCTGCAGGCTTGCAGATAGCTGCCTGAAGCCTGGAATGCGAGAGGGGTTGGTGTGCACCGCCCCCTCTCGCTCTGCAGGCTTCAGCAAAAGCCTGCATTCGCTCCATAGGACGCACACACTTTCTCCCTTCATTTTTGGAGCGGAAAAAGTGCATCCTACAGAGCGAAAAATACGGTACTTCTTCTGCGTTTCCACAGTCGAAGAAGTTGAATGATCCAACCATACACCATAGAGCTACAGGGTAGAATTACTCACCCCTAATGGAGGCTGATTGAAAGGAGGCAAGAACAGAGGAGCAAAATGCCCAGAGGAGACAGGGAGCAGACTCCTTGGCAGGTAGCGGCTTTTGGTTCAGCAGCCTTTAATTTATGGCTTCCTAGTGATGTGCTAGAAGCTACCTGATCAGTGTGCCCTGCAGTGCTTGGAAATTAACATGGAATGCAGCATGCCACCCAAAGATGCAAACAATAGGCAAGCCTGAGATTTATGGTCAAATCTGCCTTGCTTGATCCAGTGTATCAGGCTGACACTCCTTAAAAATATGAGAATGCATTCAGTCCACCAAGATGGAGGACCAAGACATAGTCCAATGCTAGTCATGCTCTGAGCAGACCCACTGTGATGAATTTACCATACTTTTCCGTCTATAAGACTATGTTTTTTTCTTTAAAAATCACGCTAAAAAGTGGGTGTTGTCTTATACATGGATAGTGCATAGGATGGACGTTTGACTGGTTGCTGCCGTGTCTGTCAGCGGCTATTGTGCATATTGATTGGCTGATGCTCTGGCAGTTGGGCATGTGATTTGCAGCTTCTTCCAATGATGGGACAGAAAAGAGGATTTTGTGACGAGTGCGGGTGCGTGAATATTGGCAATTCCCCCCCCCACACACAAAAAAGCTCAACAATCCTCTGCAAAAAAAGCTCAACTCTGAGACATCTCCCCCCATTTTCTTAAAACTGAGACCCCAAAAATAGAGATAGTCTTATACACGAGGGCATCTTATAGATGGAAAAGTACGGTAATTAAAGAGCCAGTGTGACATGGTGGCTAGAGTGTCGCTCTAGGACCAGAGAGACAAGGATTCAAATCTCCACTCAGCCATGAAGCTGACTTGGGCCAGTCACCGCCTCTCAACCTAACCAACCTCGCAGGGTTGATGCAGGGTTTAAAAGAGGAGTGAGAGAATCATGTATGCCACCTTGGGCAGCTTGTAGGAAAAAGTGGCGTACAAATCCAACAAATAAATAAATGCCGTAAATAAAACAAGCGACCCAAGTCGGTCATTGTCCACTAATTTCAATGGGTCTACTCTGACTATCATTGGTTACAACCCTGAGTAAAAGATGAAAAATGGCGGCCGGGGGTGTGGGCGGTAGAAAGTTGTTCTTCCATTTCAAGCTTTTTCCAACAAGAAACACGTGATCCTGAATTCAACATCCAGACACTCAGTTCCACATTTGCTGCTTGCATGGTATGGATTCAGAAATAAAAGATTCAGATACTGGACACCACCAAAAATCCCTCTGAGCTGCACACACTCTATTGCTTCTTCTAATAGCGAACTTGCTGTTACTGTGTGGACGGAAATGGAGAGAATGAAGGGTTTTTTTAATGGCGTCCTCTGAAACAACCAGTTGCGGTTGGGGTATACGCAAGCAGAACTCCCCAAAATCTGCAGTGCGCGGTGCGCTAGGATCCCTACTGGGTGGGTGTGCCCTTACCGGGTGTCCTCTGGCTCCGACAGGCACTCCACCGTGCTGGGCTTCTGTTCCATTCACCGCAATTCCATCCAGAACCAATAAGGAGAGACCAAGGTGGGCTCCGCCCCCAGAGGCGACGCTCCGCGGTCGCCACGACAGATGCGGGTTTGGGATTTGGGATTTGGGAGGGGGCCGTGAACCGGAGTTAGGAGGCAGGCCCCATCTGCGCCTCCTTCAGTGTCGGTGAGCGGGAAGCATTCTGGGGCGAAACGTGGCGGTGGAACGCTGAGGAGACAAAAAAACAACAACACATGGGAGAAACAGTTCACTTTTTAAAAAATTCACTTTTTTAATGTGCAGGCTCTTCCTATCTCTTTCGACTTCGGAACACAACGCAGTAATAACAATAATAAAAAGTTCCCAACCACGATCCTACTTTAGTGTATGGGTTGTGGAAATTCTAACCCACCACCCACCCAAAGTTCCTGATTATTTCACTCCAAGCCATGCAAGATTAACTGGGGGGTGTTGTTTTTTCTGCACCTCCACTGCAGAATATTCTGGTAAAGACTCAAGTACAGTGGTACCTTGGGTTACATACGCTTCAGGTTACATGCGCTTCAGGTTACACACTCCGCTAACCCAGAAATAGTGCTTCAGGTTAAGAACTTTACCTCAGGATGAGAACAGAAATTGCGCGGCGGCAGCGGGAGGCCCCATTAGCTAAAGTGGTGCTTCAGGTTAAGAACAGTTTCAGGTTAAGAACGGACCTCTGGAACGAATTAAGTTCTTTTTTTTGTTTTGTTATTTTCTCCTACCAATAGGGAACCTATGTAAGGACTCTATATGGGCTCTTGGATACCCCATAAGGGAAAAGGGCATATTTTTATTTACAACAAAAGCAAGCAGACACCTCTCATTGAGTTTGCATACATACTTAAGGTACATATGCAAGAAAAAATATATTTTGGGAATGATTCCTGTATTGTTTAAAGCTTTCTGGGTATCCCATGATCACATAAAGAAGGAGTGTTCCATGTTTTAAATCAAGCAGTGCAAGGAGTTATTTCTGTTTGTTTTCCAATGTATCCATAAAAAAAAAACCGGAACGAATTAAGTTCTAAACCCGAGGTACCACTGTACTGGGAAGGACAAATGGAAGAAGGAAAAGGTTTGAGCACTGCTACATTATACAACTTGAAGTAGCAGCCATGGGGAAGAAACAGGCACCAAAGCTTTTCAGACACTGCCTTTGAGCAAATGCAGAGTGCCTTTTTCCTCATTAATGTTTGACCGCTAATGGATTCTCCCCCCCCCCATAAAAAGTAATAATAAGAGATCAGCTGTCCTCCATGTCACCTCTGCATCATTGGAACTGGAGCTGGGTGCTGCCCCACAAGTTTTCCATGAGGGCTAGAAATACAATCCTTTTTGAAGACTGAAGACAGAGAATTGCAGGTTGTAGTACTTGAGTCTGTGCATCACATTTCTTGTATGCTACTCTTTAGAGTTAATTGTAGAGTAGCTGCTGGGGGTGTCAGAAAATTGCAACAAAAATGGAAAAGAAAGCGGAACTATCGTGTGTTCGCCTGTGGTCAGGAATGGAAATCAGTCAAGCGAGCGCTATCACAATTTGTTCACATTGTTGTTTGTTTTTAAGTCTGCAAATGATACGTAATCAATTGCACTTTTTTTTTTACATTGTTTTGATGTGTCGTTTACACTGAAATAAATATAAGCTGTAGAAGTTATGTAAATAGTTGTGTCGGTTGTATAAGTTACGTTAAATAGCAGACAGCGAGACAAATAACATAGCTCTTGGCAGAAACTGAAGTGCAGCAGAATGGAAAACAGCGCTGGTGGTTACCAATTGCTGCCTTCTTACATCCCTTGTGGCTGATAAAAGAGTGCAAGCTGTGAACCAGGAAGTCTCAGATTCAAATTTTGCCTCTGCTATGAACTCAGATGTTGTCACAATGCAAGCAACCCACCTTAAAGTGCTGCTGTGTTACTGAGATGCCCTAAAGCACAATATAAATGCTATGGATTATTATTATTATTATTATTATTATTAGAAGTTAGAGAAGGAAACAGTGGGAGAAAGCGGGGAATTTTTCCCACTGGAAGACTTGTCAGATTTCTTTTGCTAAAAGACAGGATGCAACAGATCATCCTCGTATGTTGCTCTACGAATATTCACCAAGCTGAATTGGCGAGATGCTTCCTTAGCTCTAGCATGCAGCTTGGCTCACTTGCTTGAGCCCAGAGCTGCTTCCCCATTGACTAACTTTCTGAAGTATACCTGCTCTCCATTTGTGACATATACCGTAAGCCCAGAGGGAGCGGTATGTGGCAAACCAGGGCAGCCTTTTACCATGGAGGCTGGTGGCTTAACAGGAAGGTTTCTCTAATTCTTGTAACATTATTATTGGTGGTTGTAGGGGTAGAAGAGGAAATCACACCAGCTTATTCTTCTCTGATGCTGAGAAGCAAAGATCTGCTCAAGGCTGCCATGGCAGGGACTCTAGGACCGAGCCAGAATCTGAATACAGGCCTTCCAGCTCAGCCATGTGAACTGATTGGAACGTCAATCTGGGACTGCGCCCACACAGTTCTTGCGAAGCTCCTGATGGACATAGCAGATGTCCCCTGTTTTCTGTCCTCAGCGTCTGGTATTCAGAGGTAACCTGCCTTGAAGCACGGAGGGTCAACTGAACAACCACCAGTGCGATGTAACAATGAGGGCAAGGATGGAGAACCTGCAGCCTTCAATATGCTGACGGACTCCAACTCCCACCAGGCCCAGCCAGCATGGTCAGTGGGTGAGGAAAGGTGGGAGCTGTAGTCCAGGAACATCTGGAGAGCCATGAGTTCCCTGTTCCTGGGCTAGACAGCATGCGGTTGGCCTGGGGAGATCCAGGTACATAGCCACGAAGCTTTCTGAGTGACGTTGTTGGGCCAGCCACGGTTTCTCAGCATACTCTACCTCACAGGGTTGTTGTGAAGATAAAACAGAAGAACAGTGTATGACACGTTGAAGGAAGGTGGGAGAGAAAAGGGGGGGGAGAGAAAAACCTACAGTAAGAGTCACTGCCTCATCTAGCAACCAATTTCAGAAGCAGCCCGTCTGCTTGCATGCTACAGGGGAGGAAAATATTTAGGCCTACGTCTACCAACAGCAGCAGAACCTCCAACACCAGGCTGTGCTGCAGCTCCTGTTCTGCATTTATAGATTGGCAGTTTGAAAACACACACACACACACACACACACACACCCTCTAAGGCTAGAGGGAACAGGGCTGGGAGGACTGGGGTGGGGGGTGGGAAGGAGAGCTGCCAAACTGGTTTCAAGTGGCCCCAACCGGTTTGCATCTCCAGACATTTTCTCCTTTTCTTTTCTCCCCTTTTCAAAAAAGCGCAGGGTGACGAACACCACCACTCGGTATATATTTAAACAAAAGTCAGGCAAACATGGACATTTTCTCTGCCTTCCCCACCCACTCTGGGAAGGTGCCTCGGTTCAAGGGAGCGGCGGTGGGGAGTGGATGGGGGGGGTCTGGTGCTCCAACCAGAACAACCTCACCCTTCTCGGAGCTAATCTTCCTGGCTCAAGACCTGGCAGCTCCAATGTTTGGCTCCAGAGCCTGCTTTCGGCACCGGGAGTGAAATAACGCCTCTGAGCGTGTGCAGAGTGTATCTTAAGAAACATGGGGAATTTGGAACCAGCCACCAGTCCCAGCCCTGGGCGCCTGGGGTTCCAAGGCAGCCAGGAATAGCCGTGCCCTCAAACACCTCAATACAGTGGTACCTCGGGTTAAGTACTTAATTCGTTCCAGAGGTCCTTAACCTGAAACTGTTCTTAAGCTGAAGCACCACTTTAGCTAATGGGGCCTCCCGCTGCCACCGGAGAACAATTTCTGTTCTCATCCTGAAGCAAAGTTCTTAACCTGAGGTACTATTTCTGTGTTAGTGGAGTCTGTAACCTAAAGCGTATGTAACCTGAAGCGTATGTAACCCAAGGTACCACTGTATAGCAATTACAGTGGAACCTCGGTTGTCAAACACTTCAAAAGCCAAACAATTTGGAACCCGAACACCGACAAGTGAATGCTTCCGTTTTTGAATGGTTTTTGGAAGCTGTGAGGCACATTTATCCATTTTTTTCAATAGATTTTGCCGATGGGCAATTGTGCCTAGGTTGTCTTAACGTTTTCGGTCGTCGAACGGTATTCCAAAATGGTTTACGTTCGGCAACCGAGGTTCCACTGTAGCACACTGACTTCCTTCCTCGAGAGGAACAGAAACGTGATAAAAGGAGGTTAGGGTGGACATTGGAGGGATGGCAGAAACTGTGTCACAAAAGGGGAGATGGACAGAGAGTTGATCAAAGCAAGGAAATGGCAAAAACATAAACCGGGGGGAGGGGGGGCAGAAATGCTGCCTCAGTTTTCCCAAGCCACACATGTGTTATCTTCCGCTGCCTGGAATCTCGCCTCCTTTACTCCACGCAGAGGTTAAAAAGAGGTTAAGAAGCGGTGATGCCCCTCCTCTTCCCTGCATACGGCCCACTTCTTCCTCGCACATATTTCTTTTCCCCTTCTCTCTGGCCGCCGCCGCCAGGCCACCCCCCAACCCCCCCCCCCGCCAGTCTGCATGCACAGCACTCTTGTAAGGAAACCTGCAGCTTCTCTCTGGCAAGTTGCCAGCGCTGTAACATCAAAGGCGGCATGGAAACAACAGCGGTCGAGAGGTCCCCGCCAGCCTCCCCAGAAGGGGGAAAGAATGGGGAAGGAGAAAGGAGAAAGAAAAGGCAGGGAGGCCCCGGCTGTGTCCTCAAGTGACCTCCCCCCCATTGGGGAATTAGACCCTCCTGCAATGGGCTGCTAAGAGCAAGGCTGGGACCCGGGTTACCCGAGGACATGGGGCAGGATGCTCATAGATGGGGAAGCACCAGGGGGTGGGAAGCAGCCAAGTTACAGGAGAGAGAAACTACGCTGCTGGCCTGAAACCCCTGAAGGCAGCGAATCGCTGGGTGAGCAGGGAGCCTGCAGGGGGAATGGTACTTTGAACCCCCCCACCCCCGGCACGGCAGAATCATGGGGTGCAAGAAGCAGAACTGTTATGTAATGGCCCTCAGGACTGTTTTCGCTCATTCGCAGAGCCAGAAAGTGCGTGTCGCTGTCGGCCTTTATCAACAAAAAGGTAAGTTCGCTTCCATCGTTTATCGCTCGGTAGTGAAATGCTTCACTATTCCCGCCTTAAAAAGTAATAGCAATAATAAAAATAGTAGCAATAATTAATAATCTCTAAGCCTGTCTGATTACTAGTATTTTTAAGTTGCGGTGGCTTGCAATTAAAAGGGAAAAACAAAAACAACTTATTTCTGTGTAAGAGCTAGTTTTGAACGTTCTAGGGCAACTGAGCCTCAGGGCCAGAAGGAGCGTATTCTGAACCTCAGGCCTCTTCCCAGGCCAACCTCACAGCCTTCTCAAGAGTGTTTGCTTCTCTGGAATGTGTCCTTGAGAACCAATCTCTCTTGCTTGCCTGGACAGAGGAAGGAGGTGTGTGCATGTTTGAGTGGATAGAAACTTCTTATTGTTTTTTGCATGGCTGGAATGTAGCCTCCTGAAGGAGAGACCTCAGGCTTGTCAGATCTACACGGTCCGTTTTATTTACTCTAACCATGGCATCCACCAAAATAGAGCTAAATAAAAAAGGATGGAATGGGGAGGGGCTTCTATACACTTAGATTTACAGGGGGCGGGGTGCCTCTCAGGTAGGGATGGATGAATCTGCCATTTTTGGTCTCCTTCAGATTCTCGTTTTCCCCAATATTCAACACATTTGCACATCAATGCACAAATTTGTTTTCTAAATGCCTCCCCTGCCCACAAAGTGTCACCATTTCAGTGCACATTCCTCCGAATGTACGGAGTTCCGCATGCCGTTTCCTCTAACGTAATGCATTTCTGTAAGTTATTTTTTTTACAATTCCTATCATCCCTGACCACTGGTCCTGTTAGCTAGGGATGATGGGGATTATAGTCCCAAACATCTGGAGGGCCGCAGTTTGCCTACGCCTGTCCTAATTAATGAGGAAGGTTGGGCCCTCAGTGACAAATATCCTGCAAGCAGCATCTGCATGCAAACATATATTGCAACCTCTTCTCAGGGGTCCTTGCAAAAACATTCCAATATGTGTCAGCATATCATCAAATGAAGCCGACAATTAACGGTACCACTTTTGTAAACTACAACTTGAAAGCTCGGATACACAGGTAAGTTTGGGAATGTATTCTTATTGCCTGCAAGGTTAAACTCGGGGCAGGTAGAGAGACTTTCCTGTGATCTAAGCTAGTGTTGTTCCTGTTTGTTTTTCCCTAAAAAAGCTGGGAGAGTCCACAGAGTTCCCTTCTAGTAACTGTGGGGAGGTGGATGACAACTACCTTTGACAAGGATACTCAGCTGCTGTTTCCTCCTGCTCCAAATACTGAAGGACTAAGATACTGTGCTCCAGAACTACCCACCACTGATTCTAACCATTGTCAACATTTGCTGCTCTCACGACATTTTTTTGATGCCAATCAAGCTGCTGTGGTTTTATTTATTTTGGTTTGATTCTAAGTCCAAATTCTCCCTATGCTCCCCACGGGCTGGGTCAAGGCAACGGCCATTTGGAAACAAATATACTATTGTTGCTTTCGAAAGCAGGTTGCAAAAGTGACTGACAAACTGACCCAAGTTTGCAAACAGCGACTGTTTTTCAGACCGATCCCAAACGGCTGCTAGATTTTGGGGCTTCTGTCTTTGCAGATTAACGTTTAGGAGGCAAAGAGCTTTGGGAAGGCAACAGGACATTTGTGACCAAGGAGGAGAAAGGAGTTGAGGACACTCCTGCTTCCTGCCTCCTCCCAGCCTCTTTTCAAATCTCACTGTGGCTGCTGAACATGAAATAAACATGGTTTCTGGACTTCTTGCAACACTTGCGGCAGAGCATAAAACCTAGGAAACGAAGGCAGTGATGGGCCAAGCTAGGAATAAGATGTCTAGAATTCTGCCAGGGACAGCTGAAACATCAGGAGACGGGGTTTTCTGGCTCAGCTACAGGGCGATTAAACCCCTTGCCAAGTTGCGGGTAGGGAGGAGGAAGGTGTGGTGGTGTGCAGCAGACCAGCCGTCCCCAACCTGAAGATCCCCAGATGTTTCGGACTGCAACTCCCATCAGCCGCAGCCAGTGCGGCTGATGGGAGCTGTTGTTGTTTAGTCATGTCCGACTCTTCGTGACCCCATGGACCAGAGCACGCCAGGCACTCCTGTCTTCCACTGCCTCCCGCAGTTTGGTCAAACTCATGCTGGTAGCTTCGAGAACACTGTCCAACCATCTTGTCCTCTGTCGTCCCCTTCTCCTTGTGCCCTCCATCTTTCCCAACATCAGGGTCTTTTCTAGGGAGTCTTCTCTTCTCATGAGGTGGCCAAAGTATTGGAGCCTCAGCTTCAGGATCTGTCCTTCCAGTGAGCACTCAGGGCTGATTTCCTTCAGAATGGATAGGTTTGATCTTCATGGGACTCTCAAGAGTCTCCTCCAGCACCATAATTCAAAAGCATCAATTCTTTGGCAATCAGCCTTCTTTATGGTCCAGCTCTCACTTCCATACATCACTATTGGGAAAACCAAAGCTTTAACTATACGGACCTTTGTCGTCAATGTGATGTCTCTGCTTTTTAAGATGCTGTCTAGGTTTTTTAAGATGCTGTCTAGATGGGAGCTGTAGCCCCCCTAATAAACAACAACTGGAAGGCATGAGATTGGGGGTGGCTGCATCAGATTATGTGGGCATCTACAGTGAATCTCTCTCCACCTCCTGTCTCCCACCACAATGGCAGCTGATCCCAGGGGTTTAAGCCATGGCCTGCCACAATCACATAGATGTGGACACTGTGGAACTGTTCTGATTTAAGACCCATGACTTATATCCCCCCCCCCTTTTCTCAAAGTGTTTTTTCTCTCAGTTAAGCCCACTTCCAGAACTTATTCCCAAGCTGGGAGGAAAGTGCTTGGGGACAGGGTCTGCACTTCTGCCCCTTAAGCCAAATATCTCCTGTCTCCTATTTTCTACGTGATTTCAAGATCTGCTCATCTAGGTTTGCCATATTTCAAAAAGTAAAAACCAGGACACCCCAAAATTGTCCAAAAACCACCCGTGATTTTTCAATTGACTTGCCTAAGATCCAGGACAAAGTGCTACCTTTCCAAAATTCCCCCCAGATGTCAATTCTGCCTTTGAAATCCCGATAATGTTTGGGAAAATCTGGATGTATGGCAGCCCTACAGCTCATCTCAGGCCTAGTTTGGCATTCATAAACTAAGAGGGGGAGAAGGGTGTGATTGGCCTCTTTTGGTTGGGTTATATGACTGTCAACCTACTACACACAGTTTCCATTTAGCACAGGGTAAATGCAGCAGTTTTGGCTTTGCAATGAGCCCATACTCTCGATACACTGCAGGGCATTTGTGCTTTTTAAAGAATGTTTCTTGTCCTCGTGGTTGTAGCAAAAAATATATTAAAATAAATCAACATTGCTTTTGGAAAACGGCATAGTTCTTCCAACAGGTTTTGCAGCACTCTTCTTAAAAACAACAACAAAACAATATTTGCTCCAGTGCAATTAGGGATGTCGTTCTCCCTTTCAAATGATAAGCAGAGAAAATGTAATCGGCTAGCAGCACATATGTCTGCCATGTAAAGTGAACACTGCCCCATAAAAATCAAGGCCGCCTAGCCAAACCCACTTATCTAAAATGAAATGTGACAACTAACTAATTGAAATGGTATTGCATTCCTTTTGCCGGGTTGCATATACGTTACCTCAGTGAGCCCAGTGGTAGCCTATTATTATTATTATTATTATTATTATTATTATTATTATTATTATTATTATATTTTGCCAGACAGCAGGAAGTCAAGTCCAAAGCATGAGATAATAATGTCATTTTGTACTGCGGATTCCCAGTTCCTTGGTGTGAGCTTTGACTCTGGTCTACAGTTCTCAAGAGGCAGGCAGGAAGACAATAGCTAGGGACCAGTTTACCTTACCCATACAGGCCCAGTTAACTGCTTTGATCTGCAGAATTAGCACTGTTACGAGTGTCACGTAATACTCGTTCCACATTTGTAAGAAACTGATCTTTGAGAACTTTGGAACTCCCTGCCTATGGGCATCAGGCAGGTGCCTTCACTGTTCTCTTTTTGGCACCTGCTAAAACAAATGTTTATTTAGGCAAACCTATCCAAACATGTAGAATGTTGACATGAGTTTTTAATCTGTTTTTCTAAAAAGCTTTTTGTTGATGCTAATTATGTGTTGAATGTTTTAAATTATTATTTTTAACAGGCTTTAAACTGATCATCTTTTTGTTTTATTCTCTTTGTAAACCACTTTGAGGTTTTATTACAATCAAGTGGCACATAAATCTAGTAAAAATAACAAAGACAAACAAGCCTCAGCCAGGCTCATGGGCCTTCTGACTCCTATCTATTAATTGCTGCCTCTCGTGCCATTGATTAAAACAGCCCCAAAAGTTAGAGCACTCCTTTTTCTTTTTCTTTTATTAGAGCATTTATTAATTTTCCAATAAAAAACATCCAATTAACATATCAAATCACAATCCAATAAAAATAAAAAGCTAAAATAAAAAAAATTAAACTGTCTTCCAAATTATAATCTTAATTTTGCGACTTCCCATGGTCTGAATTCCGAAGCATTTCCAAATCTCAGTCCTGCCTCTCATCAATGTTTTCATAATTCCGCATAACGATTTTATCAAAAGTTAGAGCACTCCTTATCCCCACTGGGCAGATGGCCATGGCTGTGGGAGTTAAGCCTGAGAGAACAGCAGACTGCCCAAAGGCCAACCAGTGATTCCATGGTTAGGGCTTATATGAACCAGACACTCCCGGGTCTCACAGCACAGGCTGAAAGACACGTTGCTCCACTTGCTGTCCACCCAAAGATAAGGTCACCCAAACCAGGCCATAGTGTACTAGAAGCTTAGAGCACTCACACCCTGCAGGAAAGAGACCTGCAGGAAAAAATAGTTCCAGGTGTCTCAAGCAAGCGAGTCAAGTCACATGCTGCTAACGTAATAACTATCCCTGCTTTTTATCCCTAACATACAAACTGCCACTCCATCCCCTCGGGGGATGAAGATGCTTTCAGGCCCAACAAGAAACTATTCCAGCATCACAAAAGGAACATACGGTACATTTTTTGTGGTTTTTACACACACGAGCAACTGGAAAAGCAGCAACACCAAAGGGCTCATTTGCTCCATTAGCTAATGAGTTCTTGGAACCTCACAGAGAGAAAACAAACTTTCTGGAGCGGATGCCAGAGAAGGGCACATCTGGGTCACCAACATTTTATCAAAACATCAGAGGGTGTGAATAATGCCAGGGTGGAGACCTACACAGGCCTCCATGCGATGTTGGGCTCCAGCTGACATCAGCCCCACTCAAAATGGCCAATTGCCAGGGTAAAAGGTAAGGTAAAGGATCCCTGGATGGTTAATTCCAGTAAAAGGTGACTATGGGGTGCAGCACTCATCTCGCTTTTCAGACCGAGGGAGCCGGTGTTTGTCCACAGACAGCTTTCCGGGTCATGTGGCCAGCATGAGTAAACTGCTTCTGGCGCAACAGAACACCGTGATGGAAACCAGAGCACACGGAAATGCCGTTTACCTTCCCATCACAGGGATACCTATTTATCTATTTGCACTGGCGTGCTTTCGAACTGCTAGGTAGGCAGGAGCTGGGAAGGAGCAACAGGAGCTCACCCCGTTGTGGGGATTCGAACCGTCAACCTTCTGATCGGCAAGCCCAAGAGGCTCAGTGGTTTAGACCACAGCACCACCCGCATCCCCTCAATTACCAGGGATGGTGGGCATTAGAGTCCCATCAATATCTGGAAGGCTGCAGGTTCCCCATTCCTGGGCGAAGGGGGCAGGTCTCTGGGCCTACCTGGACATGCAGAACTCCAGCCGCACTCTTGTGGAGGAAGGTGGCACAGTGCCCATCTAATTTCCTCTGCAGAGTCAGGAGGATTGCCCTTGAAGAAACCCGAGTTACCTCGTGATAACTTCCTTCCTCAGGAATATAAAACATGCAACCGCGGATTCCTTTCAACATCCACCCCCTTCAACAGCTTCCCTGCTCCACACGAACCAACAAAAAGAGGCTGTTGCAGTTTCCACATCCCTCTGCAACAACGGAAAGGAGGAAGTGGAGTGTCCCACAGGTCGCTTCAAGCCTTCAAGTGGGCACAGGGAACTAGAGTCTGGCTGTACACAGCGCCTCTGCAAAGTCAGGCACTTACCACGAGTTTTCAGTGTCAGGACTCAGTCTAGGAACCTGTAACAGAACTGTTATAGCAAGCAACAACTCCTCTGAGCAAGAACTTCAGGCCTAGCCACCAAATAATCCAGTCTACCTCCATGCATCTGGGAGGAGAGAGAATGTCTTCCAGATCAGAAACTGCCTCTTCTCCTCACTCTCTGAAACTTGAGTCTAAGCTCCTTGAGGCCAGGGATTCTTTTTGGGCTTATGTTGCAGAGCAATACACATATTAGCAGTATAAAATAATCTAAATATAATATACCATAATCCAGCATCTGTATGCTGCCCTGAATTCACTGGATGGCTATATATATATATATATATATATATATATATATATATATACACACACACACACACACACACACTCTGAATGAATGCTAAGCCGCTCACCACATCCCCAAAATTAAGACACTAATTACATTAGTAGTAGAAATAATACTGTAGTAGTGGCAGTCATCAGGTATAGTTCCCCCAACAAGCTTGAGGCCCAGTATTTAATCATTAAAAATTCAATCCTGGTTCTGTCTCTTCACTTAGCTGTAATTTAGTGGATCAGAGCTTAACTTGAACCAGGAGGACTCCCCGCACCCCAGAGACTGCTTTCCACAACAGGATTCATCCCTGATACACATGGAGAGACAAAAGCAACAGTGCCTCTCTCTTAGGGCTGCCATATGTCTGGATTTTGGGGGGTCTTCCTAACACAATTTTCGGGGTGTTCTGGCTTTTACTTTTTGCAATATGGTAACCCTACTCTCAATATACTGTGGAGCACCTTTGGTTCACAACAGCAGGAATCCACAGCCAAGCACATACATAACCCAGGAATTGGCAGGATGTAGGGCAGGCAAAGCGAAGGATGAGATTTTCTAGCAGACTTGACTCCCCCACCAAAAAACACACAAAACCCCTCACCCCTCAATCTCCTCTCTCTCTCCCGCTCACTCTTTATAAAGAAATCAAACACTGCTTCTCAACATTTGCACTCTATATTAATTGACCTGGAAAATGACCCTGCCCTGTTTTCTGTGCTCATAGATGGTACTGTGGATTGGAAAAACCCACCCTCAGCATACAATCCTTTACCCACTTGCACAGGAGTAAGTCCCACGAGATTCAACGGTACTTTCTTTGGAAGAGACATGTTTAGGATTATTTCACGAAGCACTGAAAGGGGCACCTGTCCTATCAGTTTTTAACCACCCTGTCTCTGGAAACCAAGAAGGTTTTTCAAATGGCTTACAACATTTTTACTCACAAAAATTTGCAAAAAGAGAACAAGCTTATAGTGTCCCTGCCTGGAAGCGGTTCTTATTTGTCTCAGAGTTTAAAGTGGTAAGTCATATATGGTGGGGGGGGATTTTTTTTGGGGGGGGGGTTTAATGGGCAAGTCATTTATCCATACTCAGCCCTCATGGGCAAGCACCATGAGGCAACGTGGGCTCAAATCTCCTGCAAGTCAGGGTAGCCCCATGAAAGCCAGTTCCCCATCAGCCTCAGTTGATTTCATCGGTAAAATGGCTCCCTTAAAGACCTGTGCCACAATGCCATTGTGCAGATGTAGAGATTTAAAAGGGAAGGGAAGCAGCAATGACAGAAGAGTACATTAAAGAAAATTAAAATAACAGTGAATCACAATGTGGGGTTCACAATTTTCTGTCTCGAAAGACATGCGTCCCATTATCCAGGTGCCAGAATGATGTCTGAGGGCTCGTCCCTACTTCTGCTTGTCCCATGACCCAAAAGCGGTTTTCCACTTGCCCTGTGTTTTCTAGGCATGGCTCCATGAGGTATTAAATGTGCCGCACAACTTTCCTGAGTGCTGCTTGCTCCGCAGGTTTCCCCAGAGAAAAGCAGCAGGGCAAATGGGAGCCTTGAAATGCACAGGGTGAGATTTTGCCACTGGGACAAACAGGGGAAAGTGTCCCTATATGTCAGGGTGGAGTTGGACTACAACTCCCATCATCCATGACCGCTGACCATGCTGACTGCGGCTGATGAGAGCTGAGAGTCCAGCAACATCGCGAGAGCCAAATGTTGACCCACCCCTGCTGTAGGTACCTGTAAACTGCCCCACTATTCCCACTGCAGTCCACTCTCCTTCCTTTTTTGGGGGGTGGGGGGGAGAATTCCTTGCAAAAAGAAAATAGCACAAAAACCTTCACAGTGTGGTGCAATCTGATGCCAGCTTTGGCAATATCCAACAGCCACAACACTCTTCCTCAGAGAAACCAGGCAGCGGGGCTCTAAAAGGACACCCCAGGACAGCAAATACACGCTTGAGAGCGAAGGTTGAGGGGCAAGAATGACTCCCCACCACGGAGGCTTTCCTGCCCATGCTGTTTGCCTGCGCCTTTGACGGAGACTAGAGAGGCGGAAAGTAGGTCACATTTTTCTTGGCTGAGGGGGGAAATTCCTTTGATGGATTTATAAAGCAGCAAGTACAGCATAGAGCCGCTAAAAAAGAGAGAAAAGGGGGGGGGTTCGCAGGGATAAGTGGGGAGTGGGCGAGACAAGCTGAAGCTTTAGCTGTTCGTCAGGAATAGAGGGGGGAGGAGAGTTTCAATCCAAGAATAGGTTCTCCTTAAATAGGACTCTCACTACACATGATCTTATACTGACCTTAAAGGGGTGTGTGTGTGTGTGTGTGTGTGTGTGTGTGTGTGTGTGTGTGTAAAAGGGGGGGGGAGGGAGAGGGAAGGTCTCTCCAGAAGGGAACAGATTTGTGTGTGTGTGTGTAAATGCACAAACAAGAAATACTGTTTTTGTAAAACCAGTTTCGGATTTCAAAAACCGCATTTTGGCAGCAAAATCTGTGGTAAGGGCTCATGTGAATATGAAGGTGGAATCTGGAGTGGTGGAAAAGGCCAAATTCCAGAGGAAATGCACACATTTTGAAACCCAGGTGCAATATCATCATGAAATGAAGGGGGTGGGCTGGGCTGGGGTGGGGTGGGGTTGGGTAAGGAGGAGGCTTTCCTCACAAATTAGGTTTCAAATCACTGGAGGGCACTTCAGCTTCAACCCAGATGCTTAGAAAGTTGAGGTAATTTTAATGTTTTGTTATTTTTAACTTTTGTATGTTTTGAAGTAGGGTTGTGAATTTTTCTTGATTTTATTGTTTTATCTTTTTGTAAACCACTTTAGCTTTATTATTTATTGCTGCTGTTGCTAATTCAATTTACATGCCACCCTTTATCAAAAGATCCCAGGGCAGTGCACAGCACTTAAGAACACATTTTACAGAGCATGAATAGAAATGTAATATAATATCAGGCATTGTATAATTGTTATGAAATAATAATAAATAGCCTTGCCTGCTTGGTCCAAAACCCCTTTTTCCTTTCTCAAAGTATTTTAGTAGTGCAACATACCATACTCTACAGTTTGCATTTCCACAAAGCAATTTTGAAAAGTTCAACCTAAGATGTCAATTTAAAAAAATAATAATAATGGACAAGACATAGCACAAAAACTGTCAAGTTACTCCATAAATCAGAAATTCTTTTTTGCAAGAGCAGAACTGTATAATGACGACAACAAGATTCATACAGCACATTTAAACTGTTCCAAGCGGTCCACATACATTAGCCTGCTTCAGACCATAAAGCTAAACCATGATTTAGGACAGGAATGGGGAACAGATGTAACTGGACTACAACTCCTATCATCCATGATCAATCACTGGCTATGCTGGCTGGGGTTAATGGGAACTGGAATCCAACAACATCTGGAGGGCCACAGATTCCCCATCTTTGGTTTAGCAGAATGGGATTGGAATGAACATCAGGCTTGCATGCACCCTCCTTGCAGCCATGCAATGAATGGAAGAAATTGCTTTCCATTTTTAAATCAACCATAGTTTGTTTTTATCTACAACAATGGAAAAAAGGTTAGCTTAAACTATGGTTTATTGAAACAAGCAAGGATTGAAACATGGTTTGTAATCCTGGCTTGTTCACCAACTATGGTGTAAACTAAACAATTTATCCTTGTTGGATGTAATCAAAATGGTGACTTCCAACTTCCTCCTTGAGGCCACACAGGGGAGGGGTGTGCAAACCCATAGCTTGTTGTGGTCCGATCTTGTAATAGTGCTAAACTAAACCACAGAGCCTAGGGCTTGCCAATCAGAAGGTCGGCGGTTCAAATACCCATGACAGGGTGCACTCCCGTTGCTTGGTCCCAGCTCCTGCCCACCTAGCAATTCGAAAGCACGTCAAGTGCAAGTAGATAAATAGGTACTGTTCCAGCGGGAAGGTAAACAGCGTTTCTGTGTACTGCTCTGGTTCGCCAGAAGCGGCTTAGTCATGTTGGCCACATGACCCGGAAGCTGTCTGCAGACAAACGCCGGCTCCCTTGGCCAATAGAGCGAGATGAACGCTCAACCCCAGAGTCATCCGTGACTGGACCTAATGGTCAGAGGTACCTTTACCTTTACCTTTAAGGTTTAGAACCGCATCAGAACTGAGCCAATAACTTGTTGTAAGCCTTACAGCAACCCGGAAAGGTAGGCCTGTATTGTTATCTACATGTTGCTGATAGAGAACTGAGGCTGACAGAGAGAAAAAGCAGCTTACCTAAAGTCACCTAGTGAATTTAAAGCTGGGCTGAGATTTAAACTAAGGACTCTGCACATCACACACTTAAACACAACAGTACACCTGCTCTCATTCACAGCTATCACACATGACGACAGTACATATCACTTTGCTGGTTATACATGCAGCAATCACATACCAGGAAGAAAGTTATTGCTTCTAGGCATTGGCCTGTGCAGTAAAAGAGTTGTGAGCACAAAACATCAAATGACTGCCAGTGTGTCATTTGCACACTTCTTCCTACAAAGAGATGCTATTCCCAGAATCGTCACATCTGAGGTTGCCCTCTTCATCTTTCAAGTGCCTTCACAGGCAGCATGTGACAGCATGGCAACATTCCAGCAGGGAGTTTCAGATTTCCTAGCCTCCCAAACCCATATTTGTACTAATTGGCTGAGGAACCCCAGTGTATATACCTCTGAATCCGTGTTGGCAGGTGGGAAGAAATTCTTTCACCTGTACAAAAATCAAGAGCCTCTGCAAGAGGTACAAAATCCTCTGGACTCTCATTTGCAAATAAGACGCAAATTCTGGCTTCTCCATTGCAGCTGTAGGCTGGCCAGCAAATCTTAAGATTAAGCGCAATGTCCTGCAGATGCTATTGCACTCCAATTCCTATCATTCCTGACTGCTGGCCCTGCTGGCTGGGGCTGATGGGTACTGTCATCTCAGAAGGTCAGCACAGTAACCACTGCACGCTTATCGAGTGCTGGACTAGGACGAAGAAATCCAGATTCAAATTTTCTGGGTGATCCCAACCTAGCCTACCTCCCAGGGCTGTTGTAAAATGGGAGATGGGTAAGAGATTCATGTATTCTGCCTTGAGCTCCTTGAATACAAGGCAGGGTAGGGATGTGCTATAATAAAATTAAAAAGAGCATTAGTGAGACACTGTACTCATTTCCCCATCCCATAAACAGCATCAAATTGAAGGAGTAACTTCCTTCCCTCATTTTTACATCTCAGCCCATGTTCACACCACACATTTAAAACACGATGTTACCTCTTTAAAGCCGTTATGGCTTCCCCCAGAGAATTCTGGGATCTGGAGTTCATTAGGGATGCAGAGGGTTGTTAGGAGAAGACCCCTATTCCCCTCAGACAACTACAATTCCCAGAGTTCTTTGGGAAAAGGGACTGATGGTTAAACCACTCTGCAAACTGTAGCTCTTGAGTGGAGAACAGGGGTCTCCTAACAACTCTCAGCACTCATACCAAACTACAGACCTCTGAGTCGTTTTTTTGAGGGAAAGCCATGATTGTTTAAAATGGCATCATAGTGCCTTAGCTATGTGTTGTGAATGTGGTCATAGTCTGTCAGGGCTGATGGAGAACCTACTACTGGCAAGCTAAAGTGGAAAAGGCTCAGCTGAGAAGGGAGGGGGAATTTCCGTCTCTCTCTTTGCAAGAAAGCAAACTAGGTGTGAGGAATAGTGGATGTGCTTGGGGATTACTTTTCTAAGGTGATGTGACTTACAGCAAGGTTCAAGGTTGCTCTCTTTCCCTCTCCCTCACAACAAACCCTCTCTACACTAGAGTGCTGAACAAAAACCAAGAATCCCAAAGATTGATTTATAATTTTCAGGTTTATACATGTTGATAGTGTAATTTTATAGTCATTCTAACATTTCAAAACTTGACTTCCTTCCTATACCCCCCCCCCAAAAAAAATCAAGAGCTACACTGTGAATCTTGCCTTCTACCCCAACTGGAATATTTTCTCCCTACCTTCCGAAAACCTGAAACGATGACCCCACCCACAGCTATGGCACTTGGGCTGTGTGATGACATCACTTTGCACATACTGAGAGTGATCCTTAGAACACCACCCCCAACAGCTGCACATTGCTGGGGGTCAATCAGCAAAAGGGTTGACAAGAAGTCTTCTGGGCAGCTGAGCTACTGTCAACTGATCTCCTCAGCGAGGAACCCTTGATAAACTCCGGAAGAACCCTACCGTTCCTAGGAATCCAGGACGAAAGGCACTGCCCCCTCAGGAAAATGAAAGCGTTCTCTGTGAGATCTGCATCTCAGATAAAAAATGCTGGTTTACACCAAGTCAAATCAATGGTTCCCATACTGTCTACTTTGACAGGCAGCTGCTTTCCAGAGTGCACAGTAGAGACCCTTCACTGTTCAGCTGCCCAAGAGTCTCTTAACTGGGGGATAAAGGAACACAGGAAGCTTCCTTACACTGAGTAGACCCATTAGTTCACCTAGTGCAGTATTGTCTACACAGACTGGCAGTGGCTTTCCAGGGTTGCAGACTGGGGATATTCCCAGCCTTACCTAGAGATAACAGGGATTGAACCTGCAAAATCTGCATGGTTTGCAAACAGAGTGCTAATTTAGCAGCCCTCTTTTTAAAAAAAACCAAAAAAAACCACCAGCTTGATTGTTCCTAAAAGGAGGAAGGGAAGAAGATATTTATACTGTTGCTTCCTAAAATAAACAGTTCGGTAAATCTGAAGATAATGTTTTCGCGCACGTAAAAGAAAAGTTAGGAGTAGAGTAGAGTAAACTGATAAAATGAAGCATTGAAACACGTCTTCCGGGGGAGAAGCAACACAGGAAGCTATGAGTCAGGCCACTTGAGTCTTCTAAGCTCAACACTGTCTATACCAGGGATGGGGAACCTATGGCCCTCCAGCCCCAGCCGACACACCCAGTGGTCTGGAATGATAGGGAACTGTGGCCCAAACAAACATATGAAGAGCAACAGCTTCTTCCCCATCCTTGGGCTGGTGGCGGAAGCAGCAGCTCTCCAGGATATCGGACAAAGAGTCTTTCCAAACCCAAGCTGGAGGTCTCACTGATGGACCCTGAGGCCTTCTGCATACTCTGACTCTGAGCTATGCCCCTTTCCCTTGGTAAGAATGCTCATTCTTTCTAGTGAGTACCTTCTCAGTGCCATCAACATTAGAGGCACATTTAATGATGGCATGAGAGAGAGCCTTTTCTGTGGCTGCTCCCAGATCGTGCGATTCCCTCCCAAGAGAGGTTAGGTTTGGCTCCCTCCTTGCTATCTTCCGCTGGCAGGCTAAGACCTTCCTGTTTGAGAGCGGTTGCACTTGCAGGCGATGCAGACAACTGAGCTGCTGCCAGGCAAATCAGTAATTTGATGCTGGTTCTGCCTTTAACTTGTTTGTTATTACTTTGCATTCTAAAAAGGTGCTTTTTAAAATGCTGTAACCAGCCTCGAGTCCCAAATTTGGGAGGAAAGAGGGATAGAAATACAAAAAATCAATACAGTAAATAAATTTAGAATTAGAATCCACCCCATCACCAAACAGCTCGTTTTCAGATACATTTCTTCACACAAGAAGCTGATGAAGGCCATGGACACTGCTGGGATTTTAAAGGTACGCCGAAAATCACACTGCACCTGCCTGGCTGCCCAAAAGCACCGGTGGGGCACTGTGCCTGTGGAAAGCTGAACTTCCTCCAGAAAACTAGCTTCCTTGCCCCCCCCCCAGTAAAGGTTCACCCTCTTTTTACAGACTAAGACCAGCCCATGTACAATTGCTCTTAGGGAGTCTACGGGTGTTCTTTGCCAGCACCCGCTCGCCCCAGCTATTGTGCAAACACCCTGGTTGTGCAAGCTTCTCAGTGTGCAAAGAAACAAAAGATTTTCAGGTCACCAGTTCAGTGGCGTAGCGTGGGTTGTCAGCACCCGGGGCAAGGCAAGTAATTTGCGCCCCCTAACCCCTCGATTTGCGCCCCCTAACCCGTGGATTTGCGCCCCCTAACCCCCAGATGTTGCGCCCGGTGCGGCCGGCCCCCCCTGCACCCCCCACGCTACGCCACTGCACCAGTTAAGTTTCCATGATCTCAGCTGCTTAGATATTCTCTCAGGAAAACACCGATCCACCATTGACGGCCAATTCTGCCTGGCTGCCTCGCCAATACTGCCCTTGCACCTGAATGTCTGCTTAGGAAAAGAACTTGTGCGGATCATGCCCAAGGAGTTTGGGATTCAAATCATCCCGTTAATCTCTAGTTCAGTGTTTCCCTAATTTCTAATGCTTAGGGCTGCAGTAGTTCTTGCTTCTAGATTAAAACATGGTAGCAAACTTCAGTTTTACACACTGAATGCTGCACCTTTAATTCTCCCCCCCCCCCCCAGTTCCTGTGAAAAAAAACAGAGATTGCTGGATAGCCCGGTCAATAATTATAATGCATGGCACCCCACCTTCCTCTTCACCAGTGCTCTGGGGACAGGGATGTGCCTTAGAATCATAGAATCATAGAGTTGGAAGAGACCACAAGGGCCATCGAGCCCAACCCCCTGCCAAGCAGGAAACACCATCAGAGCACTCCTGACATATGGTTGTCAAGCCTCTGCTTAAAGACCTCCAAAGAAATAGAATCATAGAATCATAATGGAATCATAGAATCATAATAGCCTTCAGGGTGATGAAGGTGCTTCTACAATTTCCCCATGCTCATCACACTGCAAAGGACAGAGTTCCACCTAGGAACTCTGGTGCATACTCCTCTGGAGATGACATCACATATTGGCAGGGAAAGTACTGAGGGGGGGAGAGGGAAATCAATGCTGCATAGGGCGGTGGATGCAATCCAACATGGTGGCTTAACTTATTTATACATTTCAGTCTCTCCTGTGGCATGCAGTTTGGAAATGCCGTAGCGTAATCTATCCAACAGGGTTGCCATAAGGATAAAATTTAAACAAATGCAAACAAACAAAAACCACACTCAAAAGTGTTCGCGCACGCACAGATTGCATGCCCTCATAGTTCTTCTCATATGCAATCACTACCGAAAGATTAAGCACACATTGAAATGAAGTCCCCGCTTAACCACTCCAGATTTGGCTACCTTGAACTTATGCTTCGTGCAAATACGTCCAGCAAGTAAGACCCCAGCACGTTTACTTATTCTTTAGGGCGCCACAGAATTCTTTGTCATTCCGCCTGATCGCAAGGATAGACAGGACAGCTGAAGAGCGTGCAGATCTGAGCCTTCAGCAAAAAAACGCCCTTCTTTTGCCTACACCTCCCTATAACTACCTGTACCTTCCCCTAGGGTGGTTACTTGTGCACTGCTGGGAAAGAGAGGCTGCATCGCCCACAAAAGATGGGCAGAGGTTTGAATAGTATTTGCGTTTGCTGAATTATAAGTACAGTTTCAAATTTAGAAATGATTGCTATGATTTAAATTGGGTTAAGGAAAAGCATTTGCCCTTAACGGGCAAGATTGTGAGCAGGCGACCTTTGTGCCCGCTCAGTCTGCTGTCTGGGACCCCCCCCCCCCCATGTCTTTTTTGTTGTGCATTGACGGCCGTTTGTGCTCATAATGCTATCGGGGCAGTCAAATGGGATTCTGCTTTCGATTCTCTTTGCACTTGCAAAAATTCCGGAGTGGTCATGCTGGTTCACTTCCAATCAGTGCATACATATCCTGTAACTTCTTGCTGAAATCCTGAAACTTTTTTGTATCACAGACGTTCTGGGTTGTTGTTGTTTCGCCTCGTTTTTGTTGCACAAAATCTCGGCAAGACAGCAATTGTGTGGTAACACTGAGGAAGCGCCACAAAACAACTGATTAAGCAGAATAAATCCACCACGAATGGACTATATTTTTGTGTCACACAACGTGTTGCAGAATACACCTGCAATAAAATGCCAGTCTGGGGGCGCCCCACATGTTAACTAACTCTTGATGCCCCCACCTGCTCTTGCTTCTTAGGATTCTTCCTCTTCAAATCAGACAGTCCTTCGAACAGAGGACTGTATAGCAGGACACAAGGTAGACCTGCCTCTTGCAAACCAACTGCTCATCCCCAGGACTCTGCGTATACTGAGGTTTTGCAGAGCAAACACAACTTTCTTTCTCTTCTTAAAGTTTCTAACCCTTATGGGGTTGTGACGATCTAGGTCTGAAATTATGTAGGTAAATGCCTGCCGAAATCCCAGAAGCCAAATGAGTTGCTGAATAAAGCTACACATGGTTAAAGGGGTGGGATTAACAGAACAGCTATGCCAAACAGCAAACAGTGCAGAATATAAAATTATGCACAGTGAGATAATTCGCGTGCATCCCATATATTTTATAGAAGTGGCAGAATCCAGCTTTTTCTGCAGTGAAAATATGGATTTCCTTGGGGGAAGAGCGCTGGTTTCCTTCTGTGTTCATTTCCCTGCTGATGGCCTTGTCTGTATCTAGAGTACACTGCAAGTTCCTTGGGGCAGAGGCCACCTCACTTGCTCTGCAATGCCAACCAACGCCAAATTAAAAGGAAGTGTTAGGCTCCCAAGTTATCTCGGGTCTCCCACAGCCTTGTTTTAACCCACTAGCCACCCTCCCATTCCCTTCCCAGAATTGCAGAAAGAGAGAGAGAGAGAAACTCAGGCTTGATCAATTCCACTCCCTTTTCTCCACACTCCATTTCTCCCACCCATCCGGAGCAAACACTGAAGGCTGGGTAAATAGGGGGGGGAAGGCCCCCTCCCTTCTTTGTTCTCCCCCTTGGCCACCTGGCTGCCCCACCCTGGGCACACCTCTCCCCTTTGCAAGGCCCCCACCCCACCACTCAGCCCCCAGCCCCTAAGCAGTTTGCCTGCTGCAGCAGCAGCAGACAGCCCCAGGCAGCTGGGGGTGGGGGAGAAAAACTGTTGCACAATCCGGCTTAGTCAGTTTCTGGCATGACCCAGCCCTAGACAGATATGGGGGAGAAGGGGTGGGGGAAAGAGAGAGAGAGAGAGAGAGAGAGAGAGAGAGAGAGAGAGAGAGAGAGAGATCAAGTTAACTCTCACAGCGCTGAGTCCTTGGGCCCCTGCAGAACAGCAGACAGGCCACAACTCCAAAGATCTGTTTCCAACTTTCATAGAATCATAGAGTTGTAGAGATGGAAGGGACCACGAGAGCCATTCTAGTCCAAACCCCTGCAATGCCGGGCTCTTTTGCCCAACGTTGCCCAACGTTGCCCAACGTGGACTTGAACCCACAACCCTGAGATTAAGAATCTCATGCTCTACAGACAGAGATATCTCCCAGGTGCTTTGACAAATGGGGTGCAGGCAACAGGAAGGATGTGACACCTGGGTTCTGTATCCCATTGCAGGTGGGGGTGCAGGAGGAGAAAGATATGGGTCCCTGCTTTCTAGTTCTGGTAATGCAGAGCTATATGAGGGGAAGAGGGGACACCTCTAGAATTCTGGACTTTGGGGGCTCTGCCCCCCCCCCTAGTCAACCTAGCTGAGAAGTTCCTGGTTCAAATCTCTCCTTAGTCAGGAACTCACCCTGGTAGCCTTACGCAACCTCCCATTATTCTCCCAGCCTCAGTACCCCATCTGCAGCATGGACATAATAAACATGGACCTACTTTAAAGGGTCGGTGTGACGATTACTGATAAGGACGTGTTTTCAATGCTATAAAAGGGCTAAAGTATTACTGTTCCCAGCACTTGGAAAGGAGTGGAAGCAACTGGTTATCAAAGGGAAGGGAAGGGAGTGTGTGGTCTCAGTCACAGAACAGCTAGACTCTAGTTCCAGGAATAGAGAAAAGTTTTTTGGGGGGGAGGGCATGTGTGCAGGACAACAACCGAGACCACTTAAGACTCCTGGGTTTGCTCTGCAGCTCTTACAAGGGAGTGGAGACTATTGGTCAGGACAGGGCCAAGAGGAGACTTAATAGCGAAGGACATTTCCCTTTCTTAGGGAAGGTTAGGCCAAGAGACAGGAACTGTCCCTGGGTCACCCAGGGAGCTCTACTGCTGAGTGGAGATTCGAACACAGGTCCTATTTATTTATTTATTTAATTCACCTTCCCGCCCGAAGAAGCCCTGGTCCTAGTCCAACACTTTAACCACAAAAACCACGCAGATGCCATGGGCCCCTCAGGGAGGAGAGACGGGCATGTTGAAAGGCGAACTTCTGACACTTCCGGGATAGCGCGAACGGGTAATGGCGGATTTCCTCCGAGCTCCGGAGGGAGTCGGCTCCGTCGAGGACGGGTCTTGCCGTG
Organism: Podarcis liolepis; assembly: GCF_965112155.1. NCBI lineage: Eukaryota > Metazoa > Chordata > Lepidosauria > Squamata > Lacertidae > Podarcis > Podarcis liolepis. Next base: position 29,804,358 of record NC_139573.1, on the reverse strand, counting down.
CCGGCGACACGGGGACCCTTAAAAACCGCAGGCGCGGAAGCCTGCGGACTTCGTGACTCGGTGGGCACCTTAAGCGCCCTCCCCAACCCGCGAAGAGCCTTTTTAAAGGCTGCGGAGTGGACTGGGGAGCGGCGTGGTGCTGAGAGTCCATCGCTACCTCGGCGGAGCGAAGCCGCGAGCCAGGACCGAAGAGCGCTATCTTTCTTTCTGAAATTGGACTGGAAAATGCAACCCGTGAGTAGAGGAAATTTCGGCACTAAAAGATTTTATTTTTGAATTTAAGTACGATCGGGGGGACGTGTTAAAAAGGAAGTCCACACTCCCCCCTCCACTAAAGGATCTAAAGCAAAGAGAGACCACTAGGTCGGAAAAGACGTTGGTGTTTAAATAGACAACTTTCACAAATTGGATCAAGAAGTATTTGTGCTGGAGAGGAAGAGAGAGAAATTTCAGAGGCTTTTCTTTCTGGGTTGACCCCCCCCCCTAGACCCGGGAAGTGCCCTGTGCGTGAGCCCGAGAAAATGAACAAGGAGTTTGACAGCTGTCAAAAGAGCTGTCAAACGGGAGACTAAAGATTGGAACTGTGTTAATAATATCTTTTTGGATTAAAAGTGTTACATTAAAAGTTAACTGATTGGAAACAAGGTGACTGTGAACAACAAAGTAACAGACTGTTGGAAAAGATAGAAACCCCCCTGGAGGGAATTAAAGTCATTGCAATGGCTGCAGAAGGAAAAGTATGGGCGGAGATAGAAAGAATGTTTTGTCTTGTGGGAACTCTACAAGAGCACAGTTCTCTTATGACTGAACAATTGATGACCTTCAATCTTGAACTAAACAACTCTGCTGATGACACAAAGTGGATGGAAAAAAACTCTGCAGCTGCAGAAGAAAAGATAACTTTGGAGCTGGGGGAAAAAGAAGAAGAGAGAGGAGAGGAAATGCAAGTGGAAAAAACCAACCAAGAGCCTGCAACCTTTGGAAACAAGGGAAGTAAAGAAGATGACCAGTGGATTACAAATCTGCAGAAGGAGAGAAAGATAAAGGAAGAAGCCCCTGGAATAACTCGAATATTGGATTATAAAAAAACAGACATTTATGATTGGGACTTCTTCTTTAGGTTGGAGTATGGGAGACTGATTGATCCTGGCCAGAAACTGCTCTTGGTTGATTTGGAAAGAAGGAAATACGAGGGGTGGATGGCAGAACCCCCTCGAGAAGAGAAGGCCAACAAAATGGACTGTCAACAAAGCTGGTGGAAAGAGACTAACTGGGGCTTAAGGGCCTCGGATGTGAGAAATCCGGGCTAAAATGGTTTTTTATCTTTAAGGACATTGGTTTGGGAAGGGACGGAAACCGGGGAAGGGGGGAGGGGAGAGTAGAGTAGTGAATATCTGAGATTTAGAATGGGAATATAAGATTTTTGGTTTAACATTTTAAGGAGGGAATTTGTGGGAGAGAATTTAGGCCGACTCTAGAGAAAGTATTTAATGTATAAAGCTGGATAAGCAAAATTGGGCCAAGAAAAAGTAACAAATTTTAAGAAAAGATAAGAATAACATTTAAGAGACGGGAGAAAATAATTTGCTGAGACAATTAAGGAAATTGGAAGGTGGAAAGGGGGGTGTGGGGAAGTCAAGGAAAGAAGGGAATGAAAGTAAATTTATGAAATTATACGTGTTTTATTGTGTCTTTTTATGTTTGTATGTTTATTAAAATGTGAAAACCCAATAAAAATTTTATAAAAAAAAAAAAAAAAAAGAAAGGCGAACTTCTTCTTTTCTCTTCCCACAGGTTTTTTGAAAGTATGCAAGTTAGAGCAAGGATTCCTCGATCCCAGTGCGGGAAATGGATATGAGTTAGGGAGGCACAGGGAATGCTTGGCTGGTGTTTTCTGTTTCTGGGACGTAGCTGCGGGAGCAACTGGTTAAAGCACTGCAAGGATGGAGTCTGGGGAAACAGTGCAACAGAAGTATTCCCAGCTCCGAGAAGGATCAAGCTAGACGGAGAGTATACCAGGGCCACCTTCAAAACATACATTCAAAGCACTCCGATACCACTTTTAAAGCAGTGTCGTTCGCAGACAGAGCTACAGTTTTCAGTGTGGTTTAGCCATCTATCCTGTGAGGGGAATTGGAGGCTCCTAACGACTCTCAGCACCCTTAAGGAACTACAACTCCCAGAATTCTTGGGAGGGGGGGAAAGCCATGGTTGTTTTAAGGTAGTAGGTATATCACAGCGCTTTAAATGTGTGTTGTGAATGTGGCCTAGGATTCAGGAGGCTCAAAAGGTCATCCCTTGCCCGTTAAATCAGGTAATAAGAGAAAGAGGCTCGGAATATCAAATCCCTGACCAAATAAGCAAGAAGGTTCCCAAAAAGAGGAAAGTGGCAAAGTTCAGCATCTGCACAGCACTTTTATAAAGAGTGTTCAAAGCACTCCACATACATTATTTAGCTGTAATATAGGCCATTATTATCACCTACACAATGCAAATGAAGGGTGAGGCAGGGAGAGATGTGGCTTCCCTAAGGCCTTCCGGATGAAATCGCAGCAAGTGAGAGTTTTGAACCTGGCATTTCCTGTTCCCCAGCTCACTTTAAGGGTTGCCAGACGTCCAAGTTCATCCTCACACCAACCCTGTGAGGAAGGTTAGGCTAAGAGATGGTGACTGGCCCAAGGTCATCCAATGAGCTTCACGGCTGAGTGGGGATTCGAACCCTGGTCTCCAAGGTCACAGTCCAACACTCTAACCATTATACGCCCCACCAGCTCTCAAGCGTCTCTCCCCAGTTACCAGCTCCCAAGACTTTGCCTCCTAACTGGATTTTCCTTTGCTTTCACCCTCCCTAGCCATTCCTGCGCAGTGTCCCAACCCTCTCCCCTCCCGCCCCCCTCCAAGCTGTGGAACCTATACCATGAAGTGTAAATATGTGGGAGAGCAGAGACGAGTGTTTATTCCATATGGGATTGGCGCACACCAGCCACTGCCAAGTATAGAGACTGGCAGCGTGCCAAGGACGTACACAGAATCCATGTCCTTCACAGGGTCACAAGGGGGGTGGGAGGGTGGAGAGAGATTCTTTGCAGCATATGGCTTGGACACAGGGTCCTCTATTCCTTCCTCCACTCCCTTCTCTGAGACACGAGAGGCACGGAGCACTCAGGGTCGTAACCTCCCTGTTTTGGGCTCAGGTCAGGCCCACGAACCAGGGCCCCTCTTGACAGCTTTTGGGCCGAGCCGTAATCCCACAAACTGGAACTCTTGGTCGATGTGATATAGAGGAAATGAATGGGTCAAATGAAGGGGAAATGGGAAAGGGGTGGGTTAAGAAAAGAGAGCCCCTTTTCTTAACCGGCACTCCGGCACTCTTGTTGCTGCTGTGTGGGTGGAAGAACTTCTCACAGAGATAGAGGTCCTAGACTTAAGAACATAAGAAGAGCCTGCTGCATCAGAAGCCAATGGGCCATCTAGTCTAGAACCCTGTTCTCGCAACGGCCAACCAGATGGGCTCTGGGAAACCAGCAAGCAGTATTCAAGCACAAGAGCCCTGTTCCCCCCAGCAGTTTCCTGCAACTGATATTCAGAAGCAATGTTGCCTCCAAATGTGAACGTCTAGGGCTGCAAACACATTATATCTTACAGCCATAGTCCACGCCCCCTCCAAAGAATGCTGGGAGCTGCAGTCTACGGCTTGCAGAGCTACAATCCCCAGCACCCTTAACAAACTACAGTTCCCAGGGTTCTTCGGCAGCGTGCTTTAAAAGGTACGGTATGTACGCAGCTCGAGTTATCAAACTGAAAGCCACCATTTGCAAAGAGGGCAGTGGGAGCCACAATAACTCTCATGCTATCAGCATGGGGCTCTTTCTCCTATTTGCCTAAGGCACAGGTTTCTCTGTTCAATTTGTGGCCAAGCCTACAAGCTCTAGCACCCATTAATGAGACCCTCGCTTTCCTTACACGCAACAAAAGCTTCAAGTGAGCCACAGGAATTTTTGCATCACGCTGGTGTGAATCCTCACTGCTTGCCGTTTGCAGGTTGTGTAGCAGCGGAGATCGCCAAAGAATGCGTCTAAACCAGCTCTGCACAGATCTGCTTGCCACACAAGAGCAGCTTCCGCATGGTTGTGGTCGCATTTCAAGAAGACGCACGTACATGGCTAAGGCTGACAAGCGGGGCGGATCAAGCGGGGCAGGCAGGGGCAATTTTGCATCTGTCCAGCACCAAGCATGCCATTTCCCCCAAAAGAATGCAGCCTTCTCAGAACCGCAGCAAGCAGCTAGGCCCCATTTGCTTCCAGCATTTGAAGCTGGGAAGGGAACCCCAGAGTCTTGGCTCCCAGCCTGTTCCAAAACGATACACAAGACCCACCTTATGCAGAAGTGCAGGCGGAATCCAAATGTCCCGACACCAAGCCTCCCCACACTCCGCAAACCCACAAGACCTTATTCGTCTCTGTAAAGCTGAACACTGAAGTCCCAGGTCTTTAACTACAAAAAAAAACCCAATAACCCTCTTCTCCTCTAATCCAGTCTTGCAAATGAATCTGGAAAAAATTACAAGCCCAGGGAACTTTTTTACTAGCCTGACAGCAATGTACCTAAGTTATACTGTACATAAGAGGAATGTAGACAGTCTGAAGTGAGGAAGTTGTTTCAACCCAAAGCAACTCATTGGCAACTTTCCAGGGGCCGCATACAAGCGGCGGTGCTGGTCACAGACAAACATGGGTGGTGGATTTAGTCTTCCATGTGTACCAGGGATGGGAGCTCACTGAGCTCCAGATGCTGCTGAACTACAGTTCCCATCATCCCAATCCACTGGCTTTGCTGGCTCAGGGCTGATGGGAGTTGTAGTCCAATAGCATCTGGAGGTCCACAAGTTCCACATTCTTGCTTTTCACAGAATTGTAGAGTTGGAAGGGGGATCATCTAGTCCAACCCCCTGCAATGCATGAATATGCAGCTGCCCCATACACGGATCAAACCTGCAACCTTGGCATTATCAGCACCATGCTCTAACCAACCGAGCTATCCAAATCTGGTAGTGTTGTTTTTTGTACAGTAGGTTATACCATGCAAAAGCCGGAGCTTTCTACACACGCATACAACATTAAGGCAAGCAAGAGTTTTTATCCCAGTTCAATTATACATTCCCGCCAAGCGAAAGCACGTGACGAGGGTGTGACACAGAACTTAGAAAACAAAACAAAAGCTTTCCCATTCTTAGTCAGGGCAGCAGCTAAACATTTTTATTTCGGTGCCTAGGACAACATTTTTCAGGCATGTTAACAGCAACAAATTTAACAGAACTTTTTGGGATGTCTCTACATTAAAACCTTAAACTAGTTGCAGTCCTTTTAAAAGTTGAATCTAGGCAGGCAGCACAGCGGATGGTAAATCTGTACCTCGACCATGTAGTTAAAGACAACAGGGGGCTTGCATATTTAACTGCTCCCCACCGAAAAACATCTTAACTCTGCACATCGGTCACATCATACATGCTAGACTGTGCCACTTCAGACCACAGCTTGGAGAATCTCCCGCACCCAGTAAAATAAATCCCTGCACACAAAAATCTAGTATGTCAGAGGGATGGCTAAAAGTTTGCCTCAGTGTCGACACATTCAAATACACAGAGGTGACTATTTCCCCATCTCCCACCCACTGTTTGTTTGAATTAGGTCTGTCACAATTATCAGAACCTTGGAAATGGCAGCTCCAAGAGCACAAGGAACATGCAACGCAGATGTTCCGGCGCAGTCCCCAAACTGCTGTTCCCAGGGATCTCTGAAGCAGTCAGAGAGTAGCACCAGCCTCAAATTGGTTTACATGTGTTTTATAGACAAAAGGTGTTAGCAAACTAAGGTGCTTCCACAAGAGAACTTTAAATTGCTTTCTGACCTTCCTCGCCTCTGCAATGATGACACACGTCACCCAGCAACTCACAAGTCACAGAACTTTTTTTGTGCCCTCAGTTACACCATCTCAACAGTCAAGGCTGGCAGTTCCACTGATGGCAACATAGCAGTATTTTATATATGTACATTATATATATGTACATAAGCGAAACATCACAATTACAGCCTAAGTCATAAGACTGACAAATCAATAAGGAATTTTAAAATTTATAAAGCAATATTTTTTAAAAACTTAAAAAATAAGCAAAGCACTATACCAGGCTTCCTCAAACTTTGCCCTCCAGACGTTTTTTGAGACTACAATTCCCATCATCCCTGACCACTGGTCCTGCTAGCTAGAGATCATGGGAGTTGTGGGCCAAAAACATCTGGAGGGCCGAGTCTGAGGAAGCCTGCACTATACAGTCGTACCTTGGATCTCAAACGGCTTGGTTCCCGAACAAATTGGCTCCTGATCGAAACCCGGAAGTGAGTGTTCCAGTTTTCGAACCTTTTTTTGGAAGCTGAACATCCGACAGGGCTTCCGCAGCTTCCGATTGGCTGCAGGAGCTCCCTGCAGCCAATCGGAAGCCGCACTTTGGTTTCTGAACGTTCTGGAAGTCGAACGGACTTCTGGAACGGATTCTGTTTGACTTCCAAGGAACAACTGTATTAAGTCTACACACTCTCTTCTCCCTGCCCAATAACTCATAATCTTTCATTCTGTTCAGTTCATTAAAGTACACGAACACATCCATCATACAGAAGGACCTTGATCTAACAGAAATATCTACAACAGAGCTATACTTTAACTTATTAGTTATTAAATTAAACCTGTGACCCATCCTTCCGTCAAGTGATGTTCAAGGCGGTCACCAATAACAGCACAAGAGCAGCTTTTTCAGTTCATTCAAAGGGTTTTTTGGGGGGGTTTTTTGTTTTAAAAAAAACTTTAACTGAATGAAAGCAGTTCCGGGATGGAAGGAATCAAATGGTGCTAGCTTCACTGACACAACAACACTTGTTCCATCTTTCCCTCTGCTGCGGCTATGTCAAATGGACAGTTTGGGTAGGGGAGGAGTCAAATGGCACTTGGCCTTAGCTAGGCTGAAGGAGCGGGCCTCATGGTCTCATCTTTCCTTCTGAGAGAACATACACTAGGGATGCTATATTCACGCAACCACTGCCCATGGGTGTAGTCAGGATTTATGCTGAGGAGGGAGGCCAGAACCTCAGTCAGGTATTTTTATTGATTTACTTGATTTGGGGGGTTGCCCCCTCCCTCCCCCCAGCTACTGCCTATTCCAAGTGGGGGGGAGGAGAAAACTGGAGGAAAGACAGTCAGACAGCCAACAATGGGCATCCCCAAAAATCAGAAGATGTGCCCAAACACATCTTAAAACTGAACAGCTACACCAATTAAGGGGCACTAATTTAAAATTTAAGATGGTCATTCTCCACCGCAGTTGCACAGAGTATCAACTGCATCCACGGATTTAAGGCAAGGGAATGAAAAACACACACACACACACACTGGGGGACAAACCTGATATGGTCTATTCAGCTGCATGCATGCATTCTCAGAATGTCCCCTTGCAAAATAGGCAAAGCTTCTTATTTCTACGTTACAGAGTTGCCCCAAGGCCACCTGGAAAGCTCCTGGCTGAAGGCTGGATTTGAATCCAGGCCTCTTCTAATATTTATCCTAAGGAGGCAGGGATGTGGCTAAAGAGATTTAAATGAGAACAAGTAGAGTTGCAAGCCTGGATGGCAGGGGTTCCACTGGCTGCTCCTTAGAGGATGGGGGAGAATTGGCAAGGGGAGTTGTTTTGAAGGAGGGGGGCGCTGAGTCACCAAGTTTTTAGATTCTGTCCTCTAATGCTACTTGCCTAGAGTGCTCTGCTCCTGAGAGAACAACCCCCACCCCACTCAACAAATAAAGCAGAATGCATAGGTGGAGGAAACTGCTGGGGGGGGCAGCAGCAAAAAACCCCAACCCACCCACACCAGGGCATAGACAGATGGAGACTCTCTGCCCATCTCATTACCACCTGCACCACCTGATCAACAGGGACAAATTAGAAGGAATTAGCAGGGTTTAGCTAAGCCCATGCTAACAATAAGGGGTAATTAACCACCAATTGGCCAGCCTGCGAGGAGCTGGTGGGGGCAGGGCGTCTTGTACACACAGAGACCCAAAACAGGCGAATGCACACGTCTCAAGCCCCATCCCCAGGTTATACACATCCTTTCATTTCCCCTCCAGGTCATACACATCCTTTCAAGTTCCACTCCTGTACAGCCACTTCGTGCAAGGCTTCCACCTGGGCAAAAAGAAGTGTAGGGAGGTTCTCTACTGCTGGTGCAAAAGAATAAGGTCCTATGTGCATGCACCAGGAAGTGAGGCCAAACAAATGCAGTGGACGCACAGGATCTCACCATTAAGGAGCCTGAAGTTGAAGTTAGTTTGTGGGGGAAATGTATTTAATACAGGGTGTGTCACAAAGCCTCTTTTATGTGTGTGTGTATTTGGGAGGGGGAGAGACCTCATGTCCTTAAAGGTAAAGGTCCAGTCGTGGCCGACTCTGGGGTTGCGGCGCTCATCTCGCTTTATTGGCCGAGGGAGCCGGCATATAGCTTCTGGTCATGTGGCCAGCATGACTAAGCTGCTTCTGGGGGACCAGAGCAGCGCACGGAAATGCCGTTTACCTTCCTGCTGGAGCAATACCTATTTATCTACTTGCACTTTGACGTGCTTTCAAACTGCTAGGTTGGCAGGAGCAGGGACCTAGCAATGGAAGCTCACCCCGTCACGGGGATTTGAACCGCCGACCTTCTGATCGGCAAGTCCTAGGCTCTGTGGTTTAACCCACAGCGCCACCCACATCCCATCTTCAGGTCCTTATCCAGCTTATTTATGTACTTCATAGAAGTATAGAGTTGGTCCAACCCCCTGCAAAGCAGGAATCTTTTGCCCAACATGGAGTTCGACCCTTGAGATTAATGGATGGGAGTTAGGAACCACCTTCATTTACACAGTGAACAGCAGCACACAGGACAGACCTCCACATTCAACACTTCATCTATTTTCACTCTGAGTGCATTAAAAACTGGAAACATGGTAGTGTTCAACCACCCTGAGTATATTAACAGTCTTTTGGGGGGGCGGTGGGGAGACGGTGGTGGAACGCCAGCAGGGGAAGCACCTCTTGCAGGTTATCTAGTTTGCTTCCTTCAGGATGCAGCTTTGCTGGAGTACACCATCTCAGGCTGGGAAATTGGACATTTAAAAGCCTCCAACATTAAACACACACACACACACACACACAGAGAGAGAGAGAGAGAGAGAGAGAGAGAGAGAGAGAGAGAGAGAGCAGTTCTGACAGACTATTTTCTATGCACAGGGAATCTCTCTGTCTTTTAAATGGGAGGTTATTCAAACATGCAACACCACCCCCACCCCCCCGCTGCCCTTTGCAGCTGGAAATGGTACAGCATCGTACCAGTTGCATCACCCAATGCTGCTGAATGTATACATTTAGCTCTGCATCCCGCACTGACTCCTCCTTCCGCCTAACGAAAATGGAGCCATTGCAGGCTGGACGTTCTCCACAAACGAAGGTTCAGTGTCATCAATCTGAGTGTGCCCTTTCCTATTTTTATGAGACTTTCCCCGATTTAACAGAAATGGTGTAGTCCTTCTTCCACCTTATCAGGGAGCCAAAAGGTGCTTAGGAGAGGAGGAGGAGAAGCAAGAGGAGAACGGGACAGCAAGCAGTGAGAAACTCAACTGGGGTCAGAAAAATATATTCCTAGTTGCCAGTTTTAACAGAGCCAACCCACTTAAACAACCAGAGCTGAGCAGAATGCACGGTGGTTGGGGAGAGGTCCTTAGACTCTAGGCATTAACACCTATAGCGATTTCTTGCCTGGACTATCTTGGTTGAGGCTGAATGCATATTAGGAGAGAATTGGGGGGAGTGCATGAGTAGGTAAAGGAGATTAAAGAGCTTGTATGTCCAAAAGAAACCCAAAGGAGAAGGCGGAGGGGGAGGGGGGGAACCTTTCCACTGAAGATGGGGAGGGGGTGCTGTTGCTTGACTGTGACAAATCCAAGCCCTTTGCCAGTGTCCCCATCTAAAGCCTCTCCACCCTGCAAGGGGTGGCATGCAGCCAGGCCCAGGCAGTTCCTTGTCCAGCCAATTCGGAAGATGTTTAATTAAGCCTAAGTGCTTGGAAAAGCGGGGAGGGGGGTGGAGAGGAGAAAAGGGCAGTCAATGCAGCACAATCCACCACAGAGCATCTGTTGCGGGAGGCCAACATAGCTCCAATGTAAATTTGAGCCAGGGCCCACACACCCTCTTCTGTGCACAGTGCAGGCACGCAGTTGTGCAAAAACACACACACACACACACACACACACACACACACACACACACACACACACACTAAGCCTTGCAAGAGAGCTCAGCTGGAGGAAGGAAGGAGTTAAATTGTACCTGACTTGTCCCCCTTCCATGTTCCTTTGCACACTAGGGCTCTTCCCAACACCCCTGCGTTCCACACAAATGGGATTCCCCCCCCCAAAAAAAAACACACCATGCCAAAACAATGCTTGAAATATTTGCTTATCCAGATGAGCAGGGACAGGCAAAGCTCCTCTGAAATTTAGATGTGTAAATTGAAAGTCACTTTTTTAAAACAAACAAGCCCTGCCTCCAAAAAAACACACCCTCAAGATTTTTAAAATTCTCATGGTATGCAAAGCTTCTGTGAAATTCAGAAGCTGCATTTTCTGAAAATAAACAACTTGACAATAGAAACCCTCATTGAGGCGGTGGGGGTTGGGGAAGCGTAACTACAGTATGCAATTTGGTTTGGAGGTGGGAAATCCAAATGCTGCACATACCAAATCAACAGGGGGGGGGGGGAATCCACTTGCAGGTTTCTCTTGCAGGAGCCTCACTGAAAGGGGAGGCAGAGCTGGGCAAGAGCTTACCACAGCAGAGCTTGCACAGCAGACTGGTCTGCTTCTGCCCCACAGGGCACCATCTGTCCTGGCTCCCATCCCATCACCCTTAATGTCACCCCAAACCCACTGCAGCCGTCTCGCTTCACACACAGCAGCCACAACGTGGAGCAAGAAACAAGAAGCCTGGCCTTCAAATTAGGGGTGGGGTCTCATTCTGCCCCAAATACAATCCAAGGTCTGAACCCTGTGTATGATGGAAGGGGATCCATTTTAGGAGTAGACTCGGAATATTCTGGAAACTGGATGAGGCGGTTGTTGTGCAGCCTGACAGATACCCCTGGGCCAGCTGCCTACCATCCTCCCTGTTATGTAGTGTAGTTTCACCCTGGGCCAACAGGGGGATACTGTATATAGTTTTCACTCAGGTCTGTAGATAGTTTTCACTCAGGTCCGCGGCAGTTATTTTAGGCGGGAACTCTGGGCTGTTGTGGTTACAATGTTGACAGCCGGCTCCCTATAAATACAGGCCGGCTGAGCTGTTCGCTCTCAGTTCTATTCCAGCTTACCTTAATAAAGAGCTACTTGAAGAAATCGCTGTGCCGGCTGCTATGTCAACCCACGACTTAACACTGGCGACGAGGGTGGGATGGATGGACATCAGAGCACAGCCAGATGCGGCCAGCCTCTGAACTGAGCTGAATCACTGAGCTGAATCACAGAGCGAAATCACTGAGCGAAATCACTGGGCAGAACCAATTCAGAGCTGACTGTTCTGGCTAGAGCACTGTGTTCCATCCATCGCCCTTCACGCCGGCATCGGAATCATGGCTTCACTTGTGCCTCTACCGCCTTTTGCGCCAGCCTCTGAATCATGGGACTCCTACCTCGCTCGGTTCGACTGCTACCTCCAAGCCAACGAGCTGACAGAAGTATCACAGGAGCGGAAGCGGGGCCTATTCCTCAGCCTCTGTGGGCCTGAGGTGTTTGAGACGGCCCGAGCGTTGGTTGCGCCTGAAGCAGTCCAGGCAACACCATGGGACACGATCCAAGAGAAGCTCCGCAACCACTACGCACCAAAGCCGTCCAAGATTGCTGCCCGCCATGCGTTCTACCACCGGAACCAGGCAGAGGGGGAGTCAATCAACAACTACACCACCGCCCTGCGACAGGCTGCAATGCACTGTGAGTTCCGAGACTTAGACGATGCCCTGATGGATCGAATCGTCTGCGGGGTCCGGGACATCCATCTGCAACGGCGCCTCCTAGCCAAGCCAGACCTCACGCTACAGAAAGCCATTGAGGAGGCTGTGGCCTCAGAAGCTGCTGAACGCTCCGCCCAGGAGATCCGCAAGTCCAGCAGCCCGCGTCTTGCTAGGGAGCCAGTTCCGGTGCATCATGAAGAGGCCAGCAGTGAGGAGGCATCCTCCAGTGAAGACGATGACGTGCACCAGACAAAGCGGGAGCGCAGGAAGTTCCAACAGAAGTCCAAGGGCCAACCGGAATGTGCTGGCTGCGGAGGCAACCATTCCCGTGCTAAGTGTCGATTCAGAGACGCCATCTGTAGGAAGTGTTCCAGAAGGGGCCACATCGCTAAGGTCTGCCGATCGGCTCCGTCTGTCACCCCCCCTTCATCGACTCGCAAGTCCAAGTCGTCACTCCAGTCTGCCACGGAAAGTTGTTTCGCTCTCACCAACTGCCGCTGCCCGTCTGGAACCACGATTGGCCAAACCGACTCGCCTACGCGACGCAAGCTGAACGTCACGGTGCTCATTGAAGGAGCTCCATGTGACATGGAGATCGACACCGGGTCTGCCCTGTCCATCGTGTCATGGAGCACCATCAAAAGACTGGTACCCAGAGTGTCCAAAAGGCAACTCGACTCTCACCGCGTACACCTGAGAGACTACCAGGGAAACGACATTCCCGTGGTGGGCGTTGGCCGGTTCCGGATCGCCTTCAAGGATTTTTCGGGCCTGCTCCGGTTGGTGGTGGTCGAAGGTCAGCGGCCAAGCCTCCTAGGGCTAGACTGGTTTGATGCCCTCGGCCTGGAAGTCACCGGCATCAACTGCATCTCTAACGCAGAGACTGAGGGTCTGGTCAAAGACTTTGCCGAGGTTTTTGACGGCACCTTGGGCCAATATACAGGTACGCCCATCTCCTTTAGCCTTGATCCACAAGTCGCCCCCATCAAGCTAAAGCCACGCCGGGTTCCCTTTGCTCTCAAGGCTAAGGTGGACGAACAACTGGACAAACTGATCGCCCAAGGAGTTTTGGAGCCGGTTGACCACGCAAAGTGGGAAACCCCCATCGTCACGCCTGTCAAGCCAGATGGGTCGGTGAGAATCTGCGCTGACTACAAGTGCACGATCAACAAGGCACTTCAGCAGCACGCTTACCCGGTTCCTGTTGTCCAACACCTGCTGCATTCCCTGGGTGAGGGTAAGGTCTTCGCTAAGCTGGACCTTGCCCAAGCCTATCAACAACTGCCAGTCGATGATGCCACTGCTGAAGCCCAGACGATCGTCACCCACCGGGGGGCTTTCCGTTGCCGCCGGTTGCAGTTCGGGGTGAGTGTGGCTCCTGGCATCTTCCAAAGCCTTATGGAGCGTCTCCTGCAAGGGCTTCCGGGCGTGGTTCCATATTTTGATGACGTCTTGGTGTCTGCAGACTCACACCAGCAGCTGTTCGAGCGCCTCCGTGCCGTGCTGACCAGGTTCCAGGAGGCCGGGCTCAAGGTAAAGAGGGACAAGTGCCAGATCGCCGTTCCACAGGTAGAGTTCCTGGGCTATCTTATCGATGCCTCCGGTCTTCATCCAACCACATCCAAGATCCGCGCTATCCAGCAGGCCGCCACCCCAAAGAACAAAACGGAGTTGCAGGCATTCCTGGGGCTGCTGAACTTTTATAACATGTTCCTGCCCCACAAAGCCACAGTGGCTGAGCCTCTTCACCGACTCCTTAGCACTAAGACGCCTTGGGCCTGGGGTCATCGGGAGACGGCAGCCTTCAACGCGGTCAAGGCTCTCCTTTCTTCAGACAGTGTGCTGGTACAGTACAGTGAATCCAGGCCGCTGGTCCTTGCCTGCGACGCCTCACCTTTTGGCATCGGTGCTGTCCTTAGTCACCGTTTTCCAGATGGAAGAGAAGCACCGCTCGCCTACTTTTCCAGGACACTATCTCCAACGGAACGGAATTACAGCCAGCTCGACAAGGAGGCATTGGCACTTGTGGCTGGAGTGAAGAGGTTCCATGAATACCTCTATGGCAGGGTTTTTGACCTCATCACTGACCACAAGCCACTCCTGGGCCTCCTCGCCGGTGATCGTCCAACTCCACCGGTCCTCTCACCACGCATGCTGCGATGGACTGTTTTCCTGGCTGCCTACCACTACCGGCTCATCCATCGCCCGGGGAAATCGATGGGCCATGCCGACGCCCTCAGCCGTTGCCCTCTTCCAGCATTTGTGGAAGACCCGGCTCCAGCTTCATCGCTCCTTCTGATTGAGGATCTTCCGGCAGCGCCTGTATCGGCTGCCACTGTGGCCTCCGCATCTGCCCAGGATCGCACCATCAGCCGGGTGCTCAACTGGGTGTGGAGGGGGTGGCCACAAGGGCCTTTTGCATCAGAGTTCCAGTCCTTCGCAACCAGACAACATGAACTCTCAGCTCATCGCGGCTGCCTGCTGTGGGGAGACCGCGTCGTGATTCCCCAGGGACTCCGTCAGCGCGTCCTGGAGGCTCTGCACGTTGGCCACCCGGGAATTGTCAAAATGAAGGCGTTGGCTCGGTGTTACGTCTGGTGGCCTAATATGGACGATGCCATCACTGCCTGGGTGTCCGCCTGTCAAGCGTGCCAGGAGTCGAGGCCTGCACCACCGGCAGCTAAGGGACACACCTGGGAGACGCCAAAGACACCCTGGTCGAGGGTGCACATCGATCTGGCTGGCCCCTTTCACGGCCGGACCTTTATGGTAGTGGTGGACGCCTATTCCAAATGGCTGGAGGTCGCCCTGATGCCCTCCACCACTACCGAAGCTGTCATCCGGGTGCTGCGAGGCCTGTTTGCAACGCATGGGTGTCCTGATGTCCTTGTCTCTGACAACGGACCGCAGTTCACGTCAGGCACGTTTGAGCGGTATCTTTTGGGACTGGGCATCCGCCATGCCCTAACGGCACCCTTTCATCCATCCAGCAACGGGCAAGCGGAAAGAATGGTGCGCTCGACAAAAGAGGCACTGGCGCGCCTGGACCGGGGAGAATGGCATGAGCGGGTCGCCGAATACTTGTTCGTGCAACACATCACCCCTCATGCGGCCACAGGGAGGAGTCCTGCTGAACTGCTTATGGGCCGCCGCCTCAGGTCACCGCTCGACCGGCTACACCCAGACTTTGCCGTGGCTGAACCCCCAGGCTGTGCCAACGCACCACGGTCATTTGTCCCAGGAAACCAGGTCTTTGCCCGGAACTATGTGGGGGACATCCCTTGGGTGCCAGCCACAGTAGTGGGAGTCACTGAACCTCGCTCGTACCAGGTGGCACTCGAAGACGGACGCTTGTGGCGACGGCACATAGACCAGCTTAGGCGCAGGGTTGGGGACTTGGACACTACCGAGGTGCCCCCAACTGCGCTTGCGGCTCCAGAAGAGACACGTACAGATGGCGAGGCCCCACCTACACCTCCCTCGCAAACTGCCAGCGTGGAGCCGAACCAAGCCGTTTCAGAACAGACTCAGACCACTCCACTTGCGGAGGCTCCACCCACAGCAGCGGATCCAGGGGAGTTGGTCCCAACGCCACCTAGGGTCGCACCACAGCCTCCGCGAGAACTGTGTGGCCCTCCGGACTTGGCTACCAGTCCCCGGCGGTCTGGCAGAGTTTCCAAGCGCCCAACTTATTTAAAGGACTATGTTGTTGGACAGGTATCACTGTTGGTCTAAGTATGGGAAATGTAACCGATATGCTTTTGTGCTTAATTGAACCATTACGCGTAGTGCTGTATATAAGGAAACCATTACGATTGTAACTAACGCCTTATCTCGGTGGGGAGGGGTGTTATGTAGTGTAGTTTCACCCTGGGCCAACAGGGGGATACTGTATATAGTTTTCACTCAGGTCTGTAGATAGTTTTCACTCAGGTCCGCGGCAGTTATTTTAGGCGGGAACTCTGGGCTGTTGTGGTTACAATGTTGACAGCCGGCTCCCTATAAATACAGGCCGGCTGAGCTGTTCGCTCTCAGTTCTATTCCAGCTTACCTTAATAAAGAGCTACTTGAAGAAATCGCTGTGCCGGCTGCTATGTCAACCCACGACTTAACACTCCCCAAGAAGACAAATAACCCCTGGCCGTTCAGTGAGGGTGTCAAAACCTTCCTCTTCACCTTGGAGCTAGGAAGCGGGCATCCATTATCTCCACAGGTGCCCTGTGCTTAGGAGCATGTCAGTTAGGGGAAAGATCTCTGCCTCTGGGGCTGGCCGCTTTGGGGCTGGGGGGCAGTGGCCCTCAGTGCACTTGACCTTTCAGCATCGAAACAAACCTCTGATTTTCCCTCCAGTTTTGGGAATTAAAGCCAGAGTTGGCCATTTTGGCACCACGTGACACTGTTTGGGCTGCCATCATGTTTTTTCTTTTACCCACAAGCTCCCTCAGAGCCATGTTACATCATGGCGTTGAGCATTTCTGAGGGAATTTCTGCTGGAAATACACGGCAGCTCTCTGTTGTCGAGAGAAAAACTGCCATCGCTGGTGGGAGAAGCGTCAGCACTGTGAATATGGAGGTGAAAAAAGCTGATTCTGTGCCAAAATCCATCCTCCAATGTCTCAAAAGTTGTCTTCCCATTGGAAAGAGGTTTCTGTTTTTCTGCCTCATTCAGAGGGCATTTAAGAACTGCGTTGGCTGAAGGGTTTTGAACTCAGAGGTGGCCAAGTGTGATGCATGAGGGGTTTTCTTTCTTTCTTTCCGATAAACATTTATCCAGCACATTTATCCAGCACATTGGATTCCCTGGCTGCCCACACTTCCAGCTCACGGGAAGAATTAACTCATGGTGTCTTGCCCCTGGGCTGCAGGGTCCAGGCCACTGGAGAGATGATTTGCAGAATGAAATAAAAGGGCATCTTCAAAGGTAAATTAAGAACACCAAAAGCCCTCCACAGTGGAATTTCGCCAAAACATTTCCCCCTTCCTTTTGATAATTTTCAAATGCAATTTCTTCTCTCGCTAACTGATGGGAGAGTGGTTGGCGGTGGGAGGGAAATGAAGGAGAAAATTTCAGCACAGCTCTAGGAAAGAAACAAAATGCACCACTGAGCTCTTCAGCATACCTTTCACCTTCACAAAAAACCTTTTCAAGCCAAATGTTTGCTATCGCTAATTTTCAGCTCAACAACTGTGTGGTCCTATGGCACAGCCATTCCCAGAATTCCCTGGGAAGAGGTACTGATTGTAAAGCCGCTCTGGGAACTGTAGTTCCATGAGGGGAACAGGGCCTTCCTAACAACTGCCAGCACCTTTAACGAACTACATCTCCCAGAATGCTTTGGGGGAAGGTGGTGACATAGTGGTGTAAAGTGGTTTAGCGGAGAAGCTAAGAGACTGAGCAACCAGTCCTTGGGTTCAAATCTCACCACACGCTCTCTCTTTCAAACTCAGTCCACTACCGCCTGCAATATAGGAGACAATGCCACTAACCTACCTTATAGGTAAAGATTGTAACTGCATAATGTAGGCGAAGAAGCACTTTGCACACTTGAAAGTGCTGATCAAAAATGGTGCGTTATTTATTAGCAACACTGATAAAATAGTTGCATGGTAAGGGGTGTGATTGCTTTTAATTTTTTGTTTTCCCATTCACGCCAACTAAAATATCCAGTGTAAATATTGGGCATGGAAGCCCCAGTCCAAATTATGACTGCAGTGGGGACAAAGGTTTTTTATTAAAAAAAACGACAACATGGCCCCCATGTCACGGTTCCAATTTACACCTACGATTTACTTTTAGACAGTTGCCACTCATACAATTAGCAATTGTGCGAATGGCTTCTTCATGCCCTTTGTGAAAGTCTGCCTCCCAGACAGCTAGGCCCAATCATCCGCGTCAATTGCTACTTCCCTGCTTACTTGTGAGTAAGTGCTGTCTAGGACTGTCATTTCAGTTTTCATTGTTTTTTTTAAAAAGAGATTTAATACAGCAACTAATTTCAATAACATCATAAGCGGGCCGCTTCCCAAAACACAAGAGATGCAAATCATTTCCTATAAAAGCACACAGAATTCCTACTGTGCCAAATAACCAGAGGGTTTCAAGCTGGAGAAAAGAGACAAACAGATAAACACACACACACACACACACACACACACACACACACACACACACACACTATATATATAAATATATGTACAAACACTCGTATATAATCCAGTTCACAGAGCATGTCACATAACCGACGCCTGCAGATTTAGTGTCTGGAATGATGGCCAACGCTCCTGCGGATCTGAAGGTCAGCGTGACTTCCAAGATTCTCCCGCACAGCACACAAACACCGGCTATCGCTAGAATCGAAGCCATTAAAATGCTGTGTGGTCAAAATACATAATTTCAGAGATTACATACACACACACACACACACTCCAATTCTATACTTCATCCGCACAGCAGCATGCAAGTTATTGAGTAGGGAACATCAACTGGGGTACTCCAGGGTCAAATACTGCAACCATAAAAGCATGGGAACAGAGGAAGCTGCTTTATACTGAGTCAGACTACTGGGTCTATCTAGCTCAGTATTGTGTGTTCTGACTAACAGTGGCTCTCTAGCATTGTAGGCAGGGAATTTTTCCCAGCCCTACCTAGGGGTGCTGGAGGGAAATGAACCAGGGACCTTCTGCATGCAAAGCAAATGGTTTACCACTGAGCCACCTCCTGCACACACACACCCCCAAGCAGTTGCCAACTATGTTAGAAATTCAAATATACAGTATCATCTAATCGCTAAAAGGCGCCTTAAACCTAGGTTACGGTCGCCACAATGGAATGTCTAGGCGCATTTCTTTTCCAATGAAGTTCGTTATTAGTATTATTTTTATTCACTTCATTCCTATACCGCTTTATATTTTAAAGAACAAATCTCAAAGCAGTTTGCAACACATTAAAACTTCAAATGAAACAATCCAGAATGAAAAGAATTTCAAGTTTCAAGGAAAATATTTCAGATCCTTCTCTAAGTGACATTCTGCTTTCCCTAGTTGCCAACCGGGCACCCAGAGATCTCCCATGTGGTCACATTTGGATCCGCACCCAGTCGCAAAAAATGCACCTGGCGTCTGGCTAATTTCTAACACTGACTGTGAACCTGGAGGCAAAAGGAAGCATGCTGGTGCATGTGGCAACGGGCCTTCCTGGTGGTTTGTTTTGCAAGATGGTGGGGCAGGAGGCTCATGGTGTCTCTTCTGTAAAAATTAAGTGATGACCAAGACCACTTACTGAACACCTCTAGCATTTGCAAGATAACCTTTTGTGGATCTGTTCGGGACAAGTGGAAATCTGGGTGAGCCCTATATTAGGTTCTTTAATTTCAATGGGTCTACTCAAGAGTAAAACCGAATAGCTGATTCCTTCAGGGTCAGTGCAACCCTATCCAAAACTGGTTGCAAACCTCGGTTTGCATTAGTGGTCTTCCCAACCAACGGTACTTCCATCTTATCTGGATTAAGTTTCAAGATATTTGCCCTACCATCCCACCCCAACCCTACCTCCTTGGGATTAGCAAATGGAAAGGAGTTGAGTGATCTCTGCACGCTGGTGGTGACAGCTCATCTCAAACCTCTGGATGACTTCTTCTAGAGATTTCACATAGATGTTTCAGAACGCAGGAGGGGAAGGCTGGAACCCTGAGGCAGCCACCCCAACAGCCATGGGGTGCAACATCACCTTTCAGATCCAGCCCTCCAGATCCAGCCCTCTAAGAGCTTTCACCTTTCAGATCCAGCCCTCTAAGAGCATAAGAAGCTACCTTGCACAGAGTCAGGTCACTGGTCCATCTAGCTCAGCATCTCCCACACTGACCAGTAGCAACTCATGAAGGTTTTAGACAATGGACATTCCTAGATCAAGGAGCAGGAGGAGCAGATCCTCTGCAAGAGAGCGATGGTCCTCCCTCAAACACAGAGAGATGCTACAGCTCCTCCTCATGTTACACCAGCAGCACAGTCTAGATACCATGATTGATAGCATCAGAAGAGGGGCGTGCCAGGGCAGGGGAGAGAACCCTAATATAATAAATATTGCACCTGCGTGGAAAATTACTGGATAGCACATCCTCATCAGACCGCGGCAACCACGGCTGCTAAAGGGTTATGGGGCTAGGCCACCGTCACTGGAGCACAGGAAGGAAGACTCAGCAAGAGCGGTTCTGTCAGAAGTCATTCTGGCACGTAGACAAAACTGTGCTTTATTTCTCAGGCTCCAGATTCTCTAGGTCCCAGTTCTGCCTGCACATCATCCTCGCCTCTGCCAAGAAAGCTGGCCTTCTTCTTAACCCAAGATTCACGAGAGGTTATTCTGGCTCCTTGACAGAGAAGGGAAAGTGCTCTGTCCATGTTCAGAGGCTCCCTTTTTCCTTCTTCTTAGGGAGAAGAGAAGCACATCTCTGCACCACCCTTTGCAAGTAGGTTCCAGGGCTTTTAGCCTTGGCCAGGCTCCAAGTTCAAATTAAGCCCCGAATGAAAGAGAAAATTTGTCACTGCAGGAGATAAACTGGCTCCCCTTTTCCAGCCGTTTAAACAACCCTCTTAACATGCAACCGCCTGGCTGGCTCCCAGTTCCCACCATCCCTGCACCCAGCAAGGATTTTTCCTGCTGACTCAGGACTTCTGCAGCTGCAAAACAAGCCACGGCCGAAGTCCAGGGCTGAGAGGGAGCCAAGCTGCACCTGGAAACAAAGTGGTGGCCGAAGGAGGGTGTGTGTGTGTGTGTGTGTGTAGCAAGGGAACCCTGCTGCGATATTGTAGTGTGGCATAACACACACAGAGAGACACACACAAGGGAGCAAAGAAGCAACTTGGGATAGATGTGTGGGGGTGTTTGCATGCTGTAATAAGAAGAATCCATGTGCCTATAATAAATCTCGGAGATTATAAACAGCAGTGCAAGGGAGGAGGTTGGGGTTGGTTATAAGGTTGCAGCTGAAATTTACTGGCAGCAATGAGATAAGTGGGGAGGACCGAGACTAACGGGATAATAAGCAAATGGGTTCCTTCCCCCTGCCACAGCATGTGGGGGAAGGAAAGGGAAATGATTTCTATACACCACCAGTTAGTATCTCCTCTTCTGGTTTGCAGAGAATCTCAGGCTCCTCTCTGAGAAAGTAAGTTTCTAGACCTCAAGGTTGGGCAAGCAAACTTGCGTGTGCATCGTCAATGCATGGTAGAATATTTGAAACCAGATGAGGTGCAAAAGCAGGATTTATTTATTTTAAGCGGGCAAATCACTCATTCCCTAAAATGAATAGGATTTGTTAATGCTTACACCTCAACTCCCACATCATGTTGTAAGGCACTGCACAGCCTTTCATTATGTTTAAGGCTGTCAACGATGTGATATGTCATCAGTTCTTTCTGGAATCTGGCTTGAAGATTACTGTTACTTTTATTATTGATTAAATTTCTATCCGAAGATCACAGGGCGGTTTACAATATAAAAACACAAAAATACATATTAAAATAACAAACAAAAATGATACACACACACACACACCTCTCTCACACACAGTTTAAAAGGCCAAAGATGGTTTAATTAGCCGAAGGACTGGAAGAAGAGGAATGTTTTTGCCTGGTGCCTAAAGACATGTAACAAAGGCACCAGGCAAGCCTCCCTGGGGAAAGCATTCTTCAAGTGGGGAGCCACCACTGAAAAGGCCTGCTTTTGTGTTGCCGCTCTCCGGACCTCTCCTGCAGGAGGCCCACAAAGAAGGGCCTCAGATGGTGATTGCAGGGTCCAGGTCGGTTCATATGGAGACAGGCAGTCCTTGATCTTCTGCACTAGTCAATTTCTCTCTCTCTCTCTCTCTCTCTCTCTCTCTCTCTCACACACACACACACACACACACACACAATCCCTATGCACAACCTGCTGTTCACAATCAAATTCCTTCCATCTCAAAACTAGATTCTTTTAATTAAAAAAAAAGTCAACTCCACTTTACAAAATGCACATTTAAAATAATGGCTCCTGCATATCAGCATGAATACCCACCCAAATAAATAAATAAATCATAAGCCAATTAAGTCTCAAATCCTATTGACATATTACCGAGGACTAAGCTCCACTAAATACGGTGGGTCTTACTTCCAAGTAAACATGCATAAGATTTCTCTGGAAGTCCAGGAGAATACGAGCGATTTCCAAAAGCCTTGGTCAGGATACCATTTATCTAATCCCATGCATAAAAAATAATCAAACCCAGGCTTTCATTCAAAGGTTTTGTTTCACCACAAGGGCTCGAAGCTTTCAGTCTTTAAAAAAAAAAAAAGTCGAAAGATGTGCGATGAACACACAGGAAACGCTTAGGCTTAACATTCTGCAGCCCAAATGGAGAAGAGACATGAAACCATCACAAACCACCATGCCAAAGGCCGCGTTGTGAAGCTTAACGCAATGGCCACTTCCTGCACCAGCCATTTCTACAACCTGTCAGCTTAGTGGCCTAAAGTGGATCAGGCAGGTAAGATGCTTTAGAGGAAGCTCGCTCACTTCAGCAATTAGCAATAAGCAGACCAAACGGAGAGCCAAAGGAACAGGTACAAGGTACAGGATGACTAGTCGGCCAGAAGCACTCCCTGGGAAGATTTAGGGCAGCCTTCTCCTACGTGGTGCCTTCCAGATGTTTTTGCACTACAACAGCTGTGCTGTCTGGGGCTAATGGGAGTTAATAGTCCCAGACATCTGGAGGGCTCCAAGTTGAAGAAGGCTGATTTAAGAGTTCTCCAAGCAGGTAAGAAACCGAACACAACTCATCACTACAATGCTGCGATTGTTGGCAGGAGGCTTTCAAGACTCAGAAGCTAACTCTATCACCAGCCTGCAGTTCACAGAATCAAGCTTCTCAAGAAACTGAATTTTCAGTAGTTCATCTTCCAATGGGATACATGCTATCATCAGCCAGAAATACCCTTCTGCATTTGATCTGACATCTTTCTGCAGGTGGGCTGGCCTTCAGCTTAGACTCACTCTGACCCCTTATATGGGATTTGGTATATAAATTTTCCCTTGGCTTTTTTGCTAGCCCATGTAGGACCAGCATGGATAGCTGGCTTGGGTGAATATCTGATGTTTCCTCCCTTTATAGTCTTGATTTATGGGCTACTACTAAAATGAGGCTGCATTTTAAGCTGTATTTTAAGCCGTATTTTAATTGTTTGTTTGTTTGTTGTTGGTTTTTTTCTATTATGTTTTATTGTAATTCATATTTGATGTTAGCCGCCCTGAGCCCAACCCTGGCTGGGGAGAGCGGGGTATAAATATTATTATTATTATTAGCCAGAACAAATGGGCCAGTCCTTGTGAAAAAGAATCAATGGACGCAAATCTGACAACAGAAATGGCAATACTATAAACCAGTGGTTTTCAACCAGTGTGCCATGGCACCCTGGGGTGCCTTGAATGATGGTCAGGGGTGGCATGGGTAACACTGGCCTCTGTCCCTCTTTCCTGCCCTCCCTCCTCTGATGCCCTCTTGTGTCTCTGCCTCCCAAAGGTTTGCACAACTCTTTGTTGCAGCAGCCCCAGCTACAAGCTCCCCAGGTGAATGGTGTCTCTGGGGCCGGCCAAGGGTTGTTTCCCAGGCTCCTGTGGGGCAGTGTGAGGAGGTACCTCTCTTTGGACTGGGGGGGGCAGCTCAGAGACCAGGGGTGGCAGCAGTGGCTGCCCAGAGGAGAGAGGAGAGGAGGCTGAGGGGACACTCCACAAGGAAGGGTGTTCAAAAAGGGTTGAGAGGCTACCAGTTCTGCAGGCAAGGGGTGACATATCTGGGCTCCTTAGCCCCACAGGGGTACTGCAGAAAGAATATAGTTGGTCAATGGAGCCATGGAGCCAAAAAGATTGAAAACCTCTGCTATACAGTGGTACCTCGGGTTAAGTACTTAAATTCATTCGGGAGGTCTGTTCTTAACCTGAAACTGTTGTTAACCTGAAGTACCACTTTAGCTAATGGGGCCTCCTGCTGCTGCCGCCGGGCCGCCGGAGCACGATTTCTGTTCTCATCCTGAAGCAAAGTTCTTAACCCGAGGTACTATTTCTGGGTTTTAGCGGAGTCTGTAACCTAAAGTGTATGTAACCTGAAGCGTATGTAACCCGAGGTACCACTGTAAACAGAAACTTGGCAGGAGACATTTCAAGCTACCAGGCCACCCTCTTACTAATCTTAAAGATGGTCGCCCTTGAACAATGGCACTTGAAAGCAAAGTCCCAATGCTTACAGTTAATCAAGGAATTAAATTCCATTCATTTGGTTCTGAATAGAGACAAAAGATATTAATTTCAAAGTTGATTATTTTATCACCTATCATTGCTGTTCTGAAGGGTCACTGTGCTTTCTTTTTCAGGCATTCAAGTTCTAATTGCGCGTGCTTTTTGCGTTTCATTTCCCTCTGACCTAACTACTTACAAACCCTCCCACTCATATGGAAATATAGCTTGCAACTGAGAAGGACACTTTGTGCATCTGATGAAGTGGGCTTTATTTCACAAAAGCTTATGCCGTAATAATTGTGTTATAGTCTTTAAGATGCTACCAGATTCTTTGTTGCTTTTGCTGCAACACAGGCCAACATGGCTAACACTCTGAATATTTCAACCGTGTGTGTCCCCCTTTTTGCAAATATAGGTTTTTAAAACACATCAGGTTTGCATCCAACCTTAGTCATGCTTAGAGTGCATCTGCTGAAATCAGGAAATAACTAATTTAAGTTCGGTTAAATTCAATGGGTCTATTCTGAGAACTTAGGCCTTGTCCACACTTCCAGGAGCTGTGTCTATATACATGCAGCACAAAAGGATTTCCAAGTCCATGTCTGAGTGGGTTGTTTAAAAATTATGATTCCATCACTTTTCCCAGGAAAACCAGCATTTTATCACTGGATCGGAGCAAACTGCAACCAGGTTTTTCGTGGATTGCGGCTGGTTCCGATTCAGTGGTAAAGTGCAGATTTTCCCTGGGACAGTGGCAGAAGGAAAAAAGAATCGCTTGGACATGGACTTGGAAATCCTGCGCCTGTATCTAGGAAGCTCAGCACAAAAGAAAGTGTGGATGGATACCTTTCCCATGGACAATACAGTGATACCTTGGTTCTCGGAAGGCTTAGTTGTTGAACAAATCGGCTCCCAATCGCCTCAAACCCAGAAGTAAGTGTTCCGGTCTGTGAACGTTTTTCGGAAGCCGAACGTCCGATGCAGGAAGCTTCTGCAGTCAACTGGAAGCCATGCCTTGCTTTTCGAATGGTTTCAGGAGTCGATTAGGTACGGATTAAGTTCAAGAACCAAGGTACCACTGTACCTACAGAAATGGCAAGATGCCACAGAGGTATAATGTTTAAAAGATTTCCAGGTCATAGTTTCAGTGCCCTTCCCAGGACTCACACAAACAAAACACTGATATGCAAAAACGTGGAATTTATCCAATCTGCATGACATATATGTAAGATATACATTTAAAGATGTGCCATTTAAACAATCATGGCTCCCTTCAAAAATAGCTGGGAGCTGCAGTTTCGTAAGGGTGCTCCCATTCCTCTCACAAAGCTACAGTTCCCAGAGCTTCCATGGAAGAGGGATTGACTGTGAAACCACTCTGTGAGGGGAATGGGAGCACCCTTGATAAACTCAACTTCCCAGGATGCTTTGGGAGAAGCCATCATTGTTTAAAGTAGTATGATACCTCTTTAAATGTATAGTGCAGAAGGGGCCTTAATTCCCCAGGCAGCTTTTTAGACTGTCCCCTCCGTTCCAAAAACAAAGCTGACAAACTAAGGGGCATTGGGAGGGAAGACTTAGAAGAGAGGAGACAAACTCTAGAAGAGCAGCTGCAACTCGTGCGGCATCCTCAAGACTAAGGCCATTTGCACACGAGACGGCGACAAACAAAACAGAAAAAACGACAGATGTTGCAAAAGGAATCAATTTGTCCACTCCCGTTGCACCACAACATAAGCCCAAATCAATTTAAACCTTGTGTGCAAAAACCCCACTCACTGACTGCAGCACAAGCCTTAATAGGGAAAAGTCCACACCGCTGTATATTAATATGGAAAAGGGTCTCAGGTGCCAAACCCACCAGGGCAGGCTAAAGGAACCAGATATATTCATGGCATAAAGGGCCAAGGAGAGGGGGATACAGATGATGGCATTGAAATATTTTAAAAGCACACCAGGGGAAAAAAAAGACTAGTTGCAGTTTTCGGTAAGAAGCCACGTGTTTAATTTTTTAAAAAAAAAACCTCAGGGGAAAAAAACGTTCTTCCATGGCCTGCTAATGTCTCACCTGGAGTAACTG
The DNA here is from genome assembly GCF_965112155.1 of Podarcis liolepis. Lineage (NCBI taxonomy): Eukaryota > Metazoa > Chordata > Lepidosauria > Squamata > Lacertidae > Podarcis > Podarcis liolepis. The sequence continues at coordinate 29,777,939 of NC_139573.1, read as the reverse complement.
CTGCTATCTCCTCTCCTCCTACTACAGTATCACTTTGGACCAGGCACCTCTCTCGATCCATCACTCTGACGCCCAAATCATTCATCTCTCTCGTTGCTCTGATAACATGATGCCCCTCCTCACATCCCTACACAGGCTTCCTGTCTGCTCCCATGGGAACACAGGAAGCTGATTTACAGGATATCAGAGTGTCCGTCCAACCCAGTACAGTGGTACCTTGGGTTACAAACACTTTGGGTTACAGACTCCGCTAACCCGGAAGTAGTACCTCGGGTTAAGAACTTCACCTCAGGATGAGAACAGAAATTGCGTGCCGGCAGCCCCATTAGCTAAAGTGGCACCTCAGGTTAAGAACGGTTTCAGGTTAAGAACGGACCTCCAGAACGAATTAAGTTCATAACCAGAGGTACCACTGTACAATTTATGCTCATTGGCAGCAGCTTTCCAGGTGTGTTTCATAAATCAACTGCTACAAAAAAATTAAAATAAATTGGACCGGGTGCTGCATGCAAACCACACAATGTCACTGAATTATGATCCCTCGCCCAGATCCAGCACAAGATTCTTTGCCCCAACCTCAGTGTCTTCAATGGCCTCCCCCACACCAATATCTCCCCATTCTTATACCCTGATGTGTCTCTGTTCATGACCATTGCACCTCCAGCTCCATCATCCTCAGTCATCTGAAGGTCTCCTTATGCTTGTTGTCATCCCCTTGCTCATGCATAGAACTGCCTCCTTGGGCTCCTCTATGGCATCTCCTTCTTACCTTCAACAGACCTCTCCGTGGGCGAGGGACAATTCCCAGAACTACCTGGAGATGCCAGGGATCAAATCTGGGAGCTCCTGCATGGAAAGCAGATGCTCAGCCACGAAGCAATGGCCCTCAAAACCCACTTCTCTTATGAAGGCCTTAGCAGAACCCCAAAGCTTCTATATCCTTCTGCAACTAGTCCTAGGTACCTGAAGTTCTCGCACATCCTCCCCCTCTTTCATTTCTCCTGTGTCATATTTTAAATTGTAAGCTCCTTGGGGGCAAGGTTCAGTTGACTTGCACTCTCTGAAAAGCACTGTGCGCACTGATGTTGCTGTAGGATTATAATAAATTACAGGGAGGTAGATATGGGTTGGGCATTAGGGAAGAACATTCCACCTTTCAGAGAAGTCCAGCCCTAGGGCAAGCAGTCTTGGGGAGGAAGGTCAGAGGTGGGGAACGAGTGGCCCTCCAGATGTTGCAGGACCACAACATCCCCAGCCGCTGACCACGCTGTCTGGAGTGATGGGAGTTCCGCGACATCTGGAGGGCCACAGATTATACATCCCCACAAATAGCAAGAAGCACCACTTTCCGTAGCGGGTTTTCCAAGCCAGGGCTGCTATCTGCTGGAGATGGTTCGGGGTGTGTGGGGGGCTTAGGGCAAAGGGATCTGATGAGATCCCTTCCAACTGGAGTGGTTCTGTAAGCTTCTTTACTCAACTGGGGAACCACCACTTCTCTTCCCAATCCCACCCCCAGACTGCAGCATGATCAAGGCTGCCAACCAGCACCCATCTGGCAAGCAGACAGACAGAAGGGGGGGATGCAGCTACAGGGAATGGCGTTAAGTGACCTGCGTGAGGATTCAGCCCTGCTTAGGTTTAATCCAGAGAACACTTTGCAGAGGGTAGGGACAACGCAAGCTGATTAACAAAAAAAAATCAAAAAAATCAGCAACATCTGGCAAGAGGGAGGATGAGAGGATTGGGGGGAAGGCTAGGCGTAAGTGTTTGCATGATCTTGCAGATGTGTCGGTGGGCGGGAACATTTGCACGCATGGGTGCGGTTGCAATGCTAGAGACTCTCATTTGCTCTCTCTCTCTTTTGAAAAAGTTTTCACCCTACCTTGCAGTCCAAAAAACAGGCCCTCAAGATGGCAAAAGCTAACACACAGTATTGACTATAAATACAACAATGCGCAGGAAAAAAGAGAAGATTTAAACCGCAAGAGCACCCACCTTCTTAAAAAAAAAAAAAATCAGATAAGAACTATGAAGACCACAGGGTGTTTTCCACCACCCTCTTAATATCACCCTCTCCTTGGGATGCAAATTCCACAAGGATAAGCCCCCGCATTAAGGTGACCCAACTCCCTGTGGCCCCTCATATAAAGGCAGGACCTTTAGACTTTTGAGCAGGATTGATAACTATTTCCCATCAGGCAGATCCACTTTTAAGCCCAGCACTTTTAGAACCTCTCTGACACTCTCCTGCATCTGTGGGTTGCAGGGGAAGATGGTAATAAAAATACAGTATGTCTTTCCAGGAAGCTCGTCTGCCATGACAAGAGATTCAAACCCAACTCAGCCATGAAGCTCACTGGGTGAACTTCAGCCAGTCTCAGCGTAACCCACCTCGCAGGGCTGTTGTGAGGACACCAGGGGAGAAATGCATTTGTTGCCTTGAGCAACTTGGAGGACAGGTGGGATTTAAAATGCAGTTAACAAAATGTGAACACAAATGACTGATTTTTCCAAATCAGAGTTCCTAAAAAGGTTCACCATCGCCTTGGGATTCCACACAAACAAAGCATTCCTGAATGTACCCCGGCTGCCAGATAGCCGAGGGTGTTAAAGGTTAAAACCAGCAGGCTGAATTTGCGCCTGGAAACTCACTTCACTGCAAGCTAAGCGTACCACTTTAAGCACATGCAATATACGCTCTCTGCAGCCAACTCCAGTTAGCAATCCAGCCGTCATCTACTGGACCGGCTGAAGTTTCCAAAAAAATTCTTCAAAGGCACCTCACGCAAAGCGATGTTACGGTAATCTGATCTAGATGTTATCAAGGAATTTGCCATAGTGGCCAAGTCTTAGCGCATGCCGAAAGCGCATGGCAACAACACGTTCACTAACACGGGCAGTTATGTGCTGGCAACATGCGTGGCTCCTTCTACAAGTGGAGCCACAATAGTAGGCATGTTTCTGCCCCAGCCAGCATGTCCACATACACCAAGACCAAGACGGAAGGGCACTCTTGTTAGATTAAAAAAAAAACCTATTTTGTTCCTGGTGTACTCGAGCAGGAAATGAAAAAGCAAAATATTAGAAGGCAACTTTTCCTTCTAATTAATGCGTAGTAGTGTTTATCACATTTTACCCCCCCCCCTCCCCAGATTTCTAAGGAAACCCGAGCAGACGTACTCAATGTCACTTGGAGAGCTTTGTAGCTGAGCAAGGATTTCAGCCTGGGAAGTCCAAAACACTCTTTAACAACTGCACACCCACTTCCTTCAATATGCTTCAAAAGGGACACTGAAGTCTTCATTAATGTGCAAATGTGCCTATAATCAACTAAATCATACGAGTGGCGGGCAGCCCTATAAAGCCATAGTTCAGTGGTAGCACATCTGCTGTGCATGAGTAAGGTTCCAGGCTCAATCCCTGATATCTCCAACTAGGGCTGGGGAAAAGACCCAACTCTACTCACTTCCAGGTATTTTTCTGCAAGAGTTGTTTCCTAAAATTCTGTGAGCTGACGTCCACTCTACTCACACATCTGAAAGAAGTTTGCTTTTAAACAGTGGTGTGCGGTAGCAATCTCTCCCCCAGGAAAAAATCCAGTACTAAATTTTTCCACGGATTCCCACTCTCTTTTTTAGAAATGTATTTTCCTCATAGATAGAATTAATTAGTAACATAATGAACTAACACAATAAAAGTAAAACTGAAAATGGAAAGGACATAATACTGTACAACTCAATTTTTTTAAATCTGCAATTAACGTTTTTTCCCGGTGATTCTTCCAAGGACATATTCATGCACACAGCTATTCAACATATGTTGAAACAGTTTTCAGCACCTTCCTCATTTTTCTTAAAATCTAAATAACATGAAATTAGCATGACATATTTCTAATTATGCACATGAAATACGAGGCTGCAATCATGAACACAACCAATTAGTGAGCAAGAGCCTCTGAACAAAACAGGACTTATTTCAGAGTAAACATGCATAGGATTACACTGTGCATCAAACAAACATGCTATATCAGATCTCTGGGCATCAGAATATTTTGCAATAAATTTCCCGATTCAAACACTTCTGGAAATCCCGTATTATTGCTTTTAGAGTATGGAAAGAGTAAGCATTACTTACCCCCATAGGAGACCATACAGTATTGTGTGTTTCTGGCACTGACCTGGACATGGCTTCTACATGGAAGGAGGTAAACCCAGCATAGATACTCATTCAGAGAAACAACAGGTAGCCTCCTCAGAGGCTGCTGCATTTGCTTTTGGAGCATCTGAATAATTCAAGCTCCCTCAGTGTACAGGTGCGACAGAAATATCCACCCACAGCAGAGACTGATGGTAAGGAATCAAGGCCAGAGCAATCAATCACACAGAGAGACAAGAGGCAGCCTAATCTGTGAGCAGGTGGGAGCTTTCAGCCCACCAGAACCATTTCATTATTTGACTTTTTATTTTATTTTTTTGCAGCACACTACCAGTTCTCTCATGGTGCAATGGTGTGCCTCATCGCACTGTTTGGGACTCACTCCTCTATTACTACCAAGACTAGAAAACCAGCTTAAAAATATTTACAATTAAATATGAAAAGAACTCTGGGTCTGATAGTTCCACAAAGCTGCCAGGGACCTCCAGCAGACAGTTATCAACACCTTTGATCGAACTACAGTTCCAAGGGTTCCTTAGGCCACAGCAGTCATGGCAAAACAATTTTGAATTTCTAGTTTCCATGTTGCGAGGATAAAATGGGGAAGGGGGAAATCATGCACACCACCTTGAGCTCCTTAGAAGAGGGGTGGGATATAAATATAACAATAAACAAATAAACACTTTATGTGTGTGTGTGTGTGTGTGTGTGTGTGTGTGTGTGCGCGCGCGCGCATGCATACATCTATATGTACACATACACATATTATACAGACAAATGTGTATGCCTAATAGCAGCTGGACATGTCAACAGGTGATATACCTTGCTGCAAGGCCCAACAGGTTTGCATGGGTGGCAATCAATATAACAAAAGTCAAATGTGCACCTGCTCTGTGCAGGTTTAATCTGGGCCTTTTAAAATGTGTGCAGAGAGACAAGGGGAAAATAAATTCAGCCTCCTTTTCTAGGAGAGCCTGTGCCATCACTCTCTGCCCATCTAAGTGCCTTTCTAGCTGAAGACACAAACAGATGTCTGCCTGGGTTTGAGTAAATGCTCCAGTGAATGCATAGATCTATGGTTTGTGGGTGAACAGAAGGCTCACCACCTCTGAGGACAGAATGCTCTCTTCCATGAAACCGCAAGGTAAAATGAATCAGGCAGCCATATCTATCTGGATTCTGGACCAGCCTTTCTCAACCTTGGGTGCCTAGATGTTGTTGGACTACAACTCCCATCATTCCTAGCCGGCATGGGCAGTGGTCAGGGATGATGGGAGTTGTGGTTCAAGAGCATCTGGGGAGCCAAGGCGGAGATCTGGACCATCACATCTATGCAGATTGTAAACATTTGGGCAATTTATTGCAGCAACTGTAACTTGCGACTATTTTTGTGGGGGGGGGGGGTTGGCTGAAAACATTGATTTTGGACATTTTGTATGCTTAATCCCAAACCTTTCATTTCTCACCATCATATCTTCCAATATCTCTCCAAAACTATTCAGACTACAGGTTTCACCCCACACAAAATAATCACCCAGATTTTAGGTTCCAGAGTCCAGCAAGCAAGAGTGAGCTAGCAAAAAGGCCGGGAGTTGCCTGCACGCATCTGTACAGGAATCTTGACTGCCTCTGAGCCAATGTCACGACCAGGGCAAACCCTGCACGCCGCCAGCACGTTCAAGAGATCCAAAACCAAGGATAAGGCAAAGGGACATACAGTACAGAATAAATACCTGTGCGAAAACGGGTGTGCAAACGAACGTGCAAATAAATACGTACTTGTTCCCTGGGCACATGCTCCCCCAAAGAGGATCTATCTTGAGCCCCTCCATTAGCAAACCCAACTGGAATCCAAAGCATTTAGGGACAGCAGCTGCTGAGACTGCCAGCAGCTCTGGTTCGGACGGAGGATGCCACAAGGATGACATAAGCAAAGGAAACGGAGTGTGGTCCCTGGAGTGGGAGAGACACTGAGTCACTCGCAGTGCCTGTCCCCACAACAAATCCACGGCCCGGGGTTACCCAACAGTATCACGTCAGGTCTCTCAAAGCAGAGCCCAAGAACACCGAGGCGCCAGGGGTGGTCACGCCAGATGTATGTCCAGGAATGCCTCGCCCTGCAACGCACACTCCCATCGGCATGGCGACAGGACAAGCTATTGTGAAACAGACACGTCTCCTTGTAAGAGGTGAAGAGAGAGACCGCAATATAAAGCAAAAAAACACAAAAGGGCCAGGTCACGTGGCTTGCCAGCGCGTCCCTCCGATTCCAAGAACATCAAGCAAAAAGAGGAACTCCCTCTGCTTGGGCCTGTGACAGGCGGACCCGACGATTGATCCGGAAAACAGCTGACCTATATCTGGAGGTCATGAACTGACGGCATAGGGCGCTCTCTTTCTCTCTCTGGGCTAGCATGAGTCAAGGCAGGCTGGGAGAAGGAATCGATCCTTTGGGTTCGGAGAGCGAGCTTTCAGCCTCTTCATGCAGAAGGCAGTTTTCACAGCGAGGTGGAGATTTCCAAAATGCCCACAAACTATGCTGGATTAGGCGAAATGTGGAATTTATCCAGGCTGTGTTGCTTGTTAGGTGGACGCCCAAAAAAAGAATGCTTTCGTACATTAAAAAAAAAAAACCCTTTCCTTTCCCCCCCCCCAGGCACATACTCTTTGCATGTAACCGAGGTTCTGCTCGTTTTCAAATCTGGCTGCTGCTTACTTTTGCAGAATTCCAAAGTCCGCACACAAGAGTGTGTGGCTCGGTCGGTAGATCATCAGAAAAAAAATCTCAGGGTTGTGGGTTCGAGCCCCACGTTGGGCAAAATATTGGGTTGGACTAGATGTCCCTTCCAAAGCTATGATTCCAATAACAAACTCACTCAGTCCAACAAAAGTTATTTTGTCGCCTCTGCCCAATGGAAGCAAGGTGCACAACCCACACACCTGTTCCCTCTCTCTCTGACACACACACACCGTGCCACAAATATTTTTGGGTAGCTGTGCAACTGGTGCAAGCGACCCTGTTGTCACACTGCTTCCTGTATGCAGGGCTGGCCTTTGAACATCCTGGGCAAAGTGATATCTGGAGGGACTCCCTTCTCTGTTGGTGTGTCCCAGCAAGCCCACATGGGGCAGCAGTAGTATTCCAAACAGAACCCATTTAAAATTTGCAGAATACCCACAGTCACACTACATTTGGGGCAACCTTGGAAAATTAAAATAGCACCTGGGCTCACCTCCCTGATGGCGGATTCAAATGTGGGCGCAAGTAGGATTTGGTGATCAGCCCCACAGCTGCCAAAGGAACAGCTGCTGGCATCAACCTTGCCCACAACATGCGAAGTGTGAACGATATACCTGCACATATACACCTCTTTAAACCCCTGCGTACGTGCCTGGACCCGGGTTTCCAATCATATGTTTACATGGGCGTTGAATCACACACTTCACTTGTTGGCTGCAGGAACACGGGTGTAACACCCTTGCGTCCTTGCAGCAATTGCAAAGTGTAGAGCTGCATCAAGTTCAGCGGAGAAAAATCTACATTTCTCACTTTTTCTGTCTCTGCATGCAAAGTCCCAACCCACCCAGAAAAACAGGAAAAATAGCTTTTCTGCGAAAGTAGCAGCCAGACGTTTCTCCCCCAACCTCACCCTTTTTCTCCCCCTTCCGTACTTTTGATTCTGTGACAGCTCTCTGTTGTTGAGTGGGAAGCGGAGGCAAAAGGGAGCTCCCTTGAGCAATCTCAAGGTTGATTTTCTTGTTTAAAAACGCCATGGGAAAGGCTCGGATTTTGAAGCAAACAATCAATGTCATTGGGCAATGCAAGTTACATGCGCAGCAAAAACTTGGGCGGGGGTGGGGGCAACAGAACCTATGGCAACCATTCTGGGAGCGGGTCAAAGGTCCCCTGGAATCAGCCTTAACATAATTAGTCAAGGTTTAAATGACTCTGAGATTTAAAAAATATTTTAGAAAGACGGGGGGGGGGGGATGACGACAAAAGAAGAACCTTTGAAAGAAGCACTGGTGCTTTTAAAAAAGGAAGGAAAAAAGATTAGGCAAGCAAATTTTTATGGAAGCTAAATCAATGGCTACTGTTAGGGATTGTGAAAATGGAGCCTCCATGTGCAGGGGCAGTGTACAGTGGTACCTCGGGTTAAGTACTTAATTCGTTCCAGAGGTCCATACTTAACCTGAAACTGTTCTTAACCTGAAGCACCACTTCAGCTAATGGGGCCTCCTGCTGCTGCCATGCTGCTGGAGCACAATTTGTGTTCTCATCCTGAAGCAAAGTTCTTAACCTGAAGCAATATTTCTGGGTTAACGGAGTCTGTAACCTGAAGCGTATGTAACCTGAAGCGTATGTAACCCGAGGTACCACTGTATCTCTAAATGCCACACGATCCTAAAGGGAGGAAAAAACTGGAGAAGATATGCAGCAGCTTCACGCCCTACTTGTAACAAGAAACACACAGGTGGACTAGCCACTTCTGAAACTAGATAAACGTGGCTCAAATCAAGCCCTAGGCAAAGCTTAATTTCTTCCTGGCCCGCTGCTGCTGCGAGAAGCAGCTCATGGCTTTGGTTTAGCTGTTGCCGTATAGTTTCCTACAGTTCCTACAATGTAGGGTCGCTCTGGACACTGTGGTAAATTTCAACAGAGCGCACACAAACACCAGCACTGTCCAGGAAGGCTTGTCAGGGCCCACTAACAGGAGAGGGGGGTCACCAGAGAGCCCTCTGCTCAGGGTGCCCTCAAAGTGGCCCAGGCTAGAGAGCTTCCAGCCTGGAACTGGAGCATCTTATGCAGCCAGGGACTAGAGAGGATGCCGTTCTGGAGAGTGGGAAAGGTGTCCTTTTTCTTCTTCGACTTCTGAAACAGACCTGCATAGCAAGGGTGGGGTACCTTTTTCAGCTCAGGGGCCAAACGCAGCCCCAGCGGAGGACTTTGGGCTTTCAAAAATTTCAGAGGCGCCTTGTGAGATGCCAAAATTCAGCGCCCCCTGCCCCACCTTCCATTCTAAGTCATTGTTGCAATGCCTCCTGCAGTACCCTCTGGGCTCAGCACCCAGTGTGGGCAATTCTAATTTTAAATTTTTTTTAAAAAGGCTGCCAAAATCTCCCCGATGTTTTTTGTACTCATAGGCAGGGAGACTAGAATCTGGGAGCAGGGCTCTTCCTTACTAAACAATTTGGTAGAATAGCATACGTACATTTCTCCTGAAATCTACAAAATGGAAAATGTATTTATTTATTTAAAAGGGAAAGCTGGAAACGTTAAGGAAAGAGCCTGGAATGCCACTGAATAGACCAGGCCCCATTCCCATTGCCATGTAGCCTGTTTAGTGTTTTTGTTCTAAAAATGCACCCATCGTCGCAATATGGCGGTGTTAGAGCATGAGGGAATCCAACGGGTAACAGAGCAGTGGGGCTGGAAACAGGCCTTGTTGGGTTCCTCGTCCCTGTTGTGGGAGAGAAATGGGGGCTTCGGTTTCCCCACCCTGCAGGGATGTTGCAAAGTCCTTCTCAACAGGAAGCACCGGCGGTCGATGCAGCTAGATAGGAAACTTCCGCCCAACGACTTGGGGGGCCTCCGGGCCTTCTGAGAAGCACCGTGACAGATGCACACGGTCAGCGTGTGTGGTGCGAAAGGGCCCCTTGGCATTACACAATGGCAAAGGAGGCCTTCTTCCTCTTATCTCTTGTCCACAACCTCATCTCCACTCCTTGTCAGGCGGGTGAAGGGGGTTTGTAACGGGTTCTGGAGGGGCACATTTATCACTCTATCCTCCTGCCCCCAACCGCAGTTTGAAGCGGAACAGGCAACGGGGGTGGTGAAAAGGTTTGCCACTTCACCGTCTTGCTCTTTGAGAAAGCTAGGCCCAAGCCTAGGCAACCAGCTTCCCACCTTATAAGCCCCTCTTAATGCAAAACCCAGACCCGCCCCACCACCACCACATACGGACTATAATTAACATTATTAGTGATAAAAAGCAATATATGAATGTCACGCGAGTGTTTCAAAGCACTTCACACGCATTATCTCAGCAATCCTCAACGCTCCTTAAGAAAGGCAGCATTATACACATATATGCAAATAGTGGAATGAGGCTGAGAGACCAGGGCTTAATTAAGGCCACCAACCTAGTAACTAAGTGGTTAAGATGGGATTTGAACAGGAAAGCCTGTCTTGCAGCTCAGACCCCTTTTTGCATGTGCTAATTTAGCACTTTTTTTTTAGTGCTCATTTACCTTCCAAGTAATAATCCAGTTTTAGAAGGGGAAAACTGAGGCGTGATTTGTCAAGGGTTACCCAGAAGCCTTCACAGCTTTAATATGGATCTCTCAGTCCCAGTCTCTAGTCTTGGACTGGGGAACCCATGACTTTCCCAGATGTTGCTGGGCTCTTAAAAAACACCACCATCCCTGACCATTGGCTATGCTGGCTGGAGTTGAAAGGGGTTAAAGAGTCTGACAACATCTGGAAGCCACCAGGTTTGGCGAGGCTGTGATGTAACTTTTGCTTTGAAATGGTGACTGCTTGCGGCCCAGCAAGAAACCACAACTATCATGTTTTGGTGGTTTTGTGTTGTTGTTTTTTAAGAAGAAGTAGAGGGGAGGAGAAATCAGGTCTGATAAGAGAACGATAGCAAAAGCTAAACACAATATATGTGATTAAAATATCAAAAGTAAGCTGCTATATGTTGCTCACTCTATAAACACCACTGAAAAGGATGCAGGCCAAATCTGTTACATCTCCTCAACTTGTTCCTAAGCTTTCACTGCTGTCCATATTCGGGAGGAGTCACGTTTTAAACATGTGAAGTCCTGTTAGATCATTGATCCATCTAGGAGAATAAAGTTGATTCTGACTGGCAGCAGCTTTCCAGAGTCCTTAGGCACAATTCCGCGCCCCCCCCCCGGGTTACTTGGACCTTTCAGCTAGCAGGCATGGCCAAACTTGGCCCTCCAGCTGTTTTGGGACTACAATTCTCATCATCCCTGACCACTGGTCCTGTTAGCTAGGGATGGTGGGAGTTGTAGTCCCAAAACAGCTAGAGGGCCAAGTTTGGCCATGCCTGACTAGAGGTTCTGAGAATCGCTCTTCTACTGTGGAGCTGTCTATTAAAACCAGCGGCTTGCTTTGATCTTGCTGGGCCACCTTTTGTGACTTAAGGATCCACTCGTAGCCGTACAAGGGTGTAAACTCAGTTCTCCCCAGTCCAAGAGGCTGTGAGGCATGGGGTGAGAGGATGGGGCCTTTGGCCTTGCCATAGCCTCAATGGGGATCAAGAGGCCCTTCTCTTTGCAATGGGGGAGGAAAGCCCCAATTCCGGTTAGGACCCCAATTCCAACTAGAACAGCAGAAGGGGCAAAGGGATAACCACCACCACCCCTTTCCCCCCATGCCACAGTCCTGATCTGCCTCATCTCCCTGCAAATTATTTTAAAAAAAAATCGCACAAGAGCTAACAACAAGAGTAACGTAACATCTAATTTTGGCCTGACTACCTCAACCATTACACTATCTGTCCTGTTTTTAAACACCTTCTCAGTGTTTTTTTATTTTTTAAAGACCCAATTTTTCAAAGGAGGGGGAACCTAGTTTCAGCTTCTCATTAGCCATTATTTTTACGGTTGCTTCAGGTTTGGGCGATTTTACTGTAACGCCACAGCATGTCGGCTTGAGCACCCAGAAAAGGCGACCGGTAAAATCCATTAAATATCGCCACGTTGCTTAAGTAACAAAATAGAGAAAATGTAGGAAAGGAGATTTCCAGGGCCTTCCGGGGAAGTCTGGCCCCTCCTCATTTCAGATATTCAGCACTGCCATCTCATTCCCAAACCTGCTGCCCATAAAGGAATACAACTATCAACCCCCCTTGTGTCACAGAGAGAAGGTCATTCAGCTCACAGTGATTTCTCAGCGACACAGCTAGCTACTGTTTCCTGATACACACACACACACACACACACACACACACACACACAGGCTTCCAAAGAGGAGGAGAGTGGGGAGGGGAAGACATCTAAGAAAAAGGGTCAGCTCTTCTCCTCCCACCCACCCATTCACTCCCTCCCCCTTTCTCTACCACCCCGGCAGGCAGCTACGAAAGAAGGATTCAGTTTTCATTTGGCACAGAGGCAGTGGCAGCCCATCGCTTAATGCTTTCCGACAACTGGCAAGGGAAATTCAAATGGGGGGGGGGAGAGGAGGAGAGGGAATTAGATCCTACATCAGAGAGAGAGAGAGAGAGAGAGAAATATATGGAGGCAAGGATCCCATAGGCAACACTCTTATTAATTAGACCCTTTGGGGGATATCAGAACCATGTTGAAATCTATTAAAATATATATACTAACTGAATTCCAGGAGCCACTACTTAGGTCTCAGATTTTGTCAGCAGGGAATCCCCCGTGACTCTGCAATTAGGATTATCAGTGAAGGTGGGGGAACAGATAACTGCAGGCGCCTTTAACAGCCGCTTGATCTGCATAATTCAGCAAGTGAACCTTTTCATGTCATTGAGATAATGCCCTTCTTGCCCACTGAGGGCCACCGACATCACAGCAGGGGTTGGTAAAGGAGTCTGGAGTCCTCTCTGCAAAAGCTGAGGTTCAGAAGGGCCTCTACCACTAGCCAGGGCGAAAAAAAGAGAGGCTAGGAAGGCTGAAAGCGCCAATAAGGCACCAAGAGATCTCATCTGCCCTCAGATCAGAGCTGTACCATACCTCTTTATTGGATGAAGTGAAACAGTGCAGGAAGTTCTACAAGCCATTCCAGAATCTGTGGACCACCACAGCAGTGGAACTAACTCTGGGTTTGGCTCAGATCTTGACCCAAGCTCATACACCTGTGACAAGGTTGGGCTGAGCAGATTGGGGCCTACAGAATAAACAATAAGGTGGAGCCTTGAAGAGGGACCACCAGCCTCCAGCACCACGCCATCTGCACCACCTCATCCAGGTCCCTCAGCAACTGTGGGTCAAGGGTGTCATCTAAGCTGCAGTACAGTGGTACCTTGGTTCTTGAACTTAATCCGTTCCGGAAGTCTGTTTCACTCACAAAATGTTTGAAAACCAAGGCGCGGCTTCTGATTGGTGCAGGCGCCCCGGAAACAATAGCCGACAACCGTATTGGACGTTTGGCTTCTGAAAAAGGTTAAAAAACCAGAACACTTACTTCCGGGTTTTCAGTGTTTGAGAACCAAGGTGTTTGAGAACCAAGGTACCATTGTACCTTGTACCATTGTACTCAGCGTTGCCATATGATTCCATGAGCCAATGGAGACACACCTGGCCTTATAAATTATTTCCGTCCAGGCTGGTTACTCAGTCTAAGTGACTCCTTGTAGTGAGAAGTACAGTAGTGAAGACTCTTACCTCCGGCCCACAGCTGAAAAAGATTGCTGCCCCCTGCCCCTGCCTTAGACTTATAGAACGGTAGAATTTGAAGGGACCCCCGTGGTCCAACCCCCTGCAACGCAGGAATCTCAACTAAAGCATCCATGACGGATAACCATCCAAGCTCTGCTTAAAAACCTCCAAGCAAGGAGAGACCTCCCCAAGGAGACCTTTCCACTGTCAAACAGCTCCTACCATCAGAAAGTTCTCCCTGATGTTTAGTAGGAATCTCCTTTCTTGGTTCATAATAATAGTAATCAGGGCTATTTTCCTAGAAAAAGAGGTGCAGGAACTCATCTTGAACACCTCCCTCGTACTCTTAGAATGGCAATGGTGCCCACCCGAGAGGTGCCAGAGTTCTGGCAAGTTCCAGCTGAAAAAGTCCTGATAGCAGTAGTAGTAGTAATTTATTATATGCTGCCCATCTTGCTAAAAACCAGCAGAGAGGGAACAGCTGGCTGGGCCAGGGAGGTGATCAATGCCTCTTTACGAGATGGGGTGGTCCCTGCCTGTTTGAAAAAGGCAATGGTAAAACCACTCCTTAAGAAACCTTCCCTGGATTTGGAAAACCTAACTAACCACAGGCCTGTTGCTAATCTCCCTTTCCTGAGCAAGGTTCTGGAGTGAGTGGTCGTAGACCAGATCCAGGCACTTTTGGAAGAAACTGGTTTTTTGGATCCATTTCGATCAGGGTTTAGGCCCAGTTTTTGCCCAGAAACTGCTTGGGTTGCCCTGTATGATAACCTGTGTTGAGAGAGAGAGAAGGGAAACATGTCCCTGTTAATTCTCTCGATACCATCGACCATGGTATCCTTTTGGAGTGGCTGTCCAAACTAGGGGTGGGTGGCACTGCTTTGTGGTGGTTCCAGCCCTACTTGGATGGCTGTTCCCAGAGGGTGTTGCTTGGGGAATGCTTTTCAGCCCTGTGGAACCTTCAATGTGGGGTTCCACAGGGCTCAATCCTATCTCCTGTGTTGTTGAACATCTACATGAAACTGCTGGGTGGGGTTATCTGGAGGTTTGGAGTACATTGTCAGCAGTATGCTGATGAAACTCAGCTCTATTTATCCTTTATATCTGCAGGTAAGGCAGTGGAATTGCTGGGCCAGTGTCTTGCCTCAGTAATGGACTGGATGAGAACCAACAAACTGAAACTCAATCCAGATAGGACCAAGGCACTGTTAGTGGGTAGATTGCTAGACTGGATGGATGGGAGATTGGCTGATCTTGATGGGGTTACACTTCCTCTGAAGGAGCAGGTTCGTAGTTTGGGGGTACTCTTGGATCCTTTGCTCAGGTGGTCTCAGTGGCCCGGAGTGCCTTCCATCAGCTTCAGCTGGTGGCCCAGCTACGCCCCTATCTGGACAGGGATAGCCTAACTACTGTTGTCCATGCTCTGGTAACCTCAAGGTTAGATTACTGCAGTGTGTTATACGTAGGCAGCCTTTGAAGATGGTTCAGAAACTTCAGCTAATGCAGAATTCAGCGGCCAGGTTGCTCACTGGAGCAAGATGGTTTGAGCATATTACACCAATCCTGGTCCGACTGCACTGGCTACCAATTAGTTTGCAGGCCCAATTCAAGGTGCTGGTTTTGACCTAGAAAGCCTTAAACGGCTCAGGACCGCAATACCTCACCGACTGCCTCTTTCTATATGAACCTACCCAGACCCTGAGATCATCTTCTGAGGCCCTTGTTCATGTGCCTCCTCCTCGAGAGGTCTGGCGGGTGGCAACACAAGAACGAGGCCTTCTCTGAAGTGGCTCCCCATCTGTGGAATGCTCTCCCCAGGGAAGTTTGCCTGGCGCCTTCATTATACACCTTTAGGCACCAAGCAAAAACGTTCCTTTTTAACCAGGCTATTGGTTGATATGATTGATATTCTATGCCTTTTTAAAATGTGGGGTTTTTTTTGGGGGGGGGGGTTATTGGTTTTTGTTTTTTATTTTGATTATGTATTTTGTGGTTTTATATTTCGATTTTATTCAGTGAGCCACCCTGAGACCTCCAGGTATAGGGCGGTATATAAATTCAATTAATAATAATAATTGGACTGGGTTTCCCTAGCCAATCTGAGCGGCTCCCAACAACAACAACAAAGAGTAAAAGTACAACATAACATCACACACTAAAAACTTCCCTCCAGATGTCTTTTAAAAATCACATAGTTGTTTATCTGTTTGACATCTGCTCGGAGGATGTTCCACAGGGTGGGTGCGAATACCGAGAAGGCCCTCTGCCTGGTTCCCTGTAACCTCACCTCTCGCAGTGAGGGAACCACCAGAAACCATCGGAGCTGGATCTCAGTGTCCAGGCTGGATGATGGGGGTGGAGAAGCTCCTTCAGATCCTACCCTCCAGAGCAGGAAAAAACAAGCATACTCCATCTTTCATGTGAGACCAATCAGTCCATCTAGTTCAGTACTGTCTATCTAGAGTTTCAGACAGGAGACATTCTAAGTCCGAACTTTAGATGTCAGGGATTGAACGTGGGGCGTTCTGCTTTACTGCTGAGCTGTGGCCTTTTCCTGTCACGAAGCTTGATCCCAGTCCTGACATGAAAGCACAGAAGAGTAGATATGCAAGACCGTCAGAAGACAGAGGACTGCAGAGAAACCCCTCCAACTCTCACTAACAGATGAGCATATGGAAACAAAGCTACGCCATCCTTCAAATGCAGCTTTAATTCTAGCCGCTGGATCCAACTGCCAACACAGCCTGCCTAGTTAGCAGAGTAAGGAGGGGGAATAGGTCACAGAGGAATGAGAAAGTCAGAAGCTGATTGGACAGCTGCGAGAACAGCAAAGGATTTAAAGATTGTACTGACTGAGACTCCTGATACCTAGCATTTCCTAGGGAGGCTAGATTTGCTGCCGAGAGGTGGAAACTGCAGGCAGGCTTTCTGTTTTTTTTCCCCAAGGGGACTAGAAGCGTGACTTTTGAAAGATAAACACAGGAACGTGTTTCAGTACAGGGCTACCTGTGTATGTAGCCTATTGCATAATACCACAGGCAAAACAAAAGACACACAGGCAGGTCCCTGCCATGAGGAGCCTACAATATAAGTTTGCCACATTCATGACAAGCCAGTAGATTTTCTGTCAGCAGCTGTACATTCTACTTTCATGACACAATCGCAGACAAGCTCCTCCTGTCTTCACCCTTAATCTGTCTCTTACAGGCTGATCCAACCTCCCTTTCCCACTTAGGGGTTATTCCACTTAGGGAATTGAGAGCAGAAAAGCAGAGGGAGGGGGGCACTTAATCCTTTCCCCACCGGCTGTTTTCCCACTCAAAATCACCTTCAGTTGTGCAGGGTGGAGCAGGGAGAGCAGATAGGGAGCACCGCCTCTGCTTCCTCATTGCTCAAAACTGCAGCCTCTCAAAGCTGTTTTTCTTTTCTTTCTTAAAAGCCGTATATTATTATTATTATTACTACTACTACTATTATTATTACTATTATTATAACATGCTTTTTTATAACCTGCCTTTCCCCCCTGACAGGGACCCTTGGTGGCTTACGGATAAAATAAGAACAGTTAAAAGCATAAGGAGGGGGGGAAATATCGTGAAAAAACAATTGAACTTTAATAGAAATATATAGGTGAGAACTATTAAAAACATACAAATAAAAACAGCATGGCACCAGCCCTTTCATTAAAAACAGTCAGTTCTCAAAAGCCTGTTGGAATATGGCGCCCTTCAATAAATGTGTTTGCATGCAACCTGTCTTTATTGCTAATTTATTAATTAAATTTATATACTGCCCTTCATCCAAAGATCTCAGGGCAGTTCATAAGTTAAAATACAGGATAAAAGCCCAAAATAAATAGTTTCAATAAAAACAAAACAAAACAACCGCTCTCCCACAAACACATTGAAAAGGCTGTGGGATATTAATCAGCCAAAGAACTGGTTGAAGAGGAATTTTTTTCGCCTGGCACCTAAATATATATATAATGAAGGTACCAGTCAATCCTCCCTGGGGAGAGCATTCCACAAATGGGAGCTGCTGCAGAAAAGGCCTGTTCTCCTGTTGCCACTTTCCTGACCTCTCCTGGATGAGGCACGCGAAGAAGGGCCTCAGATGATGATCACAGAGACCAGGTCAGTTTATATGGGGAGAGGTGGTCCTTGAGGTATTGCAGTCCTGAGCCGTTTAAGGCTTTATAGGTCAAAACAACAACAACAGCACTTTGAATTGGGCCTGGAAACCGGTTGACAGCCAGTGCAGTTGGGCCTGGATCCATGTAATATGCTCAAACCGCCAAGTCGCTCTGCTCTGTTATACTGGCTCCCTGAATCACCTCACAGCCCCAAGTTTTAGTCTTAATTTAAAAATGCCCAGACATCTGTGTTTTTATTGTACCAAGCGGAACAATAAATATTTCAAAAAGCCTTAGCCTTGTTGTATCCAATACTAGCCCTACTCAGAGTAGACCCGCTGAAGTTCATTAACATGACTAACTTAGGTTCATTAATTCTGACGGGTCTACTCATCGAGTACAACTTAAGTTGGATACAACTCATTTGAACCCTGCAGCATATTTCTTGGTGCACAGGAGCCAGGCATTCGCAATTTTTTGCTTCCCCGCCCAATAGATGTGGAAAGCCAAACTGGGTTTAACAGGTTAATAAGCTTTGGAAAAGGATCTGGGAGCCCACATTCTGGTGTTTTTCTAAATGCCCACAAGGTTAGAACAAGAATGGCTTAGAGCCCAGTTATTGGGAGTTACAAACCTGTAGCATTGCAGTTTGGGAAAAGATTAAAGGCCGCCTTGTATTATTTACTTGTTTGTTTGTTTAAGAGATTTGTAGGCAGCCTACCAGGGCTATGCCCTTGTGAAGTAACATGCCACTTCTGCACAGTTCCTCCCTTGCGCTCATTCTCTGGTGGAGATATAAATAGGAAGTGCAACTCTGCCCCAGGCTGAATTCGCATGGAAATGTGGTTCTTGTGAACTGGGGTCTCTATACAGTCGTACCTTGGTTGTCAAACGCCCTGGAACTCAGACGTTTTGGCTCCCAAACGCCGCAAACCCGGAAGTCATTGTTCAGGTTGGCAAACATTATTTGGGAACCCAAACATCCGACGGGGCTTCCACTGCTTCTGACTGACTGCAGGTTTCTGCAGCCAATCAGAAGTCACGATTTGGTTTTCAAACGTTTTAGAAGTCGAACAGAATTCCGGAACGGATTCTGTCCTACTTCCAAGGTACGACTATATGGGGAGATGCACCGGAGGCATGCTGCGATTAACACGGATTGTGGCGGCACCTTTTTTGATACCTGACGTTGCGGCAGCTGCATATACAGCCTCCACAAGAAAGCACAGAGAGCTGGTGTTCAGGCAGAGATCGCTGACAAGTGTGAACCATTTTTACTGTCCATCAAATCCATATAACTGAACAGAGAACTGGATTCATATCTGAAAAGCCTTGTATAAAAGTCTAGGGCCTTGTTTAGCAATGCCTTCATAGTGCTGTAGCCCAGGACAGCTCACTGTCTCCCAGCCCCTTCTCTGTAAAATGGGAATAAAAGAGTGCTAGGAATCTACTGTGGGGCAGCTATCCTTTGTCCACTCACTTTTTACAGGGCATGATATCATATCAGTTTGCTTTCCCCAACCCTGTAAGGTTCTTCTGTCTTATTTGCAACTTCAAAAAATCTGTCCTTCCCCCGCCGCCACCCTAAAAAAAAAAAAAAGGGTGCAATAGTAGTGCAGTCCCAGCTTGGTGCTGCTCTTTCAACTGTGGCGTTGACCAGTGCAGCAACCTATCCAGCGGATGCATCTATTGACACACCTTTAGAATCTGGCACAACTTCACTGGCGCACACTTCGTTTACCCGCCAGTGCCAGTTCGGTTTCCCCCTCTCAAAATCAATCTTTTAATTTGCACCTTTTCTATATATATTTAAAATTATTAAAATATATTCAGAATAGCACCTACTCTGACAAGCATTTTAGCACGAATCTGAACACTGATTTTAACTGAGTTTGTATGTGTGTGTTTCCTTTTGCATCAGCACTATTATAGCACTATTTCGTTTTTCTTATATATTTATCACTTTTCTTCCATCACAGACCTCAAGGGTTCCTAGGCAGCAACTTCTGCTTTAAGAAACTGTGCAGAAACATTGAAATTTCAAAGGTGTCTTAGCACAGTCTCTTCCCGCCTTCCCCCCCAAGTTATTTAAAAAGTGTTTGAAAAAAATCAAAACGAGGTGCTCAGGTGAATTGTCCTGCGTGGGGACCCATAAGGCTTTATCGTACCAACTAGAGTCTAGGCTAGAGACCAGCACAAATGCAAAATATTAGGATGGGAAAGAGAGAGAAACCATGCAACATGCTATACCCCTTCCCCAGCACGCATTTAGCATAGAAAGTCAACTATGGCTCCTTTTGCAGCTTACAATAAATGTGCCTGGATAGAAACCCCAAGATGAGGGAAGTGTAAATAGAAACAATAAATAAATGTTCAGGTTTCGTTGGCCTTGAAGTCCCCTTCTCCATTAGCCACCTCTTGACGGTCCCGCCTCATTCATTAAAAGACAAAGATAACAAAACAATGTTCTGTTCTAAATGTAATCTTCAACAAAGCATTGCAGTGTGGAGTGCTCCTCTTCAGGGTCACAACCACTCTTTCAGGATATAGTACTCCCATTGCACATCTCAGGATACAGTACTCCATTTCATTCTACTGCACATCTCTCCGCCACAGATCAAGGCTTCCACTCCTCACCATCAGCAAACGGACTGTATCCCACAGCCACGGAGCATGCTCAGTTCACATTGGGATGTTTAGAGTTCCTTCTCCTTATGGGCTGTTTCTAAGAATTTTGTTTTAATCCTTCAGCTGGACTCCAGTAACATCTGAAGGACCACAGTTCCCCATCCCTGATATACAGGATAATGCACCTCTGAGCATGCACAGACTAATTTCCCCTCTTTATTGAGCAAATTCCATCGCATTTGGAATTAAGGAAGCAGTCTTACTTCTAAGGCAGCCGGCAGGCTCCCAATGCAGGTCCAAGCCTGGTCACCTCTGTTTCCGACAATTAAGTACTGCCCCTTTATCCTTTTGACAGCATTCTGATAACTGCATCTGAATATTTTCCAAACTCCTAGCAGTATCCCCATACTAACACTGAAGCATATGTTAGCTTTCCATACCTTACCATCTTCATTTCATTTTAAACATGGCGCCATTACTGGAAAGATGAGAAGTGTTTGTTGTTGCTGTTCTAAAAAATTGCCACCACCACTGCATCTGCTCATTAATCCACAAGGCTGAAATCCCCATGTGTAAAAAAGAGCAGAGGCACTACAGAAGAGGCATTTGTGGCAGTGGCCTGGGAGGAACCTCCAGGCAGATTCAAACAAGTCAACCGAACTACCAAGGACAGAAAGAAGGCAATTGTCCCCTCTCTAAATTCCAGGTAACCTGACTTGGACGAAGCCGTATCTTCAAGGCCAAAGGCTGGGCATTAACAGAAATGCCGATGCAAGGGGAGATGTTCAGTGTGCAGTTTTCCTCTTTTCAATATGCAATTCAATAATAAAACTCAACAAAAATAAAATTCCAATGCAACAACCACTCACCTATCAAATCTCCCACCTGTCCAGGTTTCCCAGTACATTTAGAAACAGCTACAACACCAGTGCCCAGGTCAAAGCCCCTCCAGACCAATTTGTATGTCTGCAAAACTATCCCTGGCTGTAGTCTAAAAATGGAGAAACAGACAGGAGCCTGAGAGAACTCCCATAGCTGATGGGAGGCAAAGTCCTCAAAGATGAATGAATGATCATTATTATTAATTAATTAATTAAATTTGCGGGTGGCGCTGTGGTCTAAACCACCGAGCCTCTTGGGCTTGCCAATCAGAAGCTTGACGGTTCGGATTCCTGCGATGGAGTGAGCTCCCATTGCTCTGTCCCTGCTGCTGCCAACCTAGCAGTTTGAAAGCATACCAGTGCAAGTAGATAAACAGGTACTGCTGCAGCGGAAAGGTAAATGGTGTTTCCGTGCGTTCTGGCTTCCGTCACGGTGTTCCGTTGTGCCAGAAGCGGTTTAGTCATGCTGGCCACATGACCCGGAAAGCTGTCTGTGGACAAACACCGGCTCCCTTGGCCTGAAAGCGAAATGAGTGCCGCAACCCCATAGTAGCCTTTGACTGCACTTAACCGTCCAGGGGTCCTTTACCTTTTTACCTTTTTAGCTGCTTTGTCTTGCCCAAGGCATCCAATAGCAATTTGGAACCAAACAAGCAGACAACAAAACCCCATGGGATTACATTAAAACCAAGAGGAAAGATAAATGATGGAATGTGGGTAACAGTGACAATATTCAGCCAAAATTTTCCTACACACCGCACCCCGGCTCCTTTTCCACTTTTTTCCAGGCTATGCCATTTTTGCCCCTTTCCTAGGGAGATGTTTGAGGGAATCTTTAAGGCCTCAATCAGAGGAGGCCTCTGTAGTGGCCTCAGAAACAGCATTTCTGCCCAGTGGAGCTGGGCCTGTTTTCTCCCCATCTTCCCCGCCCCACCCCTTTGAATCAACCATTTATATCAAAACTGTCAGGGGAAGAGACTCTCCACGTGGGTTTCAGCTGACATACCCTCCGCCCACCGCCACCCTCACACAGCAACTCCACCTGCTCCTGCCAGGCGTGGTGAACTCTGCTCCACTTCCACATCTCCCTTCGGGAAGCAAGAGAAATTCGGAATTCGGAAAGAGAAAAAGCAGCGGCCTGGCCAAGGGGCGGCAGACCTGCAGTGCCTCAGAAGACCCAGCCGGGGTGGCCTATACTGTACTGTAACTTGACGGCAAACTGCCTGAAGACGTGCTAGGCCACAGCAACAGGGGAGGGGCGAGTCTGCTTGGCTCGCGCCTGATCAACAAGTTCTCCCCAGACCAGCTTCTCGGGTGGCTTCCTTCCAGCAGGGTTTGCCCTTCCCTGACGCCTTGCATGGACCAAGAGCTGCTTTTCACCAAAGGGGTGGCTTATGGGCGTGCAGCATTCAGCTGCTGCTACCTGCCAGAAGCAGAGGAAAAGCGGCGGTGCAAATATGGGCCAAAAGGAGAAATTGCAGCATCTAACCAGGGAGTTCCAATTTCCCACGCAAAACTTTCAGCAGAGAGGGCATTAATAAGCTGTTGTCACGTTATCGGAGGATCTCGCTTCTGTCACAAACTGCTCGCTAGATTGTCCTAAGCATGCCACTGTGTCTCAGCCTAATACCACCACTGGTCTTCTTGACAAGTTTGTTGTAAGGATTACCGAGATAAATACGCACGGCGCACTTACAATTTAGACAGAGCATTACATCTTTCAGTGTATTATTATAACAACGCACTCCACCACCAACACCAGTGGCAGTGAGAAAGAAACAAACCCTCAGATCTCGCTGCTGTAGCACAAAACCTCTAGGTTTGAATACCAACATTCGCCTGGAACATAGTAAGGGAAAGAATGCCTATGGGCATGTGAGGAGTGTTTCCCTCATTACTGAATGGCCACAACTTCTGGGATTAAATAGATGCTTCCCACCTAGGTCTGAGCTCCAGCACCTCTTATTTTATAACCTTCTTGGCATCAACCTCCCCTACCAAACACAGCCGCTACACACCGTGGTTACGAAAATACACAACTCACAGTTTCTGCACTCTGGGGTTTTCTGAATTCCCTTGGAAATGTCAGCTTTTTAGTCCGCGGCTCGGAAAAGCAATGTGCATATGGACTTTTATTTTTTTTTAAGGCACAGCTTTTCCAGCTCCCAATAACATGTTTCTAGGCACAACAAAACACTGTTGGAAATTGTTTTATTAGTGGGCATTTAACTTTGTTGAAAGTTTGCAAAGAGCAGCTATTTCTCTGGCAGTGTTCTGCCCATTCCTGGGACCCAAGATCTCCAATCTTTGAGCAGAGTCTGCCATGCCTGGGTTTCCTGCTAAGAGACCATGTGTCCTTGGTTTCTGGCACCAGAGGATAGTGCCACTAATGCTGGCTGAGCACTTCCAAGGCCTCCTCCACTGCAGCAGTGAAACTCAGACAGCCATACTGTGTAAAAGGTCAGCCTATGCTGCTGTTGCTACACAAGAACCAGTGTGGTGCAATGGAAAGACTACTGTGTCAAATGCACCAGGGACAGATGCAACACCCTTACCCGACCATGAAGCTCACCAAATGGCTCCAAGCAAGGTATTATCTATTGGCCAAGCCTCCTCATAGGTATATCCCCCACAACTGCTTGGGTGGTCATGCAAGCTGAGTGCTAAGTGTATGTATAATTGCACACTTGTGAGCAAATGTATATAGGTACTGTATTCCTACAAGGCACGTGCAAATATTATACTTCCTGCATATATAGCAAGCAAGAAGCTTGGGCACACACCGAAACCGAGTGCATACGCACCCTTGCGCAGCAAACCCGTATAAATGTGCAGACCAGACACCAGTGCACACCTCTAAAAGGAAGCTACACATAAGCACCCCCAATATACGCAAGTGTTGGGTTTGGGGGGTGGTGCATGCAATCACGTTAAAGTAAAGAAATGTTTACAATGAAAAATAATCCAGTAATCTGTGACGGTAAACAGACTGGCCTGGGACGTCTCTGAGCAAGAAGGGAAATGAACGGTGGAAGATTAACCCTAGAAGCAAATGCTCGAGTGGGTAAGCAAACCCAGCATATCACCCTGCAGTCTGCTCTGTTCTCTGCAATGGCAGCAGCAACTTGTCAATACGGAATGGAGAATCAGCAATGGTCCCAGGGGAAGGGTATCCCTCAGAGTCATCGCAACCAAAGGTCAAACCAGCATTGTAGCATTCACCAGCCGGAAGCCACGGCACACAGCATTGGCTAACGGTGCTGCCACCAAGTCCGAGGTGTACCACGCGAGTGTGGGCACCCGTCTGCTAATAATTATTTACATAGCTAATAATGTTTACAGGTAGGGAAACCTGTTTGGTTGTTGTCGGGAAGCTTCCAGCAAAAGCACAATCACCCACATATCGTACAGGCAGTTCAGACTTGCAACCAGAATGCTGCCCTTGAGCTGCCCACTGCAGATTATTCCCCACAGTGGCACCTCTGGGCTCCTACGAAACATTGCCTGGGCACAGCCATAGCAGAGCAGAGCACCCATTCGCCCTATCAGATATATTCTCTCTCTCTCTCTCTCTCTCTCTCACACACACACACACACACACAGCCCCACCTTCAGGACAAGCGCCCCTTACTTACATTCCAGCACCAACCAAAAATGTTCCATCTACAAATGCAAGTCACCAGAGACAGGAACCTGTTATTTGATGCAAAGGACAGCATATCTGAGCACACACAAAGTGTATTTCCTACCACTGTAGAGTAATCACAGTTTGCTTCTTCCACACCTCTGGAACTGGGACGGAAGGGCTTCCAAAGCTGGACAGCACAGCACCTCTCTCTCTCTCCAGAAACTGAAAGGATACTTGGAAAAGCAGTGTCCTCTCTCTCCTTTCCTTAGCCAACAGCAGGGACAATACATTCTGATGCTTTTGCCAAGCCCCAGTTGCCTGGGAATAAGGGAATTTACAGGTCCTCCGTGTGTGTGTGTGTGTGTGTGTGTGTGTGTGTGTGTGGAGGGGGGCATGTGTAACACACACACACACACACACACACACACACTTCAAATCCAGCAGGGGTGTTTTTACATGTGTTACCAAAAGACCCTTACAACTTCCTTTCGAGTCTTTTAAATGCACAAATGGTGCCATTGTGATATACAAAGGCAAAGAGGGACATTTCAAAATTTAAAATATTTACTGTAACGTTTTATAAGGGTAGGGAATGCGGGGAGGGGGGAGACACGGGACAGACAACGACAGGGAAGGACTTTCAGTGTACCGACGGAGGAAAACGCCCCAAGTCTGCCCTAAGCTCTTTGCGATGTTGACAAAACTCTGCTCTCGCAGGAAAATAAAGGATTTATGGGTTGGATTCGCAGCTTTGACCTCTGACTTTGGACAAGTCACATTGCCTGGCCTGCGCTCACCCCTCCATTGCTTACAGGCCGCATAAGCTCCTTTAGGATGGGCAAGGCTGAAGTTGCTCTCCAGGTCACGACCTTTGCCCTTTTACCCACTACCAACATGCAACCAACACTTGTAACTTCCTTCAAAGCCTACTAGCTATAGAATTTCTTTCTTTAAAGAAAGAAAAGGCACAGTTGCGCCTCCCCACCCCCCACAGTAAAAGGTGACTTTGATACCACCCTCCCCGCTCCCCATACACAGAGCAAAAGTCATCTCGCTCACCGAAGGGAGGTAATGTGACAATTAATATTGCATGGTGATATGGCCGGGCAAGGCAGCTAAAGGCGGACATAGGGAGATCCCTACATGGGGGTCAGAGTGGGAGCCAAAGGCTAGTGAAAGAAGAGAGAGGGACACGGGTCCAGAGGGAGTGGAGGGGGTCGCACATGCACACATCCAGACAGAGAGCGCTGGACACACGCAGAAAGAAACAAGGTCCGACCTGAGAGGCAAACTGAATTCTCCACCTAACCAAGCCACCTTTCCCCTCCAGCACACCTGCCCCCTCCTCTCCCCCCCCAACCCCCCCCTGCGCCCCACATTTTCAGGGGAAAGGGGCTGAAAGGTGCCTGGCTTGACCCTGTCACCTCTTGTTGACCCACAGTAAGGGACAGCCCTCTAGGGACAGCCTCGTGTCAAAGGGCAGGCCACTCTTCCCCCCCCCCCTTCCTTTGCGTCCTGCACCCCACCTTAACAGGCACCAGCAAGCAAAATGTGTGGAAGTAGGGAGCTTTTGCTGCAACTAAATATATATACATATACAAACAGCAAGTCCAAGTCTGACGAGAAGAGGGAGGGGCAGAGCACAGCAGCACCTCCTTGCACAGCAGCAGTGGCAGCGGCAGCGTTTGCAGTTCCCCCCTCGGGCCAGATGCGTGCAAAAACTTGCATGCTGTCTGGGCTGCCATGGACATAAAAACAGGGGCACACTTCCAGGCCACAGCAGCATATCGGAGCTATCCTGCACCCGGCACACACTGCCACCAGTGCTGTCTCCATTTTCACATTTAAATAAAATATGTCACAGGGAGCTGGGGGCGAGAAGCTTTTGCAGACACACATCTCAAGGCTTTTGATTTTTAAGAACCAGGATGCATTAGCAGCAAGGATTAAACCCACCCCCCCCTAGTCATGTCCCATCATGGACAGCTGTCACCACGACCACAGAGCTGAGGATCAGCGTCGACCCTCAGGACCCCCCTTCCTTCAAGGACAGGCTCCCTGCTGCATGGGTCCCTTTCAACCCAAAGTAACCCCCTTCCTCCCCCCTCTCTCTGATCAAGCCAAGAGGGGGAACTCATCACTCACCCCTCCGACCCTTCCCCTCCCATATTTTTTGGGGGGAGGGGGGCAAGAAGGACTGCAACATGCAAAGTTAAATCCAGCTCAACCAGAAAATGGGCCCTGCTGCCAATGTGAAACAAACATTACGCAGTCCCCCCTACAGCCCCCCCAGACTTGTGATCGGCCAGCCACATGCCAAACGTCCTTATTTTTTAAGAAAATATTTACCCATATTTGCCCCCCTTTAAACACCAATAGAAAATAAAACGCCATCCCCTCTCCAAACTCATCCACCCCAAAGTGAATGTCAAAACTACTTTCCTAGCTGTGGCCTTTGCAAACCATTTTTTTTAAAAAAGAGTTAAATAAAACAAGTAAAATGAAATAAGAAAAACATAAACCCACTCGGGATTAGAATCCGAGGCACCAATAGTGTCAAGTACTGGATTCACACAAGAAAAAAAAGAGATATATATCAATCCAACCCAAAAGCTGCTTTATCTCCTAGTTAAGTTGCAGAACACATAATCTTGATTACTGGGGTACATTATAGAGAATTTCGCTTTTGCGGGGAATCACTCCAATTCCAACCTCTTATTTCTGCATGGGAAAAATTACTGCAAACCCCAAGTTGGCACAAAGCTCTTGATGAGGGTAGTAAACAAACCAGCAAAAAAATGTTAAAGGAAGTGTGTGTGTATGTGTCCCTTTTTCTTCCCTCTCTCCTTAAAAGCTCTCTCCTCTCCATTGCTGGGGGAAAGACAGTATATATATGTGTGTCTGTATGTGCGTGCCACACATGCACACACATAAATGGCACGCATATATATATATATATAGTGCCAAACCCGATGGGGGAGGAGAGAAGATGCGGGGTGGAGAAGAGTAAGTGATGAGATTAAACGAGAAGGGGGGGTGGAAGAGAGACGAGAAAACATTGCGCTCCACAAGATTCCAGAGACCAAAAAAAATCCCTATATGGAAAGTGGGGGGGGGGCTGTTCCACCTTTTTCCCACCACCCCTGCCCGATCTCCTTTAGATTTGCAACGTTGGCAGTGACAGGAACAGCTGCGATGGGACGGGGAGCGCAGGGTGGAGACAGCTGGGAGAGGGTGGGGGGCCGGGAACGGAAGACATATTGGGGTTCAGGAACGCGAAGGAAGGAAGGAAGGAAACCACCACCACCCCTCCCCAAAGAGGATCCTCGGAAACGCGCCATCCCCTTCGCCTCCTCTCGGCCCCCTGTAACCTACCTCGGGTTGCTGCTGCTGCTGCTGCTGCTGCTGCTGCTGCCGCCGCCGCTTCTCCTCGTCTTCTTCTTCGTCTTCTTCTTCTCTCTCTCCCCCCGCCCCCCTTCTTTGCAAGCAGGAAGCTGGCGTCGTGCCCCCCTCCCCTTCCCCTCGCCTTGCTTGCAAGCTGGAGTTTCCCCGCGCGCTTCTTTCGGTGCAGCCCCCGGGGAGGGGATCGGCTCGGGTGCTCGGCGCGCCTGCGAGAAGACGGGCCGGGAGCGGCGAAGGCGGCGGCAGGGACGGCGGCGGCGGCGGAGAGGCGTTTGTAAGATCCTGGCTTGGGCAGCGGCGGCGCTCGCCTGGTGCGTTTGTGTCACTCGAGCTGGGGAAATGGACTCGAGAGCCGAAGGGAAGGAGGCCGGCCTGGCTCCTCCTCCTCTCCTCCTCCTCCCCACAGCCGCCGCCTTGGCTAACGCCTGCACCCTGCAGGCCGAGGGCGAGTGCGCCAGGGCGCGCGGCGGCGGCGGACCCTGCGCGGCGGATCTTGCGCGGCCCGAGGTGGGTTCTTGGAGAGAGAAAGCGCCCAACTCCTCCCGGCGCCAAGTTCTCGCCGGCCCGCGTCCCCCGACAGCGTTGCCCCGCGCTGCTCGGAAAGACACTCCGGCCCGCGCCAAGCCGCCGGCTTCTCGCAGCATCTCTGCTCGAGCTTTTTCCATAGGATTGTAAAGCCGGGTCCTGCGTGGGCTTGATGAGAAAGTGATTCCCTCTTGAGTTCCGCGGGGCAGAACTCCAAAGTGAATGCTCGGAGAGTTGCTGCCGGGGTTATAAATAAATAAACAAAGGTGCCAAGGTGTTGAAGCTTTCAGTGTTTTCCCTCGAAAGTTTTACGGTCTGGGCAACAGACTGGAACCCAACCGATGAAGCGTTCCCATCAATCATTGCTCGGGCTGCACGCTGATTTTGGCATACCTGTTGGAGGGTGGGGAAAGTTGGTACTCCCGTTCTTGGGAAAGAGCCCCAGGGTGTGGTCTGAAAGGCACATTTTGGTTTTTTGGGTCATCTTGCTGAAGCTAAACCACGTGGCTGTCCTCTATGCTGCCTTGAATGTCATGGAAGAAATTCAGGATAGACACAATAAATAAGGAAAGACTGGGACCTTATTATTATTATTATTATTATTATTATTATTATTATTATTATTATTATTATTTCATGCCACTCCACAACTAACAGCTATCCTACTCTTTAACTGAGAAACCATGTCTCTGGTAGGGTGGGAGATAGGGAGGTCCAAGACCAGTGACGGGGAGTGGAGCCAACTTGTTTTGTCCCTATCATCCTCCCTGCTGAGTTCAGTGGACCCATCCAGGTCCAAGGCCCTGCCCATTCCTTCGCTTAATGCAGAATGTCAACCCCCTTGGTACCTCCTTCAGTTCTCTCTCATCCATGTGGCTACATTGGTTGCAAAGGGAGTCTTTGGATTTAAGAAGGAGAAAGTGTGGCTTCACAATCCACGTTAAGCGAAGTATGGAGGTTACCTAAGGGTGTTGACAGCTAGGGCCACCCAATTGTAAGTAATAATGTATGGGAGGTGGTGGCTGGTTAAGAGTCTACTGAGGTTGGTGAGAATGGCCCTGCCCCATTCACCTAAAACAGTGATGGCCAAACTTGGCCCTCCAGCTGTTTGGGGGCTACAACTCGCATCATCCATAGCTAACAGGACCAGCAGTCAGGGATGATGGGAATTGTAGTCCCAAAACAGCTGGAGGGCCAAGTTTGGCCATCACTGACCTAAAAGGACCACTCTCCGCTGGAGCACACATGCAAGTTTTAATCCCTTGCATCGCCCATCAAAATCAAATTGCAGGTAACGGGAAGACATTTCTCTTTGCCTGAGAGCCACTGCCAGTCAAGAGTGGAGTAGACAAGACATTACGGGGCTAGAGGAGCAAACAGTCTGATCAGTCAGATATGTTCACACGCAGCAAGGTCATCCCCCCTGCCCCCCCGTACCCACACTGTGTTTCAAGCTACATTTGCACCACATTGCTCACTTCAGAAAGTAAGCAAGGATGTTTTCACCCAAGGCACATGACTGCCCCTGCAGCATCCCCTTCCCCTGGAAGGGAAGCTGTCAGTCTGCGCATGTGCACTCTCACCTGTTAATGCACAGCAGCGATCTCAAATGTTCACATTACCACTTGTTCCACATCCAGCTTTCAAACTGGATTGAAGCTGGTTTGAGAAAGGAAAGTCAAAGCAACAGCAGTATTTGTCCAGAAACTACAGGATCAATATGGATTGTGGCTAACATCATGGTGAAAGAGATGAAAGATTTACTTTTCCCCGTTTTATTTGTTTTGTAGCATGATAAAAATGTTTGTTTTTTAAAAAAAAAACAGCAGTGAGAACGCCCTGGCTGCAGAGTAAGCAGCAATGTAAACATATGCCCAGTTAGTAGAAGGCAGCTCTATAGATTTCCTCTTCCATCAAAGTTTAGCACCGATGCTAGTTATTCAGTGGGGAAGTCAAGGAAACACAGTTTGGTTGCTTTTAGTCTTTTTTCATTTGTTCTAAGATTGAACCATAGCATTCATAATGGGTTCTGGGACAGAATAAAGCCCTTTTAGACACCATTATTCTGGAAGCAGAATTCAAGAGGATTAAGAAGGTGGATGGATTTATTATTACAGGTAGGTAGCCATGTTGGTCTGCCGTAGTCGAAACAAAATAAAAACAATCCTTCCAGTAGCACTTTAGAGACCAACTAAGTTTGTTATTGGTATGAGCTTTCGTACCAATAACAAACTTAGTTGGTCTCTTAAGGTGCTACAGGAAGGGATTTTTATTATTATTACTATTATTATTATTATTATTATTATTATTGCCCATGTCATTCATTCTGTTGCCTACCAGGAAGCAACCCTCACTGAGATCAATGGGAGTTATGCCAAAGTGGCAGGCTTCGGGGAATCTGACCCCCCTCCCTCACGACTGCCAGCCAGAAATGGGAAACCAAAAAGTTCTTACCATGGCATTTTATTTAATATTCACAGAGAGAGACGGATGCTGCTGCCTCTCCGATAATGGCATTGCTCCAAGTAAAGTCCCACCCCCTCCATCTCTCCTATTCTACGTCATCCCTGTGCTGGTTGATCTGTGCTTTCTGCCTCTGAGCTTTCTGTTCTACTACTCTCAATGCATGCCAGGCCCTGGGAGGGGGGTCAGGAATGCTTTCTAGAGACGCTGAGTCTGTCAGCTGTCTTTCCCCTGCTGCTGCTGCTGCTTCCTGCTGCTCTCCCAATATTTCCCAGCTTCTCCCCTCTGAACTATGACCTTCTGCAAACCACTGTTCTAAATCTATACTGTCCTCCTCTGGAAGGTTCAGGGCGAGGGGGGGCAGTCCCCACCATTCCTCCTCAGTCCAGTCCCTGACACCAAGTAAATGCATGGCTGAAAAAAGTCCAACCCTCCTCAATGTAGGGATTTCAACTAGATCATACATGACAAATGGCCATCCAACTTTTGTTTAAAAACTTTCAAGGAAAGAGAGTCCACCACCTTTGATGGTATAGTCTCTTCCACTGTCAAACAGCTCCTATTGTCAGAAAGTTCTTCCTGATGTTTAGTCGGAATCTCCTTTCTTGTAACTTGAAGCCATTGGTTTGGGTCCTACCCTCCACAGTAGAAGACAACTAGCTTGCTCCATCTTCCATGTGACAGCCCTTTAGATATTTGAAGGTGGCTATCATATCTCCTCTCAGTCTTCTTTTTACCATGCTAAGCATACCCAATTCCCGCAACTATTCCTCATAGGACTTGGTTCCCATACACTTGATCATCTTGGTCACCCTCTTCTGCACACCTTCCAGCTTGTCAATATCCATCTTAAATTGTGGTGCCCAGAATTGGACACAATACTCCAAGTGCAGTCTGACCAAGATAGAATAGAGCAATACGATTACTTCCCTCGATCGGAACGCTATGCTTCTGTTGATGCAACCTAGAAGAGCATTAGCATAATAATTGAAGCATGGGGATATCCCAAATTCATTAGTGGAAACAATGCATTTTTTTAATGCATCGTTATTGGCTGTGTTGCATAATTGGAACATTATGGGTTTCTGACTGTGGGCCGCTTCTGATGTCCTTTGTATTGTGGATCCTTTATTATTTGTGCTCACAGTGATATTGAGGCAGTTCTGTGTCATCCCTTTCAATACCGTTTGTGCTTGCAAAGGTTTCAGGGCGGCCAAAATGCTCCGTTTCCCATCAGGGCATGTCCAGTGCCATAACTTCCTGTTGAAATCCTGCAACTTTTTATACCCCATATGTTCAAGGCTAGGGTATGTTGGTCCCACTTATTTGTTTGTTTGTTTGTTTCATTAAAAAATATACACCAATTGACTGTTTTTTTAAAAAACCTCAAACCTCCAAAGGGCAAGAGTGCCCCTTCAGAAAACAATAAAGTTATAACACTGGGGTAGGAACATAAAACTAACAAAGAGGAATGTTTGTGGACAGTCCAGTATAAATCCAGCATTAATGCACTTTTGTTGCATCAATGACATGCTGTGAGACCTGCAACACCCCCCAAATCTGGAGGGACTTCCATAATAGTTGGCTTATTCAACCCCTTCCTGCGTAGAGACCCAGCCAAGTTATTCATCTTTCGAGCTGGCTTTATGTTGCATTTCTGGGCTTGACTTATTCTAGTTAGAAGGCACACACAAAACAAAGACTTGTGTTGTAATCATCAGGAGTGGGCACCTCTGAGGGGTTAATTCTAAGGCTGCAAAGTTTGGTCAGTTAGTTGCTGAAAAGCCCTCAGATCAGTTAAAACAGTACAAGTGGCAGGTATTGCCTTAAAAGGACTGTTCATTCAGAAAAGCTCTCGGTTGCTCCTGTTAGTCATGATGGCTACATGCTACTTCCAGGTTCGGACGACTTTTGCTACTGACTGCCAGCTGCTAGGGTAGAGCAGCAGGAGAGGCGTTGTGTCCTATGTCCTGCTTGTAGGTTTCTCAGAGGCATTTGGTTGGTCATGGCGGGAAACAGGGATGCTGAACTAGATGGAACCTCTGGTCTGATCTAGCAGAGCTCTTCTGACATCCCCGCACACCGAAGAGAAAATGACGCTTCTTCTTTCTTTTTGGATGATATAAACATTTTTTAGTTGAACTTTAACAGGATAATAAAAGAGCAGGAAACAACAGTGACCAACAACACAGAGTCCTTTTGCACTGCGGAACTTAGGGTGCTTCCAGCTGGGAGCTTTGTGTGTCGCAAACAAGCCAGTCAGATGTGTGTGACCATTGACACCATCGCTTCCACACAGGCCACATGGATACTCACTGCTGTTCAGTTTGTTTGCTGCCCAAACCTGTGGGCAAAGCTTGGGGAATATTTCTGCTCTGTGTTGTTTTGTCTCTTCCCCTCAGCCACTCCACTACCCTTTCCCCCCCCCCCTCCATTTTGGGCATGGGTGTGCACACCTTTAAATGAACAGACAAGAAAATCCCTGGAAGAAGAGCAAATGTTACCAGACCGAAGTTAGTGTGTTTCTCAGTAGGCAAGATGGAGGGCTGAGCTTTTGAGGTGGGAACAGCAATATACATTTAATTTTGTTTTTGTAATTATACCGAGGTCTTGCACAGGAGAAATATTTACCTATACGCTGTTTCATTTGGGCTGGATGGCTATACATACAGAATATATACAGGGCTTTTTCCCCCTGCCGGAGCTCAGTTCCAGCACCTCTCAGATGAATGCCATTACCATTCTAAGAGAAAGAGGGAGGCGTTCATGGTGAGTTCTGGCACCTCTTTTTCTAGCAAAATAGCGCTGTATATATAAAGTACCCAGTAAGCCCCTTTAACTGCACAACCAACCACACATTTCCCCCCACCCAAAAACATGCAGTCACATTGGAATACAGTGGTACCTCGGTTTTTGAAACGTTCAAAAACTGAATACAGAAGCCTCAATACAGAAAACTTAATACAGAAGCTGCGTGGCATGTTTGACATCCAAGGCGTGTTTGAAAACCTAAGCATTTACTTCTGGGTTTATGGCATTCAAAAAACAAAACTTTTGTCAGTGGAGACATTCGAAAACAGAGGTACCACTGTACTGAATTCTGATACAGAGGTCTTGTGCACAACCTTCATGTAATAAATTTTCTTTTAAAGGCCCTGCATATGTACTGCAATTACAGTCTTTGAGGTAATCCCTCACTTGTGGTGTGTGGAGTTCTTGAGAAAATAGCTTTTCCAAACTGGTTTGTTGAAATTCGGACATGCCTTCAAGCATGCGACATTTGCTGGAAATGGCAAAGAAACTTTGGTCTGGGCTGACAGAAGCAAAATGACAAGGTTGTGCTTAGGCAAGGAGCAAATGGAAGTAGGGAAGAAGAAGAAGAAGAGGAGGAGGAGGAGTTTGGATTTGATATCCCGCTTTATCACTACCCGAAGGAGTCTCAAAGCGGCTAACATTCTCCTTTCCCTTCCTCCCCCACAACAAACACTCTGTGAGGAGAGTGGGGCTGAGAGACTTCAAAGAAGTATGACTGGCCCAAGGTCACCCAGCAGCTGCATGTGGAGGAGCGGAGACACGAACCCGGTTCCCCAGATTACGAGACTACCGCTCTTAACCACTACACCACACTGGCTAGGGGTATGGTGATAGAGGCTGCACACTGAAGCACCACTATGTGACAAACAACCCACTCTCAAAATAATGATATGCCATCAAACTTTCCACACCATGGGATGTATAATGGCATAACTTTTACTTATGAGTTTTCTACATAACAGGTAAATCTAGATTAAATGAAGGAAAAATATGGGGCCAGTAACAACACTGTGCCAATGCCTGTTACGCCTTGACCCATTACAGAGCCTTTTCAGTGGCAGTTCCTTGTTTGTGGAATGCCCTCCCTAATGAGGGGCATCTGACTCCCTCATTGTTGACTTTCAGGATTTTGAAACATTCCTATTGACCCAGGCATTTGATGGCTGAAAGACACTGTT
This sequence comes from Podarcis liolepis, assembly GCF_965112155.1. Lineage (NCBI taxonomy): Eukaryota > Metazoa > Chordata > Lepidosauria > Squamata > Lacertidae > Podarcis > Podarcis liolepis. The sequence goes on along the minus strand of NC_139573.1, from coordinate 29,742,755 downwards.
CCTGACAGCCAAGATATTCCTGGATGAGAGAAAGGTTTTAACTGTGTTTAGAGTAGTGGTAGTAATAATAATAATAATAATAATAATAATAATAATAATAATAATACAGTGGTACCTCAGGTTACATACGCTTCAGGTTACAGACTCTGCTAACCCAGAAATAATGCTTCAGGTTAAGTATTTTGCTTCAGGGTGAGAACAGAAATTGTGGTCTGGCGGCGCGGCAGCAGCAGAAGGCCCCATTAGCTAAAGTGGTGCTTCAGGTTAAGTACAGTTTCAGGTTAAGTACGGATCTCCGGAACGAATTAAGTACTTAACCTGAGGTACCACTGTAATAATAACAGTGGTGGTTTATTGTTGATGTGTTGGTCTGTCTGTCAGGAGAAAGGGCAGGATAGAAATTAATTAATTAAATATTAATAATAATAAATGGTGATTTTTAAAAAAACACCAACAAAACCCCTGCAGATTATGAGCAGCACCACAACTCCACAATAACCTCCTGCCTAGAAGCAACCTAACAATTTACAAACGCTTTTTTCTGATAAGGAGCTGTTCAGATGTCGCTATCCTGCCTGCTAGATGCAAGAAACAGCAGACTACAAAAGGGAGATAAATTCTGTAAACTCTGGAACAGATTTTTGAAACTGTTTGTTCAGTAACACCTGATGCTTCATAACGTGGCAGACACACCAAGCCGAGTGAAAGATGGAACTCTTTTTTCCTTCCTCTTCCCCATTGTGTACCCTTTAATATCAGTAATATCATCAATTTATGGTAAGTACTTGTGCTATCTTTGGATGTATAGATTATTCTATTCTAACTTGACCTTTTCATCATACAAAAACGTGTCTGCCTGGTTATGCACGAAAGAGGGGAGTGTAAATGCTAATAGATGGAGAGGAGGGGACAAATTGAACTGTTATAAGAAAAATGAAATTAGAAAAAGAAAAAAAACTTACTGGGAATTTTGTGGTTTTAAATCGCCACCCCCTTAACATATGAGAAACATGGTTGAGAAATGCTCCACAAACCTACACTCCTGCTACATGTGCATAATCAGTCGGCTGAACATGAGACTCTTAATCTCAAGGTTGTGGGTTCGAGCCCCACATCAGGCAAAAGATTCTGACATTGTAGAGGGTTTGACTAAATGACCCTTGTGGCCCCTTCCAAATCTACAATTCTAAGATTCTAAGCTCTGCAACCCCTCCAAGAAAATGCCACTTCTAAAATTAATTAAAAATGGCAATTGGGCAGCAGATTTGATTTATTAAAAGCATTTTGAAATCAAGTACTTATAAAAAGTGTAGCTGAGCGGTTTGGTGTATATTTGAAGGAGAAAATTTAATTGCGAAAATTATAGTTTGGCTTAATCCCACTCCACCATTTTAATGAGAGACGGGGAGGGGAGGGAAGTTCTAGGCTCCTAGTTAGAAAATGACTCATCTAACTTGATTTGAACTTGGCTGTGTAAGATAGGTAAGTTTGATGATGGTCCATTGCAAGTTTGAGGTAGAAAGGATAAGAAATAAGAAATGGCTTATTTTGAACAAGTTAAACATTTGACAAGTGACTTCATGAAGCTGACAGGTGATGTGCATTTTTCTGCCATATACTTCGCTGGGGTGGGTTTTGGCAAAACATTTATCCATCTGTTTTGTTCCTTTTGGGAAACAAGTTGTTTTAAGTCAAGGTCAGCATCCAGTTATGTAATGCATTTGTAGTTCTAATTAAAAAGGCATTTTTTTGTGGCCAATATTTATCAACGGGGATTTGTAAGGGTATCCCTCTATGCATGTTTTCTACAAACCTATTTTGAGAGAAGCTGAAGTAGAGTCGGGGAAGGGGTTGAATAGAACCACCTAGATGTGTTGTAGCCTTTTGGCTGGATCTGAATTCATCACTGGTAATTTCCTGCATGGTGAGTTGAGACTCAGGGAGGGCCAGAAGAGGTAGAACAGTACCTGAAGATACACTGAAAGAAATTGCATGCCCTCCAACATTTTTCTGGTGAAAATAGGGATATCCAGTGCTATTTTTCTAGAAAAAGCGGTGCTGGAACTCACCAGGAACACCTCCCTCGTTCTCCTAGAGCAGGAGTAGGCAACCTAAGGCCCATGGGCTGGATGTGGCCCAATTACCTTCTCAATCCGGCCCGCAGACGGTCTGGGAATCAGCGTGTTTTTACATGAGTAGAATGTGTCCTTTTATTTAAAATGTATCTCTGGGTTATTTGTGGGGCATAGGAATTCGTTCATTTTTTCCTTCAAAATATAGTCCGGCCCACCACATGGTCTGAGGGATGGTGGAACGGCCCACGGCTGAAAAAGGTTGCTGACTCCTGTCCTAGAAGTGACAATGGCACTCACCTGAGAGGTGCTGGAACTGAGTTGTGGTGAGTTCCAACTGAAAAAAAAGCCTCAGAGACATCCTATTCCACTCGCCAACATTTCTCTGATGAAAATAGGGACGTCCTAAGAAAAAGGACGCGGGTGGCGCTGTGGGTTAAACCACAGAGCCTAGTACTTGCCAATCAGAAGGTCGGCAGTTTGAATCCCCACGACGGGGTGAGCTCCCGTTGCTCGGTCCCTGCTCCTGCCAACCTAGCAGTTCAAAAGCACGTCAAAGTGCAAGTAGATAAATAGGTACCGCTCCGGCGGGAAGGTAAACAGCGTTTCCATGCGCTGCTCTGGTTCGCTAGAAGCAGCTTAGTCATGCTGGCCACATGACCCAGAAGCTGTACGCTGGCTCCCTCAGCCAGTAAAGTGAGATGAGTGCCACAACCCCAGAGTTGGCCACGACTGGACCTAATGGAGTCCCTTTACCTTCACCTTAAGAAAAAGTAGGACATTCTGGGATCAAACCAGAAACCAAAACGGCTTCTGTAAATCCAGGACTGTCCCTGGAAAATCAGGGCACCTGGAGGGTCTGAAACTGGAGAGATACAGTGGTACCTTGGGTTACACATGCCTCAGGTTACATAAGCTTCAGGTTACACACTCCGCTAACCCAGAAATAGTGCTTCAGGTTAAGAACTTTGCTTCAGGATAAGAACAGAAATTGTGGTCTGGCGGCGCGGCAGCAGCAGAAGGCCCCATTAGCTAAAGTGGTGCTTCAGGTTAAGAACAGTTTCAGGTTAAGTACGGACCTCCGGAATAAATTAAGTACTTAACCTGAGGTACCACTGTAAAAGGCATTTTTTAAAAAAGTAAACTGGAATGAAAGTAGCAGTTTGGGGAGCGGGGATGAGATACAAGTTAATTATGAAAACAAAGGAAAGCGGGTACAGGAATTGTGGGGGAAAAGGTTGAGAGAGATGAGTGGAGGATGGAAAATATAAAATAAATGACCTTGTCTACTCGGAACCTCTGGATCAGCAGATTGTTCCTGAAATGGAGAGCTAAGTCAGAATACCTCCACCGCTAATTAAAGGAGCTAATTAAAATAAGCATCTACAGGTGCTTATTTCTGAAACACTTGGTTTGCATTCTGCCGTAAAATATATTGTGTTCCCTCACCATAGCAACATGTGGTGAATGCTCAGGTGAGGTACAGCATCCCAAAACTTGCGACAAATGCATCAGGCGAATTTCTGTCTCGACACCCACCAGGGTGCACATACCAAACCCATCGTCAGAACTAAAAGTTCGAGACACAGTGAGAGGAAGTTGGCTGAATTATACCCCGTCTCAATTAGATTCTTCGTGCCAAATCTCATACCGACATGACAAATTGTTTGTAATCGGATAAAGGACAGAATTTATAACACACCATTCACAAACCCCCCCCCCCCACGCACCAGTCTTCCTCCCTTCCTTCCCAATCTGCTGCCAAGGCCTCCCTTTCTTCCTCTGAGGGAAAAGAGCTAGTGGGGCATTGAAATAAATCAGAAAGAGAGATAAAAGGTTAATATTTCTTTTAAAAAGTAATAGTAATAAACTAGGAATAGAGAGGAAGGAGATAAGGGAGGGAAGCTGTTATAAAAGGAAAAAGAGAATTTCTGAGGAGCTGGGAGGAGGGATGAAAGAAAAAGGGAGTTTCGATGAGGGGGATAAGGTACAAGCTAAGTGTGGAAAGTTAAGAAGAAATGACAGACAAGTACTCTGAGAGGCATTTGTGGGTGGGCACAGATCCAGTTTCCCATGTGCTCTTTTGTGCATGTTCGTCCACATGAAAACTTTCAGTTGAACTCTTATCTCAATGTTTCCCAATCTATTGTATCGTTGCCCCCTTCCCTCACAGTTAGTATATGCCACCCTCCTAGAAACCTGAGGTCTATTGTGGAATGCACACAGGTAGTTGTTGATCTGTATGTGTAGCCTTTTTAAAAAATTATTTTTGAGATACAAGTTTTTCCATATACCAGACTTTCATAAAACTGTTGGTGGCCTGAAGAGACATTTCGGCACATAGAAATCAATGCAAGATGAGCTGTCTTTATAGCTGTAAAAGGGCAGAACTAACAAAACAAGAGGACTTTGATGGTAGGGAACAGTCAAGGACTACCTTTCCCCATATGAACCAGTGCGGACCATGTGATCATCCTCTGAGGCCCTTCTTCATGTGCTTACTCCAGGAGAGGTCTGGAGGGTAGCAACATGAGAACGGGCCTTTTCTGCAGTGGCTTCCTGTTTGTGGAATGCTCTTGCCAGAGAGGTTTGTCTGCTGCCTTCATTATACAGTGGTACCTAGGGTTACATACACTTCAGGTTACATATGCTTCAGGTTACAGAGTCCGCTAACCCAGAAATAGTACCTTGGGTTAAGGACTTTGCTTCAGGATGAGAACAGAAATGGTGCGGCGGCAGCGGGAAGCCCCATTAGCTAAAGTGGTACCTCAGGTTAAGAACAGTTTCAGGTTAAGAACAGAGCTCCGGAACGAATTAAGTTCTTAACCCAAGGTACCACTGTACATCTTTAGGCACTAGGTGATAACGTTCTTCTTCAACCAAGACTTGAGCTGATTAACATTCTACGGCCTTTTATATGTGTTTGTGGGTGGATTGTTACTAGGTTGTTTTTGTTTTGTATTTTGTGTTCTCATTTTGTACTTTTAGGTTGTGAACCACCCTGTGGTCTTCAGATGAAGGGTAGTATACAAATTAAATTGATGGTGGTAACAATAACAACAACAAAGTGAGTTAGAAAAACAAAAAATCATCTTTGCACTGTACCCTACCCTACCAGCAGCCTGTGGAGGAGCACCTCACCAAGGGAAATAGGGTGTGTGGCACAGTGACAGACAGCACCCAGGGAAACATCACAACACACATTTTTTTAAAGTAAAAACACCTGCCCTCACAACACCCGTCAGTATGTCGACAGTTGGGTAATGTGTGATTTTATGCTGGATTCCCCCCTCCCCTTTACTTCATTATCCACAGATCGAGAAAATCCAAACAAAATGAAGAGGAAGTACAGGTTGCTACTTGGAGGAGGAGGATGACGTCATGTTGACGAAGTGAAAAGCACGCAATCAGCTGGTGCATTGAATCCACTTTAAACTGCCACTGAGTACACAGCCTTAGGCTCAGCAAATTCTTCCTAAAATGTGGCATCTGAGTCACAATCCTTCCAGAGCCAGTATCTGGTTATTAGCTTGAGGAAAGCTGAACAATTGCTCGCTGCCACAAGGAATTCACTGTGGTGAAGACTGTCGCCATTTTCACAGAGGAATCAGGTATCAACCAAACATGATATTAGTAGCTGCCTATCTGTGCCTCTGTCTGCTGATGCTTTGTAACTGGTGGCACCCCTGCACCCCAAATTTGTGACTAGTACCCTTAAAAAATTTCTTCCTTTATCTTGTGAATCACGCTTTCATTGGGTCCCACCCTGATAATAAAATTGTAAGGCCTGAAGGAACCAAATGGATTGTCTAGTCCAGAAGTAAAGGAACTGTAGCCTTCCAAATGTTGGCGAATGATGACTCCCATCCTCTCTGACTGTTGGCAATGCTGGCTGGTGCTGACAAGAGTCAGAGTCTAACAATATCTGCACAGCGACGGGTTCTCCATCACTGTTAAAGGTCCCATTTATTAAGTTATTTTGAAATATGCATTTCCCACAACAACCCCAAACCCACTTCCCCAGAGTGGCATTACACGGAACTATTTTAAAAAATACAGCAATTCAAGCTGTAGTGATAAAAATACATTAAAAAAAAATAATACAGAACATAGAACAGCATATGGCGGAACAGCACAAAGCCAACAATGACGATAAACTCACATTTAAAATGCTTGCGAAAATTAAAAAAGGCCCCACACAGAAATGATAACAAAAGTTGGCAGCAGGAAAGCCACTCAGTAGATTTCAAACTCTTGGAGAGCCATTTCCACCTGCATCCTTCCACCTGAGGAATAGCAAGGGATGAAAGAGGAAGGAGACCACCAAGGAGCACTGAGAACAACATACTGAGGTTCAAGACATCTTGAGTTGCAATAAGGCCCTTCTTGAGAGACAATTGACTTGGTCTCTTCAGGGGATAGTAAAGGGTAAAGGGACCCCTGACCATTAGGTCTGGTCGTGACCGACTCTGGGGTTGCGGCGCTCATCTCGCTTTATGGGCCGAGGGAGCCGGCGTACAGCTTCCGGGTCATGTGGCCAGCATGACTAAGCCGCTTCAGGCGCACCAGAGCAGCGCACGGAAATGCTGTTTACCTTCCCGCCAGAGCGGTACCTATTTATGTACTTGCACTCTGGCGTGTTTTCGAACTGCTAGGTTGGCAGGAGCAGGGACCGAGCAACGGGAGCTCACCCTGTCGCAGGGATTCGAACCGCCAACCTTCTGATCGGCAAGTCCTAGGCGCCACCCGAGTCCCCTGCAGGGGATAGCCTTCACCAAAAAACCTTTGCATCCTGTCTGATAGTCCAGCTATGGGCCATTCATCTTCCCTTGCTGAAGAACCCCAAAGAATACAGTGGGACTGCACAGCAGGGTTGAGGGTACCATGCAAATGGAAGCCAGGTACTCAATGAGGCAGTATACTTAAAAACAAAGTGAGAGTCTTCCTGGATCAATGCAGCACTGATCAGATGTTTCCATGGATCCCACAAGCAGGGCATGAGTGTTATAGCCATCTCCCATAGTTGGTTACCCAGAAACTGGTATTCAGAAATTTGAAGTGTGTGATACTGGAGATAGTAAATAGCCGCCATGATTGGTAGTCATTGATTGCCTTATCCTCCATTAATTTGTCAAATCCACTTCTAAAGCCATCCATGTTGACGGCCTTTACACGTGCAGGGAACTTTTTTGTGCCAAGGAACATTCAGCCACCTGCAAAGACACAGGTTTACCTCCAATGTATCTTGGGTCAGCCAAGCCCTATTCCTGAGTCCACCACTCTTCCCTAGTAACAGGCAGTGCAGAGGATCCCTTCCACAAAAGCCGTGAACTCAGTGAACTTCTTTGGGCGTTAAATGTGACTACGAACCGCAGATGCAAGTGAAAAATACGCGGCAAACATTGTAATTATTAACCTATGCTTATGGACCAATAAAAGCCTTATTGGTTTGTTCATTTCACTGTTCAAATAACAAGTAGCTTATGGCGACTTCTCTGCGCACTCTGGCCTCCTTTGGCAGTAGGCGTGGCTATGCTCAGGGAGGTGTGGTCTTTAATTTCAAGGGCGGAGTTTCCACAGGTGAGAGAGCTAGACTTTTGCAGATCAGTGGAGTGGAATCTAGCTGGTCCCCCCCCTTCCTTGAACATTAAAAGTTATATGTGGCTTAGCCTTTGAGTACATTAATGCCCCCTCCAGACAACCAGTTCTATCAAGCATTTGTCCTGATTTGCTTGCACAAAGTTTAGGTGGAGGTTAGACTGTTTCTGGTCTTCATTGAGCCATTTGTCCCAGTTTGTCTGTGGGGTGGTTATACAACTAATGAACATCCGTTCTGCATTTAAACTGATTTGTTTGTGGGCTACGTAGACGTTTTTCTGCTAGTTGTTCGTTCCTCCTAAGGTTGAGTTGCTGCACTAGCGGGGCAGAACCCTTTAATCCACTATAGCTGAGAAAACCAAAAGCTATGGTATATGCTTGGATCCTTCCCACAAAACAGTGACTTTTCTGGAGGCACCTTAACTAGTAATATTAAGGTGGTGGTGGGGAAGCAGTACCGTTCAGTATGTGCAGAGGAGATAATATCATCCGCTCTCTTTGCAAAAGCAGGCGCAGTTGAGGTGAAGAGGCCTGTCCTACTTGCATATCAATTTGGGGTAGTAAGGTGGAGGTGAGGCAGATTCTGCACTGACTCATCTCTCGCATACAAGTAAGATAATTACTATGGCTCCTCCATTTGATTGGCATATGAAGAACCATGGAGTATGTGAGGGCTGGAACTTTCATTGTTGGTGCTTAAAGAAAAGGGAAAGAAAGTTAAGTCTATAATTCTCAGTATCTGAACAAGAACTCAGTCCCAGAGGTCACTGAAAAGGCCTAGGGGAATGAAGCTAGTGATGGATTATTTAGTTAGATTCCCCACCCTACTTAAAGAGCTCAAGGTAGATTACAATTGTTGGTATTCATTGCTAGTCTTACTCAGAGCAGACCCCTTTAACTTAATGGACATAACTAACAGGTTTATTACTTTCAATGGGTCTAGCCCTTGGATGGCATTAAACTAACACGTACTCAGAGCAGACCCACTGAAATTACTGTACATGACTGTTCACCTACACTTCCACTTGTCCAGTGCTGAGTCCGAGAGGTTTTCACTTGTCCTGTGCTTTCTCGGCACCAGTATGAGTGGTTTTTGTATGTTTGTTCCATTGCTTTCCCCTGGAAAACCTACTGTTTACCACTGAATCGGGGAAAATGCCAATCTGCTGAAAATCCAATTGCCATTTCTTTCGATTCAGTGGTAAACAGTGAGATTTTGCTGGAGGAAAACAATGAGACAAGTGGAAATGTAACGAGCCAACAGTCAGGTCTTCTATTCATTTAAATGGGTCTACTCGGAGCAGAACCTTGTTGAATATGATCCCTTATGTCTGTATTTCAACCAACCCTCGCAATAAAACAACCGTACTGCCCAATGATCTGATTTCAATATGCAAACATTTCAAATGCACTGTGCCAGCGTGAAGAGAGAGAAAACAGGCTAAGCTTGGAGACCATGCTTGCTTGTTTGTTGCATTTGTTGTCCCACCTCTTCTCCAAGCTGCTCAGGGTGGCAAAAATGGCACTCCTCTCCACCTTTTATCAGCTGAATAGAAATACAGATGAACAGAGCAGACAGACCTGTGTGTGAACGCATATCGGCCTGTGCAAAGTTATTTGTGTACAGTGCTGCAGCAGAAAGTATGACCACACACATGCACAAAAGCAGGGAACGCACACAAACGCCCTTGAATTGTACAAGCAGGATTCATTGATCCATGCATACGGATCGCATGCAAACATGCTGGAGCTCCCTGAGATGTCTCTGCCCATGCAGTCAAGTGGAAGGTTGCACATAAATCAGCACATAAAAAAACATGAGCTGGCAGCAAAGCTAGGATTAAGAACCAGCCACATTTTTTTTAAGGCTGCTCTGGGGGAGATGGTGATCTCACACAGGAGCCATGGCAAGTATCCTTGTTTGGTGGAAACAGAGATGTTGCAAAACTCTCCGAGCTTTCCTGCCCCCCCCACCAGGGATTCACATGGAAATACAGAGGTGGTGGCCCTCCAGAGAGTCAGTCTCCCTCCCCTCCCTGTAAGGCATGCTTTTACAATGCTACAGGGCAGGAGATCACCAAAGCCAGCTTTGTGAATTCCTGCTGCCTTCCCCCCAGAATGTTGGGAACTTCGGAGCATCCTTTTGAGAACTCATTTCTTTTGGTAAAAAAAAGGTAAAGGGACCCCTGACCATTAGGTCCAGTTGTGACCGACTCTGGGGTTGCGGCGCTCATCTTGCTTTTTTGGCAGAGAGAGCCGGCGTTTGTCCGAAGACAGCTTCCAGGTCATGTGGCCAGCATGACTAAGCTGCTTCTGGCGAACCAGAGCAGTGCACGGAAATGCCATTTACATTCCCGCCGGAAGGTACTTTGCACTTTGATGTGCTTTCAAACTGCTAGGCTGGCAGGAGCAGGGACCGAGCAATGGGAGCTCACCCCGTCGCGGGGATTCGAACTGCCGACCTTCTAATCGGCAAGTCCTAGGCTCTGTGGTTTAACCCACAGCGCCACCCGTGATACCTAATTTCTCCATCAAAGGTGCTGATCATAAGCCTTTGCATCTGGAATTCATGCCCCTTTGTTACCAGTGTCAGATTTGTGGGATGGGACTATATTTACTTAGTGGTGAATTATTATTATGAATTATTATTATTATTATTATTATTACTACTACTACTACTACTTCCATTTATACACCACCCTTTACCAAAAGATCCCAGCGTGGTGTACAACATTAATAACATATTACATAACATGAGTGGTAAAAACATAATAAAAAGCATACTGAAAGACAACCTAATAACAAAATAGACATAATAATAGCAGTCTTCTCCTCCACACTTTCTCAGGCTATAGATTATTTAATAGCCATAGGCCTGGGTAAAGAAGAATGTTAATAATAATAATTTATAATAATAGTATATTGTCCTTCATCTGTAGATCTCAGGGCAGTTCACAACATAAAATCACAATATAAAAAAACCACAAAATACATAATTAAAATAAGAGCAAAACAAATAATCCTTGGGGAGAGACTCCGGTAATTAAATTTAAATTTAGGGGTGTACTATTGTTGGGCCCGGAATTATAAATAGCCAATTATAGTCCCTTTTTCCTCAACACACAGATAACCTTCAGGCCTAGTGAGGCCACGCCTCTTCCCCATCCCTCATCTTCCTGTTCCTATTGCCACCTCACCTGTGCCTTTTGCTGTGGCTCCCAGTGGATGCTGCTACCCCGTCAAAATGTCTCTGTTGTAATGAATATGCCCAGTATTGCCATGAGGAAATGTGATAGCTATGACAACCCTCCTCCCCAGAAATGGTGACTTAGAAGTGGGCTGGCTAGGCCCACCAGTGGTAGTCAAATGGCTGTCAAAAGCCCAGGAAGGTGTGGAACCCAGTTTTCTCAGCAGTAAGTGATGTGGAATGGGGCCATCCATGGGGATGCTTATGGGAGAAAAAAAGCCCAGGGCAGAAGTTTAATTTGCATTGTGCACTTTGCAATCAGGAAGGTGCCAACAAGCAGAAGCAGAGTGCCAGGAATTCCTCCCCCCCCCCCCCGGCCTTTAATTCCCAGATGTTGTGTGAGTTGGCTACTCTCATCCATTTGGGAAGGAAAAGTTGCTTGTGTCTACAGTCCTTCCCTTTACTGTATTTTCCCTTTCGGAACTGTTATGGGTACCGTACTTCTCTGAGACAAGAACAAAGCTAAAATTGAATAGCTGCTGCCCAGCCACAATGTTATCCTCTAGGGCAGGGGTCAGCAAACCTTTTCAGCAGGGGGCCGGTCCACTGTCCCTCAGACTTCGTGGGGGGCTGGACAATATTTTGAAGAAAAAAATGAACAAATTCCTATGCCCCACAAATAACCTAGAGATGCATTTTAAATAAAAGGACACATTCTACTCATATAAAAACACACTGATTCCTGGACCAAGCAGGATTTAGAAGGCGATTGGGCCGTATCTGGCCCTGGGCCTTAGTTTGCCTACCCATGCTCTATGGTGGCCAGAAAGAGAGACACGGGTTTTCACAAAATGTGCACATGCTGATTTATAGGTATAGATGCAGATTTAGAAATAATTGCTATACCTTAAATACAAATACCGGTACATCTCACCATAGTGAGGAAAACTGCCCAGGTGACCTGTTGAGTGCCTGCTCAGGCTGCCTTCCAGGTGTCACCTGCTGTTGGGCCATTACAAGGCCCCTGTTCTTCCCCTTCTTTAAGGCCCATTATCTTTAAACTAGATAAACAACCCTTTGAACAGAGGACTGTCCTCTTTAAAGTAGGACACACAGGCATCAATTATCCTCCTAGGCAGACAAAATGATGTTAAAAGTGACGGTCAGAGGAAGTATATATATATTCATGTGTGTTTTTATATATAGTTATTTTCCTGTATTCTGTAAGTAATATGCATGTCTTTAAAAATTGCATTTTCCAGCAGTACACTGCCCATGTCCAGAGGCACTATTACATAGTAGTTTTATGATAAAAGATGCTTCTCTTCTATTGCATATGCTCCTAAGCACTATGCTTAAGTTATTAAAACAAAACACTTTGCTCCCAGTGGGAGAGGACAGATACTTTGCATATACTCAGAGGCACTCAGCTTAAGATTTTATTTTATTGCATTGCATTGCACTGCAATAAGCTGGCAATTCCAGTGTTCTTGGCTTAGAGAAGCTTCCTAGAAAAGAACTGTGACACTTTGTCCTTACATACATGCCTGGAAAGGACCTTGATCCACCCTACAGCCTACAGGGAAGTTCCCTTCAGGCTGCCCCCCCCACCCTCCCCATAGATAGAACTTCTGCCAGGAGTCTTTCCAGCCACAGAATAGCTGAGGGAGGGCTGGTTATTCCTAGGGGGGTTAGAGTTCAAGCAAGCTCTGCTGTCTGGGGATGGGGGTGGAATGGAAGGAAGCCAGCGTGGCATGGATGCTGCAAGGGAGACTGGGCGGGGGGGGGGAGGCGGAGGGGAAAGAGGAGGGGAAGGAAAAGGTTCTTCATGTCTGTGACGTTCCCCCTGTACAGTACACTTTATCCTCTGCAAATAAGCAGTGTCTGGGCGGCCCCTTCCCCAAGTGCAAGCTCCGTCTGGCCCTGATAAGCCCCCAGTCAGGCTGAGATCATCGCACATACGTACACAACACAATAACTTATATACACAACAGCACAGCCATCCCTCTGGGAGAACTCAAGGGTAAGACGGCAAGTGTCACCTGCAACTTACGGAAAGGCTTGCTATCTTGAGGGAGGTGTTGCTGGATGGGTAATTGGAGGAACATAGCAGAAAGAGAGAAAGAGAGAAAGAGAGAAAGAGAGAAAGAGAGAGAGAGAAAGAAAGAAAGAAAGGAAGGAAGGAAGGAAGGAAGGAAGGAAGGAAGGAAGGAAGAATTGCAACAGCCTTTGGAGGAAAGGGGGTTCTTGATTTATTTATTTATGTCCCTCTACCCTCCACCTCCAAACACTCCCATTAAGTCAAGAAACAGCTTCACAAAGCTAAGAATGTGTGTCTCCCAACACCCAATTCACCAACCCTGGTTCTCTCAGTGAATCCCCACTCTTCTCCAAGATGAAGAGTGGGAAGCCAGAAATTCTGGACCTCAGGAAACTCCCACCCATTTTCTAATTCATAAATCCCCTTGCAAAGCTGGGGGGGGGGTTGGAACCCCCAAATCCTGGTTTGTAAAAACTGCCTTGTATAATCCAGAGCAGTTCACCTCCTCCCAAGAGAAGCTAGGAATCCTGGCTCTCTGCCAACAACCCCACCCCAATTGGCCTCCCTCTGCTTCTGAAGTTCAAAACGGAATCCATCCATCCTGGCTGGGTTGTAGCTCTGGCTGCATTGCACATCCAGAGAGAATCTAGGCAGGCTGATTCCCACGCCTGTCCCCTGCACACCAGGCTCACTCCGTGGACAGGAGTGGTACAAGCACTCAGAACGCACCTCTCCTCCTTTAGGCCTCACTCTGGTTCCTTTCAACCTGGGCACTATCAAATTTAAGGATACCACCTTTTTTTAAAAAAAAATTCCTGGAAAGACTCTTCCAGCTGTAAGAACTGTGTAATATAGGCAGAAATCCAACAGGTGCAACTGTATCATAAATCACATCTCCGTTCTCCAGACTGGAGGGTAGAAACTTCATCCACTGAATTTCTGCCTGCTATGCAACTGCAAAGGAGACCTTGCAACCCCCCCCCAAAAAAATAGGTGAGTCCCTGCGAATAACTCAGAAGTCATGGATCAAAGCACCACAGTTCTCCCCCTCCCCCATCACCATTCTCATGTTTCCTTCCTTTAGATTAAATTCTGTCTCCCAACCACCCTTTGCCTTCTCCAAGCCTCCCCTCCTCTTCCCTCAGCTCCCCCCCCCCTCTGTGGTCTATGGAATCCAGGATGTTGCACAATTTGTTAAGAAACAGCCACTGGGGATATGAGTTTGGAACACAGTTTGGGGAAGGGGGGGCAAGGGGGGATTGTTTATGCTTGAGCTTCTGCAACTTTGCAACAGAGAAACAGAGCAAAGAGACTAGTACGTTTGTTCAGGGGCTGCATCCCCCTCAAATGTCTCCAAACGGACCCTCAACCATCTCTCCCCCCCCCCCCCCCGTTCTCTGGGGTTTGCCCAACCCTGAACCAATGTACCGGTACTACCATAAGGCAACCTGAGAAGGGCAATTTGGACAGCAGATTTTGGGTGTACCTCAAGGCAGGGTGGGTGAGATGCAGAGAGATCTAACCCACATAGCACTGTCCGCTAAGACATTCTCCTGCATGAGTCCCCTTAGAATTCAAGGGTGGGATGTACAACAAAATATTGCAGTGTAGAATGCTCCTGTTCAGGGTTCCAGACAACCATGCAATCTGTTAGGATGCTCCATTCCATTCCTTCTCCTCTCCCCCCCCCCGCCAACCCATTTTCAGCTGCTACCACCCTTCAGTCAGTCAACATTTAATTGCCACTGAGCACTCTCAGTCCACCTTTTCTTAGTTCTCCCCACTTTTTTTTTTGTACTTCTGTCAACCTCGAGTTCCCCCTGAGCCTGTCAATACTTCTTTCTGGTGCATGGATAGTGCCAATATGACCATATAGGGATGTGCATTTGGATTAATAAGACACAGTGCTTTGGTATGGTTCCATTTACAGTGGTACCTCGGGTTAAGTACTTAATTTGTTCTGGAGGTCCGTTCTTAACCTGAAACTGTTCTTAACCTGAGGTACCACTTTAGCTAATGGGGCCTCTTGCTGCTGCCGCATCGCCGGAGCACGATTTCTGGTCTCATCCTGAAGCAAAGTTCTTAACCCGAGGTACTGTTTCTGGGTTAGCGGAGGCTGTAACCTGAAGGGTTTGTAACTTGAAGTGTCTGTAACTCGAGGAACCACTGTATTTCATTGGAGCTTACACATGAGAATGTCCCAGTAGGTATTCTTATTCTTATGTTTATAGCCAACATTTTCTCTAAGGTGGTGTACCTGTTTCTTACCCTCCTCATGCAATCCCCACAACCCTGTGAGGTTAGGTTAGGCTGAGAGGCAATGAGTGGCTCAAGGTCACTCAGTTACCTTCATGGCTGAGTGGGGATTTGAACCCTGGTCTCCCAGCTCCTCATCTGACACACTAACCAGCGGGTCTCAGTGTGGCTCAGTCCCATCCTTTCTATCCTTAAAGGCATCCAAAGTCAGCCACTACCTAATGCGACCGCGTCATTAGGTTTGCCAACTTGTGGCGGTAAAAAAACCCTGTCATTGGGCAGGGTATGGGGTGGATGTTGATTAGTCACATGGGGTGTCACTCAGGATTTTTTTGGTGGGGACCCACGCTGAGCCAGGTGGCAGAAGCTTGTGGATCAGAAATAGTGGGGGGCAGGGAGTTTAATTCCCCCACTCTTCCTTTCCTAGATACTTTCATTCCCCCACTCTTTCTTTCCAAGATACTTATCTTGGATCCCAAACGCCCTGGAACTTGGAAGTTTTGTCTTCCGAATGCTGCAAACCCGGAATTGATTGTTCCGGTTTGTGAACGTTCTTTTGGAACCCAAACGTCTGATGGGGTTTCTGTGGCTTCTGATTGGCTGCAGGAGCTTCCTGCAGCCAATCAGAAGCCGTGCTTTGGTTTCCAAACATTTTGGAAGTCGAACAGACTTCTGGAACGGATTCTGTTCGACTTCTGAGGTACGACTGTACACTTAAAATAAAAATTAGGTAAAGGTAAAGGGACCCCTGACCATAAGGTCCAGTCGTGGCCGACTTTGGGGTTGCAGTGCTCATCTCGCTTTATTGGCCGAGGGAGCCGGCGTACAGCTTCCGGGTCATGTGGCCAGCATGACTAAGCCACTTCTGGCAAACCAGAGCAGTGCACAGAAACGCCGTTTACCTTCCTGCCGGAGTGGTACTTATTTATCTACTTGCACTTTTGACGTGCTTTTGAACTGCTAGGTGGGCAGGAGCTGGGACCGGGCAATGGGAGCTCACCCTGTCACGGGGATTCAAACCGCTGGCAAGTCCTAGGCTCTGTGGTTTAACCCACAGCGCCACCCGCGTCCCTAAAATAAAAATTAAAACATACTAAAAACACAGGCAGAAATACCCAGCCCATGAGTAAAAATACTTGAAGGTTGGCAACCCTATGCCTGACTTTACTTCATGATTGGCCTGCCCTGTTCTTCCCAAGCTGCTCCTGCTCTGCCCACAAAAAACACAACAACCTCCTCTCTTGTAAGCAGAGAACAAGCAAAGGCCTTACACTGATTTCGCTGTGGATGAAATGGGGGAAATGTACTCCTGTACATAGTGAGTGTATGGCACAACCTTCTGAATAGCCACTCAACGGCATTCTCAGTTTGTGCCTGTGAATAGGGCCTAGTAAACGCTAGAATAATAACAACCACCATTTATATTTTATTTGAGAAAAGCTTTTTTTTAAGGGGGGGGAAGCTTGCTCACCTGACTTCACATAAACACCCCCCACCCCCAGGACATTGTGTGGACAAAAGAAAAGGGGTTAAATTGTTTTTAAAAGGATGAGCAGTCAGGTTTAAATGCACATGTGAACGCTCCCCTCCTCCTATTGAGAGGCCAAAACAGCATCCCATTATTTCCCCTGGAAAGGGCAGCGAGACCTGGGTGTCTTATTTCAGCTGTCATTAATAAAAATTCTCGTCTATTAAGATCAACAGTGCACTCCCCCCCCCCTCACCCAACTACTTTCCACATCTCCCAAATCCCCAGGAGATCCACAGCCTAGTGAATAGCTAATAATGAGAATTAGCTGGCTTTTGTTAAAACCGACTTTCATGCAATTACCACCCCCTCTTGCTCCCCCCCAAACAAACACCCAGCTAGTATTTACCATTTCTTCTGCAAATACACCAGTCTTTAATTTCAAGCCTGCCTGGCAGTAGCAACTGCTGTAACTCAATGCTGGGAGGTGGGGTGTGATATGGTGGGAAGGGGGAGGGGGTACCTAGTAATTCAGGAATAATGGGAAATTTGCAGCCAACTGCCAAGGGGCCTGTTTACAATAGCTTGCTGCCCCACCTAACTACCAGAGGCCTTCTATGAGATTTGTAGCCATTCTGAACCCACCCTGGTTAACATATAGCTATATATTTAATAGCAGCTTGGTCTGCTGACTTTAGCACACAGGCTTATTTTACCTCCACGTTGCAGAAAGCTTCACCTGCTGATTTCTGCAGATTGAACCTGCTGTTAAAGGCACAAGAGCAGAGCAGGCGTCATTTTCCTGGTCAGTTGGCAACCCTACTCCTGACGTGGTTTTTTTAGATTAATAACGGCAATATGTGTACAGTGGTACCTCGGGTTAAGAACTTTATTCGTTCCGGAGGTCCGTTCTTAACCTGAAACTGTTCTTAACCTGAAGTACCACTTTAGCTAATGGGGCCTCCTGCTGCTGCTGTGCCGCCGGAGCACGATTTCTGTTCTTATTCTGAAGCAAAGTTCTTAACCTGAGGTACTATTTCTGGGTTAGCGGAGTCTGTAACCTGAAGCGTCTGTAACCTGAAGCGTATGTAACCCGAGGTACCACTGTAGAAGGTGCAAGGTGACTTTTCTCTGAGCAGTCTAACTTGAGCCACATCTCTCTATCAGGTATGCTATTTCCTGGTCGGATCCCTGTGCTTCAAATACCTAACTTTCTGACATGTAGAAATTCAACAGGTGAAGTATTAAAATCCTCACAACAGTTCCCTGTTGGACAAAACCATGCCTGGTGAACTTCTGCCTGTGTTAAAAGCACACAATCCCTGCAAACAGTGGCAATAAGGTAATAAAAGTCAGAAATATGAGGTGACTCCTGCCCATTTTAAAAAGACTTCTGATATTAATGTGTCATCCATCCCACCACAATGGAGACTATCTTATAACATTATGGCGTAGAGTTAGGCCCCTAGCTTGGGTCATTAGGGTTGCCACATTTGTATCAGATCCACAACCACCCAACAGCTTCAGCAGCAGCTTTATCCTCCAAAACAGGGTTTCCCAAACTTGGGTCCCCAGCTGCTTTTGGACTACAGTTCCCATCTTCCCTGACCACTGGTCTTGCCAGCTAGGGATGATGGGAGTTGTAGTCAAAAAACAGCTGAAGGCCCAAGTTTGGGAAACCCTGCTCCAAAATTAGCTCATGCGAAAGGCACATTCTTGGCGCATCTTTCCTTTCTCAGCCAGTTGACAAGCCAATCATTGTCCCTGGGCCTCACAGAACCATAGCTTCTTGCTAGCTAAGTTCTCAGAAGCAGAAATGGCTTCTGGTATCGCAGTTTAAGAGCAGCTTCCCATGTGATGAAGAGATGGTGACAGAGGAAGCGATTCCCTGAGGGAGATGCATAAGTTCCTACTTTGCAGGAAATGCCAAACGAAGAAGCACGAGTCACTTTCACTTCCCTCATCTCTGCCTGTTATATGATGAGGAAACTTAGCTAAGTTTGCCAACCTTCCCCGCCCCCCCCCCCCGGCTTTGCCACTGTGCCTTCAACTTCCAACTGATAAACATAAGCCAACTAGGTTAAGGTTTTCCCATCAATTATGCAAGGAAAAGTTGCACGTCCTACATTACTGCACAGAAATTTGCTGTGGAACGCGCAGAAGCAGAGCTAGAGGAAGACAAAATAGAATAAAGCAATTGACTGTAGCACTTTACAGAGAAACACAGAATCACAGAATTTAGAGTTGGAAGGGACCACGTGGGTCATCTAGTCCAACCCCCTGCAACAGGAATCTTTTGTCCAACATGGGGCTTGAACTCATTACCCTGTGATTGAGAGTCTTAAGAGCCTGAGTGGCATAGTTGTTGGAGAGTTGGACTAGTGTTATAAGAATTTAAGGTCTCAAATATGTAAATTAAATGTACAAGGCAAACATGTACATAAATACATAAACCACATGTCTGAAACAGTACAGGAAGACAGTCCTGAAAACATTTTAACTCTCCCAAACTGACCAAATGGGAAGAACTGAAAAAACCTCCCCATTGTCTCTGTGCTCACCAATCCTGCCTTAAGGGCACATTTAAGGTGTGAATAGGGTGAGCCTGTGACCCATGACCTGGATTTAGGAATTAAGTAATTATAATAACAAAAGAGTGGCCAAAGCCCAGATAATGCAAGCAGGTAACCTGCCAGATGGGAGGTGGGTAGCGCTGTGGGTTAAACCACAGAGCCGAGGACTTGCCAATCAGAAGGTTGGCGGTTCGAATCCCCGCTACGGGATGAGCTCCCGTTGCTCGGTCCCTGCTCCTGCCAATCTAGCTGTTCGAAAGCACGTCAAAGTGCAAGTAGATAAATAGGTTCCCTCTGGCAGGAAGGTAAACGGCGTTTCCGTGCGCTGCTCTGGTTCGCCAGAAACGGCTTAGTCATGCTGGCCACATGACCCGGAAGCTGTACGCCGGCTCCCTCAGCCTATAAAGCAAGATGAGCGCCGCAACCCCAGAGTCGGCCACGACTGGACCTAATGATCAGGGGTCCCTTTACCTTACTTACTAACCACGACTGGCCACCAGTATTGGGATAAAGTCCAACAGTAGTTCAGATAATGTGGCTCCTAGATCAATCCCATTGCCTTTTTAATTTAAAAAAATGCCGGCTGTTTTCAGTTATTCAACTAATTTTGTATACAAATTGGGCTGGTGTTTTTACAAGGCTCCACTTGAGCCTATAGGACAGAAACTTAACTGAAGAAGCATTTGGGCTGCTTCAAGTTGCTGGCCCCGGATAAACTATATTTGGAAGAGATGCTGGCATCCACATTAGGAAAAAGATTTGCCTCGGAGGCTGTCCATTGCTCACCTAAGCAATGCATGTGTGTATCCTCGGGAAGAAATCCTCTCCGTGGCCAGTCCCCAAGGGCACGGTGACCTCAACAGCCAATCCCAGGCCAAACCACAGGCATTTTGGATGGCTGAATGGACAGGACTTAGCTGGAGGAAGCTGCCTTTGAAGGGCAGAGGTGTAAAAGCCAATGTTTGCAGCAAGAAGGGAACCTGGTGCCTGAGAATAAACATCAACAGCAGGAGCCCCTTGTCCTCTTTAAAGGAGACGAGCCTCAGTTTGAGGTCTCAGGATCCAAGTTTTGCTGCTGGAATAAGGTAGGATGGTGGATTGCTTCTATGTTTTTTTATATTGTAATTTTATGTTGTGGACTGCCCTGAGCTCTACAGATAAAGGGTGGTTTGCATATTATTATTATTATTATTATTTCCATTATCTAAATAAATAAATAAAATTTAAAATTTGTCCAGTAGCACCTTAGAGACCAACTAAGTTTGTTCTGGGTATCATCATCATTATCATTATTAGCTTTCATGTGCATGCACACTTCTTCTGATACCATGCACTTGAAAGCTTATACCCAGAACAAACTTAGTTGGTCTCTAAGGTGCTACTGGACAATTTTTAAATTTTTATTTATTTATTTCAACTGCATCAGACCAACACGGCTACCTACCTGAACTTCCATTATCTGTAAGGCACCTTTTAGGACAAACCCTCCCAAGGAAGCATACAATAAAAACTTTTAAACAATATAATAAAGCCATATCACACATGACTTTAAAAAGCAACAAAAACCAGCAACAGATAAGTCAATGGCTTGGCAAAACCTTAGGATTTTCAGGGCTCACTTTAAAATCTGAAGCTGGCGAGGGAGTTCCGAAGATGAGGGGGTCATGATTCAAAAGGCTATTGACCAGAGAGACCTGCCAGCTTGGTCATTCTTAAGGGCAGGCCAGAGAGCAAAGTCTCTGAGTCTGAATTTAGGACCCAAGAATAGCAAATATGTATAGGCCTTCGGTAGGTAAACTTAAGGCCCGGGGGACGGATCCAGCCCAATCCCTTTCTAAATGCGGCCCATGGATGGTCCAGGAATCGGCATGTTTTTACATTAGAATGTGTCCTTTTATTTAAAATGCATCTCTGGGTTATTTGTGGGGCATAGGAATTAGTTCATTATTTTTTTCAAAATATAGTCTGGGCCCCCACAAGGTCTGAGGGACAGTGGACCGTCCCCCTGCTGAAAAAGTTTGCTGACCCCTGGTATAGGCAGTCCTTCAAATAAACCAGTCCCAAATTGTTAAGGCTGATAAAAGGCATATCTGGTTACCAACACCTACACAGTTGTTGTTATTTATAAGATTTATATACGATCTCAGGGCAATACACAGAATAAATCACAGGATAAAAACAAGTAAATAAGTAAAACAAAACAGTAAAACAATAGCTGCCCCCTTCCCACAGACACACTTAAAAGGCAGTAGAATATTAATCACCCAAAGGCCTGGCTGGAGAGAAGCATTTTCGCCTCGCTTCTAAAAATGTATGATGAAGGTGCCAGGTGAACTTCCCTGGGGAGAGCATTCCACAGACAGGGAGCCACTACAGAGAAGGCCTGGTCTTGTGTTGTCACCCTCCAGACCTCACAAAGAAAGGCCTCAGATGATGAACACAGAGTCTGGGGCGGTTTCTATGGGGAGAGGTAGTCCTTCAGGTATTGCAGCCTTGAGCAGTTTAAGGCTTCATAGGTCAAAACCAGCACTTTGAGCTGGGTCCAAATACTAACTAGCAGCCAGTGCAGTCGGGCCAGGATCAGTGTAATACGCTCAAACCGTTTTGTCCCAATGAGCAACCTGGCTGCCAAATTCTGCACCAGCTGAAGCTCCTGAGCTGTCTTCAGAGGCAGCCCCATATTGTGAGCCTGGCCCTTTAGGGGGAGTGAAACCTCATCCACAACTGGCTGCAAACCTCCATCCAGATTAGCAGTCTGCCCAACCAACACCAGTCCTGTCTTGTTTGGGGCTGCTTCCAGACGGGGCCTTAATTCTCAAATGGGTTGTTTCAGCTTGTTTCAGCCCTCATTTATTCTAAAATTGCCTCCAGCAACCTGTTGAGGGTTTCATTTCTTACTGTTAGCATACAAATATGTCAGAGCATATACTTGTGCCTGACACATCATCAGTCACACGAGAGCGGTGGCTGCACTCACAGCCCATTATTGCTAATGGGTGTCTTGTGAAAGCTATACAGGCAACGCCCCATTTATGCACTGCCGCGAACCCAGAAGTGGCAGGGAAAGGGACAAAAATGGCCCTAAAAGAGAAAAAATTGCAAGTAAACAGCGTCTAGCAATCCCACAAGCCTTTGTAAATGCAATCCCAGGAGCCCTTGCACTGACCTTTGACACCTGTGGAGGATTGGAGTTTGAGCAAGAACGTTTGGAGGGAGCAGTTGTGGTGGAGTTTGGCAGATCAGGTAAGTTCTGGTAAGTGCTGGGTGACCTTGGGCCAGTTACCATCTCTTAGCCTAACCTACCTCACAGGGTTGTTGTGAGGATGAAATGGGAAGGAGGAGAAACATGTGCCCCACCTTAAGAGCTCCATGGAAGATAAAAGATGTTTATAAATGTAATAAATAAATAAACCCAGGCTCGGGACTTCAAATATGGCCCAGTCTAAGCACCTCTGTCTGGCTGTGGGGTCTCTCCCTACATCACATGCCCTCTCCTCAGGGCACACCCCACAGCAGCCCTGCTTCTAGGGAGGGGGAAGAAATTCAGTTCAACACATGTTGAAAGCCTAATCTATCAAATTTGTACTTTCCCAAGTACAGTGGTACCTCGGGTTAAGAACTTAATTCGTTCCAGAGGTCCATTCTTAACCTGAAACTGTTCTTAACCTGAAGCACCACTTTAGCTAATGGGGCCTCCTGCTGCCGCTGTGCCGCACGGCACAATTTCTGTTCTCATCCTGAAGCAAAGTTCTTAACCCAAGGTACTATTTCTGGGTTAGTGGAGTCTGTAACCTGAAGCATCTGTAACCTGAAGCATCTGTAACCCGAGGTACCACTGTATGCAAATAGAAACACAGTGTTTCTTTTCTTTTTTAAAATCACACTTATCCGAATGTTGCAATGTAGTTCTCTGACCAAACAATGCTTATACAAAGTTGCATACATGAGAGGGAAGCATGCATAAAAATGAAAAATGAAGGTGTTGGTGAAAGTAATGATCAGAATTGCATTATATTAGGGAGATGGCTTGCAAAAATGCGTACACTCGTCAAAAGTACAATATTTACTGTATTAGGAGAAATTTGCACTAAGATGCTGGTGAATTTTCGTGAGGAATTTTTTTTTTAATGCTGTCAAATCGGGGGAACTGAAGTTAAGACTGGAGAAATGAGAAACGAAGGGAGCTGAAAATGACAGATTCTTACATCCCTACCTGGTTCACACCCTCCTTTTTTGCCTGCCTGGAATGTGTCCTTGAATTCTTAAAATGAATCTTCCTTAGCTCAGTGGAGGAGTGTGTGTGTGTGTGTGTGTGTGTGTGTGTGTGTGTGTGTGTGAACTCCCAACCTTACAAGCAATATGTGCATTGCCAAGGTTGTGTATGTTCCTTGTCTGCAGCACACAACTGCAAGATGTGGTGACATGCAGAATTCAGCACCCTTGTTTTTAAAAATTAACTTATTCTACCCCTGCTTCCAGGCTTTGAAGATAAGCTTGAAAATGTTCAGGCAATATCTGATGAAGTCTCAGAAACTGAGGAGAAGCAGGATTTCTAATTGTCAAGGACTGGAAGATTTCTGGTCCTTTTGTGGGAAGGGCCTATGTGCCCCATCTAGTTATTTGCATCTATCCAGAAAAATCAGAATAAAATTATACAAACTAACACTTGCACAATATTCCCAGAGGTGGGTAACTAAAGCAAAATAAATCAATAAATGGCAAACCGGAGTAACATCTACTAACAGACAATTCTGTGAGATTGTCCCTCTTTGCTTGATGATCCCAAGGGGCTATTGAAAACATGCAGCTCTTGCAATGCTTTCAAAAGTTAGTTTGGCTTGGACTTGTGAATCTGCACTGGAAGTGAGTTCCAGACATGCCTCTCTGCAGGCCATTGCCAGTTGATGCATAGTGTATATTAAAAGGGAGCCCCCCCCCCGTGGTTTCTTAAGATTGCAATTGGATAAAAAAGGAGGCAGCAGATGGTAACTAAAACCACGGTTACCTGGGAGTAAGTCCTGCACAGTGAAGTAACCATGCACAGGACTGGTTGCCATATAGACCAGGACACCCCAAAAGTTGCTGAGCTTTTCCCCCCAGTAACGTCCCAAGGTACAAAGGTTCAGATGGTTTAGCTCTCCCATGGCAAATACTCACATAAAGCTGAGGGACCATGTGTTTAGCCCTACTCCTATGATTTATTCAATTTGTAGACCTCCCTTCATAAAACACAAAATACTTAATAAAAATAAGAACCAACTAACCCAGAAACAGAAGTTGCACAAATTCTTCTACCCCTGCTTCCAGGGTACTCAGCTATAATATCTGAAGTGGGGAGTCCAGATCTCCAAGTCTCTAAATCAAGGGTTTTAAAGCAAGCACAGAAGACCAGCCCCAACACAGGGGCAGCAGAAGTGGGAGGAGCTACACCATTATGAGTGTAGGGCTCAATCTGTTATGCAGCATTGCCATATTCTGAAGAGCAAAAAAGAGGACACATTTGTCAACTTTTAACTATGAATCTCTATGACGACTCTCATTTTATGTACCTATGAAAAAGAGGATATGTCCTGGGAAAAGAGGACCTATGGCAACCCAGAGCCCCTTAGAACACAAAAGCCTCATAACTCCTGTGACAGACAGATAACAAGGCACTGTGAACATCACAGTAGTCATGTATCAGGAAAAGAGAAAACAAAAGCAAATTAAAAGGAAAAATTGCTGCTGAGAGTCTGTATTGCGCACGTATGTGTTGTGAGTTGGTGGGGCTGGGCACTGAAGCATTTCCTACATTTGGCTAGAAATTTAAATGTTTTGCTGCGTTTCTGTTCAGGTTTGGCCTCTAAATATCAGATGTTCTTACTCGGGGAATTTGAGAGATTTCTCCTCCCGCTCCGTGGATTAGGTCTGACAAGACATGACGTCCCCCTCCCCAGTTTCCCGCAGTTTCATGGAAGAGCTGCCCGCCGACAAGCTTTCCCCCATCCCCCCACCTCAGTTGCTGGAGCAATAATAATAATAAAAAACTGGAGCAGCATCGGGGTCTCCACAGGGTCAGAGCCTCCCCGGAAGACAAAATTGGCGAGGCGGCTGCTGAATGACCTCATTGCAGGGGGCATAGCATTGTTCTTGGTATGGAACTAAATCGCAGTCACCCTGACGGGTGGAACCATAACCCACTTCCACACCGTCAGGGCTCAGCCAAGCTGATGCTTCCAATGAATGAATGAATGAATGAATGAAGTCCTATTGGATTTTCCCCAATGACATTGCCACATTGCCCTGTAAATTCCCCCCCCCCCGAACCTTTTTGATGCTACCCAGCAAATCCTTACAGAAATAAAATGATCAAATATTACCAAAATACACAAATATGTACATTTTTATTGTTAACAGTGAGAAACATGAATAATTGCTCACAGGGAAGCACCGCTGTTGTTTTCCGCCTAAGGCTATTGAGATTGTCCTTTTTGCAATTGCTCCTGGCTCAGGGTTGGCCCTACCATTAAGCAGAGTGAGGTAGCCACTTCAGGCAACAGGTGCTGGGGGTGAAATGACCAGTGGAGAGTCAGTGGAGGACAGCTATCTGTGCCCTGTGTTTCCTAACTTAGCCTTTTGCCATCAGGTGTGGTGGAAGAGGCCTTCCTTTGACAAGAGTTAAGATAAGATTCAATTGTCGATACATGGAATGGGAAGGAGCGACACCTTGTATGCTGCTTCAGGCAGCAAAATGGCTTGGACCGCCTGAGTTCAGGCCAAGCGAAGGGTCCACATTGCCCCAGCTGTGCCACAATTTCAAAAACAGATGTGAATGGTAGACCTGTGCTTGCTTCATCCCATGTCTCCCTTGTTCATGTACAAAGTGAGGTGTGTCTAATTTTAACTTCAAAAAGGGTTCTCAAAAGGTAAGGACATCTTTCCCCTTCTCAGCGCCCCATAGTTGTTGTTTTTTGTTCCAGACATTTTTCTCACAGTTAAGCTCATTTTCCAGTGAGAATAATTCCTGGAGCAACAGACTGTGAGGAGTTGAGAGAGGGGTTCAGCAGCCTTTACCCACACTCCCCTTTTGATGTAAAATCAAACGCTCAACCTCTCCGCTTTCTAAATAGATGAGGCAGACCCAAGATTACACAAATGTCACATCTGCTGCTATTACATCTAATTTGGCCCACAGGTATAATTATAATTCTTGCTTTCTGTGCCCCACCTCTCCCAAATTAAGTGAGCCCACACCTCCATATGCAATAAAAGAGCCTTTTCCAACCTGGTGCCCTCCAGATCCTTTGGACTGCAAGTCCCATCAGCTCCAGCCAGCATTGTTACTATCATTATATATTTATCTATACCCCATCTTTTCCCCTAACGGGACTCAAGGCAGCTTACAGATAAAAACAAGGACTGCTTCCAGAAGCAAGGTCTCCCTTCCATATGACGGCATACCTTTCACCTGTAAGATGATTGAACTCCTTCGAGTCTTCTCAGTGAACGTGAGAGTGTTTTCCCTTTTAATTTTGAGCATTTAATTAAGGTCTTATCAGGGCCATCTCCAGGTGCTTTTTTTTTGTAAATAAATAAATTTATTACACTTATACCTTGGTGTTCTTCCAAATAGCTCGGAGTAGCTTACATATAGTTCCCAAGTATCTTTCTAGCCAGGCAATTAATGTGGCCAAGTCTGATTTAGTTTTTTTCAACATGAGAACTGCACCATGTGCCCTCAGAATATTTGCTGGGGCCCCAGGCAATGATCTTAGAATCACAGAGGGTACCTTGTAGGCAGGGACTCGGAAATGGAAATGGGAGAAGAAATTGCTGCAATCTGCATGCTTACTTGAGATCAGGAGCGGAGAATCACCAAGCGAATACAAACAATATTCACTATCTTCTTCTTCTTTAAGTCTGTGAAGGTTACATAAGTAATTTCGTTAATTTTTGCATTACTGTTACGGTTTCCCTTCCACTGAAATGCATTGGCGTTAATTAAGGTACATAATTATGTCTGTTTCGACCATACTTTATAGCGAGATAAATATCATAGGCTTTAGCAGCATGGAATGGAGACAGTGCTGACTGCAATGAACACAGGAAATAGCAGCCTCTTTACATCCCTGCTTGTAGGTCACCTAGTCCAACTTCCTGATTGAGGCAAAAAATATATATCCAAAAGTAGCCCGTCTGCAAAGTAGCCCAGCTTCACAAGGCAGTCATTCCACTGTCCAACTGCTGTTACCAGCCAGAGGCGTCTCTTAATTTTCAACCAAAATGTGCCTTTCTGTAACTTAGGCCTGCACCACACAATAAGAGGCCTGCTCTTCCCTCAAGAGAAATCAGTCCTGCCCGTTGGTCTCCTGAGCATCAGCAATGGAGCGAGACAGGGAGGGATCATGCCAGGATGGCAGTAAAAACTTGAGTGGTGGTACACACTTAACAGCAAGAAGGGATCTCCTGCTTGGATGTTATGAAGTGTGGGACCCTCACATACAGCTTGTTCTCCAAGGAGAACTCATACCCACTTATGCCAGTGGTCAACAACCGTTTAGGACCAGTGGGTGCATTTTGAATTCTGAGAAAGTGCTGCGGGCACCAGTCACAAAATGGCTGTGGGAGAATGGCATGACACAGAATTAGAGAGAGTACAGTCATTGCTGCTCCCTGCAACCTGGACAACCTCAAGCTTCCTGAGGGATGTCAGCCATGTCCCGCTGGTCCTGTTTCTGGTGATACAGTACTGATCTCTCTCTCTCTCTCTCTCTCTCTCTCTCTCTCTCTCTCTCTCTCTCACACACACACACACACACACACACACACACGTGCTGTTGCTAATAACAATAGGGAGCATTTCCCAGTACAAGAAACAATGAACTGGCTACACCATCATCCCTCTCTCGTGAACACTGCACACAAACAAACAAACCACAAATGCGCCTGCATCACTCACTCACTCACCTTGAATGAGAGAAATAAAGACAAGCAAGCCTGAGAAATACTCAGATGCCCATTTGTTCAGATTCTTAAAACATTTGGTGTTGCAATCCAAAGAATGCATGTATGAAATCTCTGTGCAGAGTTGCCCAAGAATTTGAAAATATTATTCCAGCACTTTTGCCCAAAGTGTCTTGTATTCTGCACCAAAAGGACCCAGATTTCCGCACCAGGAAATCCTGATTCGACCGTTAGAATATATGATGTTGTATTCTTGCCATCTGCACAGTTAAATCATATATATATATATATATATATATATATATATGTTTTGGTGTCTTCGGGTGTCTTCCCGTGTAAGAGTTGGGGTGTCTAGGCGACGTTTCGACGAGGTCTCACTCGTCATCTTCAGGCTGGTGCTTACGGCTTCTTGTTACTGGAACAGAGCAGGATCTCAGTGTTTGGGTTCCTATAAATACTGTTGAGGGGGTGTGGTGTATTCTGGGCAGAGAGGAAGTTCCCAGGATAGTGTGACTTTTCTTCTTTTGTTCCTTAATTACTTGAGGGATATCTTGAGTGATTTCTTGAGTGATATTCTGAGTACCACTTAGGAGGGTCATTAAGAGTGGATTAGTTGCTAAAGCTTTCGTGTCTTGACCTCTTGAGCTTGTGAAGAGTTTTTCTGAGAAGATGGCTGTACTGCACTTAGTTGTGCTCTGGCTTGGCTTCGTGTATAGGGGCGAGCTGTGGTTTTGTGCCCTGTGCCAGTCAGATCTGTGTAGGGATTGCAGGGGGGTGTAGCATCCGGAGGTGCCACTATGGTTTGGCTACTGGATGGTGTCTGTAATTTATCTGTGGAGAGGGTCTGGGTTTGGGTCTGGTGTGGTTGATTGGTGATGGCGTTCTGTGTGCCTCTGGTTCTGGTGTCGGTTTTTGTGGGGAGGGCTAATTTCCAGATGTCTGGCAGGCGGGACGTGTCGTCACGCTTGTTCATGTTGTGAGGGTGTTTCTCTATCTCGATGGCTTCCATGATTATTCTCTTGTGGTGATGTTCCATGTTAAAGAGCAATTTGGAATCTGCAAAATTAATTTCGTGTCCTGTTTCTTTCATGTGTTGGAAAAGAGAGGAAGTTTTTTCTTCTTTTTTGACGGCATTCTTGTGTTCTGCGATACGTGCATTTATTCGTCTGTTTGTTTGTCCAATGTACGTGGCTGGGCAGACTTTGCAGGGTATTTCATAGACCCCTTGGTTTTCCAACTGGATTTTATCTTTGGGGTTTCTGAGGATATTGGCTATTTTTTGGTTGGTGCAAAAGGCTGTTTTGATATTGTGTTTATGGAGGATTTTGCTAATTTTATCTGTAGTGCCCTTGATATAAGGAAGGAGGGCCATGCCATTGTTTTCTTCTGTGTCTTGGTTTTTGGGGGGTGTTTCTTTTTGGATTAGCTTCGTAACCCTGTTTTGCTGGTATTTTAAAGATAAAATCCAGTTGGAAAACCAAGGGGTCTATGAAATACCCTGCAAAGTCTGCCCAGCCACGTACATTGGACAAACAAACAGACGAATAAATGCACGTATCGCAGAACACAAGAATGCCGTCAAAAAAGAAGAAAAAACTTCCTCTCTTTTCCAACACATGAAAGAAACAGGACACGAAATTAATTTTGCAGATTCCAAATTGCTCTTTAACATGGAACATCACCACAAGAGAATAATCATGGAAGCCATCGAGATAGAGAAACACCCTCACAACATGAACAAGCGTGACGACACGTCCCGCCTGCCAGACATCTGGAAATTAGCCCTCCCCACAAAAACCGACACCAGAACCAGAGGCACACAGAACGCCATCACCAATCAACCACACCAGACCCAAACCCAGACCCTCTCCACAGATAAATTACAGACACCATCCAGTAGCCAAACCATAGTGGCACCTCCGGATGCTACACCCCCCTGCAATCCCTACACAGATCTGACTGGCACAGGGCACAAAACCACAGCTCGCCCCTATACACGAAGCCAAGCCAGAGCACAACTAAGTGCAGTACAGCCATCTTCTCAGAAAAACTCTTCACAAGCTCAAGAGGTCAAGACACGAAAGCTTTAGCAACTAATCCACTCTTAATGACCCTCCTAAGTGGTACTCAGAATATCACTCAAGAAATCACTCAAGATATCCCTCAAGTAATTAAGGAACAAAAGAAGAAAAGTCACACTATCCTGGGAACTTCCTCTCTGCCCAGAATACACCACACCCCCTCAACAGTATTTATAGGAACTCAAACACTGAGATCCTGCTCTGTTCCAGTAACAAGAAGCCGTAAGCACCAGCCTGAAGATGACGAGTGAGACCTCGTCGAAACGTCGCCTAGACACCCCAACTCTTACACGGGAAGACACCCGAAGACACCAAAACCTGCATTCCTGTACCCGTGAAAATCTACGAAAGCATATATATATATATATATATATATATATATATATATATATATATGAAGGAGATGAGGGGAAGGGATTTATGTCTAATAACAAAGGCCTCTTGTAAACCTCGCCTTACCATTCTCCATTCGCTTGGAATCACAGAGGCTAAACTTTTACCGTGTGTGTTAGGCTCTCGGTGCTGCAACACACCCATCTCCTGTGTCAAAACCCTTCATTGTTTCCCCTTTAGCTGGCACAGCAGGCACTGCTTGGGCTGCTGCCTGAGAGGGAAGGAAGGAAGGACGTGGTGTCCTTCATTACCAGCTGTGCATCCAGAGCCAGGGGCAGGCAGCCTGATTCGTAGTCCACACAATAACCAACAGCCTTCAGGGGACCAAACCATCACTAGGTTGGTTACTTGCGGCTAAGGGAGCAAGATGAACATCAGCTAAGGGCTGAGGGGATTGCTAGTGAGTGATTCCTCATACAAGGCCTCTAGTTTAGGAATGAGGCAGCACACACACAGGGACATTATCCCTCTGGTCAATTTATTTGGTATTATTGCACATGGTTGTGTAGCAGAGCAGGCCAGCAGGCAGCCCAAGGCAGGACTGACCTGTCCATGAGGCACATTGAGACAGCCGCCTCAGCCTCTGTGGGCACCAGAGAAGTGAGGAGAGGCGGCTCTGGTGGCTTCCACATTTTGGCGAGATCTTGCGAGGTTGCCCATAGGCCTGATACAACCTTCCCAAAACCCCGATAAGCGATGTGCCAGGGGTCTCAGGAAGGTCGTGTAAGGCCTCTGTGCAATCTCACAGACCTCATGCATAATCTCAACAGAGCCCAGAAGCCACAACCATGCAGCCCCAGAAAGCAAAGCCTTGGTGAGGGCAGGAAGGGGCATGAGGCACGTGCACAAGGCAGCACCTTCCCATTTTGTCTCAGGCCTCAAAACAGGACAGGCCACCCCCTTGTCTAAGGGCCGGATGCAGCCCTTGAAACGCTTTGAATCTGGTCCTTAAGGGGGGGCTTTACAAAAACAGACTAAAAACTTGCTCACTGTTCCCAAGAGTGGGTGACTAGGTCCTCAAAGACAAGTAACCACCCACCAGACAGCCTTGCAAGGCATGAACCCTCCCTCCAAACATGCACACGCATGAACACACACAGAGTTTGCCATAATTATGGGCATTCTGTTAGTTATTAATAATGATAGTTCAAAGAAACAGAGAGCGACTTGAGGCATAGCAGAAGGGGTGGGGGAATCGCACTGCAACATTATGACTCCCAGCCTCAGATGCTGCTGCCAGGACTGATTTCAGAAGCGTGCAGAGCTATCTCGAGCACAGCTTTTATAATTGCTAGAAAGCCCTTTGCACCCTGTCCCATATCTTTCTCGCTGCCATCAACCTCCCACCCTGTCCAGTCCAAGTTCTCTGGCTCCTTTCCAATAAAATGAAGGATATCAGGCCTCAAGGCATGTGGGTGGGGTCCCTTTGGCTCACATTCCTGTTGATGAGGTCCCCCCCCCATACCTGTTCAGGTAAGGCCTCAAGCAATTCCTGGCCTGGATTCAATTGCTCACCTGGAGCAAAGCTTGTGTTTTCCCCACACTTTTTTTGTGAATGGGTGTGGAATGTCATTGTCGGTTTCGCTCCTGGCAAGCTTGCTGTGCCTTTTAACAGCGGCACAGCAGCCATAAATTCAGCAGTTATGGAAATGTGGGGAAAAGCTTGTCCTGCTGAATTTCTTCCTGGCAAAGTTTTGCCTTCAGGTGTTTTCTAAAGGTTGTATACTTACCCCCTTGGCTAACGGGTTGCATAACTCCATGCCCTACAATATTTGTCTGATGAAAATAGGGACGTCCTAAGGAAAAGCAGGACATTCCAGGATCAAATCAGAAACCAGGATGGCTTCTGTAAATCTGGCACTGTCCCTGGAAAATAGGGGCACTTGGAGGTCTGCTATTTAGTCCAGAATTGCCTATTGAGTGGTAGATGCTTCCCAAGGCCTCAGGTAAAAGTAGTTCCCAGTTCTTCCAGCTGTTAACTTTTCAGATTGGAGATACCAGGGATTGAACCCACAACTTTGATGCATGCAGAGTATACACCAGGGGTCAGAAAACCTTTTTTTGGGAGGGGGCCGGTTCACCATCCCCCAGATCTAGTGGTGGGCCAGACTGCACACACACGGCGGAGGGGGCTTCTCTCCCCCCCCCCAGCCAGTGCCCTCCTCTGTCTACCTCCTCCACCGCTCTGCCTGTGGTGGGAGCCGGTAGCGGTGGCGGCGCCTCTCCTTTTCAGGACAGCTTTCCCAGGCGCCAAGCACAGGGCCAGCAGGTGCACCAAGCTCCAGCCCACAGCATGGCCATGGGGAGAGGCCAGTAGGCAGGCAGTGAGGATTTCTATCAAAGCCCAGCCCCCTTCCTCCGCAGAGTGAGGAGAAGCCAGGAAGAGGGAGGGAGGGAGAAGGGAGGAGGCGCCGCCACAGTGAGGGGGGTGAATTGCAAATGGCACCCGAAAAAAATAGCGATCACGCTAATCCAAGTGGTGATTGCAGAACCGTTTGCAGGCTGGATCCAGAGGGCAATTGGGCCAGATCCGGCCCGCGGACCATAGTTTGCCTACCCCTGGTATACGCTGTACTGCTAAGCTCTGCCCCCTCCCTTGTGTGCTTTATTAATGTTTCACATGTTCCAATGCTGAAAACATGTCACATAAAAACAGATTCTGCAGCCCATTCCCAGACTCAGATGTAGCTTTGCCATGGAAAAATTCTGCAGTGATAATAAATAAAGTCTTCTGTTTAATGTGCATTATTATGCCATGATGCAAGCCCCTCCTTGTCCTTCATATCATCCAGTTATTCTCCCCACCCCACCCCCCAAATATCCTTGGCATAACTTTTTCATTCATAGGACAATATCTGTTCCATCCTTGTTCTATTAAGAACAGAAGACCTCCTACCGCTTTACTGGAGACCTAACAAGGCCTCCCCCTTTCTTCCATTTTTTAGTATTCTTTTTATTCCCAA
Organism: Podarcis liolepis; assembly: GCF_965112155.1. Lineage (NCBI taxonomy): Eukaryota > Metazoa > Chordata > Lepidosauria > Squamata > Lacertidae > Podarcis > Podarcis liolepis. Next base: position 29,709,180 of record NC_139573.1, on the reverse strand, counting down.
CATGATGTTGCAACTGAGTAAACATTTTACACATTTCCCCTGCAGCTTCATCTGAAAAAAGGAAAGGAGGGGGGTATATCAGATTTTGTTTTCTCCCTCTAATTTGTGCTCTAAATCTGCAGAATGTGCTTTAGAAATGCCCAGCTGTTTAGAATATAGATTGTAATTTGGGGCTGTGGGAATAGGGGGGGGGGGAGCGGAATATGTTGGAGGGAAATCATCGGAAGCCAGCCTGAGCAAATGGGATAATTGGATCTCAGCCCACGTTCTAGACGTGGGTAAAGATCCATTATCTAGGGCTGTCAACTTATTAACAAAATTAGTGGATTAAATTCACTATTTTAAAATGTAATCAATTAATTGATTTGCATACCGACACAATTTACGCAACGGTGCCTTTCAGAGAGATTGACGCAAGCAAAACATGACTTAACAATTTAATAAACAAGGGCTACCACTCAAAAAACATTTTAATTTTATATTACAGTACTATATCTGAGCCAGCATAAGAAAACGAAGCTTGGCCATTACCTGCCAATTAAAGTTTACCGTTTTTAGTTAAAATATATATAAAAAATTGTCCAGTAGCATCTTAGAGACCAACTAAGTTTGTTCGTAGTACACTGTAGTGTATCTGAAGAAGTGTGCATGCACACAAAAGCTTATACCATGAACAAACTTAGTTGGTCTCTAAGGTGCTACTGGACAATTTTTTTATATTTTTTATATATATTTATATATATTTCAACTGCGTCAGACCAACACAGCTACCTACCTGAATCTTCAGTTAAAGCTATCCATCACCAAATCAAGCCAACTGTATAGGGTCCTAGCAAAGCTAGCAACACTTATGGGATAGGTTTCCAGTAAGTTGTTTTGGTACCTGAGGGAGAAAATCCCCCAGGCAGCTCTCCCTAGGAGTAAGAATAAAAATACAGTGGTGCCTCAGGTTATAGACGCTTCAGGTTACAGACGCTTCAGGTTACAGACTCCACTAACCCAGAAATAGTACCTCGGGTTAAGAACTTTGCTTCAGGATGAGAAGAGAAATCGCATGGCGGTGGCGCAGCGGCAGCGGGAGGCCCCATTAGCTAAAGTAGTACCTCAGGTTAAGAACAGTTTCAGGTTAAGAACAGACCTGCAGAACAAATTAAGATCTTAACCTGAGGTACCACTGTAAACTGAATTGTAGAGTAGCAACTCTGAGGATCATCTAGTGACCAGGCATGTCCAAACTTGGCCCTTCAGATGTTTTGGGACTACAACTCCCATCATCCCTAGCTAACAGGACCAGTGGTCAGGGATGATGGGAATTGTAGTCCCAAAACAGCTGGAGGGCCAAGTTTGGCCATGCCTGATTCTAGTCCAACCCCCTGCAGTGCACAGATCTCAACTAAAGCATCTGTGCCAGACAGCCATCCAGTCTCTGCTGAAAAACCTCCAAGGAAGGAGAGTCCTCCACCTCCCAAGGGAGTCCATTCCACTGTCAAGCAGCTCTTCCCATCAGAAAGTTCTTCCTGATGTTTAGTCGGAATCTCCTTTCTTATAACTTGAATGCATTGGTATGGGTCCTACCCTCCAGAGCAGAAGAAAACAAGCTTGCTCCATCTTCCATATGACAGCCCTTTAGATAGTGGAAGGTGGCTATCATATATCCTCTCAGTCTCCTCTTCCCTAAGCAAAACATTACAACTCCCTCAACTATTCCTCATAAGGCTTGGTTTCCAGGCCCATGGTCATCTTGGTTGCCCTCCTCTGCACACATTCCAGCTTGTCAATATCATATTATTAGTATTAGTATTATTTGTATGCTGCCCATCTGACTGGGTTGCCCCAGCCACTCTGGGTGGGTCCCAACAGAATATTAAAAACACGATAAAACATCACATCCTTCTCAAACTGCTGCCCTTTCATGACAAGCAAAGTCAGCTGTCTGTGACAAACACCTCACTCTGTCTCTTGGGAGAGGTTGCAGTTAGAACATCAAGCCAAAATGGTGAAATGTACTAAGGTAATTTAGGTATCTCGTGACAAAGCTACCGTAAATCTAAAATCATCTCCCAAACTACTAACCTGATCCTTCAGAGGCCGTGCAAAGCCATCTAATACTGGATGAAGACCTATTTTCAAACATGTAACCCATCCAACCTCAGAACTTCCATCTTGTTGGGGCCAAATTTGTTTTTGGCCAATATCCAGCCTGTTACCATCTACCTGGGTGACAAATGCAGTTTCAGTTCTAAAGCTAGGCCCAAAGCCACACTGGATGTGAGTTACCTGTTTCATTGACAGTGTTGGCTCCTTCCAACGGGTGTTTATTGTGGAACTGGTGCTCCTCGTGCATGTACAGTGGTACCTTGGGTTACAGACGCTTCAGGTTACAGATGCTACAGGTTACAGACTCCGCTAACCCAGAAATAGTACCTCGGGTTAAGAACTTTGCTTCAGGATGAGAACAGATATTGCGCACCGGCGGCAGCGGGAAGCCCCATTAGCTAAAGTGGTCTTCCGGTTAAGAACAGTTTCAGGTTAAGAATGGACTTCCAGAACGAATTAAGTTCTTAACCTGAGGTACCGCTGTACTGGTAATTATTACTTTTTTGCAGAATCCACATGACTTCCCCCAAAGAATCCTGGGAACTGTCGTTTGTTAAGAATGCTGGGAATTGTAGCTCTGGGAGGGGTAAACTACAGTTCCCAGTATTCTTTGCTGGGAGTCATCCCATTTAATCATCCCTTAAGGTGAAAGTTAAACAAAAGCCTGTCCCCAGGGCTTTTTTTCAGCTGGAACTTGCTGGAACTCAGTTCTGGCATGCCATTCAGGTGGGCAGCATTGCCATTCTAAGAGAACAAGGGAGGTGTTCATAGTGAGTTCCAGCACCTCTTTTTCTAGAAAAATAGCACTGCCTATTACAAACAACTGTTTTGTGGTATCTCAATCAACCATCTGCTAATTAAGCCCTCATCAAGCAGCACCTTTAAAAAAAAATGTATTGGGGAAAAGGTGTTGCAACTATTGAGAAATGGAGACTGATGTGGGGCTGGTATTGGCTTTTGGCAAGGCTGAGTGTATTCTGTACCACTAGGAAGGTTTTAAAAACCAGCACTTAGATCAATAAGGTAAAAAAGGTAAAGGACCCCTGGGCAGTTAAGTCCAGTCAGAGGCGACTATGGCGTGTGGGGCTCATCTCGCTTCAAGCTGAGGGAGCTGGCGTTTGTCCACAGACAGCTTTCCGGGTCATGTGGCCAGCATGACTAAACCACTTTTGGAGCAACAGAACACTGTGACAAGCCAGAGCACACGGAAATGCTGTTTCCCTTCCCGCCGCAGTGGTACCTATTTATCTTCTTGCACTGGTGTGCTTTCAAACTGCTAGGTTGGGAGAAGCTGGGACAGAGCAACGGGAGCTCACCCCGTCATGCATATTTGAACCACCAACCTTCCAATCAGCAGCCCCAAGAGGCTCAGTGGTTTAGACCACAGCGCCACCCACTCTCTGCCACTTAGATTAATTCATAAACATATGAACGGCTAAGATCTGCTGCCCCACAAAATTAAGACATTATACACCACCTTTCCTTTCAGGGCAGTCTAATTGATATAGGTAACCTCTTAATTATAAGATTAGAGCATATTCCAGCAGGTTGCTGGTATTCTGAGAAAGTCCAGGTCACATCTGTGACAACATCCATTCCCTGGGTAAAAAGCTGACAGCTCAGCAGGATCACACGCTGCTGGTGAATCAATCTCTCCACCTCCTCAGGTCCCTTTCCACATCACTGCCTGATTCTTCCAGGCAGATGGCGAACACTGTAGAGTCCTCTGCTGCAAATGGAGCAGCATGTGACAGAAATGGATGCTGCAATAGTCAGAAGTTGTGATACCTGGGATGGGGAAAATGTGGCTTTCTTGGAAGGTAGGAAAGAAGAGAGATGCTCTTTGGAATCAGATTGCTGGATGGAGGAGAGGGTTCTCATTATAAGGCTTTGCTGGGAACTGTGAAGGATAAACTGCACTGCCCAGAATTCTTTGAAGGAAAGAATGTGCTTTGAAAGTATAGTGTGTACACAGCCTACAACTGCAATTTACTGGTGTTTTGGATGCATGCTGGATGTTTTGATGAGTAGCTTGATATTAACGATTGAAAATGCAAACACAAATAAAAAGTACTAGGTGTTAGTAAAGAGAAGCTGCCTGCCCTGCCATGATTAATTTCTCCCCTGCATGTTTCGTTTTCCTGTGGCTTCCTGGATGCAAACCCCTAGACCTAGTCCCCACATCCTACTACAACTAAGTCTAAGTGCATGCAACCACAGTAATTGCATATTCTTTCCCTTAACCCCCCCCACCTCCATTTCCCACCCCCTTCCTCTCTTGTCTCCTTTGGGTTATTTTCTAGATTGCAGACCTCCTGGGGCAGTGATCTGTCCACTCATTCTTTCAATGGATGACTCCAAATAAACAATTTATTGATAATTATATTTGCAGCCAGTGCTTTGCCTCCTTGTGATCAGCCACCTCTGCGTCAAAAATTATGGCATATTCTGTTGGGCTGAATGTATGGTTCTGTCGTACTTGTAGAAAGATTAGTACTATTCTAATAGTACAGTGCCTCTCTCAGATCATTGTAGCAAGTTATTTTTGAATGAAATATAGTCTTGGACTTCATAATAACAATAATTTATTATTTATACCCCGCCCATCTGGCTGGGCTTCCCCAGCCACTCTGGGTGGCTTCCAACCAAATATTAAAATACATATTCATAAATATGACCATTACAATATTTTCATGTGCGCTGTTGCTGTTTTGCATTTATATCCTGCCTTTATTCTATCCTAGAACCCAAAGTGGTGTACAGGAGCTTCTCAGGTTGCCAACTGACCAGGAAAATGCAGCCTAGACTGTTTTTCAGTCGGCTTGATGGCAACAGAGATAAGCTTGATCAACTTCCAATGCCTGCTTATCAAGCTGCAGACTTGAACTGTTCTGTCAGTGGCTATTAGTCATAATAGTTAAATGGAGGCTTCACTTGCCAGAGACTTGAGGCTAACAACACCTTCCTCCCTGGCAGCACTCTCTCATGTAGAGGATTACATGCTCATGATGACAACCATAAATTCAGCAGGTGTAGCTTTTGTAGCATTTGCACTTCATCTCGTAAGTTTCAACTGGCTAATGAAATAAAGAAAAAAAATCCTGATAAGTAAGAGGGAAAACATAACTGAAAATCCACTCGTCCTCATTTTTTTCTATGCAGTGTTGATTTACAGATTATACGGAAATTATAGCCCAGACTCTAAAATAATCACGCTAAAGTAAACCCATTAACAAGGTCTGTTCAACAGCCTTTTCGCCTTTGTAAGCGTGCTCAGTCTCGAAGCCTAAAAACTACACCTCCCAGAAGCCCGTGCGGCTTAGGGGTAGGTTCCAGCCAATCCGGGCAGGGTTCTTTGTTAGGTGCAAAGATGGCGGAGCCCAGGAACTAAAACGATTGTGTTTCTTTTGTACAGGAAAGGAAATCGGTAAGTGTTGGCAGCGCATTCTCCCCTTTCAGCGGCCAAATCCCGCTTTGGCCAACCAGTTCTGCTTGCCAGAGCTAGTTATAGAACCCGGGCACCCCAATCTCCCACCTTTGTTTTAATTCCGGTGCAAACTATCTTCAGCTTTTCGCGATCTCTCTATTTGTTGAATGAATGCACCAGGTCCGATATGTTTAGAATTTAGCAGGGAATCCCATATGTGTGCATATGAAATAAAGTCCCTCTGAATTTAACGGGATTTACTCCCAAGTAAGCATGTTTAACATTGCAACCTAAGAGTATACACTCAGGATCTCCAAATCAGGCCTAAATGTTGTGTATTAAGTGCTCTTGATTACTTGTTCTTGGTTCAAAGTATGAAAAGCGTCTTGCTGGCTTAGACCAAGGCCTAGCATCATTTATTTATTTGTAAGAATCTTAGCAAGTGCCAGGTGGTCCAACATAAATTAGCGGTTCACTATGATCTGCATTCTCCCAATCTCTTTTCTAGTCTACATTATTTTCCTAGGATTTTTTTTTTAAGGACTAGTGTCTTTGACCTGGGTTCTCAGACCTCCCTAATAGATGAGGAGTAGCTGGATGTAGTTATTCAAATGTAAGATGAAGATATTTCATATCATTTTACTTGTCTCATGCGTTGGTTAACAACCACTTCATGGATTACTCCTTTTTTTTGTAATGTAGCCTAAGGCTGACACTGTTAGACTCAGTGAAACTTCCAAAGAAGCATGATGCACAAGAATGGATTCTCAACATGTTTTACAAGTATAACTGTAAAGTGGGGACTATGATATATTGTTGTATCTTCAGAGTGCACCATCCAATGTTCATTGTGCTTTAAAGAGGACAGGTTTCTTCGCTGAGGAGTTTACAGCCTAAAACGTGTCTCATAAACATATGCTCATTCAGGAGTGATGGTTAGTAATGGCTCTGTGAATGTATATTTAACAGCAAATACTGGCTTGTGAAAAAGCCCTTTTTTCTGAGCAGATGTAAGCTGGCGTGAATGCCTGCTTCTCACCTGTTCTCTGTGTGAGAATCTCTGCATAGGTGTCCTTGTTCTCTTGGTCTTGTAAACATAGGACCAGCCAGCTCTGCTGGTTTACTAGTAAACTGGGATTTTCCCAAAAGAGGCGTAAGAAGAGGCCTGCTGGATCAGATGAAAGGTCCATCTAATTCAGCATCTGCTTTCCCACAGTGGCCAATAGACACCTCTAGGATGCCTACAAGCTTGATTTGAAGATAGTGGCCCTTCCCAGCTGTTACCACCTTCCAACTGGATTTCAGTGGTTTACAACAAGAATATGGAAGCTCCATATAGGCATCAAGACTAATAGGCATTCATATATTTTTTCTTCCTTAAATTTGTCTAATCCCTTTTAAAAACTATCACCACATCTTGTGGCAGCGAGAATAAATAAATTATACATTGTGGTGATGAAGGACTTAAGTCTGACAAGAATCATCTACAAATCAAGTTCGTTGTGTGACTACGTTCCAGTAAAATGGGTCACCATTTTCTCCACATCATGTCCATTCTTCATTTTCTTTCTTTCCAAAAAAACCCCCACCCAAGTGATTTATTCCTTCCTCCTGGGAAAGGTACTCTAACCACTTGATCATTTGAGTTGCCTCTTCCCGCACCTTTTACAGCTACATATCCTTCTTGAGATGAGCTTAACAGAATGTATGCCAGAGGGGTAGGGAGACCTGATCTGGGCCTGATCCAGCAGACCTGATCCTTCTCTCTCCTACCTGCAGCAAATGGGATGGATTAGAGTGATGTGCAAATGTGGTCTACCTGTCCTGCTGATCTTATTCATTTAATTTTGGTTCTGGGTCAGACAAACCAGATAGAATGGTGGGATTTACCAAATATCTTCTGCTTTCTGTAGCTCAGCCCTTCTGTTTCTTAGAAAAAAGCATTAGAATTTGACATGCGAAAATGATTTCCTCCCTAGGCCTGGGAGTATAAACCAGGAATTCAGGTTTCCCACTTTTTCTACCACCCAATTTGCAAGACCATTTCATATTTGCTGCATTTGTATAGGCATGCAACATTTGAAGCAAGGTTCAGAGACTTGTTTTTGATCATTTGCAACATTAAATTGCAAAATTGTGCTATATTTTAAGCAAAGGAATTTATGCCTTTGGTCATCAGTAATTAAATGGGGTGCCTGACATAGTCACTCAGGCTGCAGTCATAAACATAATTAGAGAATTGGTTCTTTTGAACACAGAGGGACTTACATCCTGATTAAAAACATGTATAGGATTGCATTGTTTAAAACCAGTGGGCTGGTCAGACGTGCTCCTGTAGAATAACGGCCTATCTAAAACCTGGACATGCTTATGAATGTGCACAATCTATATGCATGATTGTGAATTCTTCCTTCCCTAACTCACCTAGCACTGTATGGCACTACCTGCTTTTCAAATGTATTTTTTGGAAGTGGAAATAGAGGACAGGATCTGGCTGCCTCTCACATTTGAATGTCAAGTACTGTTCTTTGAGGGAAACAGCTTGTCATAAGCCAAATGTCTAAGCAAATTGGGGCCTGTATATGGCATATAGGAGGTGGGAGGGATAAGAGTATGGGCTTGGGAAACACAGGTTCAAATCTTTGTGTACAGGAAGTACATGGAAGGCACCGAGAAAGGGTTTTCTTAGCCTAAAGGATGTAGGGGTTACTCTGTGCACACTGGAAAATGTTATAGGGTTGTTTAATAATAACTGGAGTGCTGGAAACTCAACAGGGATATATGGCAGAGTTGCTGTGTCATGTTTTTCTGTTTCCTTTAGGACAGGAAGATGATGAAAGTGGTCAACCTCAAACAGGCCATCCTCCAGGCTTGGAAGGAGCGGTGGAGTGATTACCAGTGGGCCATAAACATGAAAAAGTTCTTTCCCCGGGGGACTACATGGGACATCCTGAATTTAGCAGGTCTGGTTCAAAGTTCGTACAAATCATAAGTGTTGAGTTTGTTTTTCCTAAAGTTAACTTTGTGACCTATAAGCAATAAACTGCAGTTGCCTACTGTTTTGACAGCATAGATATTAGCACTTGACTGAAAATGCCCCAGCCACTGCAGTGGTTTCTAGTTCTTTATAGCATTGCATTATATTAAGTTTAGTCGCTACAGGGAGATCCATCAGTTGCACCATGTTAGAGATGATGCAGGTGGTGCTGCAGGTTTGGAGTAACCACCTTTCTCCTCCTGAAAAGAAATATATTTTCTGTAGTTTGGGTGCTGCCTAAAGAACTTTAGCAAGTTGACAGCTACAAACTATGAAATGGATAAAAAAAGTAATATTCGAGACTTACGGCTTTTCCAAATGTATCATCTCTTCCCTCTTATGCTATGCTACTTGCACATGAGTAAGAAGGTGTGTGTGTAGTTTGTTTGCTTTCAGATGCTTTAAATTGTTTTTCTGTTTTGATGCGTACCACCCTGTGCTCCACCGGGAATAGAATAGAAATTTAATAAATGGGGGAAAAATGCATTTCATGTGTATTGTGTCAGAATACAAGGCAGTAAACATGACTAAATCACAATGTAGTTGTACATTTTGGTGCTGCAAAAGACAATTCATAGAATCATAGAATCATAGAGTTGGAAGAGACCACAAGGGCCATCGAGTCCAACCCCCTGCCAAGCAGGAAACACCATCAGAGCACTCCTGACATATGGTTGTCAAGCCTCTGCTTAAAGACCTCCAGAGAAGGAGACTCCACCACACTCCTTGGCAGCAAATTCCACTGTCGAACAGCTCTTACTGTCAGGAAGTTCTTCCTAATGTTTAGGTGGAATCTTCTTTCTTGTAGTTTGGATCCATTGCTCCATGTCCGCTTCTCTGGAGCAGCAGAAAACAACTTTTCTCCCTCCTCTATGTGACATCCTTTTATATATTTGAACATGGCTATCATATCACCCCTTAACCTCCTCTTCTCCAGGCTAAACATGCCCAGCTCCCTTAGCCGTTCCTCATAGTTAAGGTAAATGGGCACCATGCAACTGAATATTCTGAATTCATCAATTGTTTTATATTTTGTATATTTTAAGACTCAAGTTGTGGTCAGTTTTGAGGGAGGCTGCTACTGACATTGCCTCTGCCTACTCCTGTTATGAAGATAAATGCAGATAATTAGACAGAGACCGATTTGCCAGATCTGTGTGTGCCTTGACTTGTATCTCACCATTTGCCCACATAAAGGATGTATATCCACTTTTTTTTTTTGCTGTACCCCAGTACCATTTTTCAAACATAATACCAAACCAGGGTTTAGCATGATGGCCAGCCTAGTTCGCAGGCAAATTACGGTTTGTGTTCAACAAACAATGATTTATTACAGGGCGGGGACTGAATTTGGCTGGTGGGCCAGATCCAAAAATCCCTCAACTCTCTGCAGGTCACACTGGCAGGTGGGTGGGTGGGGCCGTCCACCTCTCAGCCATCTGATGTTGCATGGTGGTTTGCCTTGCTTCAGAGAAGCCATGGGCTGGAAAACCAGGAACAAACCTTGGTTACAGCTTGTGATTTGTGTGGAGCAAGACAAACTAAAAGGCCTGGGTTTAGGTGACATGCTAAGCCAAACCATGGATTAGCTCGCAGCAGCAGGCCCAGAGAAGGAATAAAGCGGCTGCAAGTTCCTCTCTGGGTACCCTCACGCCTGTGTTCATGCTAAGCCATAGTTCGGCTTAGTGTTAGGAGCAAGCCAGACCATTCTCAACTCTGTTAAAATTTGTCTTTGCTTAGGCTCTTGCCACTGTATTAACTAAAGTTTTTGTTGATTAATCAACCAATTAAACCGAGGTTGGTCAGACTGGCTTGCAGTGGCCTTCAAACATTTTGTTAAGACTCATCTGTTTCTGGAAGGCCTTTTGATGAGCTGTAACTTTAGCAGGTCTATCTCCTTACCGGTTCTTCAATTTTATTGCACATCTCGCAGTCACTGAAAACGAATCTAAAAACTTATGCAATGTTTTAAGTTGGCTTTGGAAAGTTTAAATTTGGGTTTTTTTATCGTTGGGCTGATGCGTGGTTCTGATACAGTTCTGATAGGAATGAATTAAAAAGCACATAGTTATAATAATTAGAAGCATCACTTTCACATTGTGTGCATTGAAAATTAAAGAAGAAAAGCAGAAGGAGGGATCTAAGGGAAGTCAGACCGACTCAACTGTTCTGGGGTCTCTTAATGTTCTGATTGCTAGAACTGGAGTGATTGAGAAGAAGTAATGGGTGGAGTTATGAGAGCAAAACTCCTGGTTGTCTTCATGCAGCAAGAATGAATAGTACAGAGTTCAAATCAATCTTATGTCCTGTTTAAACTTTGGAGCAAGCCTATTTTAAAATCATGCTGTAAAGATAAAGGACCTCTGGATGGTTAAGTCCAGTCAAAGGTGACTAGGGGTTGCAGTGCTTATCTTGCTTTCAGGCTGAGGGAGCTGGCATTTGCCCACAGACAGCTTTCTGGGTCATGTGGCCAGCATGACTAAACTGCTTTTGGTGCAACGGAGCACCATGATGGAAATCAGAGTGCACAGAAACACCGTATACCTTCCTGCCGCAGCAGTACTTATTTATCTACTTGCACTGGTGTGCTTTCAAACTGCTAGGTTGGCAGTTCTCAAGTAGAGAACTATGGTTAAACCATAGTTTATCTGTTGCTTGTCTGGATTAGAACATAATGCTAATCTGTAGTAAATTACAAACAGAAGTGGAAGTGTCTGAGCCCCTCTTCATGGGCACACCAGAGGATGAAAACGACATGAAAGCCCCAGATTCTCCTTGGCTTGTTCACATAATGATAAACCATAGTTCACTGTTCCATCTGAATGGGACCACAGTGAAAATTAAACTTGTTTCAGATTTAATTTTCTAATACAGGTACACCTTCAGACCATATTGCCCTCTAGATCCTGAAACCTGAAGCCTAAGTAGACACTGTCCACAGGTTGTCATACTTGGTTTCATAACATTAAGGACTAAAAGCTTGCTTTTTAGGGAAATATTATATATGTGATACTTGGAATTCTTCTATATTACTGAATTTTGTGTTACCACTTCCCTGTAGTTTTCTGGGCTTCCCTCTCTTTTGGCTGTTGCTTGCATTCCTCTTCTGTTTTAATAATTTCTTTTCTTTTCAAAACCCAGATGACACTTTTATGGTCATTTTAGTTATCTTTTCTTGTACGGTACAAGCTTTGGAATTAAATTTGCACAGCACTTTTTTTTTTTAAGGCTGCATAGCTTTTACGGCTGGGATCTGTTTTGTTTAATTTTGTAACATACCATGTGGATTAATGATGAACTATAAACTGCAGTGATCATCATTAATACTCCTGCGTGACTTCTGGAGTTTTCCAGCTGAACCACAGAAGATTTGGGTTCTTTGTTTGGACGTGACAACTTTATGTCTGCATAAGCTGTGGAAACTCTCCTCCACACGAAGGCCATGGATGGACTATAAGGATGGGTGCCTTTGTGAGTAGCTGTAGTAGTTGGAGGAGGAATAATCACCGTGTTGACATTGATAACTCTCCAAAGGTCATAGAAGATGGATATGACCATTGGAGGGAAGTCCTCATGTTGTGAACTGCTTTGGGTAGATGGAACTGTGAGCAGGCCTAGCGGTTGCTAAGGCGACACTGTGAAGGGTACCTTAGGAAGGACTGTAGTAAACTGAGCCTTGAGTGGGCTGGTCAGCCTTAAAAGGGCACACCTGTGGTGGCTGTAGCTGTTGCTATGGGCAACTTCAAAATACAGATAACTGAGAAATGAATTGATTTTAGAATGCTGTGTTGCTTTTATTTCATTTCATTTCATTTCATTTATTTATTTACGGCTATTAGCCCATAAAATATGTACAAACATAAAAAAGCACAAAGGCTTAAAAACCGAAATATCTGACAACAGAAGGTGAACACTGCGATGCAAGGGTGGGTCATTGGGCAGAGCCAAATAACAGGATGTGGCCCGGAGAGCTCCAAGGGACGGTTCACAGAAAAAGGAAAACTGAAGACGAGATCCGACATGCACTCTCATCATAACTGTCCGATTAGATTTTGATGTTGTTGTTGTTTTTTGGTGGTTTTTGCGTGTGAGATAACCGCATTCAGGAAATTGCTTTTATTGTTGTTAGCCGCTCTGAGCCCGGCTTCGGCTGGGGAGGGCGGGATATAAATAAATAATAATTATTATTATTATTATTATTATTATTATTATTATTATTATTGTTGTTATTAGCAATAGCATTAGACATAGGCTGCAGCACTAGCGATTGCTGACGCTGGAACAACTTAATGGCTGAGATTGCTGTTTGGGGTAGACCCCCACTGGGCCTAAATTGTTGATAGGGGTGTTGTTCACTGTGAAGGTGTGCATCGCCTGAATTGTTAGTTTGCCTTTGGCGTAGTCTCTCTAGTTGTGGTTGGCGACCTTTTGAGTACACTGTGGATGTTGATGCGAGGCAGGGCCGGATTTAGGTTTTATGAGGCCCTAAGCGACTGAAGGTAATGGGGCGCTCTATATGTCCAGCTGTCCTTTGTCAACAACAAATTGTCTTTTTAAAAAAATATATGCTAATAGGTCCATACACAACACAAAACACTGTTGCTGTATGTAGGTTTTATTTTATTTGTTTTTTATCTTATATTTTGGAAATGTACATCCTGATTTTTTGTTTCCTTTAAAAAAAATATTGGGCCCCCAAGAGAGTGGGGCCCTAAGATAATAATAATAAATTTTTATTTATACCCCACCCTTCCCGGTTCAGAAAACCGGGCTCAGGGCGGCTAACAACAAATTTAAAACACTTAATTGTAGAAGCAGCATAAAATACAGTATAAAAACATGAATAACAATAAAATTCAAAGTTCTTGTTTAGCTTATACGTGAATCCGGCACTGATGGGAGGGGTGTGTCTTTTATACACCGGTAGGCAAAGAGGGCCAACCATGCAATGGGGGATTGTGGCCTTTTTTGGGGGCCTGATTCGAAAAGGGAGCGGGAAGTAATAGTTAAAGGGCACACAGTAAAATGGGTTTGACTTGGAAAATCCCCCCCTACACCCCTGTAGTTATTCAGATGGTTAATCAAAAGCTTGACTGAGCAGATAAGACGTATGCTGCCCCTTTCAGCCTTGCCAAATCTGGCATGTTGGCAGGCTGCCACTGGGAAGCGCATGCCAGCAGTTGGTGCTCATTCTGCTGAGAGATCTTCCCTGCCATCTCTCCACAGCCCCTTCCCTCCATACCACCTTCAGTCTTAGGAAAAAGCATCTGCATACACTTCTGCCGCCAGCGAGCAGAGGTGAGGTCTGAGAAGAGTCTGTGTACATGTCCTTTTCCATCTGAGGCCGCAGAGGTCAGGCAGAGGTCATTGCATTGACTGCAGCAATTTCTGCACATGGGGAGAGTGTGTGGCCACGGTGTCCATTTCCTATCCAGAATGCCACCAACTGCCTCTTTTCTTCCTTGAATTATTTACTCCGCCGCTGCTGCCAGAGAATGCAATATTATAGCATCCTTGCAATTCCTGAGAGTTCCCCACATTTTGTGAGAGGCCTTTGCCATAATAGTCTTTATTCTTCATGAGAGTGTATCTACATTTCCCAGATTGAATTTCTTTCCTTTTTTCCCCTTCTTTTTTTTAATTGCAGAAGCACTTCTTGAGCAAGCCATGATTGGCCCGTCGCCAAACCCACTTCTCCTGTCCTATCTGAAGTATGCCATTAGTTCCCAGGTAATAATCCCATCGTAGCCCCTTTCATCTTCAGAGTGTGTAAACACATTAATGGGTGAATTATTTAGTTAGGAAATCTGTACGTTTTTTAAAAATTGATTTTTTGACAGAACCATGACCTAAGTAACTCGACAAAGTTTTCCTGCTTTTTTCCTTTCTAAAGTACTTGACCACTTTTATTTGTTTTACAATGCATAATTTTTATGAAATAAATAAACAAATATTTATTTATTTTGCATGATTCTGTAGTTCTTACTCGTTTGCATAATTTATTCTGGTTTTGTTTAATCGTAGGGAAGGTGATATGCAGGGCATTGAAGCTCCACCCCAAACCACTGGAAATCTTACTAAGTGCCTTTTCTGGATTCAGAAATTCCAAAATAAGTTACCCACACACTTTCGGGCACATCTTTGCAACCACAAGTGCTAGACATTTGTTTTTTTTAAAAGCAAAACGTGTGCATCTGAAGAAGCAGAATTCTGTGCCAGTCTAGTCTTAAATGTTATATTTTTGGTTTAGGAGTTCAAGGGTTGTTACAAGCCATTGGACCAATTAGAAAGAAAAATAAGTGAATGTTTACTAAGCAGTTGCTACTAAAGGACCTGTGGGTCTGAAAGAGAATCTTGGGATATTTTGTTCACCTTACGCCAAGTTGATACTGACAGTGCATTTTCCCACATAGCAATTTTCCCAAGATGAAAATGACAAATGGCCTTTCCTCTCTCTTCCTCTTACCACATTAGGTGCTTGGCTGTGTGCATACAAGATGCTTGCAAGACCCCTCGCCACAGAGAGAAGCTTTTCAGTTGCTTTTTTAACTTCTTTCCTCCTCTCTACTTGCTCACTGTAAAGTTGATGTGAAGCAAATATGCCATCACCTAAAAATGTCTGTTTAAATTTGTGCCAGACCAGTGCTTGAGCAACAAGCTGCGTCCCTGTTAAGTGACCTTGTCGCCCCCCCTCGGCGGTCGAAATGGCAAGGCTTGTTTGTGGATTGGTTTGTTTAAATGTTATCTTTGGCTTGTAACCATTTCTCTCTCTGTATTGTTTACAGATGGTGTCCTATTCTTCAGTTCTGATGGCCATCAGCAAGGTAGCATTCCAGCATTTCTCTCTCCACCTTTACCTAAATCCTGAGCACCGCTGTCTTTCCTAATATCCCTTGATAGAAGGCATCAGTGAATACTGAGGGATTGTGGGAACCTCACTGCAGCATTGTGTATGATATACATCCAGCAGCTTTTGTAAGCTCAGGAGAGAAGCACAGCAATGGCATGTTTCTAGCCCTCATCGTTATGTACAAATGTAGTTACTATTGGTGACTGAAAGCTGTCAGAATATACGTTGCAGGTTTTGCTAAACTGAAGTTTTGAGAGGAGATGAGGCTTGTTTGCATTCTAGCATTCTCTGAGTTTATCCCTGCCTTCTTTTTCAGACATGTATCTTTCCCTTCTTTCCTAGTCCTTCACAAGTGAATCAGTATATGCTTCACAATATGGTAGAAAATAAAATAGAAACAGCATGGTTTGTTGCTATTTCAGAATCCAGGGTTCTTTACAGAATTTGAGATTTAATAAGACTTACAAAGCCCTTGCTAAACTGGAAAAAAGAGATCATAATGTTTACACAGGCAGCAGATCTGAATCCAGCCCTCCTGAGCCTCTCACGTGGTAGTCTTGTTCACCTACTTGGGATCCATTAAATGCAGCTACCAGGAGTTGAACTTAAACTCTCATATATAAAAATATCCTCTTCACTGCTGGGCTTCCAACTCTGTATAAGTGTAGGCTGAGTAGAGGTTAGCAGACAAAAGCCAACAGAAATCCAAATGGTACACAACAAATGGAATATTCAATACTTTTCCTTTAGCGTTTCTTTGCAGAGTTTCTTTTGTCAGTTACTAAAGTATTTACAAAGTGGGCCTAGTTTAAAAATGTATGCCCCAGAGGGTGTTTGCCGTGGACCCCCTCTTGCCCCCTATCCCCTCGTTTTGCACCAGGAAGACTCCAAATCACTTCTGGATTTCTTTAATGGATAGCCAAGGCAAAATGCAATCCAAACCAAAACCAAGGTGCTGATAGTTGGTGATTCAGTGGATTGGGGAGTTGATGTTTTGCCCATTCTGGATTGAGTTGCACTCTCACTTAAGGAGCAGGTTTGTAACTTGGGGGTGGGGGTGTTCTGTTACATCCAGCCCCCTCCTTAGATGCTTGAGTTGCATACATGGGACAAAGCGACCTTTCATCAGCTAGGCGTACTAATTATGGCCCCTTCTAGGCAGAGATGGCCTTGGTGCAATTATCATTGCACTTGTAACAGCCAGCCTAGACTATATGAGGTGCTGTAGCTGGTTCAGAACATCGCTGGAGTTAAATAATTCTGAAACTCCAGTACTGATTCTAAAAAAATGCGTTGGAACTGGTGCACTGCTGGACTCAATTTGAGAAACTGTGATAAACTGTACTACTTTTTTTATTTATTTCATAAAAATTTATATGGCATTTGATTATAAGAAAAAGAAACTTGTACTGTATTTTTGAACTGCACCACTTCAAATGGAATTAACAAAAGCCTGTGTAGGAAGAAAACAAGGATCTCAAGGTCCTATCCTAGCCATCTCCTCAGTGTGTCAGTTTTCTATGTAAAGTGTGAGATTGATGTAATTTTTACATGAAGTATTTAAAAACACTGTCCCACAACTCTACTCTCGAGTAGTACAGTCTTCGGAGCAATCTACTAAATGGTTTTGCTGAGAATGTAGATATGAATGGCCGCTGTGTCAGGGACTATAAAATCACAAGAATAGCAGTCTTACAAGGATCTGCAAGGCAAAATGTGAAATGGAAACTGGAAACCAGTGTACAAGTGTTCTGCTTAGCCTACTGAGGATTGAAATCTCTGCATGACCACAGTCTTGGGGCTGATCATATCTCCTCTTCCCCACCTATCACATTAGATTCCTTAAACTCGCACGTGTTTCACCATTCTGTTGACCTAGGCCTAGTCTAGATCGTCCATAACAGTTTAAAGTTCATATTGTGTTATTGGTTTCATAATTTTTGACCTGGCAATATATTGCAAATTGTGTGTGCGCGCGCTGTGCAAAAATCTAAATCTGGGAGAAGCCATGAAGCCAGTCAAAATCTCTACATAGCTTCATCCTTATTTCGGACATTATGATTTATCAGTATATCACAGCGTTTAGCTGGTGATATATCAGAAAGCTGAAAACCAGACATCGCCCAGCCCTACTGTTCGCCTCTACATAGTTCCATCCATATTTCAGACATTGCGATGTTTACCTGGCGATATAATGCAATGTTGAAAACCAGATATCACCCAGCTGTGACTCTTAGCTGTGTTTATAAGACTAGGTGACACTTCCAGCTCACAGTTCTTTCTTTTCATGCTTTGATTTCTCCCTTCTCAGAGAATGTATGAAGAGCCTTATATATCAGACCAAAAGCCCATATAGCCCAGTATCTTATTCTTGGAGTGGCTAGCTAGGTGCCTGTGGGAAGCCTGCACTTAAGACCTGAGCACAACGGCACTCCCAACTTGTGATTCCAAGCAACTGGCAGTACACAGCCATCATGGCTGGTAGCTTTACATGCCGTGAACTTGTCTTCATTCCCTTTTGAAGCTGTCCCAAGTCCGTGTTTTGCATGCTTTTCTTTTGACACCAGCTCTTGCTTTTGTTTTACCTGTTTCAGTTTGATGACTTCTCCCGAGACCTCTGTGTCCAGTCATTGCTGGAAATCATGGATATGTTCTGTGACCGGCTCAGGTAGGGAGTGAGGGATACTTTTCAGTACACACGTATGTAGTGCGACATAATCCAGGGTGGGCAGAAGCTAAACAGTAATCAGCTAATGGACCACCTGGCACCTTCTGGTTGTTGGGATTGTTGAAAAAGAATTACTGTGTAGGTGGGCCTTCATCTGATCTGGCAAGGGACTCTTTAGGTTCTTAAATAAGAGCACGTGCCATACTTTTCTGTGTATAAGACTAGGTTTTTTTCTTTTAAAATCATGCTAAAAAACGGGGGTCGTCTTATATATGGGTATAAGGGTGGATGTTTGATTGGTTGCTGCCGCAGCTGTTAACACCTATTGTGCATGTTATTGGTTGCTGCGGCAGTGGTTGGTGTTGATTGGTTGACGTTGCGGCAATTGGGCGGGTGATTGGCAGCTTCAGCCAGTGAGGGGACAGACGAGAAGCAGACTTTGCGACGTGTGCGGATGAGTGATTTTCAGCAATTCCCCCTAAAAAAATCTCAGCAGCCCTGGGTAACCCCCCCCCAAAGCTCAACAACTCTGTGCCATCTCCCCCCATTTTCTTAAATTTGAGTCCCTCAAAATAGGGGGTGTCTTATAGATGGGGGGCGTCTTATACAGGGAAAAGTACAGTATTCTGTTTTGCTGAACTGTGGCTTGACTCTAGTTACTGGTAGGTAGCCATGTTGGTCTGCCGTAGTCGAAACAAAATAAAAAAAATCCTTCCAGTAGCACCTTAGAGACCAACTAAATTTGTTCTTGGTATGAGCTTTCGTGTGCTCGATAGCTCATACCAAGAACAAACTTAGTTGGTCTCTAAGGTGCTACTGAAAAGTTTTTTTTTTATTTTGTGCCTTGACTGTTAGGCGATCCTATGTATGCACTCCTGCATTGTAAATTGGATCATGGTAATTCTAGCTTTTTAAATAAAGCTCCTACAAGACTGAAATTGACCCACAGCAGACATAAACAACAACTAACAGCCACCAACTACATCTCCTAATAATTAAAGCAGAACTAATTTGCACTGCATATACCGTATACTTGCCAGTGTAAGAGCATGAAAGTGTAATGAGAGGTTTCTTCACCCAACAAAATGCTTACCAGAAAAAGATTAGAGAAGGGAAAGACTATGCTGAAATGGCAAAACTGTCCAGAAAGCTCAAGGACCAAGAAGACAAGAAATTCAAGAAAGAATGGGGAAAAGTTTATAATTTATTTAGGAGACTACTGTAAGCTGATGAAAACATTGGCAGAGTTTTAATCTCCCTTGCAATGTAACATACTATGGACAATATGGGTAGGTATAAAATACAGATTAAGAAATAATATGCAATTGAAAATGTTGACAATAGGACCCATGGAGGGGATGGGGAGAAGTCTCAATATTCAAAGTAATCTCTTTATATGGATGTGTATTTGGTATGGCTATAAATTTATATCTGTAAAATAAAAAATGATTTAAAAAAAAGAAAGAAAAAAGAACATGATAGTGTATTGCTAGATCAGACCAAGGTCTAGCTACCCCAGAGTGTCTGTAGAGTATGTTCTTGATAGAGTGTCTCGGAGATAATGGGGCTGTATGCCATGCTAGTCCTACTCAGAGCAGACCTATTGAAAATAATGAACCGAAGTTCATCATCTCCATTAACTTCAGCGGGTCTATTCTGAGTATTACCAGCACTGGATACCACCCTATGATGGCATACTAGAGTGGAGGTGCTTTCTTAGGTAGGTTGGCCCAAGCTACAGAAGTCCTTGTAGCTCAAAATCAGCCACTAGACTTGTGATGTAAAGCAACGAGGAGCCACAGGAAAGCTTTTTAGCCTATATAACATGCTGTATGACAGTATTAAATGTGACAATGTGCTACTTTTTAAATATAGATTCATCAAGTGCCTTGTCCAGTGGTTTTAAGTAGCTAGGGACAGAGTTTGTACAGGACACGCATATGCATGCACACAAAATACAGAGCATTGGAGTTTGGCGGATGAAGAGCCCTTACAATGAAAATACCTAAATTGGCAGCAATATGTGCTTAAACCCCCCGAGTTGCATGCAGTGACTGATATTGCAAATGTTATATTTGCAACCGTGGAACTAGAAATACCCTTTTTAAAATGTGCAGAGTGATGTATCAGTAAAAGAACACAAGAATTGTCAGGAAACCCAGTTCTGCCCTCCATACAGAACCACAGTTTTTCATGGAACTCTTATATCTTTGGTTTTATCAAAGAATAAAACCCCTGCCTTTCTAAAATCTTGACAAATCCTGTGATATTTTTTCTGTAAGAGCCCTTAGTTTATTTAGAGCTAACAGGTGAGTACACTGGAGCAGACTGAAACAGGAGGAAGCAGGAACTCTCCCTTCCTACAAGAAAACAGAAACAATGAATATTAACCTGTCACCGGAATGGTGATAAACAGCTGTTCTCAGCCACATACAAAGCCGACGACTTGATCCTCTCCCTGGTTAATTCAATCTTCTGTTTTTCAATTTGATCAAAACCCTTCAGGTCTGGGATTATTTGTTCCTATTGCAGTAGTGCTTGTCCCGTTGAGAGGGTTTCTTCTTCAATCCTCGTTCGCTTTCTGAGCCAGGCCACTTTAATCATAGGCTTGGATAATTTTCCTTTCCCCTTTTTAATTTGTTTAAACAAAGGCAAGTACTGTGGCAATGGTGAATGTGACAGTGTACCCAGCAGTGCCACAGGGTGCAGGCTCCAGATGCTTTGATTTCTTCCAGTCATCGATTCTGGTGTCCAAGGATGGTAGGAGAAATCCCCCATTATCCTCTCCCTTCCTGGGTTGCTGTGAAGCCCCAGTAAAACAGTATTGGGCAGAGATGCTTGCAGGCTTAAGGAGGTTGGGCAACAGAGTTTTGCGACTTGAGCCATTCTCTCAGCCCCTACATTCTCCAAGTACTGCTGTGTGATGGCAGTAAGGATACGTCACATTATTGTGAATAGCTTTTAAAAGGTAAAGGGACCCCTGACCATTAGGTCCAGTCGTGGCTGACTCTGGGGTTGCAGCGCTCATCTCGCTTTATTGGCTGAGGGAGCCATCGTACAGCTTCCGGGTCATGTGGCCAGCATGACTTAAGCCACTTCTGGCAAACCAGAGCAGTGCACAGAAACGCCGTTTACCTTCCTGCCAGAGCGGTATCTATTTATCTACTTGCACTTTGACGTGTCTTCAAACTGCTAGGTGGGCAGGAGCAGGGACCAAGCAACGGGAGCTCACCCTGTTGCAGGGATTCGAACCGCCGACCTTCTGATCGGCAAGTCCTAGGCTCTGTGGTTTAGACCACAGCACCACCCACGTCCCTTGTGAATAGCTTTACGTACATATTATCTCAGTGATTCTTAAAATAGTCCCGTAAGGTAGGTACCTGAGTGTCATTACGCTTATATTGCAGATGGAGGGTTGAAGCTGAGATAACGGCTTGCCTGAGCACCCTGGCAAGTTCCTGTTGCAAGATACGAATTGAACCAGGAACTTCCTGGTTTGCAGTTTAGTCTCTTAATAGGCTGCGCAGAGTCCCTGAAAATGTACTTGGTCTTCTTTTCACTGAACCACACACAGCTTCGCAGCTTTTATTCACTACTTCCTGTGGATGAAGGCACGCACCTTGTGTCATAAATGCATCTGCCGCCACCCAGTCCCTTGTCTATTGCATTCAGCATCTTCACATAGTAAATATGCCTGGACTTGACAGACCATTGGGACTCAGGAATGAGGCTACTGTATCTCTTCAGTAAGGGCACCTAGAGTGCTCAGACATCACTGACAGTTACTGTGAAACTCGCATGAGGCAGCTGAGGAAGAGGAAAATTTCCAACAACAATTTCCAACCCCTTTCAGTGTTCCTCCCTTCTTGCTGTACTCAAACAACAGCAGAAATTTGAGTAAAGCAAGGATGGGGAAACACTGAGGGACTGTTCTTTTTTTTAAAAAAGCAAGCAAACAAGTTTTAATGAGGAGAAATAGCAGAGCTGGGGGTAAACAGAAGGAGAGAGGGGATAAGGCAAGGAAACGGGGGTTATCTGTGTGCAAGAGAGAGTTCAGAAAAGCAAGGAGGGGGTAGGAAAAAGGGGAATGAAGGTGAAAATCAGAGGGCAAAGGGGACTGCACAAAAATAGGGAGTGTGAGGCATGGGAGTGGAGTTGAAGATGAAGGGGGGGCATGAAAAGGTATTTAGATGGCCATTCACTGTTTTTCTACTAGTTCAGGCTTCTTGTCCTGCCTCTGTCATTTGGCACAGTAAAGCAGAACACAAATAGAAGAAGACCGTCCCTGATTGTGTTCACATTCAAGTTGTCTTTTCTGCTCCCATCTCTGTCCTGCTTCCCCCCCCCCTCCCCCTGAGACGTTACTGGATGGTCCCCGGCACACTTTTCGTTTGGAGGTTCTTTCGTTGTCTCCCAAGTTCCCACGCGCATCTGAGTGGAGCTTGGAGTGGGGGGGGGGATGAGACCTGGAAAATGATGCAGGTGTCCCAAAGTGAGGTTCTTAGGGCCACCGAAGTCATGTGACTGAATTTGCCCTCTCTTTTTTGCTTTTTGTTCAGCTGCCATGGCAAGGCAGAAGAATGCATTGGCCTCTGCCGTGCCTTGATGAGTGTCCTCAACTGGATGTTGCGCTGTGCTGCCTTCTACACAGAGAAGATGAAGGAGCCTCTGGAGCAGGGGTCTGCTGAGAACCAGCTCACAATGTGCCTAGAGCGGCTGGCAAAGATCCTGGGCAGCACCAAGAACCGGGCCCTGATTCATATAGCCAAGTTGGAAGAGACACGTAAGTGGCTGGTGGTCTTGTGGGAGAGAGGCAAAATATTTACATTGAGAACTGTAGGGCTTGATTTGAATCCAAGATTCCAGTGCCAACTACAGAACTCTCCTGTAGTTTTGGTATGGATCCCCCCCCCCCCGAAAATCACAAGGGCCCTTTACAAGATCTGAAGTAGCACCACCCCAGTCTTCTTTATTCACGGGCCTTGTTTCTTCTCCTTTGCCTACATGGAGATTGCACTGCTGCTTCCCTATTGGGCAAGCCTGCTGTTTCACAGCTTTCCCTCAAAAAAAATAAAATTTGGAAATACTCTGATGCCTGTTTTTAAACTTCAGAGTCTCCATTGCCTTTTTAAAAAGTTCAACATGGAAGCAGCATCTTCAGCGTTCGAGGTGTGACCCTAAACATTAATAAATTTACCTAGCCTCGGTTTGAGGAAACGGTTTCACAAAGAGGTAAACTACACTCTTAGAAGGTCCTGGGGTCAACCCCTAGCATCTCACAAGGCAGCAGAACTGGGGAAAATCTATTACCAAGGGCTAAGAGCTGATTGGAACTTAAAATGCTGCTTTTCCTTTTTAGCTTCCTGGAGCGCGATCGAACAATCTCTTTCCAAGTTGGGAGACAATTTAGGACACATCAGCAACAGCCAGTTGCAAAGCCAGGCAGAGGAGTGCATTGGCCTTGTCAAGAGGTGGGCAGATGGCAGCTGCACTGTGAGGAGCGAGCTTTTTCCTCTCTGTACACAAACGGAACCGAACTTCTAATACCTCCTCTTCCTCCCTGTCCCAATTTTCCACACAGTATCCCCACTATGCTCTCTGTGCACGCGGAACAGCTGAACAAAACTGGCTTCCCCACAATCCATGCCGTGGTGCTGCTAGAGGGGACAATGAACCTGACTGGAGAGCCGCAGCCGCTGGTGGAGCAACTCATGATGGTCAAAAGGATGCAGGTATGGCTGGACCATAGGAAGGATGCTTTGTCTCACTGCGTCTGTGACTCCCATTGGAGTCCCATCACATGGTAGAAATGTTCCACTTCAGACTGCAGCTGGGGGCTTGCATATTTGAATTTTCTTCCATGAATAAAGAAGAACATCCAGCACTTAGGTAGCTAGCATGTCGTAGGAAGACTGGACTAGATCCTTTCCCCCTGGCACACAGTTTTCTATATGAATAATGTGCTTGTATAGCAGTGAATTCAGTCCTGTGGTCCCTCCTATGCATTCCGAAACGGTACTGTCCAGGATCAGTTTTACCATGAGGCGAACTGTTTATCTAGTCTGGGCATCTGTTGTACCTCTCTTTTGAAATACAAATTAAAACAATGGAAAATTAAAGAGAGTTAAGATGACAGTAGGAGACCTATACTGGCTGTATAGTGCTGGCTTTGCCCTATAAGTTTGGGGATGGAAAGAGGAAAAAGGCAGATGTAGCTTTTTAAGCAAACTTTCTGTGCTTTTGGCTGGAAACCTGGGAGGGCTGGGAGCGTCTAGTCTCTGGAGAGAATGCTTTAGCATAATTTCTCCCGCCGTTATTCACTTAGCAGGCTGATGACCGAGGCCCAAGTTTTCTTGTGGTGCTTCTCTCTTTCTCTCTGAAGTGTAGGAGGGGATGGTGGCTTCATAACTGGACGTAAGGGTGCTTAGTAGTTGAAATGTGAAGGAGGAGGAAGACTCAGGAAGTTACCTGAGAGGTGGTGTATAGGGGAGCTTGCAGCAAAGGAGGGAGGAATGGACATGAGGGTAAAGGTGAAAACAGGTATGTGGTGGGGCTGCAGAATACAAAAGAGAAGTGGCTTCAGAAATGGCTTGGGAAGGTGGAAAACAAGCTTAGTAATTGTATGGGGTGGGAAGGGGAAGGGAGCTCTAGGGGGTTAATGTGGGAGGAATGGCAGGGGTGCAGGTGAGCAGGGGTGCAGCCCCTAGTAAAAGAAAAATGTGGTTGTGTGTGTGTGTTGCTGCAAGGATGTTGTGTGTGTGTGTGTTGCTGTGATAGGAAAGGATATATTTACTGGCCTTTTGCCCCTGGTATTGAAATTGGAGTCCTGCCTTGCTGTGTATGGGCATGAATGAATCTGTGTAGAAGTGGGTGCAAAGAACAGGGAAGAAGCTATTTTGAGTCGAGAGAGTTTGGAGGAGCTGAGATGGAGGCAGTATTTTTGTGAAGAGCTGTCAGACAGGGGTTGGGAAAAACCAGGACTAGACTTTGGGAGAGGGAGGCTCTGTTATTTAGTAGCATATGTTATACTTGCAAGGGAGGTGGGGGCCGTATCTGCTTTCTAATAAGAGAAGTACACAGGAGCCATGCCATCTGTCCTCTAAGCTCTTCTCATTCATTTGTGAGTGGGGGAGGAGGGGGGGCGCTGCACTCGCTTTGTAGAAAGAGGGACTGTCGGTGCTTCTAGGCACTTACTCTTGCTGGATAGGATAAATTATTACAGGTTATCAAGCCCAGCTGCAGTTTGTGGACTCTTGACTGAAGGATCATGATGCACAACACTCTTCAGAGTGTGGGAAGTCTGCTTTGCATGAGAAGTTGGGGTGATGGTGGAATGGGACTGCTGGATAGTCCAACGAGTGTGCTAGAAATCTTGCATCCAGCCTTTTTTTTTGTCAGTACTGTGCCACTCTGAATCCAAACTGTCTTCCCTGAGGAAGATCCTGAGGCCTTCTCTCCTTGTGTCTCTTCTCCCTGCTAGCGCATTCCGTCCCCACTTTTCATTCTGGAAATCTGGAAAGCCTGCTTTGTGGGGCTGATTGAGTCTCCTGAAGGGACAGAGGAACTCAAATGGACAGCCTTCACATTCCTCAAGGTAAGGTGCCCTTAGGCCCAAATAGCTGGGGCTCAGCCTTTCGTAAAGTTCCTTTGTTTATCATCTGAGTTTCCCAGCTTACCAAGCAACAGAGACCAAAAGGGTTATGGGAAGTTGGATAAATTCATTGTCGTTTTAGGGCATCAGGTACAAGAGAGGGGGCAGTAACTCAGTGGTAGAGCGCATGCGTTGCATGCCCAAAGTCCAATCTTTAGTATCTTCATGTGAGGGCTGGGGAAACATCCCTTGCCTGAAATCCTGGAGACAGTTGGTCACTCCCAGTTGGTGCAGACAGTACTGAACTAGAGGGACCCATAGTCTGCCTTGATATAAAGCAGTCCCTGCATTCCTGATACATTGCCTTAGCCCATGTTTCCTCCTGAGCTGTGTGGCTGACCTAGGTGAAGTGAATGGGTTTCACGTTATCCCTCACCTACCTCGCTTCTCCGTAATTAAACAGTTTTCTCCCCCCCGTAACAGGCTTCTTTCTGCTTCTATTTTCTGACATTGCACAGGCTTGATAGACTCTCCCAAATATCTGGTTGATATTCCTGTTTTTCCAACCTGGTTGCACCCACCCACCCAATTATCCTTGGGGGTCTACCTGCAGCCCCCCTGTCCCCTGCTTCATTTTTTGATAGGGGCACCTTTGGAGACGTGTATCTGGACACTGATTCCAAACTTTTAGCAGAAACTGAGAGTTTTGTGTTCAAGGCTGTGGTTGTTTTCTGCAATTGCAAGGTCTAGAAATATTATTTAAGCAAAATGGGGAAGGAGAGTGTCTCAGTAACCTGACCACTCTAGTGCTCCTTTCTAGGTTCTCAACCAGGGAATCTAAACCTGTGGCCTTCAGGTGTCATTGGACTCAGACTCCCAACAGCCTGAGTCAGTTTGGCCAGCGGGTCAGGAATTGGGAACTGTAATTGAATGACATCTGGAAAGCTACAGATTCTCAATCTCTGCTTAAAACCTTTATTGAACTCTGGCTGGGACCCAGCCTAATGAGTACCTGGGGCTGTGTATGCTTGGGCCCGGAGTTCTCTTCAGGTATAGAAGGCATGGATAGGTGTGTCCAACCTCGACCTCTGCAATTGGCAGGCAGCACGAGACCTCTGGATTGGCCAGTCTTGTGAGCACTTTGGAGCCCAGCCTTCTGCTTTTGACTGGTCAACAGAACAGTAACTTCTGCCAACTCTACTCCAGTCCTCACCTCTGGCTTCAGGAACCCTGGGTTGGTAAAACACGCTGCTGATCAGGATCAAGTATGGCTGCCCCTGTCTCAGTCCTGGCACAACGCAGCTGCAACATTAGGGATTAGGAAGGAAAAGGAAGAAATACCAAAGTCCTCTAGGGTCTTGTTCAAATACTTTTACTCTCACACTGTAACCTCTGCCATGATAATTCTTGCCCTTTGTAATCATAGTTTCCCCCATCTGCATCAATCCAGGTTTTCAGATCTACTGGCAGCCGGGGTCTTGGATGCCATTCACTATTATAGTGAGTGGAAACACCAATCTCTTCTTATGCTCATTATGGGCTGTCATCCTTGGTAGAGCCTGGAGGAGTATCTGCATTTAGCTATATACTTGTTTTATTTATTTAATTTTTTTGCAATGTAAACATAAGCCAGATGGCTCTGTCTTCCTTCTCCCTGGCTTTCTTGGTAAACACACTCGTGACGCTGCTAGATTCCCCCAAAGAGATCCAGCAAATTGCAATTTAGCATTCCCTGCCTGCTCAGTAAATCTCCATTGCAACTCAAGTACATCATGTAACTTATCAGCCATGCAAAGAGGAATAAATTAAGAAGTATGAAAGAGACAAACACACACACACACTCCTGAACAAACTGGAAAGCAAAAGAAATAGCAAACAGTTAATCTCTGGAGCTTGTTGCCATATGATAGCATGAAGATCAGATTAGACATGCCTAATTCTACATTTAGGAGTTTGTTGGTTTTTTGAATATTTATTTCCAGTTTCATGCGCAAAATGCTTTCTTATCTTCAAAAGCAAGGGAGAAATCGGTTTCATAGCCGTGTTGAGATTTGAAACCTTCCGATTCAATATTTAACGCCCTCGACCACATTAGCGCCCCCCCCGATTTGTCACTGGAAGTAATTAAGTGAGTTTGCGACTTTGACTTGGTTGACAAGGAGACCGGAAGCGGCAACCAGACTGACTTCAAACCTTTTCTGAGCATTAGTTAGGCTAGTTTCATGTCATGGAATGTTCGTAGATGGAACATGAAATGTTCTAACATCGGAGTGTGAAGATAATAGTAATAGGAAGTTGAAAAACAGCTTGGCATTTATGAGGAAAGCAAAGGCCAGTTTGCACAGGGTCTGTGTGCAGATAGGATTCATGGGAGAATTCTAGAGGTAGGAAGGTGTTTTGGGAAAGAGGACTACAAGCAGCTGTGAAAAACTTTGGACGCTCGTGATATGGCTGAACCATCCTTGGCCATTCTTGCTGGGGGTGATGGGAGTTGTAGTTCAGCAACATCTGGAGGGCCAGAGGATTGTTAAAGGGCAATGGGACTGAGTGGAACAGAAGTCAAGAACAACTGTCTTGCAGGGTCTAGGAGGAGGAGGAGGAGGGGCTGTGAAAAGGGGGAAGAGAGTGAAAAGGCAAAGGAGTTTTTGGCAGTCCAGGACGTGTGAACCAGGGAGCGAAATTCACAAGGAGATGGGGCGGGGGCGATAGTTTTGTATTCCCTTATTAAATTCTTATTTTGCTCTTTTTCAGATTCCACAAGTACTTGTAAAACTGAAAAAATATCCCCAAGGAGAAAAGGTAAAGGTTGATTCTTGAAAAGCAAATCATCATCATCACCACAACAGCTACGTCAGTGTTCTATTTACAGTGGTACCTCAGGCTACAAACGCTTTGGGTTACAAACTCCACTAACCTGGAAGTAGTTGCTCCGGGTTGCAAACTTTGCCCCCAGATGAGAACAGAAATCGTGCAGTGGTGACATGGCAGCAGCAGCAGGCCCCATTAGCAAAAGCGCACCTCAGGTTAAGAACGGTTTTCGGTTAAGAACGGACCTCCGAAACGAATTAAGTTTGTAACCCGAGATACCACTGTATTTGTTTAGAACTGCTAAAAATTATTTGGGAAGAAAAATGGAAGCAAAATGGAAGCATGATTTTAGTTTTGCAATTAAGAGGGCTTAGGTTAAAGATGGGATTTTCAGTGAGAACAAGGTCCATCAGTGACTCCAGCCATGATGGGTAAGGATGAAGAGCCAGAATTTCTATGATTATCATGCTTTAGGTCAAAAAAGAAAGGCATTTCCATCATACCCTCTTTGTGAACTTCACAGAGGCATTTGACTGCTGTCTGCTGTCTTAGGCAGAATGCTGGGCTAAATGGAGCTTTTGGTTAAAAAGTAGTTCTTCTGCCACTGAGTGAGTTTATGGCTAAAGTGGGATTCGGACCGGTCTTCCCAGTCATAGAGGTCATCTAATGCGGTCTTTAAGAGAGGCAGATGAAAACAAATTAGCCTCAAAGCTTAACTTTTGAGACTGCCTCCTTTAAAAAATACAAATTAAAAAAATCACCTGCTATTCAGATTTCCCCTTTCAAACCTCAGCATAAGTTTTCTTTTTCTTTCTAAATTCCATGCCACATGAAATCTGGGGGGGGGGGGGGAACGGGACAAAAAATCAGTTCCACACACATTTATCATATTCTCCCTTACTCTATAAAACTCCCAACTGCAATGTACCACTTGCAAAGAGCAGTTCAAAAGAAGTAATTCTTCATCAGTGTGTCTGCAGACCTTCAGTTTACTTAATCAAGTGGTTCAAGCTTCTATACCACAAAAGGGGGGCGTGGAGAGAAACAAAACAACCAACCCTTTAAGTTTGCTGGAATTTTTTTTCTAGCTTGTTCAATGGCAAATTCTGTAGCATGAAACGTGCCGAAAAGAAATGACCAGGAGCTAATGTTCTCAGTGGGCTTATTGGGATACACTGCCTTGGCCTGTTTTTATAGGGGATTATGGGTGGGGATTCCAGTACAGCATTGGCAGACCCTTTAGATGTAGGGAAGAAAATAATAATAGTGCAATTGCAGGACTTTACCGAAGATGTGAATTGTGCCTTTGAGTTCCTCCTGAAGCTGACGCCCCTTCTGGACAAGGCCGACCAACGCTGCAAGTAGGTTCCCCTTCTTTGTGGCCCTTCAAGTAGAGGGGACAGAGCCCAAGGGCTTTTCCTGCTTGGCCTGGGAGTTCTTCTCTCAGTTTCACTCCCATGTTTATCAGGGTCTCTGCTCCCATGAGATGCCACTCTCTTAGCTGCCAGCCACCATCCTTTGTCCTCCAAAGCTCCACTCCTTGAATCTCAGGGTCTAACTCTTAGGGAGCTTGGCAACCCTAGTGTTACTGTCAGGATGAAGGCTGCTTTTTAAATTTAATGTTGTTGTTGTTTGATGTATTTAATTGAACACAAAAAATACAGCAAGTGACTAGAGATAGGACATAAACACATCATTATTTCCCCCGATTGAACCAAGTTGAATAATGAGCATTGAAGACTAGGTTGGAGGGATATTTTGGCCAAAACCAGTTTGCTATTTGGAGTAGGGGCACGCAAGGTGGGAGAACGGTCAAGGTTGAGATTGGAACAACCTGATAGACACGGCAGAGTTGAGCAGGGTTAGATAATGGGAGAAATTGCTGAGGTGGTTGTCATCCAGAGGAAGTTAAATGGACCAACTCGTGAGGGAGGTGTGTTTGTTACTCAAACCGGAACCTGGTAGAAGCTCTCTGAAGTGGTCACCAGTCACAGAAACTGGTTTGGTTAGTAGAAGGGGCCTGTGGGAGGACTGGGCCTCTTCTTCACTGCTCAAACCTACTCCCTGTTTTCTTAACACAGTAACATTCCAGATGTTGATTGGTTGACTGCGTTTACTTACATGCCGCTGTGTCCAAAGCGGCTTACACCAAGCATTCAAAGCATCGAAAGAGAGTGTTGGAAACACAGATATACAAAATACAGAACAATAGCACTGACAACAGAAAACTAGAAGCTAGCACAGTTTAATCTGAAATGGGAATTTTTCAAGGAAAATTCCCTGTTTTTCCCCTGCTGGGTGGGATATAACAGGAGATTAGAACTGGGGGAAGGGCCAGGGAAAGCGGACAGCCTTGTAAACAGAATTCGCCATGCATAAGTTTGCTGCTGATGTCGCAATTAGAACTGTTTGTTCTGCATGATAGATTAAGACCCAAACTCCCCAATGTGTGAAGCAGTCGGTGTCGCTCTTGCATAAAGTAGTATTTTGAATCAGTTTGGTCCAATTTTCTTGTGCCCAGCTCTTGAACGCTTTGTTCTGTTATGGAAACATAAGCACAAACTTGAGGTGGTTCTTTCTTAACGCTTAATCCTTCAGCCAGGGCTGGATGTGCTCTGTGCATGATAAATTTCCTGCCTATGAGCTGTAGGGTACAATGAGCAACTCCTGGATTCTGTTCATTCTGCACTCCTGTGGTCTCAACTTGCAAGTGCAGAATTGCATAATTCAGCACCTTGAGAATCCATATGTTTGTTTTAGGTTTCTGGTGGGTTTTGGGGTGTTTTTTTTGAGGTGGCATGCCTTTAAAGTAGCCTTGAAAATGAGTGGATAGAGGCTCAGAAACGTTCAGTAATTAGCGACCTCTCTCTCATGGCTGGCAGAAAAACTCAATAGGTTATGCAAAGGAAGTGAGTGTACACATGCAAATGTGCTTTGTTTACAGAATTGAGCCAACCAATTTGGTTGGTCTTGTAGGTAGCTGTGTAGTAATGGGAAGAGCATTGAGCTTGGATGGGTTCATTTCCCTGCTCCTCAACTAGGAAGCTGGCTGGGCAGCATTGAGCAAGCTTCTGTCTCTACCCGGAAGGCGTTTATGTGGCTAAAATGACATATTCCCCATGAAAGCAAAACTTGGGAGTAGCACAGATAGAAATGCAAAACATACTGCAGTGGGCCACTTAGGCCTCTAGAGACAAAGCTGTATCTGTGTCCATTCTCAAAATGCTAACCAATCCTTGAGTGGGGAGCACAACCCCCTTCAGGACAGGTTGAGCAATTTCCTTACTGGGCCCAAAGCGAAATTTAGAGCATGCAGGTGTGTTTGGACCTTTTGAGCCTTTCAGCAGCGGTTGCTTCCACTCAAGGTTTGTCCTTTCCTTAACGCTGAGAAGACTAGAAGGTTGAATCCTGGTATCCTTTGTATTCCTCCTTTCCCCAATTGTTATTATATTTTCAACATCAAAAATGGCGCTCAGTAAAAACTCTGCAAATTTTATGACAGCTGAAACGCAAGGACGTTATACCCGATCAAAGAGAGGCATTTTAATGGGATTCTTTCTGTGCCTCGCAGTTATATTCTTTCACCTCTACTTGTATTCCCACCATCTCTTCCTTAACTCACCTTGTGCCATCTAGTGTCCTTCCCCAAAAGGTCCAGCGAGAGAACAGTCTGTCTCCATTATGGACCATGTTTGTTCATACATTTTTACACATTTTTTTCCTCTTTTGGTGGTTGTTCTTCCAGCTGTGACTGCACGAGCCTTCTCTTTCAAGAATGTGGCAAGCAGGGTCTGCTCTCCGAAGCCAACATGAACAACCTCATAGCCAAACGGTAGGCTTATCTAGCTTTGCACAAAAGGGGCGATAGGCTAGGTGCAGGGGCAAAGGCGCAAATAGTGGTTGCTTCAACATTTCTTGAGCTTCTGCCCCTTAACTTGTGGGGAAGAGGAAAGGAAGTTCTTGGCTGCCTGACAACCATCTTGAAGACGTTCCCCCAGCAGCCGTGCATTATTCTCAGCTTCTCTAAAACCACGGGCGAATGCATGTGGTCAACTTATCAAGTGGTAAATGCAAGGAAGCTTGCCCATTTCTTAAATGTAAGCTTAAAAGTGCAAGTGTACGCAAGTGACTGTGGCAGGCTTGGTTTTAATCTGTGGCTGCTGTGGCTTCAGCTTCATGTACTGACTTACTCTGCTGCAGTGGAGGGAAGACATCGCCCTCTGTGCCTTGCGGCAGCGTTTTGTCACTAGTTCTTTCTTTAGGGAAGTGGATGGTTAATATATTCCCACAATCTTAAGGGTTTATTCATACTGATAATAGCGTTGTTGTTTCAAAGAGGCCAGTGAAACTTCTCACCCTGTCTTTCAAATTTTCTTTCTCTTAAGGGGGAAAAAAATACGGCTTTTTTATTTTTAAAAAAACGATTGCATTTGGTTTTAAGCTGGCAAAGTCATTAAATGCATTGCTTTTTAAGCCTGCGAAGCATCTGCTGTGCTTAATTTCACACCTTTTAAACTGGTTGGTGGTGGTGGGGGAATTGTATTCTCCCTCCCTCCCACCCACCTCTCATCATAGCACAAACTGACGCCTTAGCAAATAAACCCTCAGACACACTGTAGTAAGCTGTCCAGTGCTGATTTAGTCTTGTTTTATTAATATGGATTGGGCAAGGATGTACGTAGACTTTTCCTTCCATTTTCTTTCAGTTTCTGCTCAGGGTATCCAGCCACAAACAGCTTGTGAGTAGGAGTTCTGTTTGCATATTAAAAGGTTGCTCCTCGACAAAATACACTAAACTTAATAATTTTTTAAAAATTTAAAAAAACAACCTGTCAGAGGCTGTAGATATTTCAGCATGTTTAAATGATAAACAGCACTTGGAATTGATATCTGAACTCTTAAAAAAAAAAAAACTATGGTAAAAAAGCAGGGGAGACAAAAATCTTGCTTTGAAAGACAGCAGTAGCTGTGAAATGCTGTAACTCAGGGGCTGTCTTCCTTACTCCAGGTCATATTTGCCTGCCACAGATTACTAATACAGATGACCAGTTTATTAAGTTGGGACTGCAGGCCTTCTTCATCTGTTCTTCCAAAAGCCCCAGAACTTTTTGCTCCCCCTCTCCTTGAAATCCTTCTATTCTAGCTTGTCATTGCGAGAATTCTGTAGCTAAGAAATAATAGTTCCCGAGTTTGCTTCCCCACCCAACCCCTCCACCACCCTCTCAGTTGCATTTCCTTTTGTGCCATGTCCTTTTCAGATTGTAAGCCCGGAGACAGGGACTGTCCTGTCGCCGACATAGCGAGATGAGCGCCGCAACCCCAGAGTCGGTCACGACTGGACCTAATGGTCAGGGGTCCCTTTACCTTTACTTTTTTAGAACAAAAATGTTTCAAATAAATAAGCTGTAAATGTGGGGGAGCCTAGCCACATGATATGGTCTTTAAACTTTAGCACACATGAGAATGAGCCACAAGTGGATGGGGGAATCCCACCACATTTTCCTAAATACAGACTGGGGATGGGATACCTATGGTTCTCCAGCTGTTGGACAACCATTTACATCACCCCCTGACCGTTGGCCACGCTGGCTGAACCTGATAAGATTTGGAGTCCAAAAGCTTCCAAAGGGTTAAAGGGTATAGACAAAGCAAAACCATGGTAGAAAACTTTACCACTCAGTCAGTTTGTCATCTGCATTGAGCCCACAGGGACTAGGAAGTCTTGTTTCTGAGAACCCACAGGTTAAATATGCAAGTTAACCTGAGTCAAACTCTCAGAAATTAAAAGTTCATTGCCCTGAATTTTCATCAGAAGCTTATAGATATGTGAATTTTGTACTGGTGGGGTGGCCCGTATAGCAGAGCATACCACTTTCATTAAAGAGCTCTTTACCCTCTTATTTCAACTTTGGGTATTTTTCTTCTGACCTCACCCAGGACCGCTGATCGGGAACATGCGCCACGTTTAAAGTCTCCTGAGAATGCTAACATTCAACCCAACCCAGGCCTCATCCTGCGAGCGGAGCCCACCGTCACCAACATCCTGAAAGTAGGCACTAACCTTGTGATGGCATCTTGAACACAGAAACTGGAATACCTTTATTATTTTTAGTACTGCTGCTGTAGTAGTCTTTGGTGCTACTGAGGCCTAGACCAGGGGTAGGCAACCTAAGGCCCGTGGGCCGGATGCGGCCCAATCGCCTTCTCAATCCGGCCTGTGGACGGTCCAGGAATCAGTGTGTTCTTACATGAGTAGAATGTGTCCTGTTATTTAAAATGCATCTCTGGGTTATTTGTAGGACTTGCCTGGTGTTTTTACATGAGTAGAATGTGTGCTTTTATTTAAAATGCATCTCTGGGTTATTTGCGGGGCATTGGAATTTGTTCATTCCCCCCCCAAATAAAGTCCGGCCCACCACAAGGTCTGAGGGATGGTGGACTGGCCCACGGCTGAAAAAGGTTGCTGACCCCTGGCCTAGACACACTCCTACTGAACTCGGTGGGCCTTAACCTCTGTGTGGACATGCACAGTAGTTGTGTTTTGAAATGATTATGTTTGGCTATCTTCCCTTGAAGTTGCTCAGAGCAATGTTTCATCTCAGAGCTGTTATGAGATTAAGGCTACAAACTGAACAACCCCACTTACCTGGAAGTGAAGCCCACTGAGTTGCATCCAAGCAGACATGGTTTGAATAGCACTGTAAATTAGGTTGAAAGAAAGTGTCTTGTCTCTGGCTGATAGCAGAGCTTCACAACTGGGGATTTGAACCTACGCCTTGCATATCAAAGTGTATCAAATGATTTCAAGGCATTTTGGGGAAAGGGACAGGGTACAAAATATCTTGGGACAGTGGTCAGCTGATGGCACAAGAAGCCACATGAGTAGTTTGTCTGTGCTTGTCTTAGAGAGAACACAGTAAAACACACACTATTCTGCTGTTATGTCACACCCATTGGGCTGTCACACATAAATCTGTGGTGGCTTTGCCCTCTGGGACAAAGAATGACACAGGAATTGGGGGTGGCACACCAACATTTACCAAGTTAGCAAATATTGTGATCCTAGACATAAGGTATCTGAAAGTATGGTTTATTGGAGAAACAACTACCAGTTTTGCTACTCTGAAGGTTAAGTACAGCCAAGCACATTTTTACAAGGCCTGACAAACCTTTATTGAATGTGTAACCAAAGAAACAATGGGTAGACCCTCATCTGAAGTATACAAATGCCACTGGAAAGACATCCAAGAACTAGACTTGGAAATGCAATCCAGATATATCTGTTAATTCTCTGAAGACTTCTCTATGTATCTTGTTACCTTCTTGTATGTCTTGATACTGCTTGTAAAGACAAGCAAGACAATCTATGGTAAGTTACGCATTCTGTGTTTCCCCCCTCTTAGTTGGTGCTTTGTTAATGTGTGTTGATTGATTGTGACTTAGTCATATTTTTTCTTTTTAAAAGAACGGAACCGGAGACATTTCTGTGTTAATTCTCTTTCTAATATTGGACAAAGCCTTCACATTCCTTTTAGCAATCGATAAATTTTTGCCTTTCTTTAGTTCAGGGATTCCCAAGCTGTGATTTGCGGACCACCAGTGGTCTGCTGGCTTCATTCAGCTGGACCACGGCATGTCCGCATTCATCTTGATTTTTAATTGTATTTTTATTTCTCATATTGCATTTTTTTGTTTTACAATTTGAATTCTGTGAAATGGTGATGAATACCCACGGGCATGTAGTTAAGTTGCTAAGAACTGATTTCTCTTTACACAATTCTCTGTAGTTTGTTCCCTGCCGGCTACCAATCGGGAACCTTCGTCGACTCAATTACTTTCTTTCTTTATTTCTCTGCTACTCCAGACAATGGATTCAGATCACTCGAAAACCCCAGAAGGGCTGCTGGGCGTCTTGGGACATATGCTGTCGGGGAAGAGCTTGGATCTGTTGTTGGCAGCTGCAGCAGCTACAGGGAAGCTGAAAGTCTTTGCCCGGAAATTTATCAAGTGAGTGGGTCTGGATATGATTGGCCACTGCCTCCTTTCAAATTGGGGAGCTGGAGTCTGTCACTAAGGTCACAGAGCGTGCAAGTGCTAAAACATCCATCCACAGCTCGGTTGAGCTTCTGCTGTCCTCTGGCCAATTATTTTTTTAAAAACAACAAAAAACACAAACCTGTATTTTCCGCTCTATAAGATGCACCAGTTTTTGGAGGAAGAAAAATAATATTCTGAATCTCAGAAGCCAGAACAACAAGAGGGATCGCTGCACAGTGAAAGCAGCCATCCCTCTTGCTGTTCTGGCTTCTGGGATAGCTGCGCAGCCTGCATTCACTCCATAAGATGCACACACATTTCCCCTTACTTTTTAGGAGGGAAAAAGTGAGTCTTATAGAGCAAAAAATACGGTAGTCTTTATTAATAGTAAAATAAAAATAGTAAAATAAAGTAAGGTAAAATAGTAAAAATAAACAGCGGGGGTATTAGCTCCACCCAAGGCATGATGGGGAGCAGCAATGGCTGGGAAAAGATAGACATAACATTTTACAAGGACAGGAAGGAACACCACCAACAGAATAATTGTCACACACAGGAGGAATAAGGATATAGTTTGAATGCTTCACCTATAGATTTATAAATCATTTAATGTGTTAAGATGAGCAGATGTCGTTAATATTACAGTTGTTGTATAACAGATTGTTATTTTGGATGGAATGTCATTGAGATGAATAAGATTTGGGATGCAGAAAAGTAAATAATCAAACCATTAGTTCTAGCACATGCGGGAGGCCACCCAAATTTTGTAATTTGACATTTGAATGATTGGGATTAGTAATTGTACTTTGATTTGGCATTGTTATAATGAGGCTACCATTGGATTATTGTAATTGAAAACTAATAAAAATTATTGGGGGGAAGGTAAAAATAAAGTGAAGTAAAATAGTAAAAAGAAAAGTAGCAAAATAAAATAGAACAGAACAGATAAACAATATTCTCCAAGGCTATAGTCTCACCCAGCCTTGCACTTCCAATCCTGAACTTGGGAGAATGAAATATTGTGCTGTTGTCATTCAAAAGGAGCTTGCAAGGCTGGTGTGCAATGGCTAAAATGCAGTTGAACATCCATTGGTTGAGTGTGTTGGAAGCTGTACCCCACCTGGCTTCTGTCTCCATAGGATTCAGGCTGTTTTTAGATCCGCATCAGCACTTCCAGGCACAGTTCAGTGGGGGAACCATTGCACAAGGTGTTGGAGTAAAGCGCCCCCAGCTGTTAACAACTTAAATATTACTATCTTCCCCTTCCTCCCCCTGTAGAAACAATGAGACGGGTTCTTATATTTCACATAGATGGGAAACTGAGGTGGTGGCCGAAGCCTTGGTAGCATGGTAGGCTGACCTATCCCGCAGCAAGAGCAGCGTGAACAGTGTCAGATCAGCAGTTCCCATTAACGTTTCTCTCCCCAGACATCTTGTGAAACACCAATGATGACATGACATCACTGCATGTTGTGTTCCTCTGCCCTGGGAGTTGGGAAACTGGAAATACATGTTGACATGGTGACTTAGGTGTGGTTGGGGCGGCCCAATACAGATCTGCTGCTTTCAATGGCAGCCAGGTGGCTTCCCTAACGTTTAGCACTGGC
Organism: Podarcis liolepis; assembly: GCF_965112155.1. Classification (NCBI taxonomy): domain Eukaryota; kingdom Metazoa; phylum Chordata; class Lepidosauria; order Squamata; family Lacertidae; genus Podarcis; species Podarcis liolepis. Next base: position 29,671,058 of record NC_139573.1, on the reverse strand, counting down.
CTTGGATCTAAGCCTTGAAGCCCGTAAGCCAGTCTATCCTAACAGAACACAGGAGCTATATGTATTTTAGCTGTAAGGCTGTTTTGCTTTTCTGAATTCCTGCCAATGACAAGAGATCAACTCCCTGTCTCCATTCATCTTCTTTAATTCCACAGCCCATCCCCAATTCCATGTACGGCTGCTGCATTTTTTTCTGAACCCATTTGGGTCTTAGCTGAAGGGGCTATTAAGTAGCCGCTCACGAGGCTGTTAAACCTCCCACAAGTGGCTATCTTACAAGCACACTTGGGCCTTTCTGTACTTGAGCAAATCAAGCAAGATTGTGGGGTGGGGGGTCTTCTCCCACCCGTTATTAGAAGCAAACAATTCTCCTGCAGGGTAAAGACAGATTTGTTTTTGATGTTGCTGCCAGGAGGGGGAACCGGGAGTGGGAGGTGGGGCTGGACTATCTTTCGAGCCATGTGATGGTAGATTTCTGTCACAAGACTCCTGTCTGAATAAATCTACTCCACTCCTCCACATATAAGCTGCAAGCGTGCGAGCTCTAGTGCTGTGGCCATGTGTAGTCCACACAAGTGTGGAATATGATACCGAGTATGTAATTTGGCATCCTATGTGAGGTTGAAAGCGAAAGACTGTGCCATACCAAAAAGCAGGGCTTTCTTTCAGCCAGAACTCACCGGAACTAAGTGTGTCTGAGTTGGTGGGTTCTATCACCTATGTGGCGTGTTCTGGCAGCTCTAGCACTGCAGTATGGTGGCGTGTGGCAGAGGCTGTGGGCGGCACATCTGTGCGGCAGAGGGTGGTGGCATAAGGCTCCGGTGGTGGGGCAAAGAAGAGAAGCTTTCTTAGGCGATCCCACCCCTAACAGAAGCTCAACAACTTGGGTGCTCCTCCTCTTCTATCTAGAAAAAAAAGCCCTGCCAGAATGTCAAAATGTTTGCATTATGGGAACTTGGCTTGCTAGATGAGCCACATCTGGGTGGGAAAGGCCTGAATCTTTTCCAAAAGAGTAAAGGCAGGCTAAGGCTGCATCCACACTGTATATTTTCAGAGCATATCTAAAGCAAGCCCCCCCCCCCAAATATGGGCACTGTAGCTTACCCACAGCAGAGCTACAATTCCCAGCACCCTTTACAAACTTTAGTTCCCAGGATTCTTTGTGAGAAGAAATGTGAATTAAATGTATAGTATGTGCACAGCCAAAGAGGAGAAGAATGGAGGCGGGGAATGGCTAAGAAGGTTTCACCTTGATTTGATTGGTACAAAGAGGAAAGGATGGGGCAGCACCCAAATTCAAGTCCCACTTGAGATGTGCATTTAGTCTTGCCAAGTTGCTGTCTTGGTTCTTTTTATCATCTGTAGAATGGGAATGATTGCGACCTACTTTTTAAGTTCGCATTGTGTTTCGCACAGCAAGGTGATCAACATTTTAGAAAGCAAAAAAATAAATATGTGGGGGCAGTTATGATACTTGGTTTGGTCCCTTACAAAATAAATGCAGCCTTAGCTCATTTTCCCCCCTTTTCTGTTCCTTCACCTTTCATTTTAGGCTTAATGAACTTACCAAGCACATCAGCGGAGAAGGCTGTAAGTCCCTGTTGTCTTGCTTTATTTCTTTTCTTTTCAGTCTGATGTTACTGCAGCTCCTTCCTGAGGCTCTAGATTTTTTTGCGTGTTAACTGAAAAGTCTGGAGGGGGTGGGGAAGAGTTGAAAGTGAGCCATGGTGCCTGGCAGCATAGGCAGTGCCAGCGCAGCATTCCTGATGCAACAAGGGGGGCATTCAAGTTATGACTGGGGTCTCTTTGTCTTTTGGGCTACCACGTGCACCCTCCCGTTTCCCCACCACCCCTGAGAATAGTCACTTTGTGCTGCTTGGTGGGGGACCTCGGCCCTGGGAGGGGAAGGGTTAACTTGCAGCTGTGAGCTTGCCCTCCCTCTCCTCTCCCCTTCCTTTCCTCCCCACAGTCCTCTGAGCGTCCATACAGCTCAAGTCCTTTGGATGGAGTGATGTGTGTGAATCCCACTTAACCCAAGATAAGGATTCTGAATGCGTTTTGCATGTGATTAAATGCACAAAAGACCCTCTGACCTTCCACTGGACTGATGGGAAAGGGAGCTCTCTTTAGCCATTGGCAGTTTTTGCTTCCTCCTTGTTCATTTTTCAAGATGTTTGGAGTGCTTTGAAACTGTTAAGCTTGGTCACACCCTCAAAAGGGTTTGATAAAAAGTGAGGAGCTGGAAAGAGGGGCCTGAGTCCGATTTTCATTAGGGATGTCCATTGCTCTGTTCCTGCTGCTTTCTATGATTACTAGAAGGCCAGTAAATAGATAGGGACGCAGGTGGCGCTGTGGTCTAAACCACTGAGCCTCTTGGGCTTGCCGATCAGAAGGTTGGCGGTTCGAATCCCTGTGACAGGGTGAGTTCTTGTTGCTCTGTCCCAGCTCCTGCGAACCTAGCAGTTTGAAAGCACACCTGTGCAAGTAGATGAATAGGTACTGCTGCGGTGGGAAGGTAAACGGCGTTTCCATGTGCTCTGGTTTCCATCACGGTGTTCCATTGCGCCAGAAGCATTTTAGTCATGCTGGCCACATGACCCGTAAAGCTGTCTGTGGACAAACGCTGGCTCCCTCGGCCTGAAAGCGGGATGAGCACCACAACCCCATAGTCGAATTTGACTGGACTTAACCCTCCAGGGGGTCCTTTTTAAATAAATAGGGGTTTTCTTGGGGGGGGTCATTTATATATGCATATTTGGAGGAAAGGCAGAGAAGAAAGATGCATGTACCAAAAGCCCAGTCAACAACACTGTTTTCAAAAGATGTCTAAAAGAAAGCAGGGTCGAACCCTGCCGGACTTCTCTTGGCAAGGAGTTCCACAGGGCAGGGCCAGCCCCAGGCTAAAGGCGCAGAAGGCATATGGGATGAGGGACTGCCAGAAGTGCCCCATCAGAGGCTGTCAGTGATCAGTGTGGGATGTAAGGACTCAGGAATGGAAAGAAACCAAAAAACACAGAGCGAGAGAACTCCTCTTGTGTCAGTACAACGAAGGAGAATGTAGTTGCAGAGCACTTCTTATGCACCAGATGTTGTTAATGGTCATAATAAATTACTGATATATCTGTTGTTGTTGTTGTTGTTGTGTGAACTTATCGTTGTGGGTTTCCTCCCACTTCTCTAGCCAAAGCGGCATCAGTCAGGGCGCTTCTCTTCGACATTTCCTTCCTCATGCTATGCCATGTCGCCCAGACCTACGGCTCTGAGGTAGGGTCTTCTCTACGCTGTACAATACGGGGGCAAGGGAGAGGTAATGGTGGAGGAGAGGTTCTCTGCATAGGCACAGAGATGTAAGTAAAAGGGGGTTCTTCTCTGAACACGTCCAGTGTACCTTCCGAGCTTTCCACTCTCTTCTCCCCTCCCCCTGTGAGGCATATTTTTAATTTGCTTTGAGTTTTGTCGTAAGCCACCCTGAGAACTTGGCAACAGGGTGCCATGAAAATGCCATAAGTAAGCAAATGGGGTGGCCAAAATCCTGACAGTGAGAGCTTATTCCAGGCACGGGAAACAGGTCCCGTGTTCATGCCCTGCATGTGTTGTCCCTAACCCCTCGCTCACTAGGTGGCGCTGTTGCTGTGGTCGAGGGCTTCATGATGGCTCTACCCTGCCCACCTCCTTTGGCCGTCTCTCTTCCAGGTGATCCTTTCTGAAGCTGGTCCACCTGGGGAAGTGCCTTTCTTTGAGACCTGGATGCAGACCTGCATGCCTGAGGAAGGAAAGATCCTCAACCCTGATCACCCTTGCTTCCGGCCCGATTCCACCAAGGTGGAGTCTCTAGTTGCTTTGCTCAACAATTCGTCAGAAATGAAGTTGGTGTAAGTAGCTGTGCTAGAATAGCTGAGGAATTGGTGTCATAAAAATAGCGGGCTGAAGGTTCCCACCTCTCCTGAGTGTCAGTCGCTTTCTTCATGCTGCAGGGCTATTCGTTGTTTTCTCTGTCCATGCCGTAGAGCGGATTCCTAAACCTCTAGGCTTTTGATTTCTTAAAGCAGGTTTCTAGTCCTCATGGTTGAACACAGGGCAGGCAGTCTCAACAGAGCTCTGATAGTTAAGGTGTGGATTTTCTGTGCATCCTTTGCTGCTCCTGCCTCCTTCCTTATCCTGTGTACATGGTTTCACCAACATTTAAGTTTGGTGCCAACAAAACCTGCAGATGGTGCATAATTCTGCTTCTGCTTACTGGGGGAGGGAGAGACTGGCGCTCAGCCCTCTGCCACTTAGAAATCTTTGCTCAGCCCTCACTTTTGAGCTTTTAGCAGGTATTGCTAATACACTTTCAAGAGAAGAGGAGGCGGGTTTGGAATGGGGGGAGGGAATGGCTAATGATCTCCTATATTACTGACAAGTTTTCCCCTTGATTCTTTCCCTCCCTGTATATCTTTGCATCTGAGCAGGCAGATGAAATGGCAAGAAGCGTGTCTGAGCATCTCTGCTGCTATCTTGGAGATCCTGAATGCTTGGGAGAACGGGGTTCTCACCTTTGAGTCCGTCCAGGTAATGACAAAGAGCAGGCATTTCCAGTGAGCCTTGTATACAAAGGAGATGTGTTGCTGTTCACCTTTTAAAAGCCCACCACCATTCAGAAGCAAAAATCCGAATCTGGAATGGTGCAAAAACATTCTGGGCTGTACCATGCAACAGGGAGGCTGCGTGTTTCTCCCTTTATAGAAAGAGAAAACTGTAGCAACAAACGCACTACACAATCCTGATGATTTGGTGCTTTAGGCTTGTTCTTTCTCTTGCATCGGTACATATGGGATGCATAGAACTGAGAGTTGGACGTGATCTTACAACTACTGCTGCAGTTGCAGTATGTTTGGTATCCAAACCATCCCTCAATGAATGAAAAGTAAAAAATCTAGAGTCTCAACAGCTGCCTCCTTGCCTTACTTTCCCTCCTCCTCCTCCTCCCTTCCCCAGAAAATCACAGACAACATCAAGGGGAAGGTGTGCAGCATGGCCGTGTGCGCTGTGGCCTGGCTCGTAGCTCACGTCCGTATGCTGGGCTTGGACGAGAGAGAGAAGTCATTGCAGATGATCCGGCAGTTGGCAACCCCCCTGTATGCTGAAAACACCCTGCAGTTCTACAGTGAGAGGCAAGTAAGAGTCTGGGTAGCAGAAAACAGGGTGTTAAGCTAAGGGTTTAAAATGTGGGGTAAAGGCTGCATCTGCAGGGCAGGATTACCTGCTTGTATTCTGCTTTGTGCCCCCGGTGCGTGTTCTGCTTTTTTTGTATGATTTCCATGCTGATATCATGTCTCTCATAAAAAAAACAACACTGAATTAAGCATCCTGAAAGATCAGATATAACTGGGAGGTGACCCAGGCTTTTTGCTGCATGGGGAAAAAAAACCAGTTCAAATACTCTTTGGTTAAAGCATAGTGCTGATAACGCCAAGGTTGCAGGTTTGATTCCCTTATGGAACAGCTGCATATTTCTGCATTGCAGGGGGTTGGACTAGATGACCCTCAGGGTCCCTTCCGACTCTACCATTCTGTGATTCTATGGCTCCACAGGCAGTACGGGCAGTGAGCAGTTGATCAGCCACGTCGGGCTACTCTGGCTACCAGGCCGCACTGCCGCTGTTCTTAAGGTGGCCATCCTGGGACAAAAAGAGCATCAGAGGGAACCTGCAATGTGAAGCTGCTGAATTGCCACTCATTCATCTGGGTCTGAATGGAGACAATGGTTTCCTGTCCCAGTGCAAGGGTTAGATTTACACAGCAGCGCTAGGATAATTCTGTTATTCCCCGATCACTGCTGCTGTGAAGGGTCATTTTGCAAATATTAAGCTCTGGTCCAAGACTGCTTCAGCACATTCCTTAGAGCCTCAACCCGATGCCTTGAGTTGACGTTTTGCTTGGAATTTGGGGGCATCAGCAACTTGGAGCTTCCGAAGAAGCCTTGATAAGGATGCAGGTTTAGGGTGGTCATACTTTATACCCTTTTTTTCTCTCCCCTGCCCCCCATCCAGAGTGGTGATCATGAGTTCAATCCTTGAGCACATGTGTGCTGATGTCCTGCAGCAGACAGCTGCGAATATCAAGTTCTCAGCCACAGGGGTCGTCACTATGCCCTACTGGAACTTCCTTCCTGCCAAGAAGCCAATCAAAGAGGTGCTGATGGGCGTCTTCTCCAAAGTGCTGGAGAAAGGCTGGGTGGACAGCCGCTCCATCCACATCTTCGACACCCTTCTGCACATGGGCGGAGTCTACTGGTTCTGCAACAACCTTGTCAAGGTACGGGGCACATGCGAGTACTGTACTTTTTCAACAGCTAGAAAAAAGACTTCACCTATTGGAGGCCTTACGTTGTAAATGGTTTTCCTGAAATTGTTGTGGGTGTCATGCTTTAGTAGAAGATGTGGGTTGTAAATGCTTAATAAATAAGTGGAATAGCTTTGCTTTTCATAAAACAGGTTGCTTTGCCTAAGTGGTCAAAAGGCTCTAAATTTGTTCTGAAAACCCTCACCTACTCTCCTGCAAGGCAGAAAAGTTTTTTTCTGCATTCCCAGTTGGCTGAGGCAAGACTGAAGCAGAGAGAGAGAGAGAGAGAGTGGCTTGCCTCTAAGTCACCCAAGGGATTCTCATGATGACGCCATGATTTGGATTCTTGGCCTTACCGTAGCTCATTAGCAGCTACATTCAGCCTAGATGAGGATACTCGGAATTGCAGTCTCTTGATGCCTGGCCTCAGCTGCATGCCTTCCTATATGCATATTTGAGGAAGACCTGTGAGCTAATTAGGAATAGTCAAGTCACATAATTCTAAGCTCACTCCCCCCCCCCATATATTGCCTGTTATTATTATTATTATTATTATTATTATTATTATTATTAATAATAATAACTTACACCCTACCCATATGACTAGGTAGCCCCAGCCACTGTGGGCAGCTTCCAACAGAATATAAAAAAACCAAGAGGAACATCAAACATTAAAAACTTCCCAGTACAGGGCTGTGTTCAGATGTCTTCAGAACATCTGATGGGAGGGCGTTCCATAGGGCAGGTGCCACCACCGAGAAGGCCCTCTGCCTGGTTCCCTGTGGCTTTACATTTCACAATGAGGGAGCTTCCAGAAGGGCCTCGGAACTGGACCTCATTGTTCAGGCTGAACGATGGAGACAGAGACTAAATGTCCACAGTGATGGACTCAGGTGGAACTGCAGAGCAGACAGATTCCAAAGGTTGAGGACCATGACAGACACAGCCCTGGGGGTATTTGTAGCTGCATGTAGTGGACTGAATACCTCCTAAGTATATTCCCTGCTCTTAACCATCTGAGAGGTGGGCTTATGTAGGTCAAAATTATGCCTCTCTCTCTCTCTCTCTCTCTCTCTACCTACCCCCTCCACTTCTTTCTGTTGGGGATACTGCAAGAGGAATGTTTCTTCTGCTGTGTTTAGCTGCACAGTGCTTTTCTGTGGGGCTGTTTCTGACCACTGACAAAGCATGGGCGAGAGAGAGAGAGAGAGTCTGTGTGAGCTTTGTCCGCGGCCCTAGGCTGCTAGAGGCTCCCAGAGTAGTTCGGCACTCATGGCATTAAGCGAGGAGCGAATGTCGCTGCTTGTTGCCCCTATCCTCTTGTCACTTTCTGTCGTCCTCTCTTCCCTCTCAGGAGCTGCTGAAAGAGACACGGAAAGAGCACGCAATGCGGGCTGTGGAGTTGCTCTACTCCATTTTCTGCCTGGACATGCAGCAGCTGACGCTCACCCTCCTCGGCCACATCCTGCCCAATCTGCTCACAGACTCCTCCAAGTGGCATATGCTGATGGACCCTCCGGGCAAGGCTCTTGCCAAGTAAGAGATGAGCAGACAGGTGTTAATGAGCCCCAGTTCTGTGCTGGTATGAAATCCACAAGCCAAAACTTGATGTGATGTTAAGAACACCGGTGCCATTTTTTTTGCACAGTTTATTCAGTTTCTGGTTGCCCTGAGAAAGGGAAAAATATTGAGTGCAGAAGCTCTGTCTCCAGCTTCCTGGGAATCCTGCATTCCGTAGTTACCAGGTACTAGTGAGGTTACAGGGAACCAGGCAGAGGGCCTTCTCAGTAGTGGCGCCTGCCCTGTGGAATGCCCTCCCATCAGATTTCATGGAAATAAGCAACTATCTTACTTTTAAAAGACAGTGGAAGGAAGGGAATTTTTAAATATTCATTTGGGAGCTGCCCAGAGTGGCTCGGGAAACCCAGCCAGATGGTAAAGGTATAGGGACCCCAGACCATTAGGTCCAATCGTGACCGACTCTGGGGTTGCGGCACTCATCTCGCTTTATTGGCTGAGGGAGCCGGTGTACAGCTTCCGGGTCATGTGGCCAGCATGACTAAGTCGCTTCTGGCGAACCAGAGCAGCGCATGGAAACGCTGTTTACCTTCCCACCGGAGCGGTACCTATTTATCTACTTGCACTTTGACGTGCTTTCGAACTGCTAGGTTGGCAGGAGCAGGGACCGAGCAATGGGAGCTCACCCTGGCGCGGGGATTCGAACCACCGACCTTCTGATCAGCAAGTCCTAGGCTCTATGGTTTAACCCGCAGCACCACCCGCGTCCCAGCCAGATGGGTGGGGTATAAATAATTTTTTATTATTATTATTATTATTATTATTATTATTATTATTATTATTATTGTTGTTGTTGTTGTTGTTGTTGTTGTTGTTGTTGTTATTATTATTATTATTATTATTATTATTGCCCTGTACCCTTTCAAGCCATGAAAACTAGAGTCTTTCCTTCTCTTTCTTTCTTTCTTTCTTTCTTTCTTTCTTTCTTTCTTTCTTTCTTGTGAAAACATTTTGCTGAGCGCTTTAAAACATGTGAAATAATGATAGCTGAAAGCTAGAAGCAATAAGACATGGGAAGTTAAAAAATGACCACAAATTGCAAATGCTGTTAGAGGCAAACTTTGGGAATGAAACATGGGAGTCCTTCCAGCCCATCTCCAAGGCCCTCCTAGAACTTCAAAGCTGAATTTCCACAAACACTAACAAGAAACATATTTTTATGCATCAAGGCAGTAAAAATGGCACAGTTTCACAACCCAAATGCAAGCTTCTAGGGTTCACTCCATTAAACCACAAGCTCGGCTTTTCTCATATTGCCCCAGCAATATGTTGTTTCCCCCCGTTGAGGCCGCCTTACAAGCTTAGCGTGACATCTTGTGTGCTGGGGTACCAGGGATGATGGGGTCCAGGGAGTGGAGTGGGAGTGGAAGAATGCATTTATTGATGTAAACTTTAGGAGACATTCTCTGATTACTGATCTCCTGCAAATATGATGCTAGTTTCCTTGTACTCCATATACGGTATGAGAATGTCGTGGTTCAGGAAAACCCGCATCCAGTAGGGAAAAGCAATAAATAAATAAATAATCGCTTGTCCTTCTTTGGAGCTGATGTGTGTTTCTTTGTCCATTAGGCTGTCTGTGTGGTGTGCCTCCAGCTCTTACTCCTCCCACAACAAGGGGCAGACTTCGGCTTGGCAGCGCAAGAGGCACCGAGAAGATATAGAGGTAAACTGCTGTTCCCACAAGGATGTTGGGAAAAGGAAAACAGGCCGCAGTGGATTGATAAGTGCAATTGGAGTGGCTGGATTTGAAGAGGCGAGGGGAATGAATGGGGGAAGGAGAATTGTGCAAAAAAGCAAACTTGTACAATTTTCAGTTGTAAAATTTAATTATGATTTTTCATTTAAAAAAATTAATTGCAATTTTAAATTGTAAGCTTTGAGATTGTAGCAAAGGAATTGTCTTTCCTTGACCTCTAAGAACATTAGAAACCAGCAACACCTTGTTGGATCAGACCAAGGATTCAAATCAACTAGCGTTTTGTTTCCAGGAACAGCCAGTCGGTTGCCTCCAAGAGGCTCAGAAAAAGGGCATGGAAGTGACAACCTTCCCGTAATTTATGTCCCCCAAATCGAACTGGTATTGAGGTTCTTTTTCACTACCATGACTAATAGCTGCTGATAGACGTGTCCTTCATGAATTTTTCAATGCTTCAATAAGGATTGCATTGGGGGCTTGTGGGTCACAGCTCAGTCTCAGGCATCACACTACAATGGCTCTCTGGCACCTCTTCTTCCTTCTTTTAAACATGTTGATGAGAAATGGAGTATGTGAATCATCCTTTTTTTTTTGAGACAGGCAAAGGTAGGACAGTACAAGTCCATACATGAATGACAAAATCAGGACCAGACCGCCTGCCTTATTCATGGTTGTGTATATCAGTAACCTTGATGGACTCTTTTCTGTCCTTTCGGTTCCTCTTCCAGGATTACACCAGTCTCTTCCCGTTGGATGATACCCAGCCTTCCAAACTGATGCGCCTGCTCAGCTCCAATGAGGAAGACACCAGCATCCTGTCTAGCCCCAGTAAGTGGAATCATGGTGAGAAAGCTTTTCCTGGAATTAATATGAGTCCAAACAGGCTCCCTGGAAAAGACTGGCCAATCTTGAATCCATTCTAAACCTGACTAAAGCTCATTCCACTTCCTCTCTCTCTCTCCTTTTAATCACATCAAAACAACAACTTCTCTCCATCTAGGAGGATTCAGATTAGATGGATCTATTTAAAACATTTAATATTTTGCTTTTTTTTTTTAAAAAAGTTATTTATTGTGAACTGTGTTTCCTCCAAGATAATAAGTAAATAGGTATAAGCCTCAGGGAATGAATGTGGGGGTTACTTTGTTTACTTCAGGGAAAATTCAGGTGTGCTGTTTGGAATGGGTGGAGGCGTCAGAGCTCAATGTAGACCACGTGCCAATGCAGCTCCTCGGCTATCTAGCAATTCTGGCCCTTACTGGAGGCTTCAACACATCATTTTGATTTGTAATTGTGCCCCCTGGGAGGGTATGCTATCAGGAGCATGTAAAGGTAAAGTTTCCTACCTTACTGACTTTTTAAAAGTTAAGGATAGCGGCGCAGCGCAGAACACTGTCGGCAGTGGAAGTGTCCAAAACAGTGTCTGGCTCAGCGTAGGCATCCAACTCGGATGGAAGAATCTCTTGATATGAAGGAAGACATGGCGCAGGAACTAAAAACCAAAAACTACTAGATGGAAGGAAGACAAAAGTCCCTACCAGAGAAGAATGGCAGGTTAAGTTGATGGATTATGCTGAAATGGCAAAAATGACCGGAAGAAATCAGAAATCAGGAAGACCAAAATTTCAATAAGGAATGGGGAAAATGTATAATTTATCTTAAAAACCATTGTGTAAACAGCTAAAATCATTAGTAGGATTGGAATAGCACTTGTAGTTTAATGTTGAGTTTTGGATATAATGGAGATGTAAAAGGTTTGGGTTATTATAAAAGATGCAGGAGGAAATGACTAAAAATAGGACCCATAAAGGGGAGGAAGGAAGTTCAGGAGTTTCTTTGGAATCTTGTTTTTATGTTGGTTGCTGGATAATTGACTGTAAAACTTTAAACTGAAAAACTAAATATTTTTTTTAAACTAAAAACTAAAACTAAAAACAACTTAGAAACAACAGAGACCTGGGTGGGCTGTGTCCAGGAGGA